>NC_066271.1:10000000-11235732 GCF_905404315.1 Leptidea sinapis | reverse complement strand
TTCTTCTTCGTCTTATAGAAATCTAAATTAAAACGAATTAATATAAAATAAGAAAGCCACTAGCAGGCACACATTTTTTTTATAGGAAGAGTAGAAAGAGTCGAAAAAAAGTGAGCTTTACCAAGAAATTAAAGCAGAATACTAATCAAATTAAATCAAATCAAAATCACTTTATTCACGCAGGTCACGGAAATGACACTTATGAATGTCAAAAAAAAATTTTTCTTATTGAATCTACCGCTACTTCGTAAAGGGTTGAGCTAATGAGAAGAAGTATAAGTACCAAAGAGAAAACTTAAATGATATGGTCAATATATTTGACAGTGAATTACTGCGCATTAAAGAAAGACGTTATCCTTGGATAACCTATAATATAAAATTAATGATGAAACTCCGAGATAAAGCATTTATTAGAGCCCAAAAGACCAACATTGAAGCCCACTTAGCTTATTATAAAAGTCTCCGAAACACGGTTTACAGTGCTGTAAAAAATGAAAAAAAGGCATACTATAACACACACATAAACAAAACATACGTAATCCTCAATTCCTTTGGCAACACATAAAAAATTATTTAAACATTAACAGTAAAAAGAGTGATTTTATATTGCCTGATAACTTAAAAGACCCAAATTTAATAAATAACCATTTTCTTACAGTGCCCGGTAGTAAAAATGTTACTGAAAAATATATAAACTTTTACAAGAATCACAAATTTAGGGACTCCACCTTCAGGTTAAAAACTGTCACAGAGCTTGATATCTATAAGCACATTAAATCACTAACTTCAAACGGAACTGGACATGATGGTATCTCACTTGAAATGGTCTTAGCTACACTAGATTACACCTTGCAAATAATAACCAAAATAGTGAACACGTCAATTTTAACTAGTACTTTTCCAAGCAAGTAGCGTCAGGCCATCATCAAGCCTATCCCAAAAACAAATAACCCGAATAACCTTAAGGACATACGGCCTATCAGCATATTACCATGCCTGTCTAAAATATTAGAAAAAGTAGTTTCTGAACAACTGAGAACTTATCTGGAATCAAATAACATCTTACCAGATCTGCAGTCCGGGTTTAGGAAACAGAGAGGTACCGCGACTGCTCTCATTAACGTAGTTGATGACATTTTGACTGCTCAGGACAAAGGAGAGGGTTCTATGTTAGTGCTTCTGGACTATACTAGGGCATTTGACTGTTTAAATGTATCGTTGCTCCTGTCCAAGCTATCATATTATGGTTTTGCTACAGCAACATTATTATGGTTCGAAAGTTATATGAAAGATCGCACTCAAGTAGAAGACGTAAGACATGAGAACGGCAACGTCGATCGGTCAGAGTGTAGTGAGGTTAAAAGAGGTATTACGCAAGGATCTATATTAGGCCCTATCTTATTTATTATTGCACTGCGGATATCATAAAAGAAATAAAACACTGCAATTATCACATATACGCAGATGATATACAATTACAGTATATATTTCATTTAAGCCAGAAAATACACGTTCAGCTATGGTAGAACTAAATAACGACTTAGAACGTATCGTACGATGGTCAGAATCGAATTGCCTAGTCTTAAATTCGAGTAAAACAAAATTCATGATACTTGGTACCGAACGACAAATAAAGGCAATATCACACTACGACCCTGACATACAAATAAAGGGAGAGCGTATACAACGAGTTACCGAGGCGCGCAATCTGGGGGTTATAGTGGATGAAAAGCTTCGTTTCGAAAAACACGTTCTAAATATTTCTCAAAATTGCTTTTACCGTTTATAGATTCTTTATCGCATAAGAGATTTTATTTTACCGGTAGTGCGCATTAAGCTATGCGAAGCCCTGGTCTTATCCAAGTTTAATTATGCTGAAACAGTAGTAGGGCCACGCTTACTTGCACATACTAAGAATTTAATACAACGTGTGCAAAACGCATGTGCACGCTACTGCTTCGACATTCCACGGCGTGCTCACGTAACACCTTATTTAAATAAAAATAAAATTTTAAAAATGGATTATCGTATGCATTTACACTTTGTTTCGCTTCTTTTCAATATAATAAAGTATAAAGTGCCGCCATATCTTTATAGTAAATTACATTGGTTGAAAGATAATACTAGTGAATACGTCACAAGAGCATCTAAGTATAGATTACAAATGCCGTTACACAGGAGTGCAGCTTTCCGGGGTAGTTTCAAGTTTACAGCCACTAAATGTTGGAATGACTTGCCACCTCCTCTCTGTGACCTGAAAACAACTTCGAGTTTCAAATTAAAATATAAGACTCTTTTATTTCAGAAACAATTAAGCAATCAATAACCCATAAGTCTTAGAAAATACAGTAACTTCAATTTATAATACATAAAGTAGCATTACTTGAAACACCCTGGATCTTTACAAATTGAAATTATAATATTTATTCCCATGCATACATATTGTACAAACCGACTATTATTATTTAAAATTACTCTGAAAATATTTGAAAATAAATTAATATTACCTTTTTGTTATGGCCAAATAACGTGTCTATTGCAAAAATAATTTTTTCTTTCTTCTTATTCTCTTTATACCCTGTGTCCGCGAAGTTTACATTGTTCAACAATAAACTATGACTGTAGTTGTGTTATAAAAAATTATAAACATCAGAATAGTGTCATATTTTATTATTTTGCTAATATAGTTATAAAATTTTGCTTTTAGTGTAGAAATATGTATTTAAATTGTAATTTAAGATGTAGGAAGTATTTGTATACCGCAGTCGCTGTCCGTGCTGCGTAACCGGTGCCTACTGAAAATCAGTGTCGAGTCTCTGAAGGCTCGACGTATACTGAGTGGGCCTCCGATTGGCAATACTAAAGTGATTGCACTGCTCCTCAATCTAATTGTTTTATTTATTTTAATTTTACTAGGTCTGTTTTAATTATTTTTAGTGGTTTTTATAGTTTAAGTTTATAATTTTGGTTAACTTATAATTTTAATCTAATATTTTATGTTAAAATTACTTGTTTGTTAAAGTTATTATATTATAAACTATGACCTATTTTAGCAGTGTAATTATGTTGCCAATAAAGTTTATTATTATAATTATTAAGTAGCAAGAAACTCATTGCCACTCTTTTATATCAAGATTTACATTTCCATCGATTTACAAATCATTTCAATTACAATATAATATGTAAAATGATGCAACAAACATACTCAAACGTCAAATAGTCAATGCCTTACACGAGTAAGTCAAAAAAGTAAATGTTAATTAACACAAATGTTATTGAGTACAGTAGCTGCATCATCCACACACACCGTAAATAAATAAAGGTATTCTGTGAGCATTTTATAAGCGATTATAAATAAAAATATATTTATATAATAACTTTTAATAATCTGAAACCGAGTCTCCGGCAAAAGTTCACGAGCATGACGCATGAGCCAGCCATCGGCTCCCTCAAAAATATTTTAGGGAAGGGGACGACCCATCCCATGTCGCCGCCACTATCCCACAAAAAGGCAAATTTAAAACCAAATCTGTGTGTAACTAAATAAATATTTTAGTTCTTTAATAAAATGTTAGTAAAATGTCCTACTAAATCTGTTTATACGAATTAAAACTATATATTACAATATAATTCGGTCAACGGATCAGCCTAGCTATCCAACGCGGAAATTCTGCCACTATTCTTGGTACACTTCCCCGTAATGATAATTTTAATTTAATTTAACAAAATATTGTAAATACGGTTTGAGCATTGAAAAAAAAAAGCGTATTGTTATTCACGCTCTTAATTGCGTTTAATGAAAAAAAAATGAAACAATTGGTTTTTGACCAAATATTGACAATAATATCAATGTAGAGATAATTATAATAATTATTTAGCATATATAAGAAACTCTACCTTTTTTTTGACCTAGAAATGTGATTGTCTGTGGTTCTACCATCGACCACACTGAATAGTAAACACAAAAATCAACACGTTTATTTGTCGCCATATTTCTCTTTCCGTTTTTAATTCCTCTTCCTTAAGTCTTATACCACATACTTGTTCATAATATAAAAAGTAAAAAAGATTTTCTATTTCTAATTAATATCAAAATTTGATTATTTTTTGGAATTGATGATCATAATATTATAGAAAATTACGCTTGTTCGAATTTCATTATATCACTTACAAGTTATAGGCAGCATAAATTAAAAATTTTCGCATTAAAAATTAGACATCGTATTGAATTTTTTTTTAACAAACAGAGGATTCTTTAGAACAAAAAAAAACAAAACGTGCATATTATTAGTCCATATTATGCTACTCAAGCGATTGATATAAAAACTAAAATATGTTGATGCGATGTAGTAGGTGAATAGAGTTTTCTCCCAAACTGCCAATCGAATACCTATATCGCTACAGGCTGCATCTCTCCCGTTTGGGGAATGCCGAGATAACGCTACGATTACTAAATATCTAAAACGCGAAAATTTTTTCAATATGTAATAGTTAATATACGAGTAATAGAACAGTAGCGTAACTCAGCGGTGTTCGGTCTTGACATTTATACCTACGTTCGGGCGGATCGCTAGGGTTGGCACAATAAAAAGATTGATGACGCGGACGGCGCGGCGCTAATTTAACTCAATAGTTTTGTCTTCTCAAGATTGCTTAACGGACGTGTAAATTATGTGTATGTGTGCGTGCGTCGATTCGGGCTCTCCAGTATGAAGTTAAATTACTGTTCTATTACTAACTATATTGTGGCATTACTCTAAATCTATTAAATAATATTTGTTGGAAGTCTAGAATAGTCTAGGATATAGGTTATTAGAAGAAACATTTTAATCGGCAGGGCATATCACCTATCAATTGAACATATTGTTCGCATTTTTCGACAGTGCCTTCAGCAGATCCCACCGCACCGAACACTCGTTCTCTTCTATTTTCTCCTCACTGAATCACTTTCCAATCTTCATACTTTCCACTACTTAGTCTTCTCTTCCTTTTCACTGTCGAGTCTGAACTAGTACTGCCGTAGGCCACGCTAAGTACGGCTTATACATCCCCGGGTCTGTTCTATTTTCAAAATGGATCTCTTCCATCTTGAATTTAATTTGTATTGTTGACGGAGCTCTCGAATGTTATGTGCGTCGAAGCGTTGCTATGCGATAATATTCTGTGCTATAAAGAGGATGTAAATACTAGGTAATAAGTGGCTGGACTGCCTAGGTAAAAATTGAAATGTTATTATGTATGCAACGTGCAGTGATATGACATAAGTTTTAAGTAGTAGTAATTACAGTATTGGCCACGAGTTATAATCCGGCTAAGTTTGAAAGCGAACAGTTGCATAAAACGTCGGCTATCTCCGTGTTGTACAAGATTATAGCCGTCATCTGTCAATCTATCAATGACTGCACGTTTCATACAATCGAGTAAATCTCGAGTAAATCAGACAGCGTGCACGGATAAGGTGACTTACCGTCGATAAGTTTATTGGGACAGAAAAGTCAACGATAGTTACGATTTTTATCTCAAGTAAGAGATAGACTGAATATTGGGAACGGCCGTTAGAAAATATCGCTAGGCTGGTTTAGACTCGAAAGTGAAAAGAAAAAAAAGGAAGTGAAGAAGAAGTAGTGGAAAGTGTGAAAAGTGGAAAGTAATTCAGTGAGGAGAAGAAAGAAGAGAACGAGTGGTCGGTGCGGTGTGATCTGCTGAAAGCACCACCATCTGAATAGGAACAGCAGCAGACCGGCGAAGTGCAAGTTCGTGAAAGTAAACGCAAACAAAGGCTTGTTCTTTTAAGCTGTGTATTACTTTTCAATCCATACGATATGGGTACCTTCAAGAAAAGTACGCGTACACCTTCCTTAAAGGCCGATAACGCTTCTGTGATTCCTCTGGTGTTGCAAGAGAATATGGGCGGCGGTGATCACTTAACACCAGGTAACCCGTACGCTCGTTTGTCCTCCTACTCCATAAAAAAAAATCCATGACCTGTCGTCACAATATCATTAAATAGCTCGGTTCCAAGATCCGTCTATTTAATAATTCTAGTCTCTAGTTTAATATTATGTATTAAATAAATAAATATAATAATAATAAAACCTATTTATTTCCAATCTACTATTAAATTACATTCTTACAGTTATATTACAGATATATCTATGATTACATCTATTATAATTAATATTACTGATTGTTACCAGTATCTACATAGATAAAAAAAAACTTATATATAATTTTTATTTGTATTAATGACTGTTGTTATGTACTGTCTTCATCATTATTGATTGGAACCCCTTCTTGGGTATAGGCCTCCTCCAGCTCATGCCTCTCTGTTCTTTGCTACCTTTTTTCATAAGTATCCTGCTGTCGCTTGAATGTCTTCTATCCACCTTTTCCTGGGACGTCCTATTCTCCTTTTTCCTATTAGCCCTTCCCACATAGTTGCCTCTGAGGTCCATCTATTGTCTCTACATCATGCTATATAATAATAATAATAATAATAATAATAATATTGACACACATTTACACAAATTATCTTGCCCCAAGTTAAGCATATATAGCCTGTGTTATGGGTTACAAGACAATGATATATTTAATACAATATACTTACTTAAACATACATAAATTCATATAAACATACATAAATACATTTAAACATCCATGACTCGGAAACAAACATCTATATTTATCATATAAATGCTTGCACCTACCGGGATTCGAACCCAGGACCTCTAGCTTAGTAGGTAGGATCGCTAACCACTCGGCTATACAGGTCGTCAATATATGACCAGCCCACTTCCACTTCTGTTTCAGAGCGTAATGTAAGGCATCTACGACCTTTGTTTTTCGTCGTATCCCTTCACTTTTTACTTAACGTATTCTTTTTATTTTTAGTGCGCTCCTTTCCATCGCTTTCTGGCATGAGACAAGTTCAGTTTTAATTTTTTTACTATACGTTCATGTTTGGCATCGGTATGTGAGAGTAGGTAAAACACACAGGTATCTAAGACGGTTTTTTTTAGGTGGCGGGGAAGTTCATATAGGAAGCACATAATTTAAGAGTGCAAAATGTAAAAGTAAAAGGAGAGGTAAACAGTTTGTTATTTTTAAATTGATATCCCTCTCTTTTGAATTAATAATACTCATTAAATTTGTAACCAAAATTTAACTCAAACTGAGCCATCTTCGAGTGACGCATGTTTAAAAATTTTGCTATGTCTTGTTCAACTCTCAGGTTGTGGCTCCATTACAGGATCACTCGAACGGTTGGCTCAGTTGGTAAGAAAAAGTATCCATCCCTACTCTGTATTAAGTTGGACGGAGAGGTCCCGCATCGTTTATAAATTTTGGTTACAAATGTTATTTATATAAAAGAGGTAGTTACTGTTATTGGTACAGCAGAGTGGAATTTAACTGCACTACATTACAGAGCTGATGTGGACGAAAATGTTGGGACAGATCGAACCTGTCGTATATTTCACAATTAAGTCGTGGATGAATTGGTAAGGAGTCAGGTTAAGGGTGCCAAAGAGAGTATGCATGGTTTGCTGCTAGTCAAAGAAGCCAGAAAACTATATCAGGACATTATTTTATTCCTTAACGGAGATACATGTTGTTGCGGATGGCCATGGGCGGTTGCCTCACCTCTCCCAATCCCGTGAGCCCCTTGCCCGTTGGCCCCCTCTCATTTAAAAAAATAAACAGCAAGATAGAAAGCGAATCTATTGTCAGTGGCGTAGCTACCGCCATATCTGCCGTAGGTATCAATTATACGGGGGCCCCCGACGTACGTAAGAAAAAATTAATAAAAACTTCCGAAAGACGCAACTACTTTAGAAAAATTAAAGTCGTCATCAGGTACCTATAAATGATTTAATAAATCAGTTTGCCGAAAAAAAGGCAAGGAGAGTGTATTTTTAAAGTGAATTGTTTGTAAAAATTTTGGAAAAAGTGATATAGTTAATTATGATGAAAAAATATTTCTTTTAACTTATTGCAAACATTTTTTTTTCTTTTGTGAGAAATCTTTACCCTTCTTACGGGCCCTGAAACAATTTTTTTACGGGGCCCCGCCAAGGCACGCTTCGCCACTGTCTCTTGTTACTGTAACCGATTTTGATTGAAAAGTCGTAAAAAGTCAGCCATACTTCGCATTAGCTCCTCAGTGTTTTTAATACTAAATTAGATAAGCACTACCTAACTCACACATAAATGAACATACCACGCATTTTTGGGCTGTCAGGTTGTCTAAACGCTAGTAAATTCTAAGTCTATGGTTAGCGCAGAATATATTTAAATTAATTAGCTCAAAATCCGTCTATTTAATAATTCATGTCTCTAGTTTAATTGCAATGTTTTTTGCGGCGAGTGCCGATGAAGACAAAGTAAAACATATTGCATTGTTTTAATCATTTTAATTTACAATTGTAATGGCATGCTCCGTTGATTCTGCTAGATGTTATTGTTCTTTTACATCCTTTTGAACACTTTTTTAGCCGAAAAGTCCCCACGCATTGGAAGTTTGAACATTGCATGACGTCACCAGACAGTCGTCAAATGGGATACCTTTGATTGGTGATATTTGAAGTGTTGGCTTATCAGCAATTTTTCCAAGTAAACGTTCTCGACTATTCTTTTTGGCTTTTAACCCTAGATCAAAGGTTTTTTCACATAAGATATCAAGGAGAATATTTATATCATCTGTGAAGATTTTAATTTTTTTAAGTGTACAAATGTTGTAAGTTTTCTAGAGTGTTAATTCCGCTCTACACGAGGCATCCTCAGGAGATGTTGACTCGCCAAATTCTGGCACGAGAATGTCAAGAAAACTCGAAACATTTGGATAATTATGATTTTCCGCAAACTAATTCTCACTCAATTTTTGTAAGTGCCAAATGATTTGGTTTCTATTTTACTAAATTTGTGCCCCCTGCACCCAAGTGAAAAAACAAGTGACTCTATCTCGTATTCCATTGTCCAAAATTGTCATTGATAAATCATTAGAGGTTAAGATTAGAGGGGAATATTATATCAGTCTATCACTTGTCAGTTTGACAATCACGGCGAATTTAGGCACGCAGCTGTCAAAAATGAAACCAAGTACACACATCAAAAAGTCTAAGCAACATATACTAATTTAAATTTTAGGATGGTTTTTCACATTATAATAATGTTGCATTTTATTTTTAAAACAATATTTTTAGGGTCGTATGATGTAAAAATAACAGCTGTTGTCTTTATAAGTTCTTTTAATAACAGAAATTACCAATATTAGAATATACTGCAGAAACTTAGGTACATAAGCAACTAAACATTTTTTTAACAAAATGAAATTTCTGTAGAAAATGAATTTATTATGAAAGAATATGATTATTTAATACAAAGTATGACCTCCTCTGCTATTCAGAACTTGTCGGCAACGATTATTCATTGAATGAATGAGACTGTTTATGTCATCTTGCGGTATTCGCTCCCATTGAAATTGTAGCAAATCCTTCAGCTGTTGGATTGTTGTCACTCCATCCAAGTCCTTCAAAACACGTCTCTGGACCATGTCCCATGCGTGCTCGATGGGGTTGAGGTTTGGCGATTATGCAGGCCAAGCAATACCCGGACCTTCTCCGTGGCCAAGTATTGACTAGATCGCCGAGCTGTATGTGAACGCGCATTGTCATGCATTAACGAAAAATCGGAGCCAAAGGTTTGTGCAAATGGATGGACATAAGGTCTGAAAATATCCTCAACGTAATTTTCAGCGTTCATGTTTCCATTTACAAAAGCGAGCTCAGTTCGCCTGTTCTTCATAATACCCGCCCATACCATAACTGTTAAGCCGCTGTATGGATGTACTTCCTGAATGCACCTACGCATTTCAGTATTTCCGGTCCGACGGTACATTCGCACCCTTCTTGTAACAGGCCTAAACCCGAATCGCAACTCATTGGAAAACATAATTTTATCCCATTGTTCCTGGGTCGGTGTTCTGCGTTCTCTACACCATTTATTTCGACGAGCGCGATTCCCGTGACGTATCGGTGGGGACCTAATTGCGCGTCGGGCTCGTAGGCCGTACTCATACAGTCGATTTCGCACAGTTTGGGGACTTACATCTACAGCACTTGAATTTTGTAGCCCAAAATTATCTCTCGAGCGGTTAACATCGGCTGGCGTCTTGCAGTCAGTTGTATGTACCGGTCTTGCCGAGTGGTTGTACTCCTTTTCCGGCCTGAATGCTGTTCAGCGGGTTCCCTTGTATTATTGTAGCGCTGCCAAAGACGACAAATAACACATCTATGAATGCCAAAATGCCAAGATACCTGAGATTGAATACTTCTCGCTTGCAACATCCCTACAGCTCTTTGCATTTCATTTGCCGTCAAATGACGTCGCTCCATGACGTAAAGAATATCTAACAATTCAATATTGTCGCTAACTTTATTTAAATGGTTGGTAAAATTATAAAATCAAGACTTAACGTAGCAATAAAAGCGCACTTAAATTCAAACAAATTCCCTTTCATTTAATTTTATGAAAAAAACAAAACATAATCGATTTTTTTTTTTTACAACCAGCCAGTATGTCATCAATAACAAAAAAGCTTACATACCTTTGCCCTTTGAGTGAATAACGACTTAGAAATTAATTAATATAAATGGTAAATTTGTAATATCATGCATGTTGCTTAGACTTTTATAGTTAAACCTATTTTTCTAACACACAGTTAAAAGTTAACTTTTTAAATCCGCATTCATATCCGTTTACACAACAAAATAAAAAAAAATCGTTAAACTAAAATGTTATTATTGTAATTGTTTTATAATCAGTTTTCATATTTCTAAACATAATCAATTTGTTACATAACCGTTTAGTTAATGACTGGAATTTATTTTACGGATCCAAACGGGTTTTCGAAAACACAATTAATATCGCCAGTTATTTTTAGATCTTAGATCATTTATACATCTAGATAGACTATAATAGCTGTGAAAATGTCAAAAAAAGAGTGAGTTTAGAACTAACCTCTATTTTAAGCAATTCACGTACACTTACACTAACGGCCGTTCCCAATATATTATCTACAGATAGAGATAAATTACTACCATCTACTGTCAGTAATTAGCTGTTAATAATCTGGAGCTTTTCCAATATACCCGAAAAGACATTCTTATCTATACTAATATTATAAAGAGGAAAGATTTGATTGTTTGTTTGTTTGTATTGAATAGGCTCCGCAACTACTGAACCGATTTGAATAATTCGTTCACTGTTGGGAAGCTACGTTATCCCCGGTTGATAAAGGGTACATTTCATTTTAAAAAAAAATAGGGATCCCTACTAAAAGTCCAATAATGTAACCCAAGATGTAAAAATATGTACGCGAACGACGTCGCGGGGTATCAGCTAGTCACCTTATATAATGCGTGAATTGCAATTTCCATACCAACTTTATATCGCTGGTAAGCTATACGTTGTCCCAGACAGCGTGCACGGATAAGATCCATCGATAAGTTTATTGGGACAGAAAAGTCAACGATAGGTACGATTTTTATCGTAAGACGTAGCTTGACTCACACAATAGAGCAAGAGGCTCTATTTAGACGTATAAAATATCTAAGTTATTAAAAATGGAGTAGGAACAGCAACAAATGGGTTTTTCAAGCATTATTTTATTACAGAATTGCTATTATTTTTAAAAATATTAAAGACTCTTTATTTTCCATTTAGTTTACAGTTAAAACCAAATCATACATACTAAAACACATACAGGGTGGACCAAAAGTCCGTTTACATTTGAATCGGTTGCCACGTCTAGCAGCTGTGGCGGAGGGAGATAGAAGAGTTACGCATTGCAAGAGCGGCCAATGGGAATTTAGTACCATGGCGTCGTTTAGCAGTAGTCAACGTGCATTTTGTGTACGCGAGTACTATCGAAAGAACGATTCTGCGACCTTAGCTCAACGAAAGTTTTGCAATCATTACAAGATACGACACAAAAATCAAGCTCCATCAGGTGTGTTAATTAAAAAATGGGTGCTCAAGTTTGAGAAGACGGGTTCAACAATGAATTTACGTCGATCTGGCCGGCCTAGAACGTCGAGGGACCCCGAAAACGTGGAGCGAGTAAAATCGTCTGTTCGTGACCAACGTGGACTATCAACTCGAAAGCGGTCTGCTGTCATTAACGTGCCAAGATAATGATGTATTAAACCGCATTCTCAAGAAAGATTTAAGTCAAGATTCCTATAAAATCCAAATGGTGCAGGAATTAAGGCCTCAGAACCATGCCACTAGGTTGCAGTTTGCGAACGAAATGGTAGAGCGATCCACCAGTTTTACAAACATTTTTTTCTCAACAAGGCACACTTCCACCTAAATGGGCATGTTAATAGACAAAATTGTCGTTATTGGAGTGACACTATGTCATGTTGATCAAAAACCCCTGCATTCCAGCCAACCAACCCAGTAAACTCTTGACGAATTAAAGGATTGTATTCGCACAGAAATCCAAGACATCTCAACAGAAACATGTAAAGCTGTCATCGAAAATTTCCGCTCTAGATTGCAGCAAATTCCAGAATAATGAAGGATTGCATATGGATGATGTGATTTTTAAGAAATAAATTCTCCTTTTGTTTACTATCGAAAACAATAAACAATTTTGATCTACTGTAATTAGTTTTTTTTTAAATCATCATTCCAATTATAAACGGACTTTTGGTCCAGCCTGTATTATAATATTGTACAAATACCAGGCAGGTCCTTTCCTCTAACATTTTCCAGGACTTTCTTCTTTTTGCTGTCTCATTTCCTGTCCTTTCCAGCATTTTTTTTTATTTCATCAAGGAGATTTAAGGGAGTATAATAACCTTTTTTTTCTTTTTAAAGTGATAATCCTCAGTTCTGGGATTAATTACATAAATAAAATTTGAAAACAACATTTTATGAACGATGCGGGACTCGATCCCGCGACCTCTCGCGTTCCGTGTGAACGCTCTTATCAACTAAGCCACTCCACTTACCACTTACTACTCGAACGGTTGGCTTAGTTGATAAGAGCTCTCACACGGAAGGCGAGGGGACGAGGATTATATATCTTACAAATTGTGGATAGAATTTTTGGCACAATGACGTTGCATATAAGATAAGTAGAAACAATTGAATGAAATGCACAATACCAAAATTTGAGTGGGTATTAATTATACTGCGCACAAATTGCATTGAAAATTTTCACCATTTTCGTTTGGAATCCATAATTGTAGATCATTTGTCTTTGTACGGGTGCCTAAAACTTTACGTTTGCTGAATTTTAGATGGTATAGCGTTACAACAATAAACACCATTGAAAATGAATATGGAGACAATAAGCCGCGTTTATTCTGCAGATAATCTGGAAATAGATCCGGGTTTTTTTTTCTTAGTGACAATAAGGGACGAGACGAGCAGGACTTTCAGCTGATGGTTGATGCCCTTTGGTGGACGCCCTGCCAATTACAATGCAGAGCCGCACAGGATTCTCGAAAAATCCAAAAATTCTGAGCGGAACTACTTTTAAGTCTCATTTTCCCTGTCATTTCACTAGCTTCACGGTGCCCTTCAGACTGAAACACAATAATGCTTACACATAACTGCTTCACGGCATAAAAATGCGTCGTTGTGGTACCCATAATCGAGCTGGCATTCTATGCAATGAAACTTACCACTGGTTAATGCTCTTAGTCGTGTCTTATGACACCCTTGTCCCAGGACTTCCCAATTTATTATTTTTATGCACCTGGAAAGCACAGGGCACAAAAATGGACATGAACACCGAACCCTTTGAGGCGCAGAATCATCTGTGTCGCGAAGACGCGAGCTGCTGCCTCTCGTCCAGGAAGCACCAGGTAAATTCCCACTGCGTTCCTGTAGAAATTGGTGAAGTGGGTATCATATTTAAAGAAACTAAAACGATTAAAACATCATTTATGACATCTTAGTAGCCTTGATACGTGCCAAAAATAGGGAATAATCAAAAAAACTCAAATTTTTTTAGTCTACAGTTAATTTGGAGGTTTGTAAATAGAATGTGCAATGCAGACCTTTTTAATTTAAGCAATGTTGGATCTTATTTCCACATTGATAAAGTACCATTTTTTAGAGACACTGTTAACAAATGATATTACGTTCAAAATGTTTTGTTTAATTATTATCAAGCTTAATTATTATAAAAGCTACTTGGAAATTTATATGAAGGATGGCTACTCATAAATCAGTTAAGCAAAGAGAACCGATCTGTAACTTTGGATCATGAAGTCGGAACATTTTTAGAAATCTTTTTCACAGATGTGAATATCTCTTTCCATCACAAAATTATTGAACTTATCATCATTCTCCGCTCTCATTTTATGAAAGAATATTGTAGTATTTTTTTTTAATTTCGGCCTGTTTCTGGCTCTAAAGTAATAAAAGCTTTTAAAACTACAAATTATAAGAAAACTTCATCATCACGGAAGTAGAAACATAGTTTTGGCTATGATGATGTGGAATAATTATGTAGATAACCTGTAGTTTAAAAGGAGTAGAAGTAATGGTACCATTTACTTCTACTGGGGGGGCTCCTTTGCACAGGACGCCGGCTAGATTATGGGTACCACAACGGCGCCTAATTGTGCCGTGATGCAGTAATGTGTAAGCATTATTGTGTTTTGGTTTGAAGGGCGCCGTAACAAGTGAAATTACTGGGCAAATGAGACTTAACATCTTATGTCGCAAGGCGATACCTTGTCTGAAAGTGACTAGCGTAAGAGTAGTGCCTTTCAGAATGTTTGATTTTTTCAAGAATCCTGAGCGGCACTGCATTGTAATGGGCAGGCCGTATCAATTATCATCAGCTGAACGTCCAGCTCATCTCAACTTACTGTCATAAAAAAATGGAAATAAATCATACAGATCAATGGTGTTCTACAGGGATCAATTTTAGGACCTCTTGTTTGTCATTATTATGGATTATCCTTGCTAAGGATAAGTTTAGAATTCTTGATGATATGTCATGTTTAAAATGAACCGCTGCTCAAAAAAATTGATTTTAATAATACTCTTACCACAGAATAGGGGTGGATACTTATGGACTCTACCTAAAGTTGTACATTGGTTTGAAGCAAATTAACTTAAGAATTTCTAGTAGAAAATTAAACAGCGAGCAGCTTTCAAGCTACCCGACTGGAACACGCAAGTTCTGGGCGTTGTCGAAAGCTGCTCTTGGTAACTTCAAGCAGCCGTCCTTGCCGCCGCTGCACATAAGGAATAACACACTGGCCCATACGGCAAAAGAAAAAGCCGATTTTCTGTCCACTCTTTTTGCGTCCAACTTGACTTTTGATGACAGCGGAAAAACCCCCGGTGTCAGAACTAGACTGCCTGAAGTACAGTTCAGACAGAAAACTGTTCGGCGAGCTCTTTTTTCCTTGGACGTCAAGAAGTCGAGCGGGCTGGATGGCATTTCTATCACCATGCTCAGAACTTTTTCCCCTGAATTGACGCAGGTGCTAACGCATTTATTCCAGCACACCTACTCAAAAGGCTTAGTCTCGGACTCATGGAATTTGGCCCCTGTCCATTGGATCCAAAAAAGGGAGACTTAGATTATGCAAGTGGACTACCAGCTTCCTCACTGGGCGCAGCATACAGGTCGTTGTCGACGGTATTTGCTCGAAACCGAAACGTGGATACGTGGATGGGTGATTGAAAGCGTCCAACATACATTGCTGTGCAGACAACAGTACTAGATATGCCTTATACACTGGCGAAAGTCTTGATTTGTCGCGGAATGGGGTAAATTGAACCTTGTCCAATTAAAGAATTCGGGGTATCAAAATCTCGAGCGATTATGAAATCCACGTCCATCTGGAGGGCAAAGCCAAATTTTCTTTGAAGAAGCTGGGCGTCATAAATACTCTCCAGTGCAGTTTTGAAGGACCTTTCTTCCATGTACGCTTTTTCCAAGCTGTGAAAAGAGCTTCCTTGTGAAGAAGAAAGAGCTCCTCCGGAGCTTACACACTTTTCGAAAGGGCCAGCAACGCTCCTGTAATTCCTCTGGAGTTGCAAGAGAATGTGGGCGGCGGTGATAACTTTATATGAGTAAATCGAAAAACAAATGTAAATTAATAAGTTAAAACACAAAAGTAATTGAGTACAGTTCCACACACACTGTAAGTAATAGGTACACATAGTCAAGTTAAATAGTAAACAGGACAAAAAGTTAGCCCACGCGTCGTAGATTGTTGTTGCTTAAGGTATTTCCCATAAAAGAGCAGATAAAATTTATCTTAATAATAATTATTAATACGTAAAGCGAAAACTTTGTACCACTTTTTTAAAAATTGCACTAACGTATGAACGTAGAATTTAACACGTTTATAGCTAAATTTATACGGAGAAGAAGTGCATATATCCATCGTTCATGTATAAAATGCCATAAATAATAAATTAAATTAATTAAAATAAATATGACGCTCACTACTCCTTGAATTATACAAAACACACACACATACATAATATAGGTATATAGGTCTATGATTAATAAGCTCTTATAAAGTTAAACTCTCGTTCCGTCCGAGCGCTCCAACCAACTGAGCCAACCGTTCGAGTACGCATCGATCGTTAATCTTTCTATGCATTGTTCAACTCTTAGGTTGTGGCTTCATCTATAAGATCTACTTTACAGTTGATAACCTGCTCAACCCCAATAATTGCATATGAGACTTGAGATGTCGCTCTTTCATATCTCAGCCATTTTTTTTATGAAAATAAGGGACGAGAAGAGCAGGACGGTGAGTTGATGGTAATTGATACGCCCCGCCTATTACAAAGCAGCACCGCTCAGGATTATTGAAAAAACCAAATATTCTGAGAGGCACTACAATTGTGCACCGATGCTTATACATTACTGCTTCATAGCAGAAATAAATAATAAATAAATTTGTTATTTTAAAGTGATATCCCTCACTTCTGGGATTAAATATACAAATTAAATTTAAAACCAAAGTTCATGAACGATGCGGGACTCGAAACCACGATTCTACGATTCCGAACGAGCGCTCTTACCAACTGAGCCAACCGTTCGGGTGACGCAAGGATTGTAAATCTTGGTTGTCTTGTTCAACTCTCAGATTATAAGCTCTTATAAAGTTTAAACTTAATAATTAATTGAGTCATGGTCGAATTTCGAGTTCTGAGCGACCACTAGTAATATAATAAACTTAATTTATCTTGTTTACAAATTGGTAAACCAACTTACATGTTGGCATTATAGTCACAAAAGCTATAGTAAATAAATTTCTAATTAAGTAATGGCTGCCTCACCTTGTATATGTCAACGGATTTACAAAATTACAATCATTGTTTTTATAATCTTTAGCGGTGTTAATACAAAATATAATTTAAACATAGCCCAGATACGTGTTTCGTTAAACAGTGTCTAACTATTTAAGGGACGTCTAAAGATTGACGCTAAACGACCGAAAGAAGGTTTTGTAATAGAATTTTTAAAACAAGTGTTCAACACTTGATTATTTATGCTTACAAAGTAATATTGTACAATTAAACTTATTATTTAATAGCCTGAGGGCGGTCTTTCCATTCCGAATTTGAGGTATCATTGAGAAAGTTATTTATGTTTTAGTTAACAACGAAATAGTTATTGTAATGATCGAAATAAAAGGCATTTATTTTTTCAAAATTTATTCCTTTAAACTTCTTTTTGATGTCATTTCTAATATACTAGACATTACTACCGCTTCGGAAACAAATGGTGCTCTTAGAGAGAAGAAGCGGCGCAAGAAACCCTCGCAAGAATTTTTTTTTTTTCGCTTTTTTTAATCAAATACATAATATTGCATTTCTATAGCTATAAAATAATCATAATTTAGTCCCCAGTGTGTCGGATCACTTAGATATTCAGCTGTGGAGTAGTAGGATTTACGACAGGGCCATGTTTTAAAAATAATAAGTGCCTGAACAGTGGCTGGGACTTTATTATAAAAGTGTATAAATTTACCCTTAAAGCTATTATGTATCTTATGAAGCCTACTAGAATTAGTTTCAAGCAATCCCTTATTTCTAGTGTTATAATAATGAAAATCACTATTAAGAGCAATAAGGTGACTCTTCTTCTTCAAATTTCGTAATTAACAAAAAATATTTTAAATTTTGATAAGAAATTTTGTATAATTATATGATTTTAAGGTGAAGCCTAGCGCACCGGTCACCATCTGGTATAGATAGTTATTTCTTCGATTAAAGCCAGTGGTACACTTTTCTAAATAAAATACTTTTTAAAAGAGTTAGGCGTGTAACTGTAACTTTTACAATTTATGCGTAACACAAACATGTTTATCATATATAAAAAAAAAACAATACTAAAATGAGTATACTAAGAGTGATCCTCTGACTTGATACCGCAAAAGTTACGACGCGTCGGGTTAATAATACATGTTTTTGTTGTACGTATTTTTATGTAAATGGTATTTTTTACAAGTGCTGACATTTATATAGTTTTTGCGCGACAGGAGAGTAATCTGCAAATAATATATCGCCTATAAAATGTCAATCAAAGATAATTTAAACGCAATATAAGGACTATTCGTTCATACGTTGGACAGAACGCTCCAATAGCACGTATATCACGCGTATAGTACAGCGAATGTGTAAATAAATAGTACATAAAAAAAACTAAAAAGGCTTTATATAGAAAACCGAACTAAAAAATGGATAAGAAATTTAAAATTAACATCTATTCCTGCCTTATAGACGATAGATGAAACTTATATAAAATAACAAAAATCTTATTTTGCAAATTGAAAAATGGAATAATTTTATCAGATTAATTTACCTATTGTCATCGGTCCTTGATAAATCTACGGAGTTTGAACGAAATCTGTCTTTTCAAGTGGGCCTAAATCGCGCCCAAATGAGTCGGTTACAAACAAACATACATACACAGGTGAAGCTTATAAAAAGCGTATAATAATAAAACGCTTGTAAAAACACAGCAACACTGGACATTGGTTGTGACAGGCTCATACTTATTGTGATAAATTATAGCGACGCTCTGGCAAATTAATTAGTCATTAACTTCTTATTATACACAACACTAGTTCATCCGACGGACGCTGTTCTGTGGATAACAAAAAAAAAATTAATTATTCGAGAAATTCAAATATTTATTTTTACCCGTTGGACCAGGATTTAGTGCCACTTGGGAATATCAAAAATCGAAAATTATATCCAATGAGTTTACCTATGGCAGTTCATGACAAAACTTTATGTCTACTAGGAAAAGAACTGCAAACAAAAACTCAGCACAACATTAAAACAATTTTATTTTACAGACTAGAATTATATGTGAAACAATTTTTGTTGGTTGGGTATGTTGGGCTGAACAGTTTACTTCCACGCAAATATATATGGTGTCAGAATCATCGTATCCGGATCTCGGATGGACAGCGTTCGGGAAGTTATGTAAGATCTTCTCGTCCCAAATACCACAGTGTCTGAAGATGAAGGTTTTCAACCAGTATGTCTTGCCAGTGATGACATACGGATCGCAGACGTGGTCGCTAACTATGGGCCTGATGAGAAAGCTAATGGTCGCTCAGAGGACTATGATCGGAGTTTCTCTGCGAGATCGAATCAGTAATGAGGAGATCTGTTGTAGAACCTAAGTCACTGACATAGTCCAAATCATTGCGAAACTGAAGTGGCAGTGGACAGAGCACATAGTTCGATGGACAAATGGACGTTGGGGCAGTAAAGTCCTCGAATGGTGCCCACGTACCGGAAGACGCAGTGTTGGGCGGTAGGGTTGGATGCAGATGATCTGGTCAAAATCGCTGGAATACGTTGGAAGAGGGTAGCGCAGGACAGATCGTCGTGGAAATCTTTGGGGGAGGCAGTGGACGTATTCCGGCTGATATGATAATGATGATGATAATATATGTTCACCACACTTCACCTACCTTAGTTTTACTGTTGTCAGTGCGATAAAAGCAAGAGTATAAGACTTAAGTGCGTATGGGAACAATATTTCCTTTATGGGACTGTTGTGATAGTTGTGCTTATAGGTTTCGAATTTGTATACTAGGCCTCTACTTGCGCCCTTTATGATACAGCCATTTTAAGCACTTTTTGAAGTACTCTAGCACCTACAATAACAATTATATCAAAAATAGAAAAATAGAGAGACACATTGTTGATGATATTGTCCTTATATGAAAATTAATGAAATATAAAATCTATATTTACAATACTATGATTACATTTAATTAAAACTATCATCATATTAAAGTGTACCAAGAATACTGGCGGTATTTCCACGTTGGATATCTAGGCTGATCCGTTGACTGAAACAGCTGCAACTGCTTGGGTTTCCAGTAGCCTTATTGAGGCTCGTAAATAGTACTTTGTACATTCTCCGCACCTCTGTGCCCCACGGGCCAAGTGTCTCGACACCAAACGGCACAAAGATGTAAGACACACTGAAGCTGTCATAAGCGATGCTTGCTTCTTCGGCAGACGAAGGAGCACCTCCAGCACCAACTGACGGAACTCGGACATGAGAAGGAGCCAGAGTGTCGACATAAGTCGCGACTTGTGGGACGCGTCCCACACCAGCGCCCTTCCCCGTGCCCAAGCCACCGGGGTCATATTTGAAAATATTATTGATCTAAGGTTAAAAACCAAGTATAAAAGGCTCGAGAACTTTTGTATGGAAAAATGGTAACTAATATTTCCTCACCAAAAATATAATATTGCAAGGAAGCGATTTTTTTGCGTTTTATAGCAGTTTTTTCGCTGTCTACTTGTGATGAATTTAATGAATTAATTGATTTATATGAGGACGTGGAATGAATTATTATTCTTCCTGGTAAAGTTTACTTCAAACTAAATAATGATGATGCATTCAAACTTATTTTTATTTTATTTTATTTGGAAAACTTACAGTGTTACAATAACTTAATTACTATACAATAGTGTGAACATTTTACACCATTTAATAGTTTTCGCATATTGTTTTTCGTGGTTTGATTATCCTGTTTTTTATTTTATGATGATGTAGGTACTTACCGCAAGGACTTGACTTACATTGGCCTTAAAAAAATGATTATTCTGTCATCGAAAACCCTGCCTTCTTGTAAAATTACACATAGCTTAGAAATCGTTTGTTTTGTCTCAAAAAACCGATAAGCAGCGAGATCTGTCGCGAGTCGATGCAGACATGTTTAGACATGCTTTCGCAAATACTCACAGGAAGCGCTTGACAAACTGTCGTGACAGCAATGGCATCGGGGTTTCAACTTGCAAGCTGCTGTCAGACTGACTGTCGGACACTTTTCGCGAAAGTTGCCTTGCAGGTGGAAACGCGGCTTTATCATTCATTGTATTGACAATGTTGTCAACGATATACTTAGTTACCAATTTGCATATTCTTGGTTTATTCACAGATATAACTTTATACCGAATTTATTTGTTAAGCCTTTAATTATTATTGTTAAACGTGGAAACGGATGTCTTTTTAGTTCATTTCAAATCTGTTGCACAGAGACGAAAATTACAACAAATTAACAATGTTCCTTCCGAAAGTTCCCTTACGGTCACCAGTATTTTGCTTTTGTGTTGCTGTAATTGTGTGTAATAAAGTAATAATAATAATAATAATAATAATAATAATAATAATAATAATAATAATAATAATAATAATAATAATAATAATAATAATAATAATAATAATAATAATAATAATAATAATAATAATAATAATAATAATAATAATAATAATAATAATAATAATAATAATAATAATAATAATAATAATAATAATAATAATAATAATAATAATAATAATAATAATAATAATAATAATAATAATAATAATAATAATAATAATAATAATAATAATAATAATAATAATAATAATAATAATAATAATAATAATAATAATAATAATAATAATAATAATAATAATAATAATAATAATAATAATAATAATAATAATAATAATAATAATAATAATAATAATAATAATAATAATAATAATAATAATAATAATAATAATAATAATAATAATAATAATAATAATAATAATAATAATAATAATAATAATAATAATAATAATAATAATAATAATAATAATAATAATAATAATAATAATAATAATAATAATAATAATAATAATAATAATAATAATAATAATAATAATAATAATAATAATAATAATAATAATAATAATAATAATAATAATAATAATAATAATAATAATAATAATAATAATAATAATAATAATAATAATAATAATAATAATAATAATAATAATAATAATAATAATAATAATAATAATAATAATAATAATAATAATAATAATAATAATAATAATAATAATAATAATAATAATAATAATAATAATAATAATAATAATAATAATAATAATAATAATAATAATAATAATAATAATAATAATAATAATAATAATAATAATAATAATAATAATAATAATAATAATAATAATAATAATAATAATAATAATAATAATAATAATAATAATAATAATAATAATAATAATAATAATAATAATAATAATAATAATAATAATAATAATAATAATAATAATAATAATAATAATAATAATAATAATAATAATAATAATAATAATAATAATAATAATAATAATAATAATAATAATAATAATAATAATAATAATAATAATAATAATAATAATAATAATAATAATAATAATAATAATAATAATAATAATAATAATAATAATAATAATAATAATAATAATAATAATAATAATAATAATAATAATAATAATAATAATAATAATAATAATAATAATAATAATAATAATAATAATAATAATAATAATAATAATAATAATAATAATAATAATAATAATAATAATAATAATAATAATAATAATAATAATAATAATAATAATAATAATAATAATAATAATAATAATAATAATAATAATAATAATAATAATAATAATAATAATAATAATAATAATAATAATAATAATAATAATAATAATAATAATAATAATAATAATAATAATAATAATAATAATAATAATAATAATAATAATAATAATAATAATAATAATAATAATAATAATAATAATAATAATAATAATAATAATAATAATAATAATAATAATAATAATAATAATAATAATAATAATAATAATAATAATAATAATAATAATAATAATAATAATAATTTATATATTTGTATGTTGTTTAAAACTGTTTCGAACCGATTGTTATAAGAACATGAAGTGATAGGAAAATAATTAAGGAGTCTTTTTTTATAAATTCGGGAAGAGACAAGCAGGATGGTATCTTGCTTCAGCGTCAGCTGATGGTAATTGATATGCTCTGCCCATTAAAATGCAGTGCCGCTCAGGATTCTTGAAAAACCTCAAAAATTCTGGGCGGAACTACATTTGCGCTCGTCTCCTTGAGACATATGATGTTAAGTCTCATTCGCCCAGTAATTTCACTAGCTATGGCGCCCACAGAAACACAATAATGTCTACAAATAATTGTTACACGGCATAAATAGACGCCGTTGCGGTACCCATAATCTAGCCGGCATGCTGTGCAAAGGAGCCTCCCACTGGTAACACTGACTCTTCGAAAGAAAGCGATATCTGGTTTTTAACCCACTTCAAAAAGGAGGAGGTTCTTTAGCTCTATGCGGAATAGATGCCATTTGGTACCATAAAAATTTTACATAGTTTAGCCCAGTAGTTTTCATTTTATAAACATTTTTATGAAAATGTTTGTCGACGTTGATGATATAATTGCTTTTGTGTACAGCTTTTTAAAAGTTTTCATTCCGGTTTATTATATATTATTATTATTATTAACTGACACTAAAAAGTTAAATAAATCTACGTTTAAAAACCGACTTCAGAAACTGAAAAGTATAAATAAATAACTAAAAATTTAATTTAATACAACTCTTATGCAAACCTTTACCTTTAATGCAGTTATCAAGGTAGCAATAACATACGTCATTAGAGATGTCATACGTCATTCAGTTCTAACGGACGTTCTCTTGCTGTGACGTCATGGCAAGGCAATCCAGCCTTTGACCATCGCTACGTAGGTACGCTTAGGACTTCCTCACTCCGCAGTTGTAATTATAAACTTACTATAAACTGGCGTAAAGATGACTAAGGTTTATGGTTATTTATGGTTTCAATTCCCTGGAGGTCAGGCGGACTTGCGACCAGCTAAAAATTATGTGTCGAATTTTACGAGGAGACGTTGAGACCCCAGATCTTCACGAGCAATTGTGTCGTATACGAGTCCCTTAATTCAATCATCTTTGCCCTCGAAAAAATAAACTTTTCGTGGTCCCGCTTCAGGGCACCGTAATGCCTCAGGCATGGCACCTATACCGAGTTCATTGGCATCTTTCAACGCGCTCTTGGACAAGAATGCTCAATGGGATCCATTCAATGATATGTGGACTTCCCTAGTTTCTGAAATACTTAAAGTACGCGGAGACCATTGAAATAGTATAATTAATTAAATTATTCGTTAATATTCCTTTTTTGTTAGTAATTTTTCCCTTTTGTGTTTCGTCTTATAAGGCCTATCGCAGACGACAGACTATCCGTGACGCACTTTTTAGTCTGTGATAATAAAACACATATAGAATTATATGCAGTAACGCAGACTAGCCGCAAAAAGTCTGACACACAAAATGTGCTCGTAGATCTGACAGACTGCGCCACACCGTGACGTATAACGCGAAAAATATAACGTTCGCGTCAACACGCGCTAACGCAGACGACGCACAATTTAGTCTGTAGTTTGCAGTTGCTAGTGATTGACGTGTATCAAGGCGCTAGACATCGATGTATCGATGTTGATACAAGAAAAAGAAAACAGACCAGCACTGTGTGATACATCTTTGGCAGAGTATCATGACAGAAATTTAAAAAGAAATACACCGCAATCTCTGTACTTCCAGTTCTGCCGACAAAATGAGCGAAAGTGTGCGTCGTGTGCGTTGAGTCTGTTTAATATCTGCCAAAGGCATCTTGGGCGCAATGCAGACTTTGTGTGCCGCAGACTCAATCGCACAAAAAGTGTGTCATCTGTGTTAGGCCTAAGTGGCACTGCCGGGCTAATTGGACAATAAATAAATATATAACATGCAGGACTGTTCTCGTAATTTTAAAATCTTGACGTTAAAGGCTATATTTCACCGGGACACCACGGTAGCGCAACCAGTCGCCGCTACCAACAAAATGTATACAGCTATGGAGAGTTACTTACACAGTTGGTGTGCATTTGGATGCACAACCAATTTGGTGGCGGGACTCTAGTGTTCGGACACCACCAGTGGGAGGCTCCTTTCCACAGGAAGCCGGCTTGATTATGGGTACCACAACGGCGCCTATTTCTGCCGTGAATCAGTAATGTATAAACATTACTGTGTTTCGGTCTGAAGGGAGCTAGTGAAATTACTGGGCAAATGAGACTTAACATCTACTAATAATCATAATGGTCGGTCGGCAGGTGATCTTCTGGTATACCTAACACATAGATGGGCAGCGGCTATTGAAAGCAAGGGGGAAGGCCTGGCAGTTAGCCTGGATATAGCGAAGGCCTGTGATCGTGTATGGCACAAGGCGCTCCTCTCCAAAGTTCCATCATTTGGGCTTCCCGAGAGCTTGTGCAAGTGGACCTCCAGCATCCTCACTGGGCGCAGCATACAGGTCGTTGTCGATGGATATTGCTCGAACCCGAAGCCCGTGAATGCTGGAGTGCCCCAAGGCTGTGTGCTGTCTCCCACGCTGTTTCTTCTGCATATCAATGATATGTTGGACACCTCCAACATTCATTGCTATGCAGACGATAGCACTGGTGATGCCGTATACACTGGCCATGCAGGTCTCTCTCGGGAAATCGTTGACCAGTGCCGGGAGAAACTTGTGTCTTCTATCGAGTCCTCTCTTGAGAAGGTTGCGGAATGGGGTAAATTGAACCTTGTCCAATTTAACCCCCAGAAGACTCAAGTTTGCGCGTTTACCACTAAAAAAACCCCATTTGTCGTATCACCGCTCTTCGAGAACACTTCTCTTAAAGCCGCGCCTAGTATCGGAATACTGGGTCTCGAAATCTTGAGCGATTGCCAATTTCGTGGTCATCTGGAAGGCAAAGCCAAATTGGCTTCAAAGAAACTGGGCGTCATTAATAGAGCACGGCAATACTTCAAGCCGGCCCACATACTAGCGCTCTACAAAGCGCAGGTCCGGCCACATATGGAGTATTGCTCTCTGGTCTGGCGCACCCCAGTATCAAATCGATCCATTTGACCGCGTGCAACGCAGAGCAGCTCGAATTGTCGGGGACCCAGTGCTCTGTGAACGGCTGGATCACTTGGCGTTGCGTAGAGACGTCGCTTCATTGTGTGTCTTCTACCGCATTTATCACGGGGAGTGTTCTGAAGAGCTGTTTAACCTGATTCCTGCCGCCGTATTCCACCTTCGCACGACACGCCACAAGTTAGGATATCATCCTCACCATCTGGATGTGTGGCGGTCCTCCACAGTGCGGTTTTCAAGGAGCTTTCTTCCACGTACTACAAAGCTGTGGAATGAGCTTCCTTGTGCGGTGTTTCAGGGACGATACGACATGGGTACCTTCAAAAAAAGCGCGTACACCTTCCTTAAAGGCCGGCAACGCTCCTGTAATTCCTCCGGTGTTGCAAGAGATTGTGGGCGGCGGTGATCACTTAACAACAGGTGACCCGTACGCTCGTTTGTCCTCCTATTCCATAAAAAAAAAACAAAATAATGTATATAAGACCAAAATGTCTCAAGGTGACGAGTGCAATTGTAGTGCCGCTCAGAATTATTGGGTTTTTCAAGAATACTGAGCGGCACTGCATTTAAATGAGTTGGGCGTACCATCAGCTGAACGTCCTGCTCGTCTCGACCCTTATTTTCATTAAAAAAAACCACGGTGGCACGACTAGTTGCGAGGCTGTGGTGAACCTAAATTGCTCCCGCCGAGTTGTTGATCCTGGCGCCCATCTGCAGTGATGTGTTATTCTCATAATTTCAAAATCGCTGACGTTAAGTTTGATCCTAACTATGTGTTGCTCTAGTTTGGTATTCTCCTTTATTATAAAGAGGTGAATTTTGTGATTTTGTACGGAGTTAGGTGCAATCTCTTGTTCTACTGAACCATTTTTGAAAACCAATAGAAAGATAGATTATTTGTGAGTGTCACGGTTTATATATTTTCTCAAAATACTAATTCGATGTAGTCAGATTTGTTAAGTAAAGCGGTTGAACACTTAAAATAGTTAATATGGCAGAAATCTTAAAAAGATATTTCGAAAAAATATCACCAAACCATCACCCTAACTGTTTTAGTTGGAGCCATGCTAATTTAGATAAAAATTTGTATGAAAAATAACTGTTTACCAATATCATTACCAGTAGGAGGCTCCTTTGCACAGGATGCCGGCTAGATTTTGGGTACCACAACGGCGCCTATTCCTGCCCTGAAGCAGTAATGTGTAAGCATTACTGTGTTTCGGTCTGAAGGGCACCGTAGCTAGTGAAATTACTGGACAAATGAGACTTAACATCTTATGTCTCAAGGTGGCGAGCCCAATTGTAGTGCCGCTCAGAATTTTTGAGTTTTTCAAGAATCCTGAGCGTCACTGCATTGTAATGGACAGGGCGTATTAATTACCATCAGCTGAACGTCCTGCTCGTCTCGTCCCTTATTATCATAAAAAAAAATCATTTAACATGTCGTAGTTATGTTATTTTAGTGAAGATAATTATATTATGTTTGTAATAAATTAAAATACTTCTAATTCTGAATTAAAACTTTGGCGATCTTGTACGAGAGAGGTGACCTAGCTCCGCTCGATTCCTCAAGGCCGTTGGCTCGCTCCCCAGCCTTAAGAGGAAATATCGACAGGTACTTTATTATAAAAGTGAATACATTTACACTTAAAGCTATTATGTATGTTATGGAGCTTACTATAGTGTAATTTGTGGCATGTTCCATATTTCGCCTTGTTTTTATACGATGTAATTCGTCTAATATATGTATATATAATATACGTATACGATATATTTATATACAACGTCATTGTAAGGACTTTTTATTGTTCACATTGTATTTTTAATTATTTCAGATTGTGTAGATGGATGCATCCAAGCGTGAGTCTTTTGAGATTAATTATAATTTAATTAATATATACTTTTTTTACAGACAATCAAGTACGTAAATTGAAATGTTGGTGTATGTGTGTTGCATAACCTGACAGAGATTGTATACATCTAATACATAAAATTCTCGTATGGTGTTAAACATTGAACTCCTCCGAAACGGCTTGACCGATTCTCATGAAATTTTGAGTGCATATTGGGTCTGAGAATCGGACAACATCTATTTTTCATCCCCCTAAATGTTAAAAGTGGTCCACACGATTTTTTTTTAATTTTTGTGACATATATATTTTAATTTGTTTGATTATGAGTCAGCATTAAAAAATACATACAACTTCAAATTTTCACACATCCACGATCAACAGTTACTTTTGTATCGCGATTTTAATATCGGCAATACAACGTTTGCTGGGTCAGCTAGTATTTTATAAATTGCTAGAATTGGCTACTCTATGATTTTTTTAAATTGAATATATTTGATTATTTTTTTTAAATTATCGTGAAGATTCGATATGGTATTTTAATTTACTCAAAATAATTACACTTTACGCTAAGAAAAAATGTTGACAGATGGACGGATACGGTTCCTCTTTGACCTTTTGATGTACAGAACTCTAAAAAAAGAGTGAAAATTAGTGTCTTGACACTTCTTCTCGTTCTAACTTGACTTTATAGAAGTGTAATTAGTGGTAAACTGTATAACTTTGAGATGAGAATTACTCTATACTTGATTGACTAACATTTGTAAATAAGAACTTAAAATCGTTGAGTTTGGGTTTCTAGGTTGTCGAGATCAAGAGCTAAACGGATTCAAACATTTTCCACAGAGTTACATTAAAAATGTGATTTGTTCACGTTACAAATCAAAAGGTAAAAGACAAGGTAATAATAAAAAAGAAAACGAAATTAGAAAGGATAGACAACACTGTAAAAAGATTATAACCGAACGTAGGTAAAAATTTGAAGGAAACCACTGAGTTACGCTACTGTTCTATGAGGTACTTGTATTGTGATAAAGTGGCTGTGCAACATGAAGTGGGTGGAATTTCGCATTTTGACGTAATATCCGGTCAAAAATTCATCTGAGCAGTCCACTAGATATGTGCGGTAGAGGATGCTGAGAGAGCCCATTTGGATATATTATATTATGTTTGGTTATATAAGAATAAAATATATTACGCACTGAAGAAGTTATTCTTCATTGGCGTAATAAAAAAATTCCTTAAAAAATTATTCCTCGTTCTATCTTACGTTTTTAAAAGAATATTATTATACCGCATAATTTAGTTAAATCAACGTGTAATTAAAATATATCATAATTTGTTTTTATACAAATATATATATTTTTTAATTTTTGTTTTAACACTTGTACCTATATAAATTAGAAATTATGTATTGAAATTAATTTAAATCTCGTCCATTGGTTGTAGTTCAGTAGAAAAATAAGTTACAAGAGGCTTGGTAGCTGAAGTATGATACTAATGGTCTACTTGACCAGGTAACGTCAGGGTGTCGAATTTGTGTGACGGTATGCGCGCATCATAAGAATTCACTCTGATAAATTTTCCCCAACGCGCCAAAAGAAGTAAAACTTCAAAACTGGTTCGAAAGACGCGTTTCGATCACAGCGCGTGTACAGCAAAAATTTTCCACTGCAAACATAATTACCGCAAACTTGATTAGAACCAGTTGCAGTAGATGGGTTTGGGGATTCCCGACTGCAAGACGTGGGAATAAGTGGGTGGGAGTTAGACCTCTTTTGTGCGAGAGTAAAAAAACATGGCGGTAAAACCCAATGCGAGTATTATTGCAAGGTACATTCAACCCAACGTCGAGCTGCGAGCGCTTGATGTTGAACACAGAATGATAAAAATGTTTTAAAAGCGGTAACATGGTTTTCCAGGCCAGTGAAGAGTGTGAGTTGAACTTAAACTTTTCTTAGTATTGCAATTATTTTTTATGTTTATATAATTTAATCAATTATAATACGATCTAAATTAACAGTTTTCAATAGTAATTATAAAAACCTGTTCGTCTCGGGACGCCCGTCAGGAGTGATAACTTAAACTAATCTAAGTTGAACTATTTAATATTGAAATTGTTTACGTTAAGAAGAGCTTAGGTTATTACCTAAATTTTATGTATGTTATATATTAATACGATGATGTAAGGAAAGGTTATTAATTAATAAAATCTTTAATTTATAGTCATTTTTCAATCTTTAATTTATTTTTATTTATAATCAATTCTTGAATATGTACATTACAATTTTGTGAATGTATATTAAATATACGTTTTCAATAACGTATCTTTAGTTTAGTTATGTCCAATATAGTTATAATATTAGTAATAGTCCATTGCTATCTGTCGATAGGTTAATGAAATGTGAGTATACGTAACAGGATAGATTTGTAGTAGAGACCTAGAGGTAGTCTTGTAAGTTAAGCTACGGATAGATAGGTTATTGAAAACGGCCATATACCTATAAAAGTAACAATTGGCTTATGTCAGCTTTAATAAGCAACGAAATTTTAAATAAATAAATAAATAAATTCTTTATTTTGCTAGAAAACATGTAACAATGGGTGTAAGTAGTTTTAATGTATCAATGTTATCGGCCATTTCTGACATGCAAAATTATTATTAACAAAATTCTAGTTATTATTATAATTGATTAACAAACTCTATATTTTAAGCACTTAGGTTAATTTAAATTATAATTATTATTTTAAATGTCATTATTTAAAGACTAGAATTAATATATATTTTAAAGTCAATTTAATTTAACCTAATGTGTCAACATTTCATTTATGGAATAAAAACATTTATCTATAAGCCATGTAAAAAGATCCTTTTTAAATCGTTGGACGGGTAATACGCGTAAGCTTTTACATTGTATAGCATCTAAAAATTATGCAAGGACGGCTTTGACAATTAACTATTAAATATTAACGAATATGGCTGTATGGGCTTCAACCATATGCCTGTACAAATAATGGACGAAGAAACCAAAAAAAAATTAACGAATGTGGCAAACTTCAGAAAACTTTATAACTTACTAGCTGACCCGACAGACGTCCATAATAAAAAAACTTGGAATTTCTTAAAATACGTTCCAAAAAGAATATTCCTACCAAATTTCAACTCTTTACCTCTAATGGTTCCAGAGATATCAAATTCAAATTCAAATATTTTTATTCAAAATAGGATGTGACATCACTTATTGAAAGTTAAAAAACTACCACCCATTCCAAAATGAATGCCTCAGACCTGAGAAGAACGGGCGCAACAAACTCAGCGGGCTTTTTTTTTCATCGAATAAATATGTTTACAAAGTGATATTGTACAATTAAACTTATTATTTAATAGCCTGAGGGCGGTTGCTCCATTCCCAATCTGTGGTATCATTAAGAAAGTCATTATTGTCGTGATGAGTGACTATATACGTCGAAATCTCTTTTATATATATAGATTACAAAAGTAGTAATTAATAAACAAATAAACTTCGAAATTTTCAAACCATAATATTGAGATAGAAATTGTTTAATTGATTTTTTCTGATGGAAATAATGTCGAAAGCCTCAGAAAATTTCTGAAAACTTTTATTTATTATTCATAACAAAAATTGTAATAAATTAATAAATACACTTGGAGATTTTCAAAAAATATTAAGAGAGCAATTTGAAACAATTTCTTAAAAAATATTAAAATAAAACGGTTAAAATTTGATTTAATTGTTTTATTTTTTCTGACGGAAGTATCGCGTTACGTACTGAAGCGATTTACCCTCCCTTAAAAAGTTATCACTGGAAAAACTTATACTTATCTGATTAAGAAGGTTATAAGAATGTCTCAAACAAATTCTGATTTCTTGCTGGATGATTGCTGCCTATATATATATCTATCTCACCAGTGGGAGGTTCCTTTACACAGGATGCCGGCTAGATTATGGGTACAACAACGGCAAAAAGCAGTAATGTGTAAACATTATTATGTTTCGGTCTGATGGGCGCCGTAGCTAGTGAAATTACTAGGCAAATGAGACTTAACATCTTATGTCTTAAGGTGATGGGAGCAGTTGTAGTGCCGCTCATTTTTTGTTTTAAGTATTTGATTTTTTTTTATTTTTTTTTGTTCTGATTCAGAATAAAAAAATACGTGCAACTTAAAATTTTCACCACTTTTTGATCAACACCTATTTTTGTATCGCGATTTTTATATTACTTTATATGGCAATACAACGTTTGCTGGGTCAGATAGTAAGATTATACAATCTTTATATGAAGTATTATTATTTGGTGGTCTAGGAGCATCAATTTTCCATACTTCTTTATCCTCTATATATTCTGTTATCGTATAGTAGGCTTTATGAATAAGCCGATTCTTTATAACTTTTTTGAAAATAGAAGATGTTATACATGTACTATTATTTGGTATTTTAATAAAGAACTGCACACATTTCTTGTATTGATAGTATGTGTATCTTTATTTTGAATGTATTCATTCTTTCTATTATTATAAATGAACAGGGAAGCTATTGTCAGAATTCCTATGTGTTTAAAGTGATTTCTGATATATTTTCTAGAATTCAGATTATAGATGGCCCTAATCGCCCTTTTTTGCAAAACAAATACTATTTTGGTATCAGCTAATTTCCCCATAGCAAATAATAATAATTCCATATGACATAATGCTATAAAATTACTGAAAGAAATCAATCTTGCTGTGTTAGTATCAGTAAGATTTTGAATTCCTCTGATAGCAAAAGTAGCAGCAATAAGTTTATTTGAGATTGCCTCAATATGGGCGCCCCATTGTAGTTTTTCATCTAATACTATATCCAAAAAACTTTAGAAGTTTTAAAGGTTCCCCATTTAATATACTTCTTGATACTTTTTTCACATTTGGTAGGGAGAATTCCATACATTTTGTTTTGCTCACGTTAAGTGCCAAAGTTATTCACCTTGAACCATTTTGATATGTTTTCCAATGACAGGTTTATTTTATCTCAATTCTGTGAATGCCTATCAATATTATATACTAGTGAAGTCTCGTTTGCGAAGAGAACAATTTCACATTCTATCCAGGCAATCATTAATGTAGACGACGAATAAGAATGGTTCTAGAATTGAACCCTGAGGCACGCCCTACTTTCTAAGTCTTATTATCTAAGTATGAAGGGATAAGATCAAGTGATTTGCTTCTTATTCCATAATAATTGAGCTTACGATAAGGGTAGAATGGTCTACGCAATCAAATGCTTTCGAAAGTTCACAGAATATTCAGCGTTATCTGATCTCTCTCTTAAGCATTAAATAAGTGTTTTCTGTACTTTAGATAATCTGGATTAATTGCGGTATCGCAACACTTATTGAAAATTAAACATAATATTTTAGATTATCTTTGCCATTGCTCTGTGACACAAAACAAACAAATATTATTATTATTTAAAAATAATTATATTTCTAAAAATTTGCCAGATATTCTGATGAATAATATTTAAATATATAATAATACTTTAAATCCTTTATCTAAATTCTAGTTAAAATCTTGTAAAGAGGATACGGTATAACACAAAAAATCATTACTCTTTATGAATGTTAAACTTGTATTATTACAAAAATTATTAATGTTTGAATTCACTACAGTAGTAGTGAGTTTAAGGCGTGCACGGCTTATAGCAACAAATATACAATGTCTGCGTCTAGCTAGACAAATTGTATCCAATATTATGTTGTCTCGACCTTTTGTTAACATTTGTGCAAAATTAGAAGTAAATCTATTCAGCCATTTTTGCGATTTTCCCGTACATACCTTTAGTAAGTAATAAATAATTCTAAAAAGTACTTTATTGACTTTGCTATTATTTCTAGAAAAAAAAAATATATAATGAAAAGAACTTCTTAGGTCAGAGGTATTAATTTCCGAATGGGTTTTTGAATAAAATTATTTGAATTTGAATAATGATTGCCCATGGCTTGTGTGGATAGCGAAGTCCACACACCTCACACCATTTAGTGGTATCGTTAAAAGCTGAATTAAGTAAACTAATTGTTGATGGCAAATTCTGAAGAGATGACTAAGCATAAATCTGTAGATTATTAGCCTAAAAATGTATAAATGTATGGTTAATATTTACCGATCGTCATGGCGATGGGAAGAGCCTTTGTCCAGCACTGGACGTCTTCCGGCTGACGTAATAATGACGATGATGATGATCTAAAACAATTGTGAAATATAGTTTTAAATTTCAAGTTTACTTTTGTATACAAATAAATATTGCTGGGAAATGAGGTGTTGGAAGAAGAAAGAAGTCGTGGCTCAGAAACATAAGGAAGTGGACTGGCATCAAGACAGTCCAAAAACTATTCCGCTTAGCCATGGAAAAGGAGAAGTTTATAAAGCTGACTGCTGACCTCCAGTAATGAAGAGGCACGTGAAGAAGAAGAAGCGTAGCTACGAGTAAAAAAAAACAATGTGAAGGTGTATATTCGACTTTCTTAGTAATCCAACGCTAGTAGAAACGATGTTCAACTTACTCAGGGCCACGCCCTCCAAGTATTTTGCACGTAGTAATATAAAGCTGTTTTAATTAAAGCAATTCAAGGTTTTTTTTTTATGAAAATAAAGGACGAGACTAGCAGGACGTTCAGCTGATAGAATTTAATACGCCTTGCGCACGTCACTTTAAGACATACAATGTTATAAAATTGATGTAGCGAAAAAGTAAAAAGAGGTTTTAAATTCAACAATGATGGTAATTTATACGCCCTACCCATTACAATGCAGTGCCGCTCAACCCAAAAATCTGAGCGGCACTACAATTGCGCTCGTCACCTTGAGACATAAGATGTTAAGTCTCATTTTCACTAGCTACGGCACCCTTCATACTGAAACACAGTAATGTTTACACATTACTGCTTCACGGCAGAAATAGGCGCCATAAAGTAATAAAGTATTTCAGTAACTATTTGTATTCATGCCCAATTAAAAAGTTCTCGAAGAAAAAAATTGTATACGCAATAAGTTATAATTTAATTTAAACTACGAAATACATTCCACATACAAATTACTGTTACAAAATGCTACGAATAAATTAATTAAGGCCATGAATAGAGAAGGCAGTGTTACTGTTTCCTTTGTGTGTCTTCTATCGCACTTATCACGGGGAGATTTCCGGCCCTGATACCAAATCATTATGGCCAACTGAATGTATGGCCGTGTTTTTTTTTTATAAAGAGGGGCAAACAGGCAAGAGGCTCACGTGACGGGGAGTCTTGAGGCAACCGCCCATGGACATGCAACACCAAAGGGTCAAGAGATGCGTTGCCAGGCTTTAGGTGGGAGTGGGGGGAGTATGCTATTTCCTTGACATAGTCCAATGATTGCAAAACTGAAGTGGCAGTGGGCAGGGCACATAGTTCGACGGGCAGATGGCCGTTGGGCAGTAAAACCCTCGAATGGCGACCACGTACCGGAAGAGGTACGGCGCCTATTTCTGCCGTGAAGCAGTAATGTGTAAGCATTACTGTGTTTCGGTCTGAAGGGCGCCGTCGCTAGTGAAATTACTGGGCAAATGAAACTGAACATCTCTCATCTCAGTCTCTAGGTGACGAGCGCAATTGTAGTTCCGCTCAGAATTTTTGAGTTTTTCAAGAATCCTGAGCGGCACTGCATTGTAATGGGCAGGGTGTATCAATAAGCATCAGCTGAACGTCCTGCTCGTCTCGTCCTTAATTATCATAAAAAAAAAGAGGTTGTGTTGGTAGCCCCCACAAGATGGACCGACGATCTGGTCAAGATCGGCGAAATACGTTGGATGACAGCAGCGCAGGACCGATCGTCGTGGAAATCCTTGGGGGACGCCTTTGTCAATCAGTGGACGTCTTCCGGCTGATGATGATGATGTTGCTCTTTCCTTGAAGGTCCCTAAGCCGTATGGGTTCGAGAAAACTGTAGCTGGTAATTGATTCCACAAAGTTGCTGTGCAAGGCAAGAATTTTTTCTGCAAAACGCGTGGTTGTGGAATGCCAGACGTCAACGTGATGCGGGTGGTATTTTGCATTTTGACGTAATGTCCGGTGGTGGAATTTGGCCGCTGGTATCAACCCTAACAAATCCTCTGAGCACTCCCCGTGATAAATGCGGTAGAAGATGCTGATAGAACCCACGTCTACGCAACGCCAAAGAAAGCCGATCGGAGAAGACTTGATCGTCGATGATTCGAGCCGCTCTTCGTTGTATGCGGTCAAATGGAAGAAGCTGGTACTGGGGAGCACCCGCCCAGAGGTGAGAACAGTACTCCATGCTCATACTCCGTGAGGCTGAATTGGCGCCTTATATAGTTGCAGGCTGTGGCTTGCATCATGATAAGAAGGTAATAGAAATCTTAAGTTATCATTCCTTGCGGGATGACTTATACATACATACATTAGATTGCTATATACAAAAAAAGTTTATTTAAGAAAACAATTTACTTAATGTTGCTATGAGGTAAGTACCTACAGTTTGTATTTATTGAAGTGAAAACTTAGTACTTTTAGAATGCTTGCTAGTTACTTAAAGAATGCTGAGTATTTTTTTGGGTAATAAATGATACTGATTTGTCACGCTCGGATATGTAATGCTCTTTCGGGTAAAGTCGGCTCGAGTTAAGAAGGGGAGCTATCCGTCGGAGAAAAAATTACCAGAGTGAAACACTACAATAATCACACATATGGGCGTGCTATTATGTATTATAAATTTATTTAAAGTGTTACTGTAGAAAAGTATATATATTTTAATAAGCGAGAATTAGTTTATATAATGCGCAAAACCCTAACAATTCACAGGTAATAACTTCTCATTGTCAGCTTATTTGCGATAATTTATTTAACGTTCACAAAAATCGTCACATTTTCGCTTTAAATAGTGATGTTCATTGTTATAACCATAGATTTTAAGAGCCACAACCTGAGAGTAGAACAAGAAATACCAAATTTAGGTCGATGCATCACTTGTACGGAACCCGAGAGGCGCGTCAGTCCGTGAATTTTGATACAAATAAAATTGGTATTTTTGATCCCAGATGCGAGGAAAGTTACTTAAAAATAACAAACAATTAAGCTATTTATTATTATTCTCTTTATTAATTTATGTCACCTTATTTCTACATTTATATATATAACATATTTTTAAAAAAAAAACAATATTACAAATATAACGATAAGAAATAGAGTCCTGCCGGCGTTCGTTCACGACAATTCCGCCGGTGGTTAGGGCGACAGACTGAGGAACTTCCGCACGATGCGTGCCGTTCCCAAAACTGCTTTATTAGTATTATTATACATAATTCATTAGTTGCATACATTATATCGGCGTTAATCTAATATGCACATTGATATGTGGCGGTTGTTTAACCAAGTAAATTCCTGACTCGGTAAAGTGACTAGAGAGAAAGAATAACCTCACAGAAAAACCCAAACCATTCTGCAAAAGAACAACCTGTTGATCAAACCCAAGACGTTAGTAGGTACCGACAGTCAAACTATCGTAACGCCACCGTTAATAGATATTTGATATGATAAACATATTTATGTTGATTATGTAATGTTATTATGAAAACAATTATAACAAAAACCACAAAGACCAGATCTTTAAACATATACCTACATTGAAGCAAACAAGTTCAGTTTCTGTTATAAAAAATATCTAATTTTTAACTGTAAAAAATATATCGATTAATACTAACGTCATGTCTGTATCATTATCCATCATTGATCAAGTATAGATTCATAAAAAACAGTTTTGTTTCAACAAAAATAATAAATGTCTGTGTCCATTTTTTGCAGGGGTCATACGGTATCCGGGTTGCCCATTAATTTGACCCTGATAATTTCTTCTAACCGTGCAAATAATAATCAATATTAAACAACACAAATAACATGTTAGACACGTCAGGCGCAAGAGGCTCGACGGAAATATTACACATTATATATAAGGCATTATGCACGCTACGAATTCATTATAGCGATTGACCGTTGCCCGATGCAGTCACACCGCGAAAAAAAAGAACGTGCCTTATCTATTGCACGCGATTGACAATTGACAGCGCGGGAATTAGTATGTGACGTTTTTTTTTCAGCGAACACAGTTTAACGTGATTTATGTAGATTAGTGTACATTGGTGTTAAATAAGATTATATCGTTAGTAGACGTGAAATATTTTGTCGTTGATTATTTGTTTTTAACTGTGCCATTACTAAATAATCACTTGCAATTAATTTCGTATTAGAAGACATTAGTGGTGTGCTAGATTTGTTTGGTGTTTCTCGAGTTATGTTTTGTGCTTCAAAATGAAGGATTTATCAGAATTCTGGAGTCGTGTAACTGGTCGGCGTTATTCTGCTGTGAATACAGAGAGAGAATTGAGAGACTTTTCAAATAATAGACTAAAGAACTTTGACACGAATTTCGAGGCGAACTTTTCTGAATGCGAGGGTTTAAATAAATTAACAGATGATTTGGACTTCACTGAACAAAAGAATGCAATTATTAACAGGCTATTCGTTAAGCGGAAAAAAGGACAATTCGCGAGACAACCAAAACGTAAGTATTTTTTTTATATTATTTGAAATAGCGAAATAGTTTGTTAGTACTTACTTTAACGTATTTCCGAATAAGTTGATACTTTTAAATAAAATGTAAGTATTTTTAAAGAATTAAACGCGTGCGAACCAAATTTTTTAAAATTTGAAGGATAAATTACTTAAGTATGTTTTTAACGCGACGGCGACGTTAGTAAGACCAAATAAATATTATTAAAATTCAGTTATTACATTCTTGAAAAAGTACGTTTATAAATTAATAGCGGCAACTAAAATCCATTGTATGAAGACGGCGTATTATAGTTTTTATTGCACAATATATATACTTAAGTACAATAGTTCAAAATATATATTAAAAAGAATTTATTCACTTAGGTAGCACTCATACTTATCAAAGTTTTTCTATTTGCCATTACTTCGGAAAAGTGGAGCCTTAAAATGAAGCAGTGGCAATATGTTGACACCCTTTTAAATATATGGATATGGGACTTTTATAAAGATATTTATACAATACATTCAAAGACTAGCATCAAAAATACCCAAACGTGAAAGTAAACTTAACAAAAATCGTAAATAAATTATTAAAAAAACCTTGAATAAGTTACGGGTTCAGATGTAGTACGCGTGAATCAGCTTCTATCGATAAAAGAAAGCAAGTATTAACATTTGGGATTTCATTTTAGAAATACCCTCTTTTTGTAGAAAAAACAAGGTATTAAATATAACCAACGAAAATATTATATATATCGCATATTTAGTTAAATCACGTGTTATTAAATATTATTATTAATATTTGTATACAATTAAAGAGAAATAATTTATTTAGTAAAACTTGTATATAAATAGAAATTCATTTAATTCTCGTGGGACATTGGTTGTGGTTCAGTAGACATATGAGTTACAAGAGGCTAGGTAGCTAAAGTATGATACTAATGGTCTACTTGACCAGCTAACATCAGGTTGTCGAATTTGTGTGACGGTGTGCGCGCGCATCGTAAAAATTCACTCTGATAATTTTTCCTTTTATAAATAAGCTTCGCCTGCACAGTTTATTAGTTTTATTTTGTCAAGCAGAAACCCTAATAATATGTATTTACTCCCATTAAAATAACCCATTAATTGTTACTGATTGTTCGGACAGAAGCTCAGTGGTTCCACCCTCGCCCGCCACGTATCTATATATTTTCGGTTTTCGAATTCATAATAATATTTTTTCTTTACGACCTTAAAAAACATCGAAAAATATTTGATTATTTGGATGAGAAACAGCCTTGGGATCTTAACTGCTCAACTACAGTTCGTAAATATCACTCACGACGTATTAAAATCGAATAAAGTATTTTAATTTTAGACATATAAAAGTGCTAGTTAAGTGGTCTACTTTACTACATAGTATAAAACAACTACCTGACCCAGCAAACGTTGTATTGCCGTATAAAGTAATTAAAAAAAATATTCAATAATTAAAATTTTTGGGGCATAAAAATTAGATGCAACCGATTCTCAGACCTACCAAATATATCGTCCCACAATAATTGTATCCGATTGCAGAGATACGATTGTAGAGGGATGAAACATTTGAAGTTGTATGTATTTTTCAACTCTGAATCATAATAAAATAAAAATAAAAAGAATTGTCAAAAAAATAAAAGATATTAAGAAGTGTGTCACCCTTATTATGTATATGAAAAATAGATGTTGGCCGATTTTCAGACTTATATGCACAATAAATTTCACACAAATCGGTTTTTCACAAAAAGCCGTTTCGGAGGAGTTTGATAACAAACACCGGGACACGAGAATTTTATTATATACTAGCTGACCCAGCAAACGTTGTATTGCCGATATTAAAATCGCGATACAAAAGTAACTGTTGATCGTAGATGGATGAAAATTTGAAGTTGTATGTATTTTTTAATGCTGACTCATAATCAAACAAATAAAAAAAAAAAATTGGCGTGGACCACCCTTAACATTAAGGGGGATGAAAAATAGATGTTGTCCGATTCTCAGACCTTTCGATCAGACCAGGTCATGCCGTTTCGAAGGAGTTTAACTACAAACACCGCGACATGACAATTTTATATATTAGATAAGATGTCGCTTCCACTGCCTGTCCCTATTTATGCTTAGATCCATCTATAATTTATGCGTCTACACTCTAGATAGAGTCTCTTGCTGTTAGACAACCGATAAAAACAGACCAGAAATATTACTTTAGTGTGTGTGACAAGCTACGTCTTACACTCGCGATTTGTATGACACATTGTGTAAATGAGCGTGAAATGATCAAAATAGGTTAGTTTAGTTCTAAAGTAATTTTTTTAGATGTTTTCATAGTTGTCATAGTCTATCTAGACGTATAAATAATCTAAGCTTATATCTTTAAAACTGCGCAATAGATTTTGATGAGTTTTTTTTTATAAATATAATGACTCAAGAGGAAGGTTTAAATGTATAAAACATGCATAATGTAGTAGAGAAACACTGACAGTTTTAGAGGTTTCTATTATAATGTCTTCAATAAACACATTTTGCGCTTACATTACAAACACTGGCTGTAGTAGATAATATATAGTATAATGTACTAGAGTAGAGTAGTAATGTACTAGAGTAGAGTAGTAATGTACTAGAGTAAAGTAGTAATGTACCTACTAGAGTAGATTACCTTAATAATGTCTACAATAAACTCCTCGGTGATATATGTATATCTCTTAAGGATAATCCACAATAACCATTTTTTATCCTTTACTTTTTATGAAATAATGGCATATTTCCCACCATCTGGATGTGTGGCGGTCCTCCACAGTGCGGTTTTCAAGGAGCTTTCTTCCACGTACTACAAAGCTGTGGAATGAACTTCCTTGTGCGGTGTTTCTGGGACGATACGACATGGGTACCTTCAAAAAAGTGCGTACACCTTCCTTAAAGGTCGACAACGCTCCTGTGATTCTCTGGTGTTGCAAGAGAATGTGGGCGGCGGTGATCACTTAACACTAGGTGACCCGTACGCTCGTTTGTCCTACTTTTCCATAAAAAAATATATTTACGAAGCGATTTTAAGATTGTGCATGTAATATAGATAATTATAGTCCTTTAAAATGAATATTTTCGATAATATCACAAATTTAAAATGCAGGGAAAAAGCGGGTACGGCGGCACCGGTCTTTAAAACCGGAATGCATTAGAATGAGTTGTCATCACGTTTATAAAGTATTGGAGTCTACGAAACTTATTTTTGTATGTAATCGTCGTTTATTGTTGAGATATAAATAACGGGATCACTTAGAAAATAAGATAAAATTATTTCATTAATTTTGACAGAACGAAGTCTGTCCGGGCAGCTAGTAAAGAATAAACATATTTAAACTCAAATTCAAATCGGCGACCTCTATATCACGGGCTAGTAAAAAAATAAGGACTCCGCGCCGTGATATTAGCAAGTGAAGCACCTTTATGCTAGTGTGTGTGAGGTAACGGGGTATACCAGTTACACAATTTTTTCTCCCTTAAATAATAATATATCCAAATACTTTTATATTATTGTTTTTACACTTTTTCACAACGCACAACGTCATTTTTAAAATATTTTATTGCGACTCAAACTGATCTGTCACAGACGATGGCAAATCTCATAATGGCAGCCGATCGGCTTGTATTAGTGTAAGTGTATACGTGGGGCTGTGTATTTACACGTTTACCGGCTTGTTATGGTGCCTCACTGTTATGTAAGGTGACACGGAGTCTTTATTTTTTTACTCGTCCGTGCTCTATGTATGCTAAATTATTCTTTCTTTTCCATAAAATAAAATCTCGACATCTAGTTAGCATTCGTATGCATTTTATATAAAGCAAAGACAACAGACACTCGTTGAAATAATTATCAATTTTAATATCAAAAGCCTTGACTTAATCATAAACGTAGTTATTACAATCACATTATTTCGCACGAAAGACTGCTCGTGAATATTTCGGCGATTCATTTTAATTCAATAATTTCGGCATTTAATTATTGAAAGCGCCAAACGAAAGTTGAATAGAAAGATGATGATGAAAAGGCATGGTTTATACAAACCTATTCTGTTGGGATATCAAATTCCTTCGGATTCTATCTTGTCCTTCATTGTGAAGCATACTCCTTTCTATTTTATGTTGGCATGTTGCCGATCTATCCATAGTTTCGTAGGTTGAGAGCCAATAATTTAATTCATACAGATTGAACAATTTGTTATGTTTTAAAGTGATAACCCTTACTTCTGGGATTAATTACACAAATAAAAGAGAAATCAAAATTTTGTGAACGATGATTCGTGTAATCCTATTAATTTTCTAGCCTTAACAGTTTGGTCTGTGCGTTGTTACATCAATCACATTACCTTTTTATATATAATATTAGATGACCCGATAGTCAGTCCTCGAATGGCGACCACGTACCGGAAGACGCAGTGTTGTTAGATCCCCCACAAGATGGACCGATTATCCTGGTCGCCAGAATACGTTGGAGGGGGGCAGCGCAGGACCGATCATCGTGGAGACCTTTGGGGGAGGCCTTTGTCCAGCAGCATGGACGTCTTCCGGCTGATGAAGATGATGATAGTAAAAAAAATGTATACTTAACAAATAATATGCAGAAACCTTCCTCGAGAACCACAGAGCTTTTGCTGAGAACAGCATGAAACCGTTGCTGTTGTTTTTCAGGTTATCTCGAACACACAGACAGACAGACACGGCGGAGGACCTTGTTTTATAATATGTAGTGATATAGTTATAATAGATAATATAGAAATACTTGAAGTCAAGGCTACTTGAAGGCTAAGGTATTTCATTATTACGAAATGCACTTGATAAATGTCAACCACACGCATATAACGCAGATAAATTCTATAAATTCGCAAGTTAATCGCGGGGTTTTTTATATTTGTCATGCTGAGGTTAAACGCCAACAATTCCAAATAAGCACATGTTGTAAATTATCATAAATTGTCATTAATGGCATTCTGTGGTCAACACACTTCCTGCCTTACCTCTTTTATAGACAAATCTACATACTGTAGGGTAATTAGGAACTAAAACGCGATAGTTTCTTCCTTATTACCATTCGTGACTCATATGGGATGGCAAGGATGTTAATAGCTTAAACACAAGACCGGATTTGGTACAGCCGAACCATCGGACGCAGTTTCGGCATCGGACAATACTTGATCGTATATCACATTATACATCGCACAAAATTATAATTATTGGGTACCGTCCGGACCATCCGATGGTACCAAATCCTATCATGTGCTTAAGGCTGGGGACCGAGCCAACGTCCTTGAGGAATCGAGCGGAGCTAGCTTACCTCTCTCGCACAAGATCGCTATAGTTTTAATTCAGAATTAGAAACATTTTTAATTTATTGCAAAAATAACAAAACTATGTCTTATTAAATGGTATTGTTAAAGAGTTAATGATTATTCATAGAATTTTTATTTAGATTGAATGATTAGCATGGCTCCAACTGTAAGAGCTAGGGGTACTTTGGTGATTTTTTGCGCACTGTCTATTAAAGATAGAAATGTAAAGAAAAAATGAATTTTCTTCTCATATTCTGTAGACATATAATAATTTTTTGTAAATATAAAAGCTTTATATGAACCGTTAAGAAATGGATTTAATTATGCGTTATTTTGGCGAATTCTCGGGATAGCGGCCTTAAGCTTTAAGCGGTGTCAAGGTGGTGTTTAAGTTTAAATAGGGTCTGAGGATACATACATATTTTAAGTTGGAAGTATTCTCTAAAGTTGAAGGTCCCTAAATCATGTTACTTCGGGAAAACCGCTGCCGGTAATTGATTCTACAAGGTGGCTGTGTGAGACAAATGTTACTTGGAAAACGCGCAGTTGTAGAATGCCATACGTCAACACGATGCGGATAGAATCTTGTATTTTGACCGTAATATCTGAATTTGGCTCGTAGTATCAAACCAAGTAGCTCCTTTGAGCACGCCCCGTAATATATGCGATAGAAGGTAAAGATAAACCCATTCATGTATATTAGTATGTATATTTTTATTAAAATTTATGTATATAAACTAGTTTGTAACGTTATATTCTTTCCTGCACCTATTAAAGTTGATTGCAAAATATTGAAATGGTGATAGTATAAACAAGCCACTAATCTCATTTATAATAATATTATTTTTAGGCTTAAGGACAATACAGTAATAGAACAGTACTTTTACTTCATACTAGAGTGCCCTAATCAACGCACGCACACATACATATGAGTTACACGGCCGCTAAGCAATTTAGGGAAGACAAAACTATTGAGTGCCACGCCGTACGCTGCTGAGACTAGTCGTTGTCTGAGTTAAAGTCTGCCGCGCCGTCCGCATCGTCAATATTTTTGTATGAACCAATGCTAGGGCTCCACCCAATCGTAGGTATAAATTCCAAGGAGACCCCTGAGTTACGCTACTGTTCTATAACTTGTATTCTGGCTTAAGTCTAAATCGCTTCGGATCTGTACATAAATCGGCTCGGGCTTAAACACCCCATACCGAATTAAAACCTCCTCTGTGCTAAAATAGCTTTAAAGGCTTTTACAGCGAAGCCGGGCGGTGGGGGTCTTGGAGACTCGAACCTACAGATTACACATCGATTCTTACTTATGTATGTAGTATTTTTTATTATTAAAAGATACTGATTACTAATATAATAGTTACTAAATCACCATAGAAAAACGAAAAATATTTTTTTAATCGAATGCTGCAGACACTACATGGGCTCATGTATTTTGACGGTTTGTCGTATTTTGACGTTGTATGATGTTGATTGATGGTAATTTTACTTTTACTGTGAAACGAACTTTCGTTAGTTCTTTTTATATTTCGTATTTTTCAGTGTATTTTTAATTAAAAAAATAAATATGGGCCATTTTTTTGCAGACATAATAAGTATGTCTGCTTGCCAGCTCTATAGGTACCACAACGCTGCGTTTTTCTGCCGTGAACCAGTGACGAGTAAGCATTAATGTGTTTCAGTCTGAAGAGCGCCATAACTGGACAAATGAGACTTAACATCTTATGTCTCTAAGTGCCGAGCGCGATAGTAGTGCCGATCAGAATTTTCAATAATTTCAAGAAATGCACTGCATTGTAAAAAGCAGGGCTTATCAATTACCATCAGCTGTATGCCTGCTCGTCTCGTCCCTTATTTTACCGGACTCTAGATCCGAATCGATGTTTCTAAATAGCGGTCAAAGCTATTAATGAGGAATAATGCCCCTGCAATCCAAACATCACTGAATACATATTTCTGTTCTGTGCAGCCTAACGAAACTCTCTAAGAAAAAAACGAATCACTCGATTGTATGAAATCGAGTGATTCGTTTTGATAGATTGACAGATGACGGCCGTGCAGTCATTGATAGATTGACAGATGACGGCTATAATCTTGTCAAAAACGGAGATAGCCAAAATGCACTACGTTTAAAGCAACCGTGCGCTTTCAAACTTAGCCGGATTATACTTCGTGGCCAACCGCGATACTTTATTTCCAACTATTTCAAATTTATGTCTAACGAAACTAAATTTCAATTTTTACTTAGGCAGTCCCACATAATCTTTTTCATTTACATCCTCTTTGGTTCCGTGACTGAATACCACAAATACGATGACGAAGTATTTATACTATCGCACCTAAGTTTGAGTTTCATTGGTTTTGTTTCCACCTGACCTTTACGTCCGAATGATCTGGAACATTCTCTAATTGAATTGAACAATCGTGGCGTATTGACAGAGAAGTCATTAAGTTATTCGGTTAATTAAACATCTACCTTTTATAATAGGTTTCCCTGGTATATTAAAGCAAATTTGTTTTGTAAGGTTTTTTATTACTTTATATTATGTTAGGTATTATTGGTGTTTTTACTACACTGACGCCCTGTACACATATCATTCGTAGTCTGATAGCGGAACGACGAAATCATGCTTAAAGACCAGTGGGTGTCTCCTTTGCACAGGATGCCGGCTAGATTATGGGTACCACAACGGCTCCTATTTCTGCCGTGAAGCAGTAATGTGTAAGCATTATTGTGTTTCGATCTGAAGGGCGCCGTAGGGCAGTGGACTCGTCCCTGATTTTCATAAAAATAAAAACAATGTAAGCACACTTTTCTCCTTATTCGTGTGCCAAAAGGCACTGTCCGAATCCTGAACTGAATAAATGTTTTAAATTTCTGCTTATTGACTAAGAATAATTTAAACAACTAGAGAAAATGTAGCAATGTATAGATATAGCAGTCGAAGATTATTATGGTGTAAATGTGGTATGTTCCTTATGTTGGCTTTGTTGTCTTTATATATAGAATGTCATTGTTTTTGACATGAATTAAAATCACTTACCCCTATTATATACCACTGGACTAGCGGTAATTAAAACAAATATTTCAAAACACACAATTAATATCGGCCAGTATCAATATACTCGCTTTCCTTTTCTTATCTCGCTGTATCTCAGTTAAAGATGGCCTTCTCTAGGCTAGACCAGTTCCATAATAGGGACCAGGGTATTTCTCTGACGTCGAACAGAAGTGCGTTATCATTATAATTGACTTTCGGTTTAAACTGCGCCGTAGATAGTGGCTTTACTTTGCTAATGAGACTAACGGCCGTTCCCAACATTCAGTCTATTTCTTACTTGAGATAAAAACCGTAACTATCGTTGACTTTTCTATCCCAATAAACATATCGACGGTAACTCACCGTATCCGTACACGCTGTCTGTCAATGGGATGACGTAGGTATAGCTTACCAGCGATAGAATTTAGTATGGAAATTGCAATTCACGCGATTAAGGCGATAAGAATCACTTATCGGGTATATTGGGACAGCTTCAGATTATTATTTATAACCTATGCCCTAAGGCATCATTGAGAGCAAAATTCAAAGAAATTAACATCTTGACTGTTGCTTCTCAATATATTCTTGATAATGTTATGTATGTTCATATGCACATAAGTGAATTTGCCAGAAACTGTCATAACCATAATGTTAACACCAGGAACAGACATAAGCTCATAATGCCTACTATTCGGCTTAGTCGAATTAGCAACAAGTCTTTTGTGGGGCGATGTATATGCTTTTACAACAGGATCCTAGAAAATATTCAAAACAAAAGTATTACGTTATTCAAATTGTTAAAAAACGTTTGTGTGGTAAAGGTTACTATATCATAAATGACTTTCTTTCGTGGTATCACCACAGATTGGGAATGGAGCGACCGCCCTCAGGCTATTAAATAATAAGTTTAATAGTACAATGTTACTTTGTAAATGTTAATTTAATTGTAAAACATATTTTTGATCAAAAAAAAAAGCCCGTTGAGTTTGTTGCGCCCATTCTTCTTGGGCCTGAGGCATTCATTTTTAAATGGGTGGTAGTTTTTTGACTTTCAATAAGTGATGTCACAACCTATTTTGAATAAAAATATTTGAATTTGAACTTGAATTGACATCTTATTACTGACAGTAGAAGGTAGTAATTTATCTCTATGTGTAGATAGTAAATTGGGAACGACCGTTAACATGTCGGCTCAGGGACTATTGCAATTATGATTCCGCTCAGAATTTTTGGTGTCTAAGAATCCTATTTATCATTACTTACTCTCAAATGAATATACTATATCGCTCGTGTTGTCCTTAGTAATCATAAAAAAAATGGCAGATGTAGAGAGTGCAAGTTTAAATTTAAAATTTCATCATTTATTTATTTATTTATTTATTTATTAAGGAAACAAACAGATACATCACTATAGTACAAATAAAGTTAAATAAATATACAAATTACAATATTAGATATATCCTAGAACAGTTTCACTGAGAACACAAAAGAATACAATTTTACATACATGACAACAAAACGATAGGATAAGTAAACAATAGAATATTTAGGCGAATACACAGTATTATATAAATAAAGACACAGACAGGGATATAATAATGAATAAAGATACAAGGTTTAAGATAAGGACAGTAATTGTTGTTTTAACTTAGTCTTAAATGAAGCAGTAGAGGAGTGCGAAAACAGGTCGACATTAATGTGAGAATCCAATGATGAACACATTCTGTGAAGAGGCGCGCGAAACCCAATATTGGTTCTAGGAGTCGGTAGGTTGAAAGTTCTGTGCGTGCGTAAAGACCTGGCAGGAACATTGAATGGCAAAAGCTCGAGAAGTTCAGGACAAGCTAGTTCATTCACACATATTTTTCTTAAGGTGACACAGTCTATTAAGTGACGTCTTTGGCATCATGTTTAAGAACAATTACATTATTAATATCAATTTGTCACAGTAATATATTAATCAATCTAAAACAATATTTCAACAATTCACAGTATATACACATTGAACTTTTCATTAAATCCATTCAATTTCACAAAATGTACACAACACTAATGTTGCACAATACGTCAGCTGTATAGCTACAGATATACTGCTTTAAGCATTTCGGTGACGCGAACTCACGAGATTTCACCCATCCAAAAAGTATTTAGATACTTTTATATAGTTAGCTATATTTATATATTTCTTTTTTAAATTTATTATTTATCGCGTGCGCCATTCAGGTGAACGTCGGTGACGGGAACTCATAAAATTTTGCCCTACCAAAATCGATAAAACGCCAAACAAATATTTCTAGAAGATTCCATCGTTATTGTGATAAACATATTGAATATTCTAGAAGCCGCGTCACCGGGGGTTCCCATGTACGTGGATTAAAAGGTTAAAATAAAAAACTTTTAAGAAAAAGTAGAGCAGGTTGACTTCGAGTTTTAATCGTTTGTTTGTGGTCTTTTAATGGGATTGTCATCAGTTGATACTTGAGTTTAACATTTTCTATAAGGTTTTATATTCATTGTTATAATCTAAACAATTTGTTATTTAAAAGTGATAACCCTCACTTCTGGGATTAATTAAACAAATTATATTGGTAACCAAAATTAAAGAACAATGTGGCACTCGAACCCGCAACCTCTCGGGTTCCGTCCGAGCGCTCTTTCCACCTAATATACAATTATTGGGGATGTCAAAGTCAAAGTCAAAATAAACTTTATTGAATTAGGCTTAAGCTAAGCGCCTTTGAATCGTATCTACAAATATTACTTTTAAATTACTGAACTTACCATAAGTTCGTAAAAAGTTGAGCTCGTGAGAAGAACATTAAAAGAAACCCAATTGAAAAGACTCAATAAAATACGTGAAATACGCATGGGCCAGCTATCGCCTCCATCGATTATATTTTAGGGAAGGGACGACCCGATTTATAAAAATATAGTATTATAAAGAAATTTACATCAACTACCTTTTACCCGCCACTTCATCCGCGTTGAATAGTTACTTTGGGCAATTTTTTTTTTATCTTTTAGGATACTTTTCAAATGAAACAAACAAACTGCTCTTCTATGGTACAGCGCATATCTCTTGTCATTGTGGACTATCTCTTTAATAGTATTTCCCTGTGAACTTTAATCTCCTATTTCATCCCCATGTAGGTCATAGTTTCAGAAATGCTCATATAAATTATTTCTTATCAAGTACCTTAATACAAAGTTTCATGGTTTCATCTTCGATAATGATGAATTTCAATACAAAATGCCATCCACTATTTCAACCCCTCCATAAACTTTTTTTTAATAAAAGGAACTCTATGTCCTTTTTTAAGCTCTAGTCTATCTCTGTACTAAATAAAATAAAATAAATGCGTAACAAACAAACTTACATTCACATTTATAATATTAGTAGGGACAGCGCACAATTAAATCTACGCAAATATCAAAATGTCAGACATCGAATAATCATTATTGTTAACTAAACAACTTCCTTAACAGGATTTTAGTAAAAACTAGTTCAAATACAGTGTTCAAATAATTTAGATAAATGTTTGCCGAATTCCTTTGCATGTCTAAATTAATAAAAACAGCGGCCAAGTGCGAGTTGGACTCGTCCATGAAGGGTTCCGTAGCACCAAGTAACATAATATAAAAGTTCTTGTAATTCGTTGTAACTTTGATCGATGTTCTAATAATATAGTGTATTTTTTAATTAAGCTATTGATAATACGATTTATGACGTACGAAAACTACTTACTCTTAGACCTCGTTCAAATCAATTTTCAGTAGAAGTTTGCATGGTAATGTACATCATAATTTTTTATTAATTTTAGATGTTACAGGGGGAGGGGTGTCTCTCGCGCAAAATATTCAGTTTAGAACAAAATGATATTAGAAACATAACTATCATTTTTGAAGACCTACCCATAGATGACCATAGACACGTATGGGTTTGATGAAAAAAACATTTTTTTAGTTTCACTTCTAAGTATGGGGTAGGCCCAAAATTTATTGGTTTATTTTCTTTCTATCTTTGTGGGAAAGTCTTAATGTGGTTTACAGGATACACCTAAGTTTGCGAAAAAAGAGTTGCCCTGACATACGGACGGACGGACAGACAGGCTCACTTGACGAATCTATAAGGGTTTCCGTTTTTTCCATGTGGCTACGGAACCCTAATAAATGGCGGTTGCTACTTAAAATGTATTAGCTAATGTTTAATTTAAAGAAATTAACATCTTAACAACTTAACAGAGGCACATAAGAGAATTTGCTAGAAACTGTCGTAACTTATAATGCCTACTACTCGGCTAAGTTAAGTAAGTAAGTCTTTTGTGGGGCGTATTTGCTTTTACAACAAGATCCCAGAAAATGTTCAAAACATATGTGTTACGAAATTCAAAAGAATTGCGAAAAAAATCGTTTGTGTGGTAAAGGTTACTATAACATTAATTGCTGAGTTTCTTGCGCCCGTACTTCTCATGTCTGGCTTTTTCGAATGGGTGGTAGTTTTTGACTTTCAATAAGTGATATCATATCCTATTTTAAATAAAAAAAAAATGTTTTATGCTGAGATATTTTAAAATTTGACGATGACAGCTCGATATAATTAAATACTTGCAAATTATAGTAATTTATACGAGTGAAATTCATACTCTGCCACCTGTGCGGTCGAGTTATAAATGAATCATTAAGTACAAGGTTTTAACAACTTAAGTTTATTTTTATATTCTCGAAATTTCGAATCAACCTTCAAACAAAATATGATTAGTAAAGAACATAATTTACAACGTTATGTTACGTAAGATCTTTCCTTAGAGGTTCGGTTGTGTTTCGGCCAATATTATTTTCCTATAAATATCATTTTATGGTACACAGAGGATAAAGGTATTGGTAGACTGGACAATACAAAAAAGGCGTTTTTCGTATCAGCCAAAAACCTATGATCAAAACAAAGTTTTCTCTTTCCGCAATGGAGTATTTAAGACGTCTCTGCCCTCACGCATTTGACATTTGACAATAATTTAGAAAATAGAATCAAAATTTTCTTATTTTAGTAACCTTGAACAAAAAAACAAACTAATAGGACATCTGGATTCGAACCGGCGTCTTCTGCTTTCCGGATCACCCAATGTCCCATCTGAGCTATTACAGTCTTGTATATAGTGGCGAAATTTACCTTTGTATTTTTTTTTTATGGAATAGGAGGACAAACGAGCGTACGGGTCACCTGGTGTTAAGTGATCACCGCCGCCCACATTCTCTTGCAACACCAGAGGAATCACAAGAGCGTTGCCGGCCTTTAAGGAAGGTGTTTTTTTTGAAGGTACCCATGTCGTATCGTCCCGGAAACACCGCGCAAGGAAGTTCATTCCACAGCTTTATAGTACGTGGAAAAAAGCTTGAAAACCGCACTGTGGAGGACCGCCACACATCCAGATGGTGGGGATGATATCCTAACTTGTGGCGTGTCGTGCGAAGGTGAAATTCGGCGGCAGGAATCAGGTTAAACAGCTCTTAGGAACACTCCCCGTGATAAATGCGGTAGAAGACACACAATGAAGCGACGTCTCTACGCAACGCCAAGTGATCCAGCCGTTCACAGAGCACTGAGTCCCCGACAATTCGAGCTGCTCTACGTTGCACGCGGTCAAATGGATCGAGCAGATACTGGGGTGCACCAGACCAGAGATGACAGCAATGTATTGTATTCTAAGGTTATTGTAGCTGTGTCTCATTAAAACACGGATAGAACTAAATTTTTTTAAAATTTAAACCTAGCTAGATCGATTTTTCGCCCCCGAAATCCCATGTATACTAAATTTTATGAAAATCCTTGGAGCCGTTTCCGAGATTCAGATAATATATATTTATACAAGAATTTCTCGTTTAAAGATATAAAATTATAGCGCTTCCGCACTTCGTCCGATCAGAGTCCGATCCGTATCCGAGAAAACACGGTCCGAAGTAGTTGTAGAACTATTTCTATGGTAGTTTACGCACTCGATCCGGCTTCGGTGATCCGATTTTTTCCGTCAACCGTAGAAATAGTTGTATGACTACACCTGGATCGGAAATTTATCCGACGTAGTGCGAAAGCGCTCTAAGCTTTTGGTATCAGTTTTCGAATATAATAATAATTTGAGATTTAGATTGAGTTATGGATGAAAATATGAAATGAGTGATGTTATTCAAATTCAAAATAGGATGTGACATCACTTATTGAAAGTCAAAAAACTACCACCCATTCCAAAATGAATGCCTCAGACCTGAGAAGAATGGGCGCAACAAACTCAGCGGGCTTTTTTTTTCATCGAATCAATATGTTTACAAAGTAATATTGTACAATTAAACTTATTATTTAATAGCCTGAGGGCGGTCACTCCATTCCCAATCTGTGGTATCATTAGGAAAGTAATTTATGTTATAGTAACCTTTACCACACAAACGTTTTTTAACAATTCTTTTGAATAACGTAATACTTTTGTTTTGACAACCGAGTTAAATAAAGTTTTATAATTTATATGCACTGACTTATAAATTTTTCCACATTATATATTCAGATAATAATTGTTCTTTGTCATGTATAAAAACGCTATCAATTAAAATTTATTACCGTATTAATACACGTCATCGTCATGATTCTAAGCATTATTTATATTAATGAATACTAATAAAATTATAGTGAATATCAGAATAATATATTTTTCATTGCATTCATTAGAGTATCTCATTTGAATTGCATGAGTAACGAATGAAGCGAAATTTTTTATAATTGGAAATTACCCGCCATTTTAAGTGTCAAAATTGTACACAGATGTGCAGTTTTCAGGCAGATCTTATCGAGCGGTCGAGTTGAAAGGTTCTCCTGTATATACAATTATTGTATTTTAATAGTAAACTAGCTGCGAAACACAGTAATGTTTGCACATTACTGCTTCACGGCAGAAATAGGCGCCGTTGTGGTACCCATAATCTAGCCGGCATCCTGTGCAAAGGAGCCTCCCTGGTTTGAGTTCATTTCTAGAGGTATGTAAAACTAGACTATCAAGTTCATTACAAAAAGGTTACTGTACTCATACTCCTCACACTCGGTTAACTTCCAAAAAAAACTTTCAATTCCTTCGCATGTGTGTTTAGTTTCGTCATGTTGCACTCCTTCACCATAAGAGTGTCCAATCGGTGAAGTAAGGTCTCCCGTACCATCAAACCAGTTGCAATTTTAAAAATTATTGTGGAGAACGTCTAACAAAGTGTATTACCTTTATTATTAGTAAAGGTTTTTAATAATGTACAATTACTCAGGCAAACACCAAAAATGAGCAAGTGTTGTGTAAAAAAGAAACTTGAAAAAGTCTTACTTTTAGAAACTGTGTGATGAGGTTAATGTTAATAATATAGTTAGTTTAAGTATAAGTTCTTAATATATCTATATATATATTTATTTGATTTGTCGAGTGTTCATTGTACAATGTATTTATTGCTTTAAATAAGAGCGTTATCTCGCCATCAAACGTTAAAGTTTGACGGCAACATGTTAGTTTTTAAGTTAGTTAGTTTGAACTTTGTATACTGTTTGATAGATAAATAAATAACTAAGTGACAGTGAGCAGGATACATAGCTATAGCAAAACATTCCTGGAATTGGAGCAAAAATATTTCTAGGGGCAAACCACAAATCCTATACTAGATTAGAGAACAGACTGAAACCGGGCTAAATTGATGGTTAAATAGTTGAAGCGAAAACGTATAAAAAGTTAACCTTTGTAAGGTCTCATCTTCCGTTTGAGAACCGTTGTGGTACGCCAGATAACAGTAATATAATTACGGTAAATTACTGAATTAAATCGATAAACATCGCAACATGACTTGCATACGGCAAGAAACATGATAGATAATTGTCACATACTTCGCTATGTGTCTTCGAAGGTGTCAAGATTAAAGGATATAAATAGAGTGAAAAAAAAATCGTGACTTGAATAGGGTCACAGAGTAAAAGTTACAGAAGTTTCACTTAGGTACACTTTTGAAAAAGTAGCCACCTTATACGCTCACTAATAAGATTCATTTTAAATCGTACTCAGTTCATAACTGCCGTGGACTAATTATACTCGGATAAATTAGTTTAAAGGCATACTCAGAGCTGATAGTTGCGAATAAGACAGCAAGTATTTTTTTATAGGGATTAGGAAGATAAACGAGCTTACGAGTCTGGTGTTAAGTGATCACCGCCGCACACATTTTCTTTCAACACAAGAGCAATCACAGGGCGATGCCGGCCTTTAAGGAAGGTGTACGCGCTTTTTTTGAAGGTACCCAACTCGTATCGTCCCGGAAACAGCGTACAAGGAAACTCATTCCACAGCTTTGTAGTACGTGGAAGAAAGAAAAGGTATCATTTTTACTTGTGACTGAAAAGTAACGAGAACCAATTTGAGTAGGCCAAGGGAAGTTACCATAAATAATAAACGCTAGTATATATATGTTAGTCTATGAGGTACGTTATTGCACCTTGCAGGCTTTCTGTGCAACAAAGCCATTGGTAGGAAGGGAGGCATATCTTACAAACCACAATACTCGGACGGCATAAATTTTAAAAGATTCCATATTATTATTACATGCAAATTCAAGGAAATAATTATAAACTAGCTGCTGTCCGCGACGTTGTCCGCGTGGACGCTAAAGAACAGCTTATGTTGAATGAATTCATCGAAATAAAGAACATGTCTCCCTGTTACCCAGCTGTCAGAAACTTAAGTGTGCCTACACTACGCTCTGTTAATATATTCCCGCTAAAAAAACCCCCTCTGTCTGTCTCTCTCTCTGTAGTACTTAATAATACAAGTACCTATTGATTCTTTTCAAGTATTTTTATTTATTTATTCCTTCAGCTTAAATACTATGCCTGCATGTACCGTGGTAATATTATCTAGCCTATATGTTGTAGCCAACCTATATAATATAAACATAAATTAAACTAACTGAGCCAGCAAACTTTGTATTACGATATAAAGTAATGAAAAAATTCAATAATTAAAATTTTGGGGTACAAAATACGAGATAAGATGCAACCGATTCTCGGACCTACCAAATATATCGTACATAAAATTTATCGTATAACAATAATCATTTTATTCGATTCCTGCAACTTTGTAGCGCATCTGTGGATGGAATAGACTAATATTAAAATCATCATAGGGGTATGAAAAATAGATGTTGGCCGATTCTCAGACCACCTCGATATGCACAAATTGTTGGTTTAGCCGTTTAAGAGGAGTTTTGGAACAAACACCGGGACACGAGAATTTTATATTTAAGATTATGATATAGCCTATGTCCTAACTCAAGGTATAAGCCATCACCATTTCAAACCTCAGCCAAATTAGTTCAACCTTTTTGCCGTGAAAGAGCAACAAACATACAAACTTACAAAACGCCATTATAATATTCGTAAGATTTATCTAGTTAATCTCATTTATATTCCAGCACATAATATATTTGTTGCATTTTTAGTGTTTAAACAGGTTTAATGAAGTTCCATATGAAACTCTTTACCTATCGAGATGCAAAGGTCATACACCTTTCAAAACCGGACCTCGAAATTCTGACCTGGATAAAATCAAGATATAAATTGTATTGTTCCAATTTGCGCTTAACATACTTTGTAATACTTTTATAAATTGCTGACGTTTGGGGCTTCATTTGTTCGTAACGGTAATTTTAATATATTTTTATTTATATGTACTATTTTTATTGGAACGACATAATAACTGAATTTAGTTTTAACTATTCATTATAAAAGTGTTTGTTTAAACACACACATTCACATTCTAATCAACTGACAAACATTCCAATCAGTTCACAAACATTAAAGACAAATTAATTGAAATAATACACAACAATCTACGTGAGAACATTACAATCAGTTCACAAACATTAAAGACAAGTGTATTTAAATAATACACAACACTCTACGTGAGTACATTCCAATCAGTTCACAAACATAAAAGACAAGTTAATTGAAATAATACACAACAATCTACGTGAGTACATTCCAATCATTTCACAAACGTAAAAGACAAGTCTATTTAAATAATACACAACAATCTACGTGAGTACATTACAATCAGTTCACAAACATTAAAGACAACTCTATTGAAATAATACACAACAATCTACGTGAGAACATTCCGATCAGTTCACAAACATAAAAGACAAGTTAATTGAAATAATACACAACAATCTACGTGAGTACATTCCAATCAGTTCACAAACATAAAAGACAAGTTAATTGAAATAATACACAACAATCTACGTGAGTACATTACAATCAGTTCACAAACATTAAAGACAACTCTATTGAAATAATACACAACAATCTACGTGAGAACATTACAATCAGTTCACGAACATAAAAGACAAGTTAATTGAAATAATACACAACAATCTACGTGAGTACATTACAATAAGTTCACAAACATTAAAGACAACTCTATTGAAATAATACACAACAATCTACGTGAGAACATTACAATCAGTTCACAAACATTAAAGACAAGTCTATTTAAATAATACACAACACTCTACGTGAGTACAATCCAATCAGTTCACAAACATAAAAGACAAGTTAATTGAAATAATACACAACAATCTACGTGAGTACATTCCAATCATTTCACAAACGTAAAAGACAAGTCTATTTAAATAATACACAACAATCTACGTGAGTACATTACAATCAGTTCACAAACATTAAAGACAAGTCTATTGAAATAATACACAACAATCTACGTGAGTACATTACAATCAGTTCACATTACAGAAAATCTTTAAAAAAGTGTCCAATAGTTTCAGATATTAGCTTAAAAATACTTCTCTCCTTAAACTATTTCGTATTTGTTAAGTCTACGATACTTCTATTTCAAGTTAATTTTAAACAAGAATTACTTATGTTTAATTAAGTAAAATGCAATACATTTCGCAAAGCAAGCAGTCTCTTACCAAGGAGACTCGAATTATGTAACGAAAACTTCTCGAAGACTTCGAGGTGAGATGTTGAGGTCAAAGAACTCGGTTGGCATTCGGGCAAATTTCATGGTGAGTTGGGAAATTTATTTTTATGCCTAGTAATATTTGGGAAGGTTTGCTATTAAATCACTCTCATGAAAATTTATGTGGTACTAATCTGCGTTTATATTCCATCCGCGATTGTTCGCGTGAAAACAAAAAAAAATTAAAATTATTTCTGATGAACACGTTTACGGCCGTTCCCAATATTCAGTCTAACTCTTACTCGCGATAAAAATCGTAACTATCGTTGACTTTTCTGTCCCAATACACTTATCGACGGTAACTCACCTAATCCATACACGCCGTCTGTCAATGGGACGACGTATAGTTTACCAGCGATAGAAGTTTGTATGGAAATTGCAATTCACGCGTCCCGTTATAATGGGACGCCTTATAAGGCGATAAGATTGACTAATCGGGTATATTGGGACAGCTTCAGATTATTGACAGCAAATTACTGACTGTTGAAGGTAATAATTTATCTCTATCTGTAGATAGTATATTGTTGTTGATAGTACTTTCTCCGAAACGAAATTTCGTAAGCGAAATAAACTTAAACGGAATTTCGGTAATGACCCTACTCTATTTTGTTTTCGGACACATCGACGAATTTCGGAACTATAGAAAATTTTTCGTCAACTGTTGAAATAAATAACATCGTTACCCGACTAATTATTTTTAACACCTGGTGTTAAGTGCGTACTATGCACCTCAATAGGGCCACTGGAAACCAAAACTCTGGCAGCTAATCCGGTCAACGGATCAGCCTAGCTATTATTATATTAACTATTCATGTAATTATCTTAGTATGGTAAAGTTTTAAGCATTGTTTTGTTTTGAATAATATTAAGAATTATGTAAACATTTAGATTGTCTTGCATATTTTATTTAAGGAGATTTGTTTGCATATGTTAACATTACATCATTAATAAACATGAGAAAATGTTAATTAAATTTATTCTAATAGTCATGAGCTATTTAATATTACGTTATAGTGATATGATTGAGGTTTAAACCTTCTTTCGATGCGTTGAGTACCTACTTAAGGGAAAGGGAAATAAAAATGAAGTGGTGTCGTGGGACACCAGGTAGGAACGAAGTTCCTTCGGCTAATGTAGAATCGACACAAATTGCAAAAAAAAAACCTTCTAATATTGCTATAATCGTTATCATATATTAATGTAATAATATTGATAATATATACACTACTCGCTTGTGTATGCGACTGTCGCGCCTGCGCACGTCTCATTTAACGGTTTAATTCCACGCACTTTTCCACGCACTTTTTTCCACGGATTTTTTCTTACGGTTTTACTATCACATTTTTTTCAGTTCGGTCGCGCAGCAAAATCCCTATCCCCTCCAAGCCTGCCGTAAGGAACTTCGTTCCAATAATGGTCGCGCTATCGATATGCTATGGTTTGGTCCAAAGACGTATAATATACTAGTGCATAGACTACCTGGCAGCTCGATAATAAGAGACCCATTTATATTTGTCAATGTGTTAGTGATGTATACTGTACAAATAAAATTTGAAAACAAAATTTTATGAACGAAGCGGGACACGAACCCACGACGGCCCCTAGCTTTCCGTGCGAGTGCTCTTCCAACTGAGCCAACCCTTCGAGTGACGTATCGTCATAAAATCTTGTATGCTTTGTTCAACTCTCAGGTTGTGGTTTCGTCATTGCATATATAAGCATACAAGATTTTATGACGATATGTCACTTGATGTCGAAGCGAGGGCGTCGTTGGTAGAATCAACGGCTCTACCTATATCTCTATCGACGGTTTGAAACGATGAATTGATGACTAGCTTTGGGTCTTTTTCTTGTCTTCTTTTTTTTTGTCTTTTTTTAAAATAAGGGACGAGACGAGCATGACGTTTAGCTGATGGCAATTGATATGCCCTGACCACTACAATGCAGTATCGCTCACGATTCTTGAAAAACCCAAAAATTGTGAGCGGCACTACAATTGAGACATAATATGTTAAGCCTCATTTGCCCAGTAATTTCACTAGCTACGGCCTCCAGACCAAAACACAATAACTCTTGTAACACATTACTGCTTCACAGCACAAAAAGGCGCAGTTGTGGTACCCATAATCTAGCCTACATCCTGTGCAAAGGAGCCTCCCCTTGGGTTTGTCCTATTCTTCTTATGCCCCAGGGACGCACAAGGCAAAGTCTGAGATTATCCACTAATAATTGCATTCTTATTCTTATTAAAACAATATAACACACAAATATTTACTTACACATTACCGATAAAATATTCTTGCACAAATACCCTTGGTTTTAATAAGTTCAATATTTATTTTGCTATTTGTGGCGGCTTCCGTTCTTACAGCTATATTTCACTGGGACACCATGGTGGCGCCACCAGTCGCCGCTACCAACAAAATGCATACAGCACTGTAGAGAGTTACTTACCTGGTGTCCGGTTGGTAGCAGCAATGAAGAGAACATGTGTCTTAAGTCAGATGACAATAACGTAATGTAATCTAAAAAAATATGTACATACATGTATATTTTAAAATGTATAATTTAATAATAATAATATTGACACACTTTTACACAAATTATCTCGCCAAAAATTATACATAGCCTGTGCTATGGGTTGCAAGACAACGATATATAATTACCTAAGCATACATAAACATCCATGACTCGGAAACAAACATCCATATTCATCATTTAAATGTTTGTATAAATTATATGAATATAAATGTGAATTATTAAAAATTATAATTTTTTTAATACATACTAAACATTGATTTTCGTTGATAATTGTTGTTTTTTTATAAAACATAACATTATACTATGTACTAGATACATAATACGAGGGCGGCACTGAAAATTTCGGGAATCAAGCAAGTGACACAACATTACTATTTAAAAATGTATTTATTGCTTTTCGAAGTATTCTCCGCGAAATTTGACACATTTTTCCATACGATGGAACCAATTGAAGCAACCATTCCATTCGGAAGTTGGAGTCTCCAAAATGGCCGTTTTGTAGGCGTCCACAGCTTCTTCAGGTGATGTAAATCACTGACCACGCAAATTATTATTTATTTTAGGTAAATTATAGAAATCATTAGGGCTTAGGTCGGGGCTGTTATGGGGATGGTCTAATAATTCTATGTTTTCTTGCTCTAAAAACTCTTTTGTTCTGTGCGCGGTGTGAGAGCTCGCATTGTCGTGATGGAGGATGATGCGACGGTTGCAGTTCTCTTTACGGAGTTCAGAAATGACCTATTCTGTAGTTCAAACTGACGGCAGTCGCTTGCGCCTTATGTGTCAGCTAACTTATATGGACGTGTTCATATTAACGCTAGTTGATGCGAAACAAGAGCGGGACGCCCGGCGGGATTGTTTGATCTCACGATGCAATGTTTCTTCACTGAAGAACCAAAAATGACACGCGGGAAGTCGCGTCAGTTTGAGAGGCTAAGCGAGGGAGCGAATTTAATTATTCAAATGTTGTGACTTGTGACCCTCTTCAGTATAAATTCCACTAAGATTCGACTTCAATCAGATCGACACGTGTTTCGCCTCTACACGAGGCACCTCAAGAGATGTTGACTCGCCAAATTCTGTCACGACACTAGTGACTTAAGAAGGGTCACAACATTTGAATAAATTAACAATCTGTTTAGATTTGCAAAGCGACTATATGCATTTATTGGGGTTGCGTAGGATGTCAACTGTAAAGTAGATCCTGTAGATGGAATCACAACCTGAGAGTTGAACAAGTCATACCATAATCTAGATATTATTAGAAAACGATGACGCGTAAAAAACATTTAGTTTATGACCTAGTACAGTTTATAGAGAAAAATCGAAAGTGCTTGTCTTATTAGCATTTCTGTCACTTATAATTTAAATGACATTGATCGACTTTCTCAAGTTTTTTATTCGTAGTCGAGATAATTTTCATATACTTTCTAGGCATTTAATTGGAACTTAATCTATGTAATATTTATTATCTTTGGTCAGATAAGGTTAAGAAGAAGTGATATCGGTGAATATTTGAACGTGATTTTTATCCTCGTCCCTCAATATCCGAAGCATCACAATCATAAGTTGCAATGAAATGTATTAAATTAGCACTAATAACATTTTTCTTAGATAATTTATACATATAAGTAGATAGAAAGTGTCAGCTGTGATCACGTCAAAAATATAGGGACAATTGTTAACCTCTAATTTCAGCAAAGCTACACTAAAACAAAGTGACGTATACATCGCGAGTGTAAGAGTGTCACGCACAATAAAGTAATAGACCTGGCCTGTTTTAACGCGTTGTCTAATATAAAGATGCTCTAGATGTATAAAATGTTATCTAAAACATTTCTATATCTAATATATAAAATTCTCGTGTCACGGTGTGCGGGACCGAACTCCTCCGAAACGGTTTGACCGATTCTCATGAAATTTTGAGTGCATATTGAGTAGGTCTGAGACTCGGACAATATCTATTTTTCATCCCCCTAAATGTTTTTTTTAATTTTTTTTTAAATTTATTTGATTATGAGTCAGCATTAAAAAATACATACAACTTCAAATTTTCACCCATCTACGATCAACAGTTACTTTTGTATCGCGATTTTAATATCGGCAATACAACGTTTGCTGGGTCAGCTAGTTCTCTATATGATTTCAATGGTTCTAAGACTATATATTCTGGTCAAGATCGCCGGAATACGTTGGATGAGGGCAGCGCAGGACCGACCGTCGTGGAAGTCTTCCAGCTGATGATGATGATGAAAACTACAGAGTGAACTTAGACGTTACTTACGTCAACCTTTGCTGATTGCGATAAAACACCAATCTTGTTCAAATTCCACCATCTGGGTGTGTGGCGGTCCTCCACAGTGCGGTTTTCAAAGGAGCTTTCTCCCACGTACAACAAAGCTGTAAAATGAGCTTCCTTGTGCGGTGTTTCCGGGACGACACGACATGGGTACCTTCAAAAAAAGCGCGTACACCTTCCTTAAAGGCCGGCAACGCTCTTGTGTTGCAAGAGAATGTGGGCGGCGGTGATTACATAACACCAGGTGACCCGTACGCTCGTTTGTCCTCCTGTTTCATAAAAAAAAGACACGAACTTGCAATCGGATGTCTTAGCTTAAGGTCGGTATAATTTCAGCTATTAAATCACTTTAAAAACAAAATAAAACATTGTGCTAAGCTTACACTTAGCTATGTTTTACGTGGGTAAAGATCTCTATACATCTCAGCCTAATGCTACAGTAATAGTTGTCGTGGCAGTTACTGCAGTTACGGACAAATACTGCACATAAATTAGTTCTACTTCTACATCGCAGATTGTTTCAAGTAGACTATCTTTTACAGTAAAATGTGTGTTACAATCGTCACTATATAGCAGTTTTGCATGAACACGCGTCATTGTTGAAAGTATTTAAAACAAGACGTGACTTTCTTAATAATATCAATTGTTATCACGTTCTTCGATAACACGATGTATTGTTATTATCAGATCATATTTAATATATTCTTCACTTTGCAATGCATTCAATAGGGTTCTTATACATGTACACTAACTGTCTTATTCATAACGAATTAGCGGAGATTTAAAACGTCGCTAATATACTCTTGATAATACACTTAAAAAATGGTATTCATAATCGCATATTAGAGCTAAAACGCTCATTATCTCAGCTCAAGAAAGTTAGCCCCCCCCCCAGATTTTTTTTTATTACATCGTTAGTCCATTTGTTCTTGATTGTTCTCTATAAACATTTGTTTGTTCTCGTTTTTTTTTTTTGAATTTACGATTCATTAAAATTATTGGTTAGGTTAGGTTATGTTAGAACAGTTAAAACAACGTACAAGCCGAGCGTAACGTGCCGCGGCAGCGGCCGGCGAGTGCCAGAACCAAATAGTAGGCGTTTCCCCCCATTTTTAATTAATTGTTTTTAAATAAACAACAAAAGAACAAACAATTATTTATAGCGAACAATTAAGAACAAACTACGAACTAACGATATGCGATATTGAAAATTCAAAAATAGAAAATATTTTTTTTTTGGGGGGCTAAGTTTGATGAGCCCATTATCTCTTCGATGAGGCTGACGTGACTTATAGCTATAGGTAGCTAGGACCCTTCTATAAACCTATTTTAAGCACTTGAACGCAAAAAAACATGGCCGACATCGATCAGCTGTTCGTTAAATAATGTGTTCAATTAGCTTCCCGCTCAAAGTTGTTGGATATCTGTGATAGATTGACAATCGACAGACTCAAAACTTTGATTTTTATAGCTTGAAATTATTTTGACATCGACCTCTGACAACTGATAAACTATTGACATTGAAAAGAACTTTGTTTCCATTGACAGTTCCTCATTAAATTAGTTAAAATCATGTTTTTTTTTTGTACGAAATGGCAATTGGAATGAATGGAAATATATGAGATTTATCTAACGAATATGAATAAGGAATTTTATTGAACATTCGATAGGCTTAAAACACGTTTTAACTAATATAGCTTTATACCTTGGAAAATCATTTAATTATGAATAAGGCAGTAAGTATATTAGAAATACTTAAATTAGATTTTTACATCTTTAAGTTATATCAAACACATAAAATTATTGATAAGAACCTTCTTATTTAATAAAGAAATAAATATATTTTCGGGCAATATATTTCCGCGCCATTTTGTTTCTGTGACGTCAGAGTCTATGTCCACAATTTATATTAAACTAATTAATGTATATTGTTTAAGTATATGTTTATTATTCAGCTAAAAATTAGTACCAAAAAATTATTTAAGATATTATCGATTATGATAAAGATTTTAAAATAAAGTACCTGAATGACCAAGCCTTGCTCGGTTTTTAAGAAGGTATAAAAGTTGAAACAAAATGAAAAAGTAATAGGACTGCAGACATCTGGATTCGAACCGGGGTCTTCTGCTTTACGGGCCACCAGATGTCCAATCTGAACTGTTATAATCTTATACATTAGAATACAAAGGCGAAATATACTTTTGCATTCTAATGTTATTGTAGCAACTTCTCAGTAAAACACGGATAAAACTACATTTCTTAAAATTGAAACCTAGCTAGACCGATTCTTTTTTATCTTAATATATATAAATTACGTGACACTTTGTTTGTCCGCGATGGACTCCTAAACTAATGAACGGATTTAAATGGGGAATATTTCATGGAGTGCAGTTTAGTCCAACTTAAGAGATAGGATACTTTTTATTTCGATTCTAGACCCATAATTATGTATTTTTATTTCCAATATTTGTTTTGTATGGACATGTTTTCTATGAGAGAATTTAGTGACGCACGGTTTGACAATACTGCTGTGAAACAATTTCATTATAACAACAAGGAGCATATGTTACTAAATAATTCTTGATGTTTTGAAATATTATTGGCAAATTCCTATAAAACAGTTATTTTTTTTCTATTATCTACAGAAAAGCGTCTCTCGAGTTAGCTAGTTATATATATTGAGAATTCAAGAATTGCTCGTTTAAAGATATAAGATATTTGAACTAAATATAAGTTACATGTATACACCCTATTACTGGTCATACTTGAGTTTTGAATCGCAAAGATAATTAAAAAAATTGTGTTTGTTTAAAACCACACTATATTATGAAAACTTCTTAAGAGCGGCCAACCCGTAATATTTTTTATACAAACGCTCGTACGTGAGAATGGCGTTTTAACGCATCTTTCATTAAATAATTTACTCATTGAAGATACAAATTCAGTATAACCCTCCAATTATCTGGTTCTTTGCACAAATTTTACCTGAACTTTGGCCGTCCATAATGTACCCATAAATTTTCAAAAGTAAAGAAATCATAACGATCCTCCCTCACGCGTGTAATGAAGATTCTAAACGATAAACATTTATTTTACAAATTACCATCTGGATTAGGATATCATCCCCACCATCTGGATGTGTGGCGGTCCTCCACAGTGCAGTTTTCAAGGAGCTTTCTTCCAAGTTCTACAAAGCTGTGGAATGAGCTTCCTTGTGCGGTGTTTCCGGGACGATACGAAATGGGTACCTTCAAAAAACCGCGTACACCTTCCTTAAAGGCCGGCAACGCTCCTGTGATTCCTCTGGTGTTGCAAGAGATTGTGGGCGGCGGTGATCACTTAACACCAGGTGACCCGTACGCGCGTTTGTCCTCCTATATCATAAAAAAAAACTATTTTTCGTTCAATGTTACCGTTTTCTCTTTCTTGTCGTCAACAGGCGGTATGCGTTGGATGAAACAGCATGCCTTTCGACCATGTTCACGTTTACGATACACAGAACCTGGGAGGTCTCTCTTAATATAAAAAATAGTACTAAGGAGCTATTCCAAGTGTGGCTGACTGTTTACGTCTTGTCAATCAAAACCGGTTACAGTAACAATAGATTCGCTTACCTTTTCTATATTGTTGCTAGAGATGTTCTTATCTCAAGCACGCTTTGTTTGTCTTTTTCATACTTCTTTCTTCTTACGGCCACATTATCTCTGGACCTCGCTGGAATGTGACCCCTCCCGTACCCCTTTAACCCACTCGCGCTCGTCCTGTTGCGTCAGTAAGATTTACAGTTTTATTACCGTTAAGTATATGGTTTAGCGATATGATAATTTCGTACTATCACCGCTTTGTTTTTGAAGTTTTCATTTTTACGTTTTGACTTTTGTTGTTAATAGTTCTGTTTCTGTTGTTCTATGAGGATAAAGTATTTCTAATCGTATCTGAATATATATAAATCCAGTGTTCTGATGTTTGTTTCCTCCTCACCTAGTGAACTCCTAACCTAATGAACGGATTTTAATGGGGATTACTTCATGTAGAGCAGTTTAGTCCAACTTGAGAGATAGCTTAGTTTTTATTTCGATTGGAGACCCATATTTATTTTTATTTCCAATATTTGTTTTGTATATTTTCTTGGAGAAAATTTATTGAGGTGTTAGTCGTGTGTCAAATCAAGACATAACATAAAGTGAATAAACTTTTACATTGCTGCTTATTGACCAAGAATATAAGTAACTAAAGTAAATGCGGCAATGTATAGATATAGCAGTCGAAGCTTCTTATGGTGTAATTTGTAACATGTTTCATATTTCGGCTTTTTACGGTTCCGTAACCAAATGGCAAAAAACGGAACCCTTATAGATTCGTCATGTTTGTCTGTCTGTCCATCCGTATGAAACTAAATGTAATCTATAAGAAATATACTGTTGAAACTTAGTAAGTAGATGGTAGTGTATTCTATGAACGGCATAAAGATTTTTACACAAAAATAGAAAAAAAAACAAGAAAATTTGGGGGTTCCCCATACTTAGATCTGAAACTCAAAGCAAAGCCATACATGTGGGGTATCTTTCGCAAGGTCTTTAAAAATGATATTGCTGTTTCTTTTTCTAAACTGAGGTTCATTTTTTTCTAAACTGTATAGTCTACGCGAGAGACACTTCTAAAGTGGTAAAATGTGTGTGGTAGAATGATAAAACAAAAAAATTGTGTGACAATCGGCAGTGGGCAATGTCCTACTTATCTCACGTGGTGCGTATACGATTTCCCCCCCCCCCCTGTATGAATAATTCGCTTCTAGTCCCTAGTACGAGGGACAAAAGTCGTCTTGCCGGGAGAGAATTGGACACTTTTCTTCCTCGTACCAGGGTCTAAAAGACAGCTTTTCATCGAGGTGGGAAAAAAACATATTCTTATACATGTGACATATTGCAATACACCGTAATTCCTAAATACAAACGTCATCAGATTAATTTGGATTGCAAATGGGTGACATACGCATAACCAGTTATTAATTATATTTCCTTGTTATTATTTATTATAAGAAATAAAACGCATACCTAATAGTGCCTAACAATGTCGTAGATAAGTAAACCGGTTAACAAGTGATACTTCACTGGACTAAGTAGGGTTGTCAACGGTACTATAAAATATTTTTCTCAATGTTGTATGAAACGGCGTGCTGGGGTTATTTAATACTCTTTGATCGGATCTTTTTCATTCTTGGCTTACTTAGTACAAATTGCATTTACGTGGCTGTATAGCCATAAATGCGGTTGCCTGTTGGCACAGATGATAGTAAAAATTTGGCGGCAAACTTAATAAATATAAATTTAATAATAATTAAAGTTCCAATGGTTCAGAGAGTGAAATGGGGATTGATTGTTCTCCACCAGATTTAAGATCAGAACCCAAATTGGCAATGGAAAACCTGCTTCCAACGAAGTCAAAGCTAAATTAAATTTAATGCATATATACCTATTTCCCGGCCTTTGCAATAATGTACTATTATCTACACCCATGCTTTAAGTCCTCTATTAAAGATTCTAAAACTGTTAGCTTCTTGTCAACATTAAAAAACCCAATGTTCTATTAACCAATACATCATCGAAACGGATGATGTAATGTTGTACTGAATTTCATAATAACACTCATTTGTTTTTTTTTTCAATTCCTTCATGCACAAAGAGATTCAACAGACAGCCACATTTTTATTGCTCGATGCGTGGTATCTATATGAATTTCAAAAAAAGAACATTTTCGTTTACGCGCGTTCCACACTACCGGAACGTGGCCCGCCGTAATAAAAGTAGGTAGGTTATCGAATCCCCAACAATTTTATTCGAAATTTTAATTGTTTTATTTTACAAAAAATGAACTATTCAAGTTTTGACAGCACACCGCCCGTTGCGTAGAGACGTGGCTTCATGGTGTTTCAGGCTTCATTCATATAACCATTACACTCTTTGAAATCAGACATACCCTATATCTTCCGGAAAAAATTGACAACCCTATATGCCGGCCGGCTAGATATCCACCGCGTTCGATCAGGCATGGAACCTTGCGACCTTAGATCACTTAAAGGTCTGTAGATAGACTGTGACAGCTGTGAAACCGTCGAAAAATATTGAGGTTGGCAGTTAACCTCTATATTGAACAATGCACACCCACTAACACAAATTGACATACAAATTGCGTGTGTAAGACGTAGCTTGTCAGGAACACTAAAGTAATAAGCCTGACTTGTTTTCATATAACCTTTCTAATATAGCGACATTGAAGTGTTTCGGCCCGAATCTAAATATATTTTTTTTAATATCAACACACTTTCATACAAATTATCTTCCCCAGACTAGTTATATCTGTATTATGCATGCAAGAACACGATATATTTAATTCGATTTACTCATTTAAACATCCATGACTCGGAAATTAACATCCATATTAATCATATAAATGTTTGAACCTACTGGGATTCGAACCCGGGATCTCTAGCTGTATAGGCAGGATCACTAACCACTGGATTATATGGGTCATCATTGCTCAGGGAATGTTCCTCAACAGCTTCCATTATACCATGTATCCCGGCATAGAATAATAAAACTTTAGGAGTAGTAACTATAAGCTATTTCATCAACAAAAATCCCCAATAGAGGGCCAATTCCAAAACCCTACCCGTCTGTAGTTACTTATATTTTAATCTCAGCAAAATTTACCTTAGTTTGTAAAACAACGGCGGTTTAAGTTCTAAAACCTGTAGGGGCTCAATGTTGGTGTTATTTTAAAGGCTATATAGAGTAACTAATACTATAAAAAAGCTGGCCAATATTTGTATTTTTTTGTAATTATCGAAGGGAAATAGTAGGTTTTACGAGTCCACAAAACGAACCATTTTATCCGAGACTTTTAGCATATTATATTATAAACTCTGCTTTTCATTTCGATTGCGAGGAAATAAAACTGTAGTATATAACATGAACATTTTTAACAATTTTAGCAAATTTGAAGAAATTAATAAACGGACGAAAAACAAGACCTGCTTTTTTTTAATCTTACGACATTGATATTAGGCTTGGGCTCCAGACCTATACAGCCTACTATTAAATTAATTTTGTAATATATATATTTTAATTAATTAAATAGCCTACCGTATTTTAATTTAATTTTTAATATCTTTTATGTCTAAAAAAACACATGAGGCAAATAAATTAAAGTAAATGTTATAAAATAACAAATTCTATCCCTGAACTTTTTATTGTGTTTGGCTGTATGGCTCATTTTCCTTGCCTTAATATAAATACATTTATGAGTAGATACGTTAATGCACTTGTCCACAAATTCGATTTTGTGCAGTCTATATCGTGCACAACTAAGCAATTTCAGAGCATGAGAAGTGAAAAGTATATTTTGATTACATTTACAGTATTTGAGCATACCTGGGCGCTTTGTTTTAAAATTGTGCGAAAATTACACTATTAACCCATCTTTCTTTCTCTCTAATTTAGTAAATAATATTTGAGTTACTTAACAAATTGCAATAGAAATCACTGCTCTCGATCTAATAATGTAAGAGTTATTGTTGATCAAATGTACCCCTTTACTTGCGGGCACAAGTGCAGGCAAAGGAGATGCCTTTGTTGCGTTGTGTGTGTGCGGATACTGAATCATTTTTCGGCAGTAGTTACTTCTAATGTTTTATTACTACATGCCGGAACACATTGTAATATGTATATTAACTCGATTATGTTAATTTAGTAGAGCACTGCGGAGCACATGCCAAACACAAGCGTGCTCGTTTTACGCTCGTAAGCGAATCCACACTACACAAGAATTCGTGTTCCACTGGCAGTTTGCTCGTGCTCGCATAGTGTAGACCCACCTGAAGTTAAGTAGCTACATACGAAAACTTACTTTTAATTTAAACTTAAATAGAAACATAGATGTGGGTTCTCTCTGCATCTTCTACCGCATTTATCACGGGGAGTGCTCAGAGGTGCTGTTCGGGTAGATTCCAGCGGCCGAATTCCACCATCGGACATTACGTGCGATGTACCATCCGCATCACGTAGACGTCTGGCATTCCACAACCGCGCGTTTTGTTCGAAATTTCTTGCCTCGCACAGCCACTTTGTGGAATCAACTACCAGCAGCGGTCTTCGCGAACAGATACGACTTAGGAACCTTCAAGAAAAAAGCATACTCCACCTTAAAGGCCGGCAACCCATTTCTTGACACACCTGTTGTTGCGGATGTCCATGGGCGGTTGCCTCACCTCTCCCCATCCCGTGAGCCTCTTGCCCGTGTGCCCCCTCTCAAATATAAAAAAAAAAATAGAAACAATAAAAAACGCAAATAGTTTAAACAGTCTTTAAAAAGAATTAAATTATTAATGCGGGTGTGTTAATAATGAAAGAATTTTATTTTTAATTAGTTCGGAAAATTTACCCTGTCAATTATTTATTCCAATATTTCACGTGCTTTCCTGGTCATGGGCGAGATAATAATGTAACTTTTATGTAAAGAATAAATTTTTACTAATCTTATAACACGTTTATTATTACTTCACATAAAATATACTATAATATTACACTAGCTTTTTTCGTGGCATAGTTTGGATTATGCCGTGTCAAGAAATAATGGCAATATAGTGTAATAGTAGAAGGAACTATATATTATATTTAAATATAGTTTATTTCATATTAAACTAACCGGTTATGCTAAAAACCTTTGAAATACCAGCAGCGATCAATTCGAAAAATATATTCCGTATAAACATATCAATGCTTATTAACGTATTAACGATATTGTCATTCTATCAGTACAAACAACCGTTTCACTTTTATTAATATATATATTAAATATTTAATATGGGCAAGATTCAAGGTTAGTATTGACCAAGTTTGCGAGTGTCATAATAATATAATGTGTTGTAATCTTTGAAAGCGAGAACTGGAGCGCGCATACCTACCCGTTATTTATCGAAAGCTTTTAAAGTTGAATTGCTTGTATTGAATTTGAATTAATTAATTTGTTAAGTAAATTTACTTTCTGTACATACAAAAGTCAAGTATAAATTATGTTAGCTGTTCACTTTTGTATTTTACCTCAATATATTGCTAGTACGAGACAAGCACGAGTAAAAAAAGAAAGACTCTGTGTCACCTACATAACAGTGAAGCATCAAAACAAGCCAGTTAACATGTAAATACATAAACCCCACGCACACACTTGCATTAATATAAGCCGATCAGCCGCCATTATGACATCTGCTATTGTTTGTGACGGATCAGTTTCCGTCGCATTAAAATATTCTTAAAATGCTGCCGTGTATTGAGAAATTGTGTAAAAACAATGCTAGGGTACAATTAAGGTGTCAAAGAATTACCTTTCACAGATAGAATAGTAGTTGTCACACTATTTATGTTCTTTTCATATTACAAATTAATTCGATGTTTGGAACACAAAACCCCCGCTACGTGTCATAGTAACAACTTTTGCAAGTTGCCTCATTAAAAAAAAGTTTTTTGCATACAATTCCATAGAAGAGGACGAAAAAGGAGCCGTCACCTGATGTTAAGACATCACCGCCGCCCACATTCTCCGTTGTCGGACTTTTCGCCCCGGAAACACTGCACAAAGAAGCTCGTTCCACAGCTTTGTTGTAGGCAAGAAGTAAGTACCTTGAAAACCGCACTATGGCGGAACGCCTCACAACCAGATATTGGGGACGATATCCTAATTTGTGGAAGGTTGATTTCGGCGGGAGGAATAAATGTAGTAGAAGACACACAATGAAGCGACGTCTCTACGCAACTCCAAGTGATCTAACCGTTCACAGAGCACCGGATCCCTGACAATTCGAGCAGCTCTGCGTTGTACACGGCCAAATGGTTGTGCTTGATCTGAGATGACAGCAATACTCTTATAAATTTCATCTCTACCACACGAGAATCTTGAAAGCGATGTCCATAATATGCAATGATAATTTTACTGGGCTAGAACTACTAACTAGAACATTCTTAAGCTTTCTTCCGCCGTCAGTCGTTATATTCCTCTCCAGAAAATTCGCTCTCTTCGCTTATTAGCTCTCTCTGGATATATCGGGATAAAATCATACAAACTGACATCGCCTTATAATATATTAATAATAATATATATTACTTATAATATATTAATAATAATAATATGTGGGATGTTGATTCAACAATAATTGTCCCGATAGTCGTTTCCGTAAGCGGTCTAAAAGCTGAGCCTCGACCATTTTTTTTGTTTTATGAAAATAAGGGACGAGTCGTACAAGACGTTCAGCTGATGGTAATTGATACGCCTTGCCCATTACACTACAGTGCCGCTCAGGACTGAAAAACCCCTCCAGAGCGGCACCTTGAGACGTAAGATGTTAAGTCTCATTTGCCCAGTAATTTTACTAGCTACGGCGCCCTTCAGACCGAAACACAGCAATGTTTACACATTACTGCTTCCCGGCAGAAATAGACGCCGTTGTGGTACCCATAATCGACCATTATCTCAAGAGGCTCTCACCTTATACCTGGATTAAGGGTCATACAGAAGGTATTAAGCTATTTTGGGAACGGCACGCATCGTGCGGAAGTTCCTCAGTCTGTCGCCCTAACTACAGGCAGTATTCTTGTGAACCTACGCCAGGACTCTATTTTTTATATATAAATATAAAATATATATTATGAGTATAAACTCATAATGTTTTTTTTATAAGTAATTCTACAGGTTTTTGTAAATGTAGGAAATGCGATGAAATAATAATAAAGAGCATAATATTAATAAACTTTATTTCACACAACAGAGGTTCAGAATACGTAAATATATATACATATAATACAACGTCTTAAAAATATACTATACCATATACATAATCTTTAATAAAATGCAGTGTTGCATAGAACTCCGATATCCATGGTAAATTATGTTATGTTATGTTACCAGTGTTCGCGTAAATCAACTTAACTACATATATTAGTAAGGGATGTTCACATAAAGTAGGGGAAGAAAAGACTGGGGCGGGCTTCTGTTACAATTACTAAAAGTCCTTAAAGGCATTAATTTTATCATCTATTTTTTGATTCCTTAATAATAAAATTTATACAATATGATACATATTTGCTATGCCTTTAAAATTAATATATTCTGTTTATTTTATAATTTAGTAATTAAAACAGATTAAAATTAAATAATTTTTCAATATACTCGAGCGATGTACCAGGAACGCGACGGAAATCTATTTCTGTTTATTAAAACCCACAGTTAGTAGAGCACTGTGGAGCACATGCCAAACACAAGCGTTCTCGTTTTACGCTCGTAAGCGAATCCACACTACACAAGAATTCGTGTTCCACTGGCAGTTCGCTCGTGCTCGCATAGTGTAGACCTACCTGAAGTTAAGTAGCTACATACGAAAACTTACTATTAATTTAAACTTAAATAGAAACAATAAAAAAATGTTAAATATTTTAACAAGAATTAAATTAATGCGGGTGTGATAATTAAAGAATTTTATTTTTAATTACTTCGAAAAATTTACACCGTCATTTATTTATTCCAATATTTCACGTGCTTTCCTGGTCATGGGCGAGATAATAATGTAACTTTTATGTGAAGAATAAATTTTTACTAATCTTATAACACGTTTATTATTACTTCATATAAAATATACTATAATATTACACTAGCTTTTTTCGTGACATAGTTTGGATTATGCCGTGTCTACATACAAAGAACGACCGTCATAATATAATGGTCTTCCTCTTTAACTCGCGTCCTACTTTATTTTTCTATTTTATTAAATAGCGTTCATTCACCGTCGTTGGTTTCATGTGGACCCGTTAAATTTGTATTATATTTATTGGGGAATATAAAATACTTACAATCAATAATATCCTTTTCTGTACTCTTTACAAAAAAATCATGAAGATTGGTTGAGCAGTTTGAGAGTGAAACCATAATAAACTAACAAACAAAATATAGAGAAACAAACTCACATATCTACGCATTTATAATATGAGTATTCATTATATTACTATGAAATCTGTTTTATTATTTTTAAGTGAGTGTGATAGTGATTCCAGAAGTGAGGGGCTTCACTTCTGGAATGAAGTATATAAACAAATTTAATTTGTACCAAAATTTATTTGTAATAATTTTACTACATAAAACTATATTTAATAATTCCGTCCGAGCGCTCTTACCAACTGAGCCAACCGTCTGAGTGACGCATCGATCGTAAATCCAGGTTGTGGCTTCATCTACATCTACTTTGCGATAATCTGCTAAGCCCCAATAATTGCATATTAGGAAATTGACTTGGGATGTCGCTCTTTAAAATCTAAGCAGTTGGTTGTTTTTTTAAGCAATATCTCCTACTTTTGGGATTAAACAGACAAATTTTAATTTGTACCAGAACTGGTAAGAGTGCTTGGACGGAACCCAAGAGGCGCGGGTTCGAGTCCCGCATCGTCCATAAGTTTTAGTATAATTTTGTAGCTATTGTTATGGTAACTATTGTAGTTAACATAACAACAGCTACAAATTACTCAATTTGTTATTCTTCTAAATTTATGCTAAGTGTAAAATTTGTTGAATTATACATGAGGAGTATCAATGCTAATTCCATTTTAGTAAGAATTTAGGAAATGAAATCGGTACAATTAAACATTTTTCATTAACAACCAATTCCTCCGCTTCAGAAAACGTCTGCGGCAAATCTTTGCCAGATGTTTCCGGTATCACAAAGCAACACAGTATACCAGTCGCTGATATAATAGCTATCAATATTAACGGCATTCCTGTCACATAGTTCTCTGAATAAGCAATATATGGAGACAGAACAGCAGCAAATACCCCACATATATGTATAATGGAAGTTGCAGAACCTCGAACACAGGTTGGCACTATTTCATTAGGCCATTGCATTGATATATTATAAGATATATTTAATGTAAATCTAGCAATCATGGCGAATGCCACTGCAGCTAATCCACCACTCAATAATATAATCGTTATGCAGCATATTATACAAATACCTAATGATACAACCATCATAAATTTTCGGCCTAATCTATCTAAAACGAATCCAACTAATATACAAGCTGGTAATTCGGTAATGGATATCAATGTAAATGAAAGAAAAAAATCATAACCCAATGATTCAATGTTTCGCAGAAGCACATCGTAAGCAATAACATTACAGGAATATAGCAGACACATACTCAGAAACATTTTAAGCATTAACGGCCTTTTAAAAATTTCCAAACAGCTTGATTCATCCTCTTTTGTTCCCGCTCCTACGTTTGTTTTGAATAGTTGGATCATATTTTCCGGTATAGTTTCTCCATTTATTTTTGCTATATTGTTAACTTTGTCAATGGCCTCATCTACACGATTCATAGATAGAAGCCACCTTGGACTTTCTGGAATGAAAAGTGGAGTCAACAAAGTTAAAACTAATGGAATACTTGTAGCTAAAGAAAATACTCGCCAATCATGACAAGCTAATGCAATCCACGGTAACGCAACAGAACCCAACATGAAAAAAATTGCAAATGGCACATTCGTTATAACGCTCCTATATTTTGGACCAACGAATTCTAAGACTAACAGATAAGGCATCATCATACATCTATCGTAAGCCATTCCCATGACGAATCTACTCACTGAGAAGTCGATGATATTGGTTGAGAATATACTGGTGATTCCTGATACACAACCAAACATATTACTCACTGTGGTTGCAGGAAGTCTTCCAAAACGGTCAGATATCCATCCAAAAAGTAATGATCCAAAAACAGAACCTATAAAATATATTGATTGAGCAATTGCTTGGTAGCTGTTTTTTTCACAAACCCATCCAAGTTCACTTGAAATAGTCTGATATGGTATTTCAGTTTTATCAAACTCCCATCCATATTGGCATTCCTGTGTACTCCACGTTTCATTGGGACGCTGTCCAGTATTCAGCACGTCCTTCCAGTCAGCCACATATGAAGAGCATCTTGAATATCCAAAACTGGAACTCTGGTCTTTAGGAATCGCTATGTTCCTCCTTTCAGTCACAGTCAAATTCTCAAGCTCTGGAATCCAACACCAGTGATTGGTAGATACTTGTGTTATAAAAATTTGTGAGAAGTAAACAAAAGCGAAGAAGAAATAAAACGGTCCACTGATGAAGAACAGGTACCATTGATATTTTCCGAATCCCCCCGCTGCAGTTAGAAGCACATCGTAATTGACCTCCGGATGAAACTCTTCCCTTTTAGGGACTACGTCAGAATTGTCATCTCTTCTCTGGTCCGGCATGATTTAACTTTATAAGCCCCAGTATATTGTTACAATTTATTTAATATTGACTATTGCTTTATTTAGATTTGTTTTCTTGCACTTAAATACAATTGTCTCTTGTCTTGTCTATAGAGTACAAATTTGTTACTATTAGAAATATGATATGCAAATATTACCATTATTATTAATGTCCGGTTTCCAAGGATTTATCGCGCACTACTTAAATTAGCAGCTAAGCAACAACTTACTAGCTTTAAGATTGAAACAAGTTTGGTGGCGCAGATATGCGTGTTTATTTATATAAGATTTATTGCATGTTGTTTCCACAATTATTATTCATGGAAAACGACAAGCGAGGATGAATGACGTGCAGTCAGTCATTCTCTAATTATCTAGCATTGAAGACACGAAGATTTTAGTGCTTTCATTCCGAAAGTCTTTCCCTTTTACTCGTCTGATTATGAAATAAGCAGTATTGTATACATGTATTGATCGAATTAGAAAGATTAAGGCCTGATTTTTTTTGCTCTTCCGTTTTAAATTATTTTTTCTTCAAGACGTGTAATGTTCCTGGCATGGCAGTGGCATCGCTAAGGCATCGTGTCAGCACTGATCCTGTAAATTTTTTATCATATCATCAAAATAATTTTATTTATAACTATTCATAAGTTTCTAAGCTTCAAGTTCGCCAGAAAGTTTTAACGAATAAAAGTATATGTGAACGTGATATACAGACGATAAAAAATATCGAGAGGGCTGCCTAAGAAACTTATCGAGACTAAAAGTTCAACAGGAATTCAAAACAGATTCTCTGCAGACACAACCCTATGGCACTGTGTTCGTAATGGAATTATCTTTATTTTTATATATGGGTCATTCACGTGAATATCACGTGTAAAATCGTAAAATTTACTTGACTTACCTGTTTATATGCCAAGGCTATGGCGAAAAAGTCAACCTATTTCAAATTAATTGTTGATAATAGGTTACCAGCTTTTACAATTACGCTATTTTTTAAGGTGACCATGTCGTATCGACTATGGTATTTCATCATTGACTTTTTTACGTCACTCACTATTCAGCGGGAAAGAACGACTCAATTGGTACTCAATCACCCGAGAGTCATAAACTGAAACCGGAACCAGACTATAAAAATCATAACAATCAAATGTATCTGCAAAAACCGGTTGGGTATCGCCAAGTACTTTTCCATCGTACAAGATACAACACTATGTACCTTATAAATACTTTTAAAGAAAACATGAACGGACAGAGGGCTCTTAGTAATAGAGTTCCTGTTAGTTACTCCAAAAATTACGACTTACGTAAGGTATCGCACCTATATCTATTCATGTACAAATTGATTCCTTTGTGTGTGTCGTAAGCTTCTGTGACTTTTTAAAGCCTTTTATTACTTGTATTACACGAACAATGGTGTTTAAAAATAAAATTATCATTTGACTTACCAGCTGTTTGGATATAACCTGTGGTTTATTAACAGGCAAATGTGATAGGCAGTAACTTAGCAGTGCTAGCCCCGACTGCGCCGCTGGCACTCACGCATCGATCGTATTACATACTGATGAAGGCTTGCGAGCTTCCTCAGCCCCCACTGCGGCGCGTCTTCCCACTTCTATCGCGTATTTATTGTGAAGATCTTCTATTGATAGATTAATTACTTACTTTGCCTTCAAAGTTTTTTTTTTGATACTTTCTATACAGGATGAATTTTCTAAGTGGGCGTGTCGATGGCCAAATCAAAAACTATGAGCGAATAGCGAAAACATTCGGAACCCGTTTATTTTCAAAACATAACATAAACTATCTGTATAATTAATTAATAATTACGTAATTACACCATTCGATAGTGTTGCTAATAAGGATTAAACTCTGGACAGTAATGATTTTTGGTATTCAGACTGGAAAAATTTTAGTAAAATATTAGATTTTAATAAATTGCGTCTAATTTTAGTGACCGAAACCTTTTACTTTTCGCTATTTCTCATAATTATGGATTTCACCAACTACGATTACTTATAAAATATCAGCCTGTATTGAACTTATAGATTATTTACTTACTTTGCCTTGAAATATCAATTGTATCAATCAATACTTGCTGTAATAAACGCGAAGTAAAGTTAGTCCAAATTTACAACCTTTCATCTCTATCTTACCTTTGTCACTACAGAATTACATGACAGGTAGAAGTAATGTTAAACTTGGAGTAATTTTTCATTGAGTTTTTTTTTTATTAAAATAAGGGACGACACGAGCAGGACGTTCAGCTGATGGTAATTGATACGCCCTACCCATTACAATGCAGTGCCGCTCGGAATTTTTGGGTTTTTCAAGAATCCGGAGCGGATAATACAATACAATTGCGTTCGTCACCTTGAAGACATAAGATGTTAAGTCTCAATTGCCCAGTAATTTCACTCGCTACGGTGCCCTTGAGACCGAAACACAGAAATATTTACACATTACTGCTTCACGGCAGAAATAGGCGCCGTTGTGGTACCCATTATCTAGCCGGCTTTTTGTGCAAAGGAGCCTCCCACTGGTAAACTGATTAATAAGACAATTGGAGTCCAACTAAAAGAAAGCACGTAGTTCCCTATAAGACCAGCAACGCTGAAGTGATTCCTCTGTTTTTACATGAGAGTATAGCCGACTCCGACTTACTTAAGCCGGTTAGATTATGGGTACCACAATGGCGTCTATTTCTGGCGTGAAGCAGTAATGTGTATACATTATTGTGTTTCGGTCTAAAGGGTGCCCTAGCTAGTGAAATTACTGAGAGAATGAGACTTAACATCTTATGTTTCAAGGTGACGTGCGCAATTATGTTGCCACTACAGAATTTTTGTGATTTTAAGAATTCTGAGCGGCACTGCATTGTAATGGGCAGGGCGTATCGATTACCATCAACTGAACGTCCTGCTCGTCTCGTCCCTTCTTGTCATAAAAAAAGAATATCAGTACTGGGAAACTGGCAATTACCCACATTTCTATGAACTATACAAAATTGTGTTTAAACGATTCCACATCACAAACGTACTTTTGTAACTTTAAAGTAATTAATATGCTAATGAATTCAAATGAACTGGAAAGCAGTAAAAGTCAATTAATTTATTTTTCATTCGTATTAATTATTTTCATTCATTTAAATTCGTCAAAGATAAGAAGACTTAATCATAAAATGGAGGAATATTAAACTAAGATTTACTGGTAACTAAAAATCTAACGAGGCTTGTCCTATCAAATACAACTGAGTTTCAAGGACCTCGGAATATAATATGATAAATAATTAAAATTTAACAAACATATAGACGATATAGTCAAAAAAAATATTTACTGTACTCGGTTTTATTATTAGGAATGGAACGATGCACCATTGACACTTTTATTTTTTAGCCAATCGAACTTCTTGAAAAAAGTGGAGTTAACCTTGAAATTTTCCGTTATCTTCGATACAGTTTAAGTCTTCTTCTTTTACGTGACAGAGCGTTCATCTCACCATGTCTTCATCTAGTAGTAGTAGTATCTAGTATATTAGGAATGACATCAAAAAGAACTATAAAGAAATCAAATTTGAGAAAATAAAAGCCGTTTATTTGTACATCCCACCGCACCGACCTTCCGGGCGGTTTAGTTAACCTGTACGTCAATATGTGCCCAAAAAAGGCGGGTATATGGGATTTTTTTTTGACAATAAGGGACGAGACAAGCAGGACGTTCAGCTGATTGTCATTGATAGACCCTGCCCATTACAATACGCGGCACTACAATTGCTCTCGTCAACTTAAGACAAAAGATGTTAAGTCTCATTTCCCCAATAATTTCAATAGGTGCCCTTCTTACCGAAACACAATAATGCTTACACATTACTGCTTCACAGCAGAAATAGGGGACGTACCACAACGGCCATAATCTAGCCGGCATCCTGTGTAAAGGAGCCTCCCACTGGATATGCTATGGTATTACGTGGAAAGTTTCAATTCAATTCGACATATTAGGGGTTAAAGTATGAAATTGCCGGTTTGTACTGAAAAATTGAAATTACTTTGGGACTGCACTATTAATTTAAGCTTCACCTATATACAGCGTGTGATAAAAATATATTGATGTTAATTATAAGATTCAATTAATGAGCTGTTAATTGTTACTGAGGTTGTTGACACTGTGGTAAAGTATAACTGCTTTTCGATGACCTCATTGTTCGACCTTCTTATTCGCATGGTTGAGGCCGCAAATGTTAAGAGGGCTACTATAAATCCGGAAGTAAATTATTATTATAATAATATATACGTAAGTAGTTATATTGGTCAAGTGCAAGATGGAGTTCCGTACCATCGTACAGGATATAGCACAACCTTTAAACAAGAAACGTTTTCTTAATGATATATATTTATGAAAATAAGGGACGAGACGATCAGGGCGTTCAGCTGATGGTAATTGATACGCCCTGGCGATTACAATGCAGTGCCGCTCAGGATTCTCGAAAAACCCAAAAATTCTGAGCGGCACTACAATGGTCCTCATCACCTAGAGACATCAGATGTTAAGTCTCATTTGCCCAATAATTTCACTAGCTACGGCGCCATTCAGACTGAAACATAGTAATATTTACTTTACGGCAGAAAGCTACTAGGCCGTTGTAGTACTCATAATCTAGCCGGCATTCTGTGCAAAGGAGCCTCCCACTGATCTTATTAATGATATTATAAATTCAATCGTATTGTAATTTTCCTAAAAGGAGTTAGTTCGTTATCTATAATTAAAACAGAATGAGTGAATTTTTAACTTCATTAACACATTTTTTGCTCACCACTCGGATCCGAGTGGGCAGGGCTATAGTAGCGGCACTTTCCACTCGGATCCGAGCAAGCGTCCCGTGACCCGTTCATTTTGTAGAAGTCAGTAAACATTTGCGTTTGAGGCGAGTCAACTTTGCGCGGCCACTATAACAATATAGTCAACTTACGAAGAGTAAACATTTATCTATATTTTCAAACATTCAAATGTACTTAATCAAAATTCGCTTTAAAAAGTTACTAAAAGCTATTATTTGTTATTTATTTTGTAGACAGTAAATATGCTAAAACATCTACGACTAAAAAGCAATAAAGATGTAAATTTAGATGTAACATGTACTAAGCGCGTCGGGTAAAACAAGTACCAAGCCATACGTCATTGCATATTTTAATATACAATAGCCGTAAGGAAATTTTAATTACTGTTTCCTAGTAAGGCTAATTGATTTGTTGTATTGCTTGCATCATTTTATCTTTTGATCAAGTTATTATCTATTAATACTAGTAATATTAAAAAGAGATAAAGTTCACCAGTGGGAGGCTCCTTTGCAACGGATTCCGGCTAGATTATGAGTGCCACAAATGCGCCGATTTCTGCCGTGAAGCAGTAATATGAAAGCATTACTGTGTTTTGGTCTGAAGGGCGCCGTAGCTAGTGAAATTACTGGGCAAATGAGAATTGACATCTTATGTCTCAAGGTGACGAGCGCAGTTGTAGTGCCGCTTTAAATTTTTGGGTTTTTCAATCATCTTGTGGCGTATCAATTACCATCAGCTGAACTTCCTGCTAGTCTCGTACCTTATTTTAATAAAAAAAAAATGTTAGATGATGTAGAGGGTAATCTCTGGATCTACTGAACGGACTTTGAAAATTCTGTTACAAATAGAAAGCCACATTATTTGGTTCATAGGCTGTATATTAATCCAAATAATGAAAAGACTTTATGTGATAGTCGGATATGAAATTAGGTCGAAGAAAAGACGGTAGAACGAAAACGTGTCCTACGAACGCTGCCTTAACGATGAGAGATATTGTATTGTAACATCAATTAATATGGTTAAACTGGTAATATGTGTACAATTATGCCTTTCTTCCCTGGTTTGAAAAGAATACAGAATTAATTGCCATAAACAACTCGACTCCCAATCGCCTATTAAAAGGTCGTCAAAAAATGTCCGAGCAGCGTCGTTTATACGTATACATTAATATATACAGATAACATTAAACATTCATTCAAATTAACACTTTATTTCGTGGCAGTAATGTTCAAAATCTATTGTATACCCTCATAAGAAGTAGTAACACTAATACGTAACACGCGAACACGAGGCAAGAACACTTTTGTTTTAGCAATTGAAATGTAATTATTCAGCAAAATGATTAAACACGTCAAGTTACTCAGACAATTTTGATGGGCACTTATCTGAAATACGGCACTCAATCCGTTTTAAGTTTGGACAGTTTTTCACTGAACAATTTGTTATTGCGTGGTTTTGTATTCAAAGTCGCCGGATAAATGATAGGGGTTAAAGTATCCAATTGCCGTTCTATTGGTACTTCGAATTAACATAGAACCTACATGGTTTGAGATTTTTCAGTGAAACTTTTTTCACATGGTATCTATGTTGTTCTTCTTTTAAAAAATGTGGCAATAATCGACTTTCAGTTGTTTTTTTATTCAGCATAGACAAGAAGAAAGATGGATACTTCGAAAATTCGAGTGATTTTATTTAATAATAATTATTGAATACGAGTTCCATTATTATATTATTATTCGTCACCCTGCGTATTCGCCAGACCTTGCCCCAACGGACTTTAGATTTTTTTTCGTGATTTGGATAATTTTCTACGTTCTAAAAAGTTTTCTTCTCAGGAGGCAGTATAAAATGCTTTCACACAGTTTGTCGAATATAGATCACCACAGTTCTATCGCAAAGGCATAAATGACCTTCCTATTAGATGGCAGAAATGTATGGATAATAATGGTAACTATTTGATTAAATAAACATGTAAATTAAAAAAAAAAACAATTTTTCAGTACAAATTGGCAATTTCATACTTTAACCCCAAATATGTCGAATTGAATTGAAACTGTCCACGTAATACCATACCATACCCAGTGGGAGTCTCCTTTGCAAAAGTTGCCGGCTAGATTATGGCTACCATAACGGCGCCTATTTCTGCCGTGAAGCAGTAATGTGTAAGCATTACTGTGTTTCGGTCTGAAGGGCGCCGTAGCTAGTTAAATTACTGGATACTTAACAACTTATGTCTCAAGGTGACGAACGCAGTTATAGTGCCGCTCAGAATTTTTGGGTCTTTCAAGAATCCTAAGCGGCAATGCTTTGTAATCCTGCTATAATATGTAATCTAATAATGCTGTGGCAGGGCGTATCAATTCCCATCAGCTGAACATCCGGCTCGTCTCGTCCCTTATTTTCATAAAAAAAAAGAAAAAAATAATAATATGCATTTAAGCAATCCCACTTTTATTAGCTTCAAGTCTGTTTGTATGCAACGAAATCTTTGAACATGATTTTCGGCCAGTTAATTTTTTACTGTACAAAAACTCCGAAAAATATTTGATGACTGTTTGTTAATTAAGAAATGTAATTAATTAACGTGATAATATCTCTTTGTTTCAGGGCTGTTCGTGCTGTTAATGATTGGATTCCTTTGTCTGGGCATCGGGATTTTCATTGCACTGGTGAAGCCTTATGATATGCTCTTCCGATGGGTAAGTAGAGCCTTGTATACTTTAAAAGAAAACAATATATGCTATTTCGTCAACTTAACTCGGGACCTAGCTCGAATGACAGTTTTAGGAAGTACGAACAGCAAGAAAATCTCAACAAAAGCAGTTTAAATCAAGTACAATCTAATTTTTTTGTTAGATTTACGGTCACTTAGTCTTAGGATCCAGGTGGAGCCAGGTGAAATCTTGAAAAAAAGTTTTTGGTCGATACCTCGGAAACTGCACTTTAGGGCGAAAGTTGTGAAAACCATTACTGTAGAAAATAATAGTACGTATTTTTTTTCTGTAAACTTTTTTGGAAAACTTACTAATCACGATTTATGGCCCATTTAATGAACCGGTTTTTCTATCTCGGCTGTTATCTCTTAAAATATTGGAAATATAAAAATTGTGCTACATACTGATAGCTTTGAAGTCGGTGCCAAGCCAAATGTAATAAAGGTACACGATAGCTTCGTCTAGAACAAAACAACCCAAGCGGACAGACACGCGTGGCCAGACAACCTAAATAATTACAGTAAGTAAGCTGTTTATAATATTAAGTTTTATTTTATTTTGGGTTTGGCACTGACTTCAAAGCTATCAGTATATAGCACATACAATTAATAGTATTTCAATAATATTAAAGGTTTGCATAAGAGGTGTATTAAATTAAATTTTTAGTTATTTGATACTTTTCAGTTTTTGAAGTCGGTTTTTTTAAACGTAGTTTTATTTTTATATAAGTACACGTATATGCTAGGTGTAAAGTTGTTTTATGTTGGTGAGGTTAGTTTGAATATATAATATATTTAAGTAATAGGTGTTAAAAATGGATAATACTTTTTTATGAGTCTATTTTCCATAGTTATGGATTGCGGTTTTGCACAGCCCCATATATCAATAATATATGTAAGGTGTGATTTAAGTAATGATTTATATAATACTAGCTGACCTGGCAAACGTTCTTTTGCCATATAAAGTATAATTCGCGCGATAGTTTTATAAGTAATAAAATATTGCCTATATAGGTACAGGCTATACCTGTACATCATTTTGTTCTATTGTCAATAGTTTTTGCAGCGCACGCAAAAATAGGTTTTCGATTTTACACCTTGTGTTACAAAATAGCAATTTTATTACGGATCCCTAATTTTGCCTATAGCCTTCCTCGATAAATGGACTACCCAACACGGAAAGAATCATTCAAATCGCACCAGTAGTACCAGAGATTAGCGCGTTCAAACAAACAAACAAACACTGCAGCTTTATAATATTAGTATAGATTATAAACATTAGAAGTTTCGTTAGAGAAAAGATCATCTTTTTAACAGTGTCCATTAGGGCACTCTATGTCAGTTAAGCCAGTTTACTCTCCTATTATAGTAATCCCAATTATTTCTCAACATACTTTTCTGTTAAAGGAACATAAAATAAATATACATTTGTCGTCTTATAATATACTTGTCCTGGCAAGTGATGTCGCTTTTTAAGTATTACCCCATTATTCATAATAGTCTGCTAACTTAAAGCATTGCTAATTCTCACTCTGTCTTCTTCTATTGACCTAAGTCAGAATGAGAAAAAACACTCCTTAGCGGCTGTTTAAAGTTAGCGGACCATTATGAATAAGGGGATAAGAATTTACTGGATTTTTTAAATATAAAAGAAGAAGATACCTATATTTTTTTTTTGGGATGTATTAACACACTTGCACAAAATATCACAATTTTTAGGTATATCAACCTTCTTTAGAATTTCTTCATTATATTATATATTATTTGCACAGGCTGCCGGATAGGATGCAGAAGCACAGGATAAATAATGGAACCACACCGGCACCTTTTTCTGCCGTGAAGCAGTAATGCGAAAGCATTTTTGTGTTTCGGTCTGAAGGGCGCTGTAGCTAGTGAAATAACTGGGCACATGAGACTTAACATATTATGTCTAAAGGTGACGAGCGGAATTCTAGTGCTGCTCAGAGTTTTTGGATTTTTCAAGAATCCTGAGCGGCACTGCATTTTAATGGGTGTATTAATTACCATTAGCTGAACGTCCTGCTCGTCTCGTCCCTTATTTTCCGTAATGTATAATGTTGCCAAAAAAGCACAGTATTTTTGGTACCACAGACAACTAAATCTAGGTTAAGTATGGTAGGTTCATAGAAATATTAGGTTATACGTAGTACACACTGTATTACATACATAATACTTTCATGTTTATATCATTATACTAAGCATTTTTATGTCAACTTAAGAAAAAAAACTTGTGAATATAATTTTCCTTGATGCTGCTAGGTATATTTTGTTATTTTCATATTTCCCGCGAAGGCTGTATGCATGTACCTATGCCATTCCTTTAAGTACATATAAAACCTCTCACCAGAGATAAGTAGGTATTTATACAAAACATTTCCCGCCTTTATTTGTTTTATTTTAAATTATTCTAAAGTTGTAAGCCTTCTTGAGTGTAAATTCCGATTCAGATTAAGATTCGGCACGTGAGTTCTGCGTCTCGTGCTTAGGCTCACAACATTTGAATAATAATGGATTTCTTCAAATTACCGCCTAATTCAATAAATTATCTTATTTAAAATTACCTTGTCGTAGAAAAAAAAATGTATGCGTCACGTTGTATAACTATTGTAGTAACTCGTGGCGTCACTCATTGTGATGTTCGCCTGGGGCACACATCGCAACCCACGCCACTCGTGTTTTTGACCCTCATTATACAAATAATAATAATATTGAAACACTTTTACACAAATAATTTTGCCCCAAATTAGGCATAGCCTGTGCTTATGGGTTGCAAGACAACGATATATTTAATACGATATACTTACGTAAACATACATAAATTCATGTAAACATCCATGACTCGGAAACAACCATCCATATTCATCATTGTTTGCACCTATCTACAAATGTTGCATAAAATACTATTGTTGCATAATATTCCACAGAAAATAGTCTTCCGAGAGGGTGGCGAGATCTTTGAAATGTGGAGGAAACCGGAGGTGGAGCTTTATTTGAGAGTGTATCTCTTTAATATCACAAATGCTGAAGACTACATGGCCGGGAAGGACTCCAAGCTCAAGTTGAAAGAAGTCGGACCATTTGTATACAGGTTAGTCATTTTATATGAGAAAAATTGACGAGAGCAGCTAGATATACCATTTCAGCCGGAAGACGTCCACTGCTGGACAAAGGCCTTCCCCAAAATCGCCGTAGCGATCGGTAATGCGCTGCCCTCATCCAACATACTCCGGCGATTTTAACCAGATTGTCGATCCATCTTGTGTGGGGCCTACTAACACTACGTCTTAAGGTACGTGGTCGCATTTCGAGGACTTTATTGCGCCGACGGTCATCTGTCCGTCTAGCTATATGCCCTGCACACTGCCACTTCAGTTTCGCAACCATCTGCGCTATGTCAGTCACGTTGGTTTTCCTATGGATCTTCTCATTTCTGATTCGATCTCGCACGGAAACTCTGAGCAAAGTCCTCTCCATTGCCCTCTGAGCGACAATGACCCTTCTCATTAGGTCCATAGTTAGCAAAGTTTATGAACGATGGGTAATCGACTTCTCGGGTTCCGTCCGAGCACTCTTACCAACTGAGTCAACCGTTCGAGTTACGGTTCGTAAATTTTGGTATGTCTTGTTCAACTCTTAGGCTCCATCGTAGCTCCATCCATGGTTACAAATTTAACATTATTAATCCCAGAAGTGAGGGATATCATTTAAAAAATAACAAATTGTTTAGAATATTATCCTTATCAAATCATGGGCTATGGGCTCATACGTACAGCATGGCAATACTTCAAGCCGGTGTACTTTCGAGCGCCTCTACAAAGCGCAGGCCCGGCCACATATGGAGTATTGCTGTCATCTCTGGTCTGGCGCACCCCAGCATCAGCTAGAATTATTCGACCGCCTGCAACGCAAAACTGCTTGAATTGTCGTGGTCTATGAACGGCTGGATCACTTGGCGTTGCTTATAGACGTCGTTTCATTGTATGTCTTCTAACATATTTATCACGTGGAGTGTTCCGAAGAGCTGTTTCACCTCATTTCTGCCGCCGATTTCCACCTTCCCACGACACGCTACAAATTAAGTTATCATCCCCATCAACTGGATATGTGATGTTCCTCCACAGTGCGGTTTTCAAGGAGTTTACTTCCACGTATGACCAAGCTGTGGAATGAGCTTCCTTTTGCGGTATTTCTGGGACCTAATAAAAGTTAGTTACTAAAAAAAAAGGGTACACTTTTCTAAAAGGCCGGAAACGCACCTGTGATTATTCTGGTATTGCAAGAGAATGTGGGTGGCGGTGATCACTTAACATCAGATGACCCGTACGCTTGTTTGTCCTCCTCTTCAATAAAAAATGACGAGAGCAGCTAGATATTCCCCTAATAAGTGATAAATGAAAATCCCCAAATACTGAGCGGCACTATATTTGCGCTCGTCGCCTTGAGACATAAGATGTTAAGTCTCATTTGCCCAGTAATTTCACCAGCTATGGCGCCCCTTAAACCGAACCACAAGAATGCTTGCACATTGCACAAAGTAATTACGGCAAACATCGCGCCGAGTTTCTATCCATCTACCCTGCTTCCTCCCGGCTCCTGTTTTCCCGAACCGATACGACTTAGGTTCTTCAAGAAAAGAGCATGCTCCCAACTTAAAAACTGTCAACGCATCTCTTGACGCCTGCTGTTGCGGATGTCCATGGGCGGTTGCCTCACCACTCCCACTACCGTGAGCCTCTTGCCCATTTTCCCCCTCTTGTATGAAAAAAATTCTATGCAAAAGAAGCTGCTAATTAGTAAAAACCTTCTTAATGTCATTGTATATCTGTCTCTCATCATCGATTGTAGTAAGACACTAGCTGATACCCCGTGACTTCGTCCGCGTACACATAGGAATGAGCACGTAGTAGCGACATTTCAATTAAATTTTCAAAAATAAAAAAAATAAATCATATTGTAAATAATGATATTGTGTTCTACAAAGTCGTAGAAAATTATGTAAGGTTTTATTTTTTAATACCTCTGCTTGTACACACAGTTGTAGACAGGCCTTCATTATTGGAATTTTAGTAACGATCCGTATTTAAAAAAAAATATATGCCGCCTATGTCACGCGGTCATAGTGTAGTTTCCCAACAATGAAAGAAAACTTCAAATCGGTTCCGTAGTTTCGGGGCCTAGTCAATGCAAACAAACGAACAATCAAATCTTTCGTTATAATCATACTCTATAGATATTTTTTTAAGTGAACATTGCATAATCGACAACGATATATTCGGAACGATACGATAATACCCCGAATATATTGCACCTACCCTACTCTAACAAATGTTCGAATTCCATATCGTTTATCGTAACAACATCGTAACCATAGACTAATATTTTGATTTTTTTTACGAAGTTAAAGTGAATGAATTATGCGCAAACCTAGAAAAACTAAATATTATCTGTGCTACGTCGCTGTTAAGTGTCAAAAGTCAAAACATAGTTTAGTCGCTAAGTACCATACCAGACTCTGCACCACCAATTTGCATCATTTACACAAAATGTAAATATTCAAAAATTATGTAATGAATATAATATGACCATTTAAAATTAAATAAATAATACAAAGCTTGCGGATAATAAAATGTAAAAAAAGTAACTCAACTCTTCTCGTCGACTTCCTATTTATCACGCGGCCATTTTCATTAGTTTCTTCGTGTAAACGATCAACAAAATGACTTAAATTACTTTTTAGTAAAAAAATCCTGTTGAATAATCACATATAATTATTTTAATAATATTTATTAAGTATATATATTGTATGGCAAATATAACTATACATCTTGAAACGATAATAGCAACCACAGCCTAGAAGGTGTCCTTGTGATTATTCTAAAAGTGACGTTTGATTATTTGTCAAATTCGAATATTCGTCTCTGGCATTTTCAACTAAGAGTAGGGTTAGGACCGATATCGAAAAATGTTTCGTTTCAATCATCGTTTCTACTTTGAATACGATGTACCTACTAATGCCATGATATATCGAATGTCGATTTTAGGAGTAGGCCCCCAAGCTGAGATACGTAATCTTCACTCACATTATAAATGACAATGTTCTCAATATTTAAATCATAAATGGGTCATTTTTAAAATCACATTTTTTAATCAATTATCAAGCACATTACTCGCGTTTCAATCAATAGTTATATTTTCAATACTTAACACTCGCGTTGATTAAGTTTTTCAATTTTACTTGTAATTATTCATATTACCCGGGCATTGTGTATTGTGCCACCATCAATCATTTGAACCGTAACAAGATACGTTTATGCAAATTGAGACGACAAAAACAAAAAACGATCGATAAACTAAAGTACCTACATCGGCTTAATCGTGTTTGCAAATGGAAAACTTGCAAGACGGACAGGGTCAAAATGGCGCGACGTACGGCGCGCAAAAAAGGATTCGTATTCTTTTTATATCATTTTTTATAATTAATATTTAATGGAAATATATTTATCATCAATCAAGTTTTTAAATTAATATGTTTCTTTGTTATTAATAATGTATTTTTTTCATTATCTAACGAAATATAATACGCGTGTGTAAATCATCCTTCCTTTGTTATAAATTTGATTGTGAGTTTGTTTGATTGGTAAATTTTTACGCCTTATTTATCAATTTGATTATAACAATCAATAAAACTAAATGCCGTAAAGGTAACTCAAAGTATTATTTGTTAGTTATAGTTGTTTGCCAACATACGCAGATGCTGTATATGAGTTTCTTGCTGCTTCTTCTCATTAGCTCAACCCTTGACGAAGTAGCAGTAGATTCAGTAAGATTTTTTTTGACATTCAGTGTCATTTCCGTGACCTACGAGAATAAAGTGATTTTGATTTGATTTATATTCTGAGATTATGGCGCGCTTGATGCTTATGTAATCCTACTAGCTACATTTGAAATTTTAACATAAAAGAAAACTTATAACATGTCGCGACACTTTTTGTATATAATGATGTGTTCTGCAAAGTCGTAGTACATTATTTTATTCAATAATCAACAGTTATCGCAGCGCACGCGATGTAAAGAATATTTTAGGTATTTATTTTGCGCCTTGGGTAACACTATTGGTCATGTCAATGTCACCCGGGAATAGTGTAGCTTCCCAAGAGTGAAAGAAATTTTCAAATCGGTTCAGCAGCTTCGGAGTCTACTCAATGCAAACAAGCAAATCTTTCCTCTTTATAATATTAGTAAAGATGACGTCATAGTTCATGTAAACAACAAACGGCGTCGCTTTTTTGAACATACAAATTTTTTGTATAATTTATATAATAATAATATAATATTTTTTAAAATTGCATGCTCATGATAAAATTCTCATCAAAAAAATAGTCATCGATATAATTCTCAAGGCCGCTATCACGAGAAATCGCCGAAATAGCGCATAATTGAATCCATTTCTTGACAGTTTATATAAAGCTTTTATTTAATAAAAAAAAAATATATGTCTACAGAATATGAGAAGAAAATTAATTTTTTCTTCTGGATAAAAATTGTATAAAAAATTATTAACTGTTTACCAATACCAATAATACCAATTCAAATGACATAGTTTTGTTATTTTTGTAAAAAACATTGTATTATGTTTACAATTAATTAAAAATGCTTCTAAATCTGAATTAAAACTATGGCGATCTTGTACAAGAGCGGTATCCTAGCTCCGCTCGATTCCTCAAGGCCGTTGGCTCAGACCCCAGCCTTAAGTTAATTCTTAAAAAATCTTAATTCATTTGGATTATATTCTTATTACACTGTCTGCTAATCAACAAATTGGAAGCCCCAACAAAATGATCGTGCGTAATTAAGTTTTTATTACGACCATAATAATGGGTTGAGTTAATTTTAGCGTGATTATCAATCGTTTTTAATTTATGGGTTTTACCAGCGTATTATTTTTTATAACAAAGATGAATCGTTGAAATATTTAAGACGCTTTTTGCATACGATATTTTTATGGGAACAATGTTAGGAATGGATGTCTGGGGCATTTATGTTTAACTTACGCATTCAACATCCGATTTCCGAAGAATATTTAGAATCAATGTGATTTAGTATTAAGATTATGATGATACGATGTAAAACTACAATTTGGCCCCCATTTTGAATGATTGGGTAATAGACTTAAGCTGTGATCTAAAGAGTGTACTTTGACTTTACTCAGACTTAACTAACGTAGCTTAATTATGCACAACATTCTATAGTTACTCGGTTACATATAACTTATAATAAGAAATTTAGTTCGGTTGATATTTTCCACTTCAGTAAACTCAAATTCAAAAATGAGACATTAAGAATATTAGTTGAGACATAATTTTATGATTTTATTAAGATTGATTTCATGTTAGGAAGCTTACATAGTTTAAAACCTGTGTTTTTATCACATTAGAACGAATACACACACACACGCCAGTATATATATTTGTGTATGTAAATATACTGACTAGCTTCCGTCCGAATACAATCATGGTATTTTTCTGTGTTGATTGCTAAAAATTCAAACCTATAAAATGTTAATCCCCTTTTGGCTGTCATATCATATTTATATATAATTTTTAAATCTTTTTAAGAGCTGTGGATTGTATATAAATAAATAAACTTAGCTGAGTGTGATAAGACGCGAACTTGACTTTTGCATTGGGCCTAAGGTCAGCATAATTTCAGTAGTTCTCAGCCTTAGTTCTGCAACATAATATGCGGTTAAACGGATTAGAAAACAGACATAGATACGGTGCGACTGGTTTTCTTTAGTGATACTCTTATTCATAGTATTATGTCCTGTGGTTCTGTTATAAGCAGTACAGCCGATATGAATGCCACCTCACAATATAAATGAACATAATGTATGTTAGAAAAAATATTACTAAATTCAAGAAAAGTTGTGATTTAATTCATTCGAATTCAAGAAGAAATATTAAACTGCACGTGCGATAATATAATAAGTTAGCTAGAGTTAAGTGCTTACAATAGTATATTAGATTATATTATAGGAGACTAGCTGACCCAGCAAACGTTGTATTGCCGATATTAAAATCGCGATACAAAAGTAACTGTTGGTCGTAGATGGGTGAAACTTTGAAGTTGTATGTATTTTTAATACTGACTCATAATCAAATAAATTTAAAAAAAAATGTAAAAAAAAATAAAAAAAAATTGGCGTGGACCACCCTTAACATTTAGGGGGATGAAAAATACATGTTGTCCGATTATCAGACCTACCCAATATGCATTCAAAATTTCATGAGAATCGGTCAAGCCGTTTCGAAGGAGTTTAACTACAAACACCGCGACATGAGAATTTTATAAATTAGGTATAAAATTGTTTAATATTATATTAAGTAGGCTAGGTTGTAATATGGTTTAAAAGATGAACTGGGAGTTTCTAATCAGTGCTTCTCCCCATATCAAAGCCCCCTTACGAACTGACGTACCTTTATAACGTTTACCAATTGTTGTTGAAATATGTTATGTTATTGTCACTATGGTAAATAAATATATTTCTATTTCTGTTTCTGCTGTAGTAAAGTAGCAGAGTGCCCATCGCTCCCAAACCAGTATTTTAAGCATATGGATTTACAAATCCATTTAGCACAGAAAACACTTATCTGTCACATTCATACCAAGTCCAAAAGGGAAGCGTCACAACAGATAGAAGAAATATTGACTCGCACCACGAAGGCCCCGGTTCGATCCTCGCCAGCCAAGTACCAATGTGTTTTCGGTTTTTTAAATGATATGTATGTTTATTCGACGCCATTTTAGACTATGGGCTGCGTTGATTACTTGCCATGAAACGATCCACATTACGCTCTACATCCTCCAAGACACTTTTGTATAAGAGGGGGCAATAGGGCAAATGCCCTGTGCTTCCTGGGGGCATAAAAAGAATAGGGAAGTCCCGGGCCCAAGGGTGTCGTAAGAGGCGACTAAGGGCATTTACCAGTGGGAGGCTCCTTTACACAGGATGCCGGCTAGATTACGTGTACCACAACGGCGCCTTTTGTCTGCCAGCAGTAATGTGTAAGCATTATTGTGTTTCGGTCTGAAGGGCGCCGTAGCTGGTGAATTTACTGGGCAAATGTAACATGTTATGTATGCAATTGTAGTGCCACTCAGAATTTTTGGATATTTCAAGAATCCTGAGCGGCACCGCATTGTTTTAGGCAAGGCGTATCAATTACTATCAGATGAACATCCTGCTCGTTTCGTCCCTTATAAAAAGGTATATAAGGCATTTATTTTCTCAAAATTGATTCCTTTAGATTTCTTTTTGATGTCATTTCTAAAATACTAGATACTACTACCGCTTCGGAAACATATAGCGCTCTGAGAGAGAAGAACCGCCGGTAGAAACTCTGCAAGCATTCTTTTTTTGAGCTCTTTTTATTGTAAATTTGATCGGAAGTTGTCAAGGCAATTTCAGGGGTCAAGATGCGTTGCCGGTCTTTAAGTATGTTTTAAGCTTGAATGTACCTAAGTCGTATCGGAAACAAATGGGCAGCAGGTGGAATTTTGAATTTTGGTGTAATGTCCGGTGGTAGAGTTTGGCTGCTCCAACTCCTCTATACACTCCGTTATATATGCGGACATGTTCTAACAAATAAACTATCAAGTATTTCAATACAATATTATGCAAATTGTCTAGACTTACGGAAATTTTTAATGTAATCAGTTTATTTAATCCGCCTTTATTAATGTTATTCGTTCATATTACCATAAATAACCAAGTTATTTTTAAAGTTAGAATTTTTCTCACTAAATGAATGAATTAATTAATTTGTTTTATTTGTGTATAATTGTATCTCAAAAGACGCGGGTTAATTAAACTGGTATATTTAATCTTAGAAAAGTACCTTTGATAGAGTTACAAATCAAGACAATGCTTATAACTATATTTACATACTTATAATATGAATCAAAAGTAAAAAAAAATCTATATATTAAATATTTTGCAAGACAAACTAAAATATGTTTACATAATTCTATAATATTTACAATACTTAATATGATTACATGAAGAAAAAATTATCATTACGGGGAAGTGTACCACGAATTTCCGCAGCATTTCCGCGTTTGATAGCTGGATAAGCTGATCCGTTGACCGAAATATCTGCCAGCGCTTGGGTTCCAGTAGCCCTATTGAGTTGTGTAGATAGTATTTTGTACATTCTCCGCGCTTCTGGGCCCCACGGGCCAAGTGTATCAACACCAAATGGCACGAAGATTTAAGACTCACTGAAACCGACATATTTATGACGTTTACTGTCTTCGGCAGTCGAAGCAGCAGCCCCATAACTTGGACATGAGACCTTCAAGAGTGTCGACACAAGTTGCGCCCCTCACCAGCGTATCATGATATCAACTCTCAATTGTTTCTTTAATTTACATTATCTTCATCAAAATGTCAAAAATTTATCATAAACACCGAACACGGCTTTACTCAGGACTAGTTTCGGACCATTCGGAGGTCCTTCATCAGGGTGAGTGGAGTGGGCTCGCGATAACGTCCCGTCTCATATTGCGGACTTGTGCTCGTAGTGCGTGGCTTAACAGGGCGGGGGGCGGACGGTATCACTGATACTATGGTCTCGCTTTTGGTGTTCACGGGTGCACAATATGACCACTATGCAATCATAGTCGTCATAGAAACTAGTCTGTACCCACACCGATAAAACGTGAGTAGAGCCGTGTTAATAAGCAAAGAATATAAAATATTACGTAAATTGTATGAAACATTTACCTACCTACGTGCCACAGATTTTTTGTGCAGATTTTTTTGTCCGAAATAAAAACAATACTATTGATTTAAATGGTAAATTGTTATTGTATTAATTTTTATTGTATTATTATGTTTTCGGATTCTAGAATTTTTAGGCTAAATATTTTTAACTAGTTTTTATACAGATATGGCCAAATAGTAATTATGATCTGTCGAAACATAATATATAAGAAGTAACATCTGCTTACATTAATTTTAGTAGTAAAAAGTCGTATCAATTGTAGAAATGATAAAAACAGCGTCACATTTATAATAAATACTAGCTGATGCCCGGTGCGCTTCGTTCCCCCAAAAAAAAGTACCAATGTTTTCCAATAATTCTGTGCAACATACAAATATTCAAATTCGTATCAATTCGAGCTATGGTTCAAAAGAATAAAATCACTGCGATCAGCGCCACGTATCTGGAAGTAGCTTAACGTTTTGATAGTGCCAGAAATTTATGTGTCCCATATTTGATGTTAGCGAATCAACCAACAAAAAGATCGACTGAAGAAGATACGAACAGTAGATGCAAGTAAACTCCTTCATGCTTCTATTGCTAAACCTGCGTAAATCAACACTTATAGGGAAGATGTTCTACTTACTCGGATATATATATTGTATTTTAGAATTGTGGTTTGGTAAAATTTTCACGGTTTCGTATCGCATGGCCGTTACAAAAATGGCTTCCATGCAACAAAAGTCTCCTTAAATCTCTCTTTTTCAATTTTTTTTTACATTAAGGAATACTTTTCAATTGATTACTTTCCAGGGTCGATACAGATGTACGTTTGATTGAACAAATTAAGAAAATGTCTTAGTTTTAATTAATCTTATTTTGGTTTCAATTATATTTGCATCTCTTTATTATTTATAACTATTTATGTAATGATTACTAGAATCAATAATAGTTTTAGATGATATGATATTATTTTTAATTCAATATAATATATTCCTATCATTTAATCAACATATTTTTTTTCAATGTCAAAACAACAATGATCAAAACTTTACGTTTTGTTGTTAAGTATATATTTTTTAATAAAAATAAATAAAATATACATTTTAAAAGTGCATAGTATTTTAATGTTGTATGGAGACTGACTCGCAGTTGAGAGTGTTTTTTTTTATTGTGACCTCATGCGCTGTATATTATTGTCTGGTCAATCAAAATCAGTTACAGTAACAATAGATTCGCTTACCTTTTCTATATTCCTGAAAACAGTTCATATCTCATGTACCGAGCTTTAAAATTTTATTTAATGTCATCCAAAGCTGATAGCCCGGATGATTGCGAAACTGAAGTGCTAGTAGACAGGGCACCTAGCCGGCTCAAAGGACAGATAGCCGTTGGGGAAATAAAGTCCTCAAATGGCGACCACGTACTTGAAGATGCAGTGTTGTTAGGCCCCTCACAAGATGGAGCGATGATCTGTTCAAGATTGCCGGTATGGGTCGTATAAGGGCAGCCAAGACCGATCATCGTGGAGATGTTTGGGGGAGGCCTTTGTCCAGCAGTGGACGCCTTCCGGCTATTAAGTAAACAGTAGTGTGCAATCATTATTGGAGATTCAGTTTGAAAGCCTGCTGTTGATATTAGTGAGCATTTCATACTTGACAGTCGAGAGCTAACGCAGTGCCACTCAGAATTTTATGTTTTTCAAGAATCCTGTACGGCACTGCATTTTCCTGCAGGTTTTTTCACCTACAACTATCAGGTTCACGTCTTTTGTCATTCGTCTCACCAAAGCTCGACATTCTGATGTGAGCAGCTTTGAATACCACGCAGAAAAATTGCTCTTAAATTGTAAAATTTATGATAAAATTATTAAAACGAGGAAAAACATGGCTTATGGGTTTATACCAATAATTAAATATGCCGACCCTACACACGGAAATAACAAAGCTATTGGTAATTAGTATGTTGGCATCAAGGTGATGTGATCAGACCAATTATGTAGACTAAGTTCCGGATAGATTTGAATATGACTCAACTAACAAAAATATAGAATTGATTTATGTTTGACTATTTATAATTTTCTGGAATACTTGATGAACTTATTTACTTATAAATACAATATTCAACAAATTTGTGGACGCCTGGCTCCAAATGTTCACAACAACTGAAGACCTCGTGCAATCACAGGAATTATAAAAGATTGCCTGTGCCATTTTATCTTCTTATTAGCCTGTTTTGGCCATAATGGTGTAGTCCTCCTTTATAGCATGTTATCCTATCTTGGTTTATTTTCATCCCATTCACTCTCGTAACTTCTTTTATATCTTCATTCCGACGCATTTGCGAAGCGCCCTCGAGCGCTTCTAAAACTCAAGTCGCCATAGCCATTTTTAAACCGTTTCCGACCAGGTTTAAGGAACAAGTAAAGATACTTGGAAGGTAACCAGTCCATTCTACGTTAGGATTGCTGTTCGTTTGAGTGCATCATATTATGTTATATTATTTGTTCTCTCAACTGAATTATTTTATCTAGTTTGGTTTTAACCAATGCCCAAATGTCTCCTTCTTCTTGCGGCGCTACAAACTCCTTTAATGGGTCTTGGATAACGAAACCGTTTTCTTCGTTGTCATTTCTCATGCCTACCTTCCGTAAGATTTTAATGTCCACTTCTATCTGCTACCTTCACTTCCACGAGTTTAAATTGTTTCATATTAACAGGTCGATTATCGCTTAATATTGCTTGATGGTATTTTTTAATTAATTTCTCATGAATCTACATCAGTAATTCGTACAGGAGCTTAAACTGATTAGAAACTTCCAGTCTATCTTTTAAATCATAGAAAAATAGAATTGCTTAGCCTACTTAAAATAATTCTATACAATTTAAGGTGGATTTCGCAGAACCAGTCAAGATCTATGAATGATTATATTTTATATAATCTGATATACTTAACCTAACTATTGTAAGCCTTCTTTGACAATGAAGCTTTAATATATTTCTTAAATTGGTATTTTATTGTTAAATTGAATACCAAAACCTATGAAGGATCGATTGATATTAAAATGTATTCAATTTTACAGGGAACATTTAGAACATAGGATCACAAAATTCAATGAGAATGGCACTCTGTCAGCAATACCGAAGCATCCGTTGACTTGGGTTGAAGAACTGTCTGAAGGGAACAAAGAAGATGACATTCTGTATCTACCTCATATTGCGTTACTGGTGAGTTACTTCTAGATATTACATACATTCATCATGCCTATGTCACAAAGAGGCAGGCAGGGGTTAGTGAGCTGTTCTTTTGTTATGACCTACTTCCCTGGATTCTTCAATCACAACAAACCACTTAAAGCTCTTTGTAAGGCCAACAAAACTAGATAAAGAATTTAAACAAAGTTTCAGGGGTCCAAAACATGTTCATCGATATCTTTGAATATTGAAAATAATTGATATATTTCAAAGGTTGTCTAACTAACAGAGAGCTAACAAAATACGTATCACTGCGAACGCAATCCAAACAGGAATGAACTTGTTCGCAAAATGGCGGACATGGCTTGGCTTTTCTGCACCACGAAACACGCAACGACAACTATCGTCGACCAACTGACGCCATTTCTGCGTACGAGTGATAGGGACAGAGATAATAATCGCTCGCCATCGCAATGTAACTCAGTAACGGTCCGTTTGTTTACACTCTTTATCTATTCTCGCTGGCCTTAGTATAGCTCTGTTATCTTTGGTACTTTTCAATTGCGAAAGCTTGAAAAATATCACTAATTGATTGCCAAATACTCGTATATTGGAATCTATACTAATATTATAAAACTAGTAGTTGCCCGTTGCATTGTCAACTACAGATTTTATCTCAATAAAATGTTTAAGTAGTGATAACAGAGAGAGTTGTCATACTGAAACATGCAGGGCAAGCCTGTCAGCCATTAAGTTGCCATAGCGACATCCCATTATGTACGGACGTACACCAAGAAAAGGAAGATATTAGTACGAAGGTAAACTTTAGGAGTTTGTAAGGGTGTTGGATTGTATCCACTGAACCAATTTTGAAAATTATTTTACCAATAGAAAGGCACCGTATTTGCGAATGACTATATATAGACCGAAAAATTAAAAGAGTTTATGGTGGTAGTCGGATTTGGAAAGTAAGTTGGAGAAAAAATTGTTGAATGAAACGTTTCTTAGGAATACTGCATTATGATTGTTTTGTATATATGAATGTGGCAGCATTGTGTTACCAACTAATATGATTACACTGGTAAATGTGGACGAAGTCGCGGGAAACAACTAGTAAGTTGAAAAATATACTTCTAATCGTTATTTTAATATTCTTTTATTATTTATTGCTTCTAACTGGTTGAGACAGATCATAGACAGATTAAGTGGCTTTGAATGCGAAGTAGTATATGATCTCAGATTCAGCAAAAAATCACATAAAGAACATTCTCAGAATTATGAACTGACAATTCGTATATAAGTTAGAATACAAGTTTGAAAGCTGATTTTATTTTTATTATTCGTATTCAAAGACCTTGCAAAGAGTTTGATACGAAACACATGAAGTTTGCTGAACCGATTGAGAGAGGTTTGCGAATTGAAGAAACAATAGTGGCCATTTTGTAATTCGATATTTTGATTTATTTGTATTGGCACAATAAAGTAAGAGAGCAGCTGCGTAACTCAGCGCTCTCCATGAGATTTATATTTAAGTGTGGGCTTAGCGCAAACGAAATCACCCTGAATGTGGGAGTTTTTTCATTTTATTTGTCAGCCAATCGGGAGTATATCAACTTACATTTTCTCTTTGAATTTTCTATTGGTATTTTTTCATTATTATAAAAAGGCATTGGCAAAGGCACAAAATTGATTCTAAAAGAATCAATTTTCTCAAAATTGATTCTTTTAGAATTATTTTTGATGGAATTTCTTATATACTAGATACTGCTACCGCTTCGGAAACAAATGGCGAGAGGAGAAGTGGTATTGCTATTGCTATAAAACAATCATAATCTAGTCCCAGGCTGTCGGATCACTCAGATATTCAGCTGTGGAGTAGTATAATGATGATGCCTTTTAAATGGAAAACGTATTACTATGGTATCGGTGTCCGACTGTCCAGCTGTCCATTCAGCCTCAAGATGTCACTGTGTTCATCAATGAAATCTTATCCAACGACCTCTGCTATGTGCGTTATTATTAAAATGTCTGCGTCTTGCTTTTCAAATTAAGAAACATCAAAAATATCTAACTTGAAACTCAACGGCCATAAATAAATGAGAATTTTACAATAGCTTTAACATACTTAACAAATTAGATTTTAAAGTGTTGCATACAATATACGAATCATGATACTTAATAAAAAGTAAAAAAAATAAACTATACAAATATAAATTGTAAAATGGACGCATCAAAACTAATAGCTTAGTAAGCGCTTAAAACAAATACAATGAATTAAAAATAAAGCCAAAACTGATTACAGAATATAGGTATTAATAAAAATGAGAATGTAAGTTATGATTTGACAAACGATAGTATATAATTAAAGTCTAACTCAGGCACTCAACTGTGGATTATCTGAAAATCCACAGTTGAGTTCTAACTCTTACTGCGGAGCCACTAGAACTTGTTTGTTAAGAGACAATTATACCTGAATAAAGGATAACTGAGCAGGACACCTGAATATCAGGCTGAGATCTACACGAACACAAAAAAGTGCGTACCTACACTTTTCTAAAACGTCGGCAACGCTCCTGTAATTTCTCTGGTTTGACCAGTACTTTCGCCGCTACGGCTAGCTATGGCGCTCTTCAGACCGAAACATAGTAATTCTTACACATTATTGCTTCACGGCAGAAATAGGCGCCATTGTGGTAACCATAATCTACCCGGCATCCTGTGCAAAGGAGCCTCCCACTGGTATCCTCACATATCTATGTAGGTATGAAGCTATCTTAGTGCAAACTCTGTGTTATAATAACATATTGTAATAACACCCTACCAGCTTTGTAATTTACTGTTTTATCAATATAAATTAATCAATGGATAATATTGTGTAAGAACCGCATGCAGTCACGTCTTTGACATAGAGTTAGTACATCGTATAGACAAAGTGGTATGTCGATCACCTATTTGATGTGTGACTTATGCGATGGTCGAATGGGTCAGCATTTTGAGCAATGGGTTGAGGTCCCCAAAAAAAAATACAAAAAGTACATAAAAGCAAAGATGTTTTGGTTCCTCTGATATCTTAAAGACACATATGACAATTCATACGTACGTTATAAGAGATACGTCTATAATGGACAGTTTCCTAAGTCTATGGAAATTATACGGTATAGTAATACCGAGTAAATTACATATCATTATGATACTTAGATAGAAATCGATGGATCAAAGATTACAAATTAAATATTTTAATGTTATCTTGGTGAGTTGGTAGGATTCTGTAATTGACTAGATTATAAGGCGAGCTTACTTGCACAGATAGAGCTTTTGCTTTTCGTGTCTTTCTTACTAGATATATATAGAGTAACATTACTGCTAAGACACATTGAGATTAAGAAAGTTATAATGACAAAACCAATAGTTTTAGGAAGGTATTTTTATTATAAAATCAAACTTAGCCGTGGCTTTTACTCAACCAGGGCAATAATAGGGCATCAAATTTACTTTCTTTTGGTTTCTGTTAAATTAGTTGACATTTGTAATTAATTTTAATTTGATTTGAAGGACACGATGAACTTGAACTATGAAAGTCGGTAAGTAATACCGTCTTACTCTATAAGTATAGGGAAAAGTATGAAAATACACATATTTAAATAAATCATAAAAATACAGTCTTTATGTAAGGAACGGCGGTCAAAATTTTGAATTAAGTTGACCGTTTGATGTGGGGTACCGTATGAAAGGACTTCATTGGCACAACCTTAACTATTTCTATGATGAATAGTTTTCGATTTATGACAAAGAATGAAAAGTTTCCCTTTTTTATAAGGATAAGTAGCTATCTTTACGTCCGGAATCCTCGGGGGGCCAGTCCAACTCGCACTTGTCCACTTATTTGTTTATATTTCCAATTATTTATTTATTTTCTTTGTCCTAGTATATTTATTCTGCAGTAGAAAAACACAACCAATATAAGACAATATTGTGAATGTAACAAAAATACCAATTCTGCAATTTCATTGTCTACTAATGATTTAATCTTCCGTACTATGCAGTATTCTGCAGCATATGCATGCTACAGAATCAAGTCTTCTCAATTAGTCATATCTGTTTTAAATTTATCTCTATCGGCTGATCTAGTGTACAATGTTTTTTACTAGTTGGACATATTATTTGTTTTAGTCAATTTAATACACAGTCTGTTTACTATTAAGAAGTACATAGGTAATTGGCATCAAACTACTGTACAACTCTATCATAATTTAAGTACGAACATAATTTACATCTGCATCATCGAAAATTACTGGAAATCTGTCAATTGAATCAGCACACAATAATGCATCACAGTAATATAACTAATAAATAGAAAGGGTCCTAAAACTGAACCTTGTGAAACTCTTATCTTTATATTCAATCCAAATAATCGCCTTTTCACTCACCTTGACCTTGTGAAACTTCATTTTAACTTTTGAAGGGTATGGACCAGTGTAATTACTGGCACAAGACACATAAGTCTTAGATGTCGGGCGTAATGTTATGTGATAAGGGTCGTAAGGCCGGTTAAGGTCGGTAATGCCACTTAATAGCAGGTAATTGGCTCTTTATATTTTTTATCCGCATAAAAATTAATAAACATCACAGTATTCATTTAAATCTTATTACGATACTTATTTATGTTGTAATAAATTATTTTATCACGATATCAATAAATAAAACGATATAAAGCAAATAAAACTAGCTTTATTGATTCCTTACATTATGGGTAAATTTATCCATTATATATTATTTGTTTTTGGCAAATCAATTAAATTAATAGTGTGCCCAATTATTTAATATTATAAATAAACATTACTTTTGTAAATTATTATTATTTGTTTATGCAAAATTGTAACTATAATTTATTTGTTAATAACAACAGATTATCAATGACTGAAATTATTTTATGACACATATTATTTCTTTATGTTCTTTAAGTGAGGAAAAATCACCAGAGACTACAGATACAAATACTGAAGAAAACACGAACAATAAAAACACAGTATCTAAAAAATAATACCAATGAAACCTTCCTGCCAAATACAACCTTAAACACTGAACCGATTTTAATCACATTTTGCATTCTGCGTTCAGTTTCCAACTTGAGGGGTTAGGATAGTTTTAATGTCGATTCGTGACTCTTAATTTTTTTTTAAATTAAAATTTTATTTCTCTATGAATAATCTCTTAATATTAATGAGATAATTTTTTGACGCATAGTTTGACAGTTCTCCTGTGATAATATTATACATACAAGAACAGAGAAAAACGAAATAATTACTGTAGTGATTGAACTTCTACAAATTCGGTAAATAACAATAAAATATTTAAATTTGGAAATGCTGTCTCCGCTGCAATCCAACTAGATACCGCACTACCTAAGTTTTATTACGGCAACTGAACGTAGTGCTTAAGTTCTCTTTGACGGCAACTATTAGATCTTTGTGTGCGTGGCATCTTGACACTCAATGGCATCTTTCAAATTTTGTAACACACGCTTGGTGTTATTTTACACTTATTTAACATTGAAATTACTAAAATACAAAATGCTTACTATGTATGTGATCCCAGTCTCTTTCTTATGTTATTTTTACAAAGTTTTATTACGCAACCCGGCATTTTAGTTTCAATTATTAGCAAAGTGTAACAGAGCATGGCACGTCAACGTAACACATTGTTAGATTCTGGCTCAAGTATGCCCACTTGGTCTTAGTATTAGTTGCAGCACTTTGCGACTACGCCTGCGGTATGCGGAGACCAATAATCAAAGTATGTATATTAACATATGTTTAGGTGAAGTGAAGCGCATCTGTCACCAGCCATTGTCTTATAAAAATAAAAAGAACTGTAACAAGAAAGTAGATAAAGAAAAAAATTAAGGCTTAACATCTTACGTTTCAAGGTAACGATGAGCCCAGTCGTCGTGCCGTTCCGAGTCTTTGGGGTTTTGAAGAATCATTGGCGGCACTGCATTGTTATTGACTAGCCGTATCAATTACCATCAGCTGAACGTCCTGCTCGTCTCGTCTCTTATTGTCATAAAAAAAAAGATATAATTGTATATAGAATACACTAGTTCTGATGCTCTTGGGCGTCACGCGTTGCTTAAAATAAGCAGGCTGTATCTGTCGTCACGCCAGCATTAATGAAGTCATCTAAAGGGCATAGTTTCTACTCGCCTCAATAGGGCTGCTGAAAATCGCTGGCAGCTAACTCGGTCAACGGATCATCCTAGCTATCCAACGCGGAAATACTATCAGTATTATTAGTACACTTTCCCGTAATGATAGCTTGAATTTAATGTAATCATAATATTAATTGTTGATAGTTTATTGTTTATAATAAATTGCATGCAGAAATAAAACCAATGTGACATACAGACCGATAAAAGCATCCGACACACGTATGACTTCCTGCCCTTAATTAAATGTAACGTTGGAAATTTTAAACCTTGAAAGTTCGGTATTTGTCAATGCGAGGGTCGTACCAATATAGTTGTTGTATCTAAAAATATACTAAATTTAAATTGCAAATTTATTTATTGCAAGTAGATATTAAGGCTGGGTTGCAAAAACTAACTTCAGCAATAACAAATATGATAAAGTACCGGTTAAGCAAAGAATTGGTTGCACAATTTAACAATTTTTAGATGACGTCATAACATAACGGTTAACCGTAACCGTCCAATATTCGCCGGTTAAAGCTATTGTTAATCTTAAATAGCGAAATAACGACCTGACAAAAGTTTCAAATAAATATTCGATATTGACTTTATATTTTTTTTAACTTTAACTATGCCAAGGAATAAAGCAAATCAAATCAAGTCAAATTCAACGATAGTGCAACGTGCAACACATTCCGCAGTCATATAGACTGCGGAATGTGTTGCACGTTGATGTGTTGTGTTTAATGTCAGAGTTACTGTAAACGTTAAAATTGATTTAAACCTTATCAATAACAGCTAATATCAAAGAGGATGAAAATACTACGTGATAAGTGGCGGGACTGCCTAAGTAAAATTGAAATTAAGTTTTGTATGAATGGTGCAGTCATATGCCATAAGTTGAAATAGTAACAACAATATGGTGACGAAGTATAATCCGGCTTAGTTCCAAAGCGAACAGTTCTTTAAAACGTGTTGTATTTCGGTTATCTCCGTTTTTTACAAGATTATAGCTGTCATCTGTCAATCTATTAAGCACGTTTCATATAATCGCTTTTTTCTTAGAGAGTTTCGCTAGGCTGGCTAATATTATAATGCAAACAAGCCCAAAAAATATTATTTCACTTAAGACTCACTAACTCTACTTAGCCGAGTAGTAGGAGTTATAAGTTTATGTTTGTTCCTGGTGTTAACATTATGGTTATGACACTTTCTAGCAAATTCACTTAGGTACATACATAGCATTATCAAGAATATATTGATAAGCAACAGTCAAGATGTTTATTTCTTTAAATTTTGCTCTCAATGATTCTTCTAGGTTCTATATAGGTTATAAATAATATAAAGCCCTCTACAGCAGCACAAAGATGGTATTGATATCGGCAGCATTAATCCGCATTGCCCAGCAATTTATATTTAACAGACATCAAAAAGTATTCCAAATTGATAAATTTTCAGAAAATACATCATTTATATGATTCTGTACTAACGTAAGCTATTTTACTTCAAATATTGATAATATTATTTTTTTTTTCAGAGCATAGCAAATGTAGTTGCACCACAGAGTTTCGTGACACGTTTTGGCCTGAACAATCTCATAGGTCTTACAAACAGCCAACCTCTTGCCAAAATGACAGCCAGGCAGTTCATGATGGGCTATGAGTCTGATCTGATGACGTTTGGAAACACCTTTATGCCCGGCTGGATATATTTCGATAAGCTTGGACTGATTGATCGGGTGAGTTCGAAAGAAAGTAGTAAATAGCGTCATTAATAATAATAATAAAGTATGCACGGGTCCCCTTGGATTTTTTTATGCCAGTACGGGACGAGACGAGCAGGACGTGATGATAATTGATACACCCTACCCATTGCAATGCGGTGCCCAGGATTCTTGAAAAACCCAAAAACTCTGAGCGGCACTACAATTGCGCTCGTCACCTTGAGACATTAGATGTTAAGTCTCATTTGCCCAGTAAGGCGCCCTTCAGACCGAAACACAATAATGCTTACACATTACTGCTTAACGGCAGAAATAGGCGCATATGTATATATAGAAGAAGAATCGCTCGTTTAAAGATATTTTCAATATTAAACCAACTAACACATTGACAAATCAAAATTAGTCACGTATAATCGGGCTGTCAGTTCGTCTATACGCTATTATTCTAAATCTTACATCTTTCTCTTTCAGATGTACGATTTTAATGGCGACTACGAAACCATATACACAGGTCAAAAAGACCAGGCCCTATCGGGTCTAATAGACACATATAGAGGTTCAACAGAACTTTCACAGTGGCAGGAAAAACACTGCTCCAACGTGCATTTAGCTTCTGATGGTGCGAAGTTCCGGAGTGGTCTATCGAAGAATGATTCATTGCTTTTCTTTAGGAAAAGCATGTGCAGAGCAGCGCCGCTGGTGAGTTACCTATTTTGTGTGAGATATCGCTGATGTTTTCTTATGTGATACAAATTCAAATATTTTTATTCAAAATAGGTTGTGACATCACTTATTGAAAGTCAAAAACTACCACCCATTCCAAAACGAATGCCTCAACAAACTCAGCGGGCTTTTTTTTTCATCAAAAAAATATGTTTACAAATTAATATTGTACAATTAAACTTATTATTTAATAGCCTGAGGGTGGTCGCTCCCAATCTGTGGTATCATTAAGAAAGTCATTTATGTTAGAGTAACCTTTACCACAGACGGCTTTTAACAATTCTTGTGAATAACGTTATTACGTAACACAAGTATTCTTTAAGAGTTACTCTTAAACTCGCCTTAGCCTAGTAGAAGGCATTATAAGTTTATGTCTGTTAACATTATGATTATGACAGTTTCTAGCAGATTCACTTATGTGCCTATGAACATACAGTACATTATCAAGCATGCATTATGAAAGCATACCTATTTCTGACACAATAGCAGTATATTCCTACTATGGTCTTCAATCTTGATTTTATGGGATAGGAACAGGAACAGAAAAAAATTCCATCTTAAGTTTCAATGTGACGTCACAGAATAAATAGCAGTGTAACAGAAGTTTCACTACGTCATAACCTTTTAAAGAAATATGTACTTTGCTGCCCGGTAATACGATTTTAATATAATTTTTTTTTTTTTATGAAAATAAGGGATGAGACGGACCGGAGCCGGCCCGTTACAATGCAGTGCCACTCAAGACTTTTGAAAAACCCAAAAATTCTATATTTCTATAATATGATTAGTCTCTTTTGCCCAGTAATTTCACTAGCTACGGCGCCCTTCAGACCGAAACACAGTAATGTTATAAACATTACTGTTTCACGGCAGAAATGGGCGCCGTTGTGGTTCCCAGCCATCTAGCCGGCATCCTGTGCAAAGGAGCCTCCCACTGATAATAATCAATGATAGAATATTTTTGATACCTTTTCATTAATGCACTTCAAAAGTTTAGAAGCATTTATACTGTCTGACTCTTCATTTATATTATTGTTCAATAGAATTTTTGTTAGTGCTATTGTAAAATGTTCCATATCAAAAGCATACCTAGGTACTGGATGCGTATATCCAGAGAAATGAAGCGTTATGCCGCCATTATATGAGAATTAAAATAATAATAATAATAATAAAACAATTGCACTTGCTTCGAGTATTATCATGAACCAGACCAGTGATATGACCAATACTTAATATGTGGCCAGACCAGTGCCCTATGTTATTGGAATATGGGATAATTAATCATTTTGTACCAGATCTTTTTTCTTCCGAGAAATTCTTCGGTGATCCATTTTCAATACATACCTCCGGGCCTACCATGAACTCTCGACCTAAAATGAAGTGCTTTACTATTTCACACCACGACGTCATATGAACGCTCCAATTTAGGTTGACGTCAAATAAATTCGGAAATTGAATCGCAAACTGTTTTAGTTCGTTCATTCATTCGTACCATGAGGTAATATTTCAACATAAAATGGATAGCTTAGATAATTTGACGCTATAAAGCGCAATTTAGAAATGTATTTGATGTAATTTTTATGCAAAAAAACCACTGAAATCATAATTATAAGTTTCGAAACGCAACGCATATGGTTCGAGTAAGAGAGACAGACTTACAGCGTCATCTCATTCTCACACCGCGGACCACTTCTTCCATAAGCGATTCAAATGCCATTCAGTTATAGGCACTTCATGGTACGAATCTTAGCGATTACTTTAGGTACCTAAACTGAACTGCAACGGAATTGAATCTCTAATTAAAAGTTGATTGTAGGCCTTCAGATGTGATTACCCAATATTTTCTTACAGTAAATAAAAATTATATTTGACTAACAAACATGGCATTAAACAGATTTTTCTTTTCAGTATCCCGTGAAAGATGGTGTGAAAAATGGCCTTGAAGGTCGTTTATATACATTCCCGGAACATATGCTCGATAATGGGAAATATATCAAAGAAAATAAATGTTTCTGTAGAAATGGTAAGTTTATATTGATAATATTGTTCTGTTGTTGTACCATAGGTGTCTTTGTTTACCCTTACAGTAAAATAATGTCTCAAATGTTCTATTGGTTGAGTTTCTTGAGGAGTAAGGAGAGATTCTTCTCGCGCCTATTTTTTTTTTATTTATTTATTGGAAAACAAACAGCTTAAATTATATTCACATTATAACACATAATTTATATTACACAAGCCAATAAAGTTTCGACTTAAATAAAAACAAAGTAGGAGTGAATATAATACAAAGTATAACGATTTGATATACAATTAAACATAAGGCGAAAAAAGTACACAAAAATACAAATGAAACAAATTTATCGGTTGGACATAATATTTTAAGGATGTTTAAGATATTCTTTAATTTTTTTAGTAATTCTTCGATAGCTGCTATGAATATAAATGTCTAAGTGACTATAATTATTATTATTATAAGTGTTGCATGCTCTTATAATAAACAATCTTAATTTCCTATATTTATCAAGAAACTTGTTTTTTCTTTGTCATATTATCAAAAAATTTTAACGTATCATTAATATAGTATTTGTAATAAAAAAAACTTAAGAGCATGACGTTATTGAGAATTCTGAAAAATCTAAGATTCAGAGCGGCACTTTGATTGCTCTCGTGATCATGCAACACTACTGCTTACTGCTGCCACGGCTATATCACATATATTTATATTTACAAATCTAACCACGATCAAACATTGCACGGACTTGCTCGTCAATACATTGTCCTAATTGCAAATTCCTTCATTAACCACGTTCCAAAATCATTGCCCGTTCTTGCTGAGGGCTTTCATTGGTCTAAAAAAGGTTATTGTGATTATTAGTGGATGACACCGTCACTTGTTCCAAAAACATCATTTATGGGAAAAAATAAGCATCTATAACAGTTATAACACGAATGTGATTACAACGCATTTCGCCTAGGAAATTATTAAATCTGGCACACATACGCTCAAAACCAAAAAAAAGTACAGGTTCATTATTATTTTGCACATAAATAAGTGTAATGACGATATACGCTCGTAAAATATACTACACATTCATTTCGTTGTGCTGATTAAGTATAACATTTCAATTTGGAATAACCTGACCGATTATCTTAAGCTATTAGTTTTATTTTATAAATTGCAATATTTTATTATTTCAGGAAAATGTTTACCAGAAGGTCTGTTAGATGTCACCGATTGCTACTACGGGTTTCCAATAGCTTTGTCCTACCCGCATTTCTACAAGGGTGATGACGTTTTGTTTAATAAAATCGAGGGCCTTACACCTAATCAAGAACTTCATGAGACTAGGTATGCAACTATATGAATATTTAATATGTAAATAATAACTTTTTTAGGCGCACCTACTTGAAATTTCATAAAAATTAATTTGCATTAATTTTGATGTTTGATAGTATAATATGCTTGTTTCTAATATTGCTAGTTTGTAATAGTGAGTATTACAAGAAACGACCATTCAAGACCATCTTGCTGGATGATAATGAGAACATCCTAAATTAAATCAAGGCATGTCGCTTAGCTATCATTATTTCACACATCAATAAAATATAGGTATACCTATAATATGATAATCGACGAAATGTTACTTATTAAAAAGCTATAAAGAATTTGCTGAAGCAGTACGTAGAAGAATGATGAATAATTTCATTGAAATTTATGAATGTTCAGAAAACTAAGCCAGAGAAATATAAGAATGAATAAAAACTTAGTATTGATAAAATTTGTAAATCAAATCAAAATGAAACAAAACTTATTAAATCTAACTGTCGGTAATCAGTTTTCCAACTGCCAATTTCAATGTAAAGTATGTAGTTAAAGATTATTTAAAATCCATGTTTATAGAAAAAGATTATCTGTCACTTTCAGACCAAATGCTAGTAAAAGTTTGAAAAAAAGAACTGACGCAAATGGTCATTTAAATATCAAAAGAAATTGAAAAGCTCAAATAACCAAATTATGTGAAAGAATTTATCACTATACATCCATTTAAAAATATCTAAACTTATGCAACTTCTCGAGATAAGTTTTTTATAATATTGGTGCGCCAAGGATTTTTACAGTACAGTGCTAGTGTCAAATTATTCGCCAAACTTCAATCTATTCGTATATTGAACGCTCTTCAATCTATTTTAAAAATACTAATGCTAAAATATTTATTCAGGTTTTGGGTTCAGCCGGAATCAGGACTTCCTTTAGACGTCAGTGCAAAATTCCAAATTAACATGGCACTGGATGACATATCAAATATGAAAAATACTGAGAAGTTTGCCAACATATACTTACCGCTTTTGTGGTTTGATATTGTAAGTATTTTTATTTCTGTTTATGTTTTAAAACAATCTATTAATTTATGTACATGTGTACTTTTTAAACAAAAGAAGTATTTAAAGTACACATAATATTAGAAGTTACACTTCTTTGGTATAAATAAAAACATAAATAACTAACTTTTTACTCTGCGAGCAAGTGCCGTACACGAAATTGCGGTAAAAAAAATTGAGTGTCTTCCCACTTTTATAATTAACTAAATAAAATAAACAAAATTAAAAATATTTAATACAACTGAACGTCTCCATATTGCGGTAACATATTTTATAATTTTGTTGTAATTATTCCAAATCATTTTATAATACTCTCATTTACAATGATATAACAAAGAAATGAAATGATTCGAAATCTCTCAAAATATAATTATATCGGTATTATTATTATACTAAAACATATATTTTATATGCTTTAAGCTAAAATTTAATATCCTCGTCGACAAATGACTGTATCACGAATATAATTTTATGTTCTTATTTCTTTTTACTTTTCCAGAGACTATTTGAATTACCTACCTCAATGGAAACGCGTTTTAAGCTGTACCTCAATATATTACCCGTTGTAGAGAGGTGTGCCATGTACATTGGATTTATCATCGGATCAGTTCTAATTATTATTACGATATACATTCTCACATTTAAGATAATGTTTAAAACGTACAAAAAGAATCAGTGTAATAACCTCCGTCCCCCATTATGGTCTGGAGTAAATTCAAAACAGACCAATGTTATCAAAGACAGCGTATACGAACCTTGCGAAATACCGATCAATGAATCAGAATCTGATAATTCTGATCAAATAGAGTCTAATAAATCCACAAAACTGCATTCCAATATATTGATCGCCTTTGGCCATAGAATATCAAATATGTATAACGCATTTGGTAAGCCCAATAAATTAGATAATGAAAGAAGTGACAGAAAACAATCATTAATAAATGCAGAAGATTCACAAGATGACATGAATGAAGCATATAAAAGTGATTCTTGTGAGGAACAAGCGGTGAGCAAATATCGTGCTGTGAACCAAACTGATAGCGAAGATGATTGTAAATATTTAGAAGTCTTGGATGATGGTAGTGGATTCGATGATTACGTTTATTCAAATAATGAAAGATCTACAGTTCTTAAGTTAGTTGGATAGCGTCAGTTATATCGAATAGTTAATACGATAATATGTATATCTATGAAGAAGAAAGATATTACTTAGAACTGCCAAAATGAGTAAATATTGATGGATTATCAGCTATATAGTAGACTATACAATATTTAATTAAATTGTCAGTTCTAATTATTATTTTTATGATTCGACATGCCTGTTCACTGCATTTTGTATATAATATTTATTTATAAATGTTGATGTATGAACATTTCCCTTTAAGTATTATTTTTTACAAAGTTTCTAAATTTCGTCTAGCTAGTAGTTTTTAATTATTGAGGAATTTAATGTTATTCACACTGGACACGAATATTTCTATACATTTTCTGTATTTCTAGAATTTTCTAGACTTTCTAGTTGGAGTCATTAATTTTCGAAAATATTATTTATTTCACCGTTAAGATGTGTGGAATATGAAAACATTGAAATAGTGCAATTTTTTTTAATTGATTACTAAATCCTACATAATTATAATGAATAACTAAATATTTTTAATTTGACGTTAAGCTTGAAAATATATAAAACGAAGATTTTAGGAAGTCTTCGAAGACTCAATTGGCATAATATGAGTTAAATTTACAACTTGAAATTTTAATTATGTTACATATCCTACTTAATTCAATGAAAATTATTTATAATATAGTAACTACCTATCTTAATAATTGTAAATATAGTTAAATTGTAAAATAGAGTTGACCTTAACGAAGATTTTTATCAAATTCCTGCTTTGATCATATAGATTCCATCATTTAAGGTAAACTCCATTAAGCCAGCAACAAAGCTCCTTTATTAATCTTAGTGTTTAAATTTTAAGTATTATTGTTTAAAAGTAGTTTATTTTATGACAGACTGTGAACTTAATAACAATTGCGCCGTTTACTTAGATGATATTTTTTATTAAAACTATTTTCCGTTTGCTGAGCTTTAAGTTTATCTAAACTACATAATATATAGAAAAAAATTACTCTTACGTTTCTAGGCGCAATTTTACGTATGTTAAGAGTACAAGCTCAAATCATGTTGTGATATAGTTAAGAATTATGTATTATAAGGTTATATTGGTGAAAACTATTAAAAGAAAATTGAAATTATTTCGATTGTTTTTTTTTTTATTTACCTGAATATTTTACCCAGTATAATATAGTTTATATTATTTAGTTTAATATTGTTTAATTATATATAGTTTAATATAATTAACATAAAGATCATGCCGTTAAGATCAAGTAGCATACTTACAATAAACTCCAAGTACTGAGGATTAATAGATTTCAATCAGCGCTGCATTATATCACGATAATGGGCAGAAATGGCTGCAGTCCACCAAACACATCTTAGCCCTGTGATTTACGGATTTCACTTTCCACCCTCATATTTTTATTTACCCAACTCACAGTTTTTACATTTCAAAGCTTGAAGGTAAAGTAAACTCCGGATATGATAAATGTTCATTTCACATTTCACAAATATTGATTTTCACCGTCCATTGTTTACGAATTCTCATCAATCTTTGATATTTCTTCTAATTAGAATTTTTTATTACACCCACAAAAGACATTTCATCTAAAATCCTCTGGGCAACAGTTCGATGTGCTATCTTATCTGAATATCGTATCTATATATTGTCTTATAATCTACTCGAAACGGTATACGCATGATTCTTGAAATCAAAATTCTGAGGAACATCACAATTGCGTTCGCCAGTAATCAGTAATTTCACTAGTTTGTTGCGCTTCAAACCGAAACACAAAACCTTTACCATACAAACGTTTTTAACAATTCTTTTGAACTTCGTAATAAATTTATTTTGAACATTTTCTGGGATCTTGTTGTAAAAGCCCATCTCCTCACTAAAGACTTACTAACTCGACTTAGCCGAGTGGTAGGCACTATAAGTTTGTCTGTTCCTGGTGTAACAAAATGCAAATTCACTTACGTATCTACGAGGGGTGGCTGATATAAAATCTACTTTGTTAAAGAAAGTTTTGAAAATCGAACTGGCCACTGCAAAATCATATTCTATATTTATTCCTTTTTCAAAATTATGACGCTTATTTTTTTTCGCTTGCTTTTGTTTTTTTGGCGCGGCTTTGATTTCACCATGTCGAAAGAAAATTGTAAAATGATGAAATTTGAGCATCGAGCAGTGATTAAATTCCTAAGTAAAGAAGGAAATACGCCTACGCAGATCAGAGAGCGCATGTTAAAGGTGTTTGGTGATTCAAGTCCTTCTGAATTCGTCATAAAGTTTTGGTCGAAGCAATTTAAACATGGCCGTAAGAGCCTGGAAGACGACCCACGTAGTGGAAGGTCAATTTCTGCTGTTACCGCAGATAATGTTGAAAAGGTGAAGAACCTGATTCTTGCAGATCGGCGAATCAAGCATTGTGAGATAGCCAGAGATGTGGGCATTAGCAAGGAACGAGTTCATGAAATTATTCACGAACATTTGGGCATGTCCAAGGTGAGCGCGCGTTGGGTCCCTAGAATGTTGACCCCCTTTGACAAACAAAGGCGAGTAGAATGTTGTCAGGCATTTCTAGGCCTGGTCAAAGGTAAAGAAGAAGAGACTATCTCTCGAATTGTGACCTGTGATGAAACTTGGATTCGCCAGTGGGATCCGGAAAGCAAACAAGAGTCAATGCAATGGAAATTTAAAGGAGAAAAGCCGCCAAGAAAGTTCAAGGTTCGGCCGTCGGCTGGAAAACTAATGGCCACTGTATTTTGGGATGTCGAAGGGATTTTGATGATAGATTATTTGCCTAAAAATACAACAATGAATGCTGAATATTATGCAAACTTGCTTAACCAGCTTCGTGAACAAATCAAAGAAAAGCGGAGAGGCAAACTCAGCAAAGGTGTTCTGATTTTACAAGACAATGCTCCTGTACACACAGCCTTAACGGCGAGGTCAGCCCTGAGCAAAAACGGCTTCACAGAAATTAACCATCCACCTTATAGTCCAGATCTGGCTCCCTGTGACTATTTCTTATTCAAAGATTTAAAGAAAAAATTGAGGGGTCGCAGATTTTCGACGGACGAAGAAACGAAGGAGGCTGTGACTGACCATTTTGACGAGCAAAATAAAAATTACTATTATAACGGCATGATGTCACTTATTTGCAAATGTCATAAGTGTATTTCACTTGCAGGAGACTATATAGAAAAATAAAAAAAAAACTAGCCATCAAAGTCTTTTCTTTCATAGTTAGGTAGATTACTTATCAGCCTCCCCTCGTATGTACATATATAACATTATCAAGAATATATTGAGAAGCAACTAGAATATATTGTAAAACAATGCAGCTGTTCCCACCCAGCGCGGCTTTTCGTTTCAAGGTCAACCAGATACCCGCCGAATCCACGGGGGATCCACCAGTCAAGCGGATAAGCATTTTTGACATTTAGTACGGTACATTTTACATATTTCATTTTGTTGCTATTTAACTCTAGGTTATTAGGGTTACATGATGTCAGATAGAATATCGTTTACTACGTCATAGATAACATGGTTTCTTTTCACTTTGAATATTAGTGTCGTATCATCTGCAAACAATGCTACCTTATGGTTTTTTTCTATAAGATCAGGAAGATTATTTATATTTAAATAAGGAAGAGGAACGGTCCAAGAATAGATACTTGTGGTACCCCCACACTGAGAGGAGTCCCAGGAGATCTCCTGCCATTCACGTCGACCCTCTGAATTTTATTATTTAGATGTGAAATTAAAAGATCGGGTGCAGTTCCTTTTATGCCATAGCGATATAGCTTCCTGACCAGCGTTGAATGTTGCAAACTATCGTAAGCCTTAGATAATAGTTATTAATAATATAATTATAGAATCGGAATATACTCAACTTGACCATTAATTAATAAGAAATCATGTTCAACCTGTTATTCAAACTCTATCTATATATCTAGGGCAAAAGAAAATCTGAACAAATTAAACGCGTGATGCACGCACAGATTTTCTTTTGCCCTAGTTCGATTGTAATAACTGCAGATTTATGCTGATATATGTCTTGTTCTTCTCATACGTCTAAGAAAAAACTTACACTAAATAAATAAAAGAAATATATTTCCATCTATTTATTAAAATAATGAACTTAACTGTACAGATATGTGTATTCAATGATACTTACAACGTAACAATATCAACACACATTCTTGTCACGATTAATGCAAAACATTGTTTCTCTAAACTTATATATAAACATTTTTTGGCTGTAACTTAACCAATTACTGTATGATGCAAATCAATAGATCACAAAAGACCTATTTAAATATATATAACGAATTATAGGCAGAATTAATATAGGCATGTATATTTATTGTTATCGGTAGCGTTTGGTTAATCTTAAACAATTAAAATTGTTACAGTAAGCTTCTAAGATAATTGAGTTTACTTTGGGACTTAAATCCAGTTAAGATAGAGTAACTCAGGTGTATCCCTGTAGGTTTGACTATTTTCAGCGACGCCAGTGGAAGTCCTTACATGCAGATACAACTTTTATTAAACTAAAAAATATTAACACTAGGTCTTTTAGATACATAATACTTTATAGCTCATATCTATATGGTTCACTGTTCACATAATGTACAAAAATTGGTAATAATTATTTCAGGAAAATGTTTGTGCATTAATATAATAATTCAAGATAACATTTTTTTTCTTAATATTCATTCTGATGTCCTCCTCAATAAAGAAGTATTGGTATGAAATATACATATAAGTATAAGGAATTATCTAATTTTAACTATAATATTATTCCTTATACTATTACTATTATATATTATAGTTAAAATAAGATAAAAACAAATTAATTCTGAATTAACAATTGTATTATTATGAAATTATATTAATATTATGTAATAGATAATTCCAACTGAATCTGAGTGCCCCACATACTGAATTTAATTATAATATTGTCGATTGACAAATATTGTATTTCCGTCTTTAAGTGAATAGGTATTTATATAGACGTTATAGCTTCACAGCGATTTTTTTAAGTTCGTTAATTTTTTTATTGTGTAATGATGGAAGGAAATTTTCTGATCTCATAACAGATATTAAAAAGAGAGCGTTGGAAAAGAAAATATTAAAAGATGAAATCTTCCAATTTATTTAATATAAGTCGTCGTATGCTAGCTGCTAAAAGTCAGCACTCCAGCACCAGATAAGAAAAGTAAGAAATCGGATACAGGAACCCAGGTAATGGACATAGATGACTGGAAATTTGGAGAGCCGTTTAATGGAAGGACATCGAAGCAACTGCGCGTGACATGAAGACGAAATTAGCGACCATGCCACTTCAGTTACATTGTAATCATGTAAACCTAAAGTTACAATATTTGCGATATATTTTTAAATTGCGCTGCAAATTTCAAATCAGAGTAGCGAGAACCACAGTCGCCACAAACCGTACCAACCACTCGTACCTTTTATAGTGATGTGTCGGTTGTTTATCGATAATTTTCCTTTTTACTAGTAAAGGATACAATCCACGACTGACATTGTTTATAATTTTCTTCTAAACAGTGTATTTTTCATCGCTTTTTTTTAATAAAAATTAAATGTTTGCTTGCGGATATTATTTATTTTGGAAAAACATTTCTTTAACTTGTTAATATTTGTTGAGGTACGTAATATTCAGAATAATTATTACGCTGACATATCAACTTAAACAGGGAAGACCAAGAAATTCATTCGCAATGAGCGATTTTACTGTATTATTGTCTTAAAACATAGCTGATCTATTTCTCATATAATATTTGTATAAATACATATATCTATAATGCTTTATTATATTATCACATCTATCTAACATAATTGAAATAACCATACACTTATATATTTTCACAGAATTTATAGCAAACACAATAGGGCATGTAAAGTGTATAAGATATTTCAATTATTAATAATTTCAAATCTGTTCTAGCAAACTATTACAATTATTTATATATCTAGTCTAGCTAATTGTAAAATGCAACCCATCTATCTACATCAATGTTTCACTACACTATTGAGCAATTGTTCTCAACCAATTTAGTTTGAAACCGAAAGGCAACGAGATTGCAATACACCTGAAGTTGAAAACAGGTACATTTTTTTAAAACAAATACAAAATCACTATCACATTGCCGATTCTAATATCTGATTATTTTGAATAACATTTTTTTGTTTGCTTTGTACATCTAATTGATTGCTGTACACATTGGACTAAGATGTATCCCTAAATGGCGGTTGCTCATTGCAAGACTATTCAGCCGATGCAATTTATTTGTCCCTATAGTACGCTTAGTTATTACTAAAATGTGGGCCAAACTTAAAACCGGCGCCAAAGAAGTCCTAACATGCCATAGTTTACTCTACCATAATTTTTCTTGCATAATTTGATGATTTTCTTTACTTAAAGACTCCTAAGTACTTTTAGGAGTTTAACCTGATACTTGATACAAGGGCGAAAACGACCACCAACAACACTATTTGCGGAGATCCTTTGATGTGGGACCAAGAAAACCGAAGCTCAAATCTCCAATCCTAGCTCAATGTGTACAGCAGCCATTACATAGATGGTTTATAAATACATATGTTTAAAACTCAACTTCACTATATCCACTTAAATTTTCGAAATGATTTACAACACTAATGTCATATGCCCTAGATCGAATGATATCTGCTGTTAGGATAAGTTGTTACTGTTGATAATCCAACGAACATGACTAGGGCACAAATTGTTTGTGTGGGCAGCGAGTGAATAATATTAGATTATTGTAAATACAGTGATACTAGTAAAATAAGTCCTGAGTCTGAAAGTAATACATAAAATTGGAATAGAACAATGCAGAGTATAGTATTACAGAGTAATAACGCATAAAATAATGAGTTTAAAACACAATAATTGCATTGACACGGTAAATGTTAAATTGGTATCGTCAACGTTCGACGTTTGGCGGACAGATATTTCTGTTTTATGCAACAGATTGCAAAAATATAACATCAATCGTAATAAGTGACGTAAATATTTTGGTCATGGAGCCTTTAACTTATTCTTTTAATATCCCTCAGTTCTACTATGAAACTTCCTAGGTTAAGAGGTTTGAGGCCTTCCTCAGTTTTAAGAATTCAAACCTAATATTTTTGTTACTCTAACGCAGTTGTGGTAATAATAAGTGCGATAAGTATAACTGCAGGTCTGACTAAATATCATGAGTAAAAAACAAAAATAATCGGCAATTTAGTTCTCGACTATTTCCTCCTACAAAACTAAACTAATTGTCACGAAATTTTAGAGACTGAATTGGTAGAACATATTCTGTGTCAGACTGTTTTATTTTTTCTGTATTTTACCGGATTTTTATATAAAGATTCTGTTTTTGCCCTATTTGATTAAGCCGATTTAAATACTGTTTGAAGTAATCTTGCGCTTACAAAGACAAAAATAACAAACAAAGCAAAACAGAGAGATACAGGTTAAAATCTATAAGAAAACAGTCGAGAATTTTGTTTGAAAAATTAAAAAAATTAATATCACAAAAGGATTATTTATATTTGGAAGTGTTGATAAAGGTCGACACCTAGGCGTATATTTCATGAAAGGCCAATAGAAGACCGCAATATCTTCCTATCCTTTCTTAAGAAGACATTCTTAATTATCACAGAAATCTAAATAAGAAGATAAAATAAATGTTATGTGCCATACATAAGTACATTACATTTCTATGTACACTTGCAACGCGCTGGTTATTGGTAATCTCATAGTGAGAATTGATCGCCATATACTTGATTTAAAGAAAACAGGAGTTTTATTGATATTGTTGCAGATTGTGGAAGTTTCCACTTTCTTGTATATACGTATATAGAAGAAAACACAAAGTTACCAACATCAAAGTTACCTTTGTTGTTTGCAGTTTCAAAAAACTGTCATAATTCAGTATTATGATGCTTTTCTTTTGCCGCCAAAACACTGGGTTACTTCTTATCACGAAAGACCAACCATTTCACTTGTCGCAGCTCGAAACAATCATTTACTACAACTGATAACCGAGTAAATGTTACATCAGTCTTCAGTTTTGTGCGTGCAGGGGTATATTATGCGTTACTAATCTTGCATTACAATATTAATTATATCAACCTATCTAATATTGTCCATATTAAATATATCACAAATGCAAAGAATGTTACCCTTACTATCTGATGTAGATAATATAACCTGAAACAAGAAAATGGTTTTCATTAGTAGTAGTCATTTTAGTTCGTGAAATTAAGAGTTCGTTTATATTGCACAATGTAGTGGCTGAGGCTTCACAGTACGCCTTATGACACTTGTATTGGGAATATATAGCAAAAACTAGAGTTTTACCCGTTTTTTAAGGCCTATTTGCCTTTGTCTTCCAGATAATTAATATACAGGTGGTGGTTTGAAGTGAAGTACTGTTTCGCCTTACTGAGTACACCTAGCTCATTAGAGGCTTATTTGGCCTTCTCTTACAGTTGACCAAGGAACTAAAGATAACCCAATAAATCAAATCCAAGTATGCCGATACAAGCTGTGGCATTTAGATGAGCGATCTCAGTTGAATCGTGGGGTTACAATTAAGGGAGACTTTGAGTGAATCCACAATCATGCGTTGTTAGGTGTGAATTAGATGAAATTTGACCCCATTTCGACACTTTGATTTGTATAGTTACTGTGGCACACTAATTTTGGCTTTTAATTCGGAGCACCAACGATAACAACCATGATGCTCCGATCAAAGAAAAAGCTAGTAATCCTTTTGTATAACTTCTGGAAGTCTAAATGGGGGCAGTTCTATTATAAGCGCGTACTACACTAATTCGAAAGGCAGAATGTCCAGACTCACTGCCTAACGACAGGCAGAGGCCCTTTGACTCAACCGACTTGATCTACCAGGTTGTGGATAGGTGAGCTACAACATGGTCCTTTCCCCTTCACTTTGCCTAGCACCATCATATTACTAGCTAGTCCAGGCTGTCAGTTATAACTTTGCGGCACCGTGACGTTAATTGATAAATCTCTCTTTAGTAGGTAAAATGTGAAGTGATTTATGTGTTGTCGATAATTATATATTCAGCAAGTGACACTGTGAATACACTAACAACAGGTAAATATGTCGATCTATATAGGTATATAGTTTTATGTTCAAAATACTTTTTAAATAGCGTCTTATGCTGCAGCCATATTGTTGCGATAAGGCGAAAATTTAAGTTGTAGCGGCTGTGACAAACATGTATAACTCTTTTCAGTATGCTATTCAAATGATTTTATTGAGTTAATTAATTTGAAAACTACCTTCTCCATTTAATCCTGGCTTGAGGTACAGTATCCTCTGACTCCTTGAATAAATACTGCCGAATACCCTGCAGGTAGTACTCGAAGTATTCGTCCCAATTGATATCTTTCATGCTGAATGGAAATATCTGAAAATTAAGATTCATATTTAAGTGTGTGTTTATGAAAATGTGGCACAGGAACAATTTAATCCACATCCTGACGTTTTGCATTGGTAGCGAGGGCGTCATAATATATAATAGGAGAATGTTTAATTAATTTTCGAACTTTACAGTGTTAACTCAACAATTTTTACCTTTCTGAATATGTTTGACAAAACAACAGCTGTTTTTGCAATAAAATATCAGCTTATATTTTTATATATTGCACTAACCTGTTTATCAAGATCTGACGTGGTGTTCCATAGTTCTTGGGTCCGCCGGTTACAGAAATATATCTCCTTTGTAGTGAAGTAACTTATAACTGACGAGAACTTATGAATCTTACGATACACCTTAAGCATTCTGAAATTTAAAAACAGTTACTCTATTAATATTGTCGTTACTGAACTAAGCAATATATTTTTTTTTGGAATAGGAGAACAAGCAAGTGTACGGGTCACCTGATGTTAAGTGAACACCGCCGCCCACATTCTGGTGTTCACTTATTCATTCAAAGGTATTCGCGCTTATTTTGAACGCCGCATCGTCCTGAAAACTTCGCACAAGGAAGCTCGCACTGTAGAAATCGAAATGCCAAACATCCTGATAGTGGGGATGATATCTTAATTTGTGGCATGTCGTACGAAGGTGGAATTTTAACAGCTCTTCGGAACACTCCCCGTGATGAATTCTGTAGAAGACACACAATGAAACGACGTCTCTACGCAAGGACAAGTGATCTACCCTTTCACAGAGGACTTTTGGGTTAGGCGTTTAATAGCAGGAGAAAAAAATAGATCACCTGATGGTAATTAATGACCGCCGCCTATAATCTCTTACAATACCAGAGGAATCACAGAAACTTCAGCTTTTTGGATTACTATACGGGCTTTTTACGAAGATTCCTAATGTTATCATCCTGGAACGTTCTTTCCAAGCTTGGTGCTTTCTAGTGATTTCACACCCTTTCTATTCTTCTATTTTCGGCACCTTTCTCTTGCTTTAACCTTATCAGATGTCGACAGTAGAGATTCGCTCCAGCGGTTAAGACGCCGAACGCCCTTCCAATCTTCACCATATTTAGTTAATCCTAGTTTTGCCTAAATCTGTAAAGCGGATGCCCTTATTGTATATATATTTATGATCCACTTTTCATCACCAGTTTTACCATCAATCTTTTCGAAAACGGTAAGGTTTCATATCGTCTCAACAAGGAATCGCAATTGTACATTGTTCGTTAGATGTCTTTCAGTGATATTTCTCGTATTGCACCCAATGGGTCAAAACTGTATTGTGGCCAATTCCCAATTCTTAAAATAGTATACCGCATAGTACCGTACAGCAGTATTTATCTGCTTTAATGTCATCAAATCCAGTCCGATACAAATAGTTAAATGAGAATTTAGAAAAGGCTTCAATATACTACATGTGAAAAGACTTTTCCCTGACCTTTTTTATGACAAAAAGGGTCGAGACGAACAGGACGTTCAGCTGATGGTAATTAATACGCCCTACCCATTATAATGTAGTACCACTCAGGATTGTTGAAAAACACAAAAATTCTGTGCGGCACTACAATTGTGTTCTTCAACTTGAGACGTAAGGTGTTAAGTCTCATTTGCCTAGTAATTTTACTAGCTACGGCGTGCTTCAGACCGAAACACAATAATGTTTACACATTACTACTTCACGGCAGAAATAGGCGCGGTTATGGTACCCATAATCTAGCTGGTATCAGGATACCAGATACCAGTGCAATGGAGCCTCTCACTGGTTAGTCACCCTTAGTCACGTCTTACGACAACCTTAGGCCTGGGACTTCCCTATTCTTTCTATGCCCCTTAGGTCCTTATATAAGAAGATTTATATAAGAGGTCACTGAATCACTGATTGAACGCTCAAAACTACCACCCATTCAAAATAGACTGCCTCAGACCTGAGAAGAACGGGCGCAAGAAGCTGGCTGGCTCAGCTTTTTTTGTAAAAATATGGATAAAAATGCTATATCGTACAATAAACATTTATAATTAAAGAGCCTGAGCGTGTTCGCTTCATTCCCATTCTGTGCTATCATTAAGAAAATCGTTTATGCTATAATAACCTTTCCCACACAAACGTTTTTTAACAATTATTTTAAATTCCGTAACACATTCGTTTTGTACATTTTCTGGGATCATATTATAGAAGCATATACTTTGCCCAATACTACTACACTTACTAACTGGACTTAACCGAGTAGTAGGCATAACAAGTTTATGTTTGTTCCTCGTGTTAACATTATGATTGTCACAGTTTCTAGCAAATTCCTCAATGTGCTTATGACCATATAGAGCATTATCGAGAATATATTGAACAGATTGTATCGTCACTGTAAATTGTTAACTTTCTTCCTCTTAATAATTTCGCGGTGTATTTTACTCTGCATGTATTGTGAATCCTATTTTGGGTGAAAACATCCTCGGCTTCAAAACTAAAACTAAACTTGTTATAAATTTATACCTGAGAATGAATCAAGAATAAGCAAAATATTTACAAATAGACATTTTGCTTATGATTGGTTTATTCGGATGTATAACTTTTTCCGCGTTTATTTGCAAGGCTGCTTGACATTCGGAAAATTTCAGAATTGTAATTGTATTAACAGTGTTGTCAGCGATATAGTCAACATTTTGCATATTCATGGTTTATTCTCAGGAATAACTTTAGACCAAGTTTATTTGTAAGGCCGCCTGGGTTTTAGCTCTTTTAAGGCCAGTGCCTATTGATCAATTTCACACAAAATCTATGAACATCTTCGGTTATTCCGCCCAAAAATTTTTACTGACTTGTAAAAAACTTCTACAGTAAAATTCCTCGAGTTGTAAAGAGGCGGAGATCCAAGCAGCTAGTGTTAAGTAATAAAATTTATACTTACTGAGGTTTCCTTCCGACGCACAAGGACAAGAAATCCAGGATTACAGCAGGAATAAAGTGAAGGAAGATCATATTGATCCGGTTTATCAGTGCTGATTTCGTCAACGTTAATGATATGTACCTGAAATCATTAATTTTTTTCGAATCCCGGTAGGTGCAAGCATTTATATGATGAATACGGATGTTTGTTTCCGAGTCATAGATGTGTATATGTATTTATGTATGTTTAAGTAAGCATACTGTATTAAATATATCGTTGTCTTGCAACCCATAACACAGACTATGTGCCTAATTTGTGGCAAGATAATTTGGGTAAAAGTGTGCCAATATTATTATTAGTAATATTATTAATATTTAGTGTGTTATTTTTTGCAATTGTTTATCAAAACCCATCAAAGAGTAAACTTTATAATGTTATAATTGACAATAGGATTATTTATATTTATGGAATATAAATGATAAAAGCTTAACTTTGAACGCGATTACTAGTTTGTTTTCTATATTACAGCCATTGTAAAATACACTTTTGATTGAAAAAAGTGGCCGTTGAGTTTCTTGTATGTTCTTCTCACGAGCTCTACTTTTTCCGAACATATTATGGTAGACTCAGTAATTTAAAAGAAATAAAGTGACGATATTAAAGGCATAAAAGCTATTTTATTTTCTTCTTCTTTTTGATGTTACTTCTAACACTTAAACACTCCGCCCGCTTAACCTTTCTATTGGCTATCTTAGCTTAAACTCAGCGAAGTATCAGCTGTCAAATGACAATAGCTATCGAATCAAAGATTGCGCTAAGCTCGAACTAGAATGGGTCCCGACTGCTACAAAGTTAGCTTACCAAGTTATGTGCAGTATGACGACTTTTTGTTTTAGGGTTTTTTTTTCCCAATTACACAAAAGTTCAGTTGGGTTTTTTATGTTTATTAGTTTCATCTTTTTAAAATATTATGTATAATAAATATTATATTATTGTATTTGTTAAATATTTTGAAAATGTTTCCTTGTTTATCCCAAATAAAAGAATACTTTGCTTTGCTTCTATATCAGTAATTCACATCTTCTTTTCGGTTCTTCCATATTTTTTTGTCAGTAGCTCGTACTCACCAAACAGCATTTGAGACGGGTTGTCTGTCCACCCGTTTCATATTCTGGTTAAAGAAATCTCCCCAAGTCATCCTGTTTTCCACGGAGCTCACAAAGTTGAAGATTGGTGGTTCTTGAGGTTTCACACTAGAAATAAAATAAAATAATTAATAAAAACTTAGATAATTTATACGTCTGGACGTCCACTCCATATAACTACCTAGTCCACTCTGTTAGTATTTGTATTTTATTTAGTCTAGAATCTGAAAAATCTTAACTAGTCCGCTCTGTTAGTATTTGTATTTTATTTAGTCTAGAATATGCAAAGTCTTAACTAGTCCAATCTGTTAGTATTTGCATTTTATTAAGTCTAGAATCTGAAAAGTCTTACCTAGTCCGCTCTGTTAGTATTGGTATTTTATTTAGTCTAGAATCTGAAAAATCTTAACTAGTCCGCTCTGTTAGTATTTGTATTTTATTTAGTCTAGAATATGCAAAGTCTTAACTAGTCCAATCTGTTAGTATTTGCATTTTATTAAGTCTAGAATCTGAAAAGTCTTACCTAGTCCGCTCTGTTAGTATTGGTATTTTATTTAGTCTAGAATCTGAAAAATCTTAACTAGTCCGCTCTGTTAGTATTTGTATTTTATTTAGTCTAGAATATGCAAGTCTTAACTAGTCCGATCTGTTAGTATTTGTATTTCATTTAGTCTAGAATCTGTAAAGTCTTACCTAGTCCGCTCGGTTAGTATTGGTATTTTATTTAGTCTAGAATCTGAAAGGTCTTAACTAGTCCACTCTGTTAGTATTTCTATTTCATTTAGTCTAGAATCTGAAAATTCTTACCTAGTCCGCTCTCTTAGTATTTTTATTTTATTTAGTCTAGAATCTGCAAAGTCTTAACTAGTCCGCTCTGTTAGTATTGGTATTTTATTTAGTCTAGAATCTGAAAAATCTTACCTTATCCGCTCTGTTAGTATTGGTATTTTATTTAGTCTAGAATCTGAAAAATCTTAACTAGTCCGCTCTGTTAGTATTTGTATTTTATTTAGTCTAGAATATGCAAAGTCTTAACTAGTCCAATCTGTTAGTATTTGCATTTTATTAAGTCTAGAATCTGAAAAGTCTTACCTAGTCCGCTCTGTTAGTATTGGTATTTTATTTAGTCTAGAATCTGAAAAATCTTAACTAGTCCGCTCTGTTAGTATTTGTCATTTATTTAGTCTAGAATATGCAAGTCTTAACTAGTCCGATCTGTTAGTATTTGTATTTCATTTAGTCTAGAATCTGTAAAGTCTTACCTAGTCCGCTCTGTTAGTATTGGTATTTTATTTAGTCTAGAATCTGAAAGGTCTTAACTAGTCCACTCTGTTAGTATTTCTATTTCATTTAGTCTAGAATCTGAAAATTCTTACCTAGTCCGCTCTCTTAGTATTTTTATTTTATTTAGTCTAGAATCTGCAAAGTCTTAACTAGTAAGCTCTGTTAGTATTCTATATCATTTAGTCTAGAATCTGCAATGTCTTAACTAGTCCGCTCTGTTAGTATTCTATTTCATTTAGTCTAGAATCTGAAAAGTCTTTCCTCGCCCACTCTGTTAGTATTTGTATTTTATTTAGTCTAGAATCTGCAGTCTGATCTAGTCAGCTCTGTTAGTAACGGTTATATTTGGTCTAGAATCTGAAAAGTCTAAACTAGCTCGCTCTGTTAGTATTTCTATTTCATTTAGTCTAGAATCTGAAAGTTCTTTCCTAGTCCGCTCTCTTAGTATTTTTATTTTATTTAGTCTAGAATCTGTAGTCTGATCACTAGATCAGACTGCAGATTCTAGGACTACCGCTCTGTTAGTATTAGTATTTTATTTAGTCTAGAATCTGCAGTCTGATCTAGTCCGCTCTGTTAGTATTTCTATTTCATTTAGTTTAGGATCTGAAAAGTCTTACCTAGTCCGCTCTGTTAGTATTTGTTTTTTTAACCGACTTCAAAAAAGGAAGAGGTTTTCAATTCATCGGTATGTTTTTTTATGTTTGTTATCTCAAAACATTTGACTGCGTGAACCGATTTTTATAATTCTTTCTTTTGATTCTTTTATTTGAAAGCTGGTGCTTCCCATGTGGTCCCATTGTAATTTGGTCCAGATCTAACAATGGCATCCATGAGAAAACCATAAAAGTCTTAAATTTGCTATGCATATGTATAGCAAAATGGATGATAAACTAACGAATAACACAATATTGCGCCAACCGATTTCGATGATTTTTTTTTTATTGGAAAGGATATACGTCAAAGTTTGGTGAGAGTTTGGTTAGGTGCTGATTGCGGAATCCATGACAAAGTAACGGAACTCTTCAATTCTTAGGAGCAAATTAACGATACTCAGCCGAATATTTTTTATGCTATCCGGATATTTAAGTCATCTACCATAACATAGTTATGTTCAAGTAATTGTAGTAGTCGAATATGATGATCAGTGGGACTCCTTAACGACTTACAGTAAGGGTGCGATCTATGGCAGAATTTCTAACTGTCTGCAAAAGCACTTACGTTCATTGCTGCATTGAAAATTTTAGTATATGATTATTGTAATTTTTAGAGTCGGTGTCATCCAAGATAGGTTTGTTACTACATACATAGTTATAGGTGAGATGTGCTTGAGTCGTGAGGAGGCGAGAGGCGAGAGCGGGTCGCGGCGGAAGGACACCGACTCCAAAAATAACAATACTCGTAACTAGAATTAGATTAATTAATTAAATTGTATAAAAATACGCAATTATTTTATACTTTTTAGTGCACATTATATCTATTGTTTTTGGAATAGTGTTTTTGAAGGCGATTGTTTTTTTGTTAAAAAATTTTATTTAGTCTAGAAACTGCAAAGTCTGGACTAGTCTGCTGGAATACTATTTGTATTTTATTTAGTCTGGAAACTGCAAAGTCTCACCTAGTGTTGTACGCCTGGCTCACGCTATATGAGGCAGCTATGAGGGCATTTACCACGAAGTCCACGGGGACTAGGTCAGCCGTCATATCCCGGTTCACCTGAATGGTCCTTAGCATTCCTGTAACTGTTAAGAAGAAACATTAGCCGCAAATCTTACATATAAAAGTTCACGACTGTTCTCTCGTTGGGTCTTTAAGCCTCGATCCAATTTTTTGCAATATCACTTTGTAACAGAGAGCTGCTTTGCTTTTAAAAATCATAAAAGGCATTTCGTCATCATATCAGCCGGAAGACGTCCTGCGCTGTCCTCACCCAACGTATTCTGGCGATCTTGACCAGATTGTTGGTCCATTTAATTTAATTAATAATTTAAGTCAAGGCATTTAATTTCTCGAAATTGATTCCTTTAGAATTATAATATAAATAATAACAATATATATTTAGAATAATTTGATGTCGGTCTGAGAGAGAAGAACCGGCGCAAGATTCCCAGCATTCCTTTTAATAAAATATACAATATTGTACTCTCATTGTTATTGCTATAAAATAATCATAATCTAGTCCCAGGATGTCCGATCACTTAAATATTCAGCAGTGCAGTAGCAGGATTTACGATACAGCAATTTTTTTTGTTTATATATATTTTGTTTACATAAGTGTTGTGTAACTTCAAACCTTTTTTTAAAATACTGAATCAAGTAGACCCTAAGCAGAAGCTACAATGGCGATACCTATTTTGAATGAACTCACGGATATAACTAATAAGCCGTATTAATAAAAAAATAAAAATACATAATAAACCTTAATTAATCAATTCTTCATAATATAATTGCAAAACCCTATAAAGGTGCGTACAAATTACGCGCGGCAGTCGCGCGAGCCCATGTTCGATCACAGTTGACCTTTATTTGCCGCGTGAGACAATATGTTGGTACAATTGTTAAAACAGCTAACTAGACAGACCAATTTTGGCGGCTGGAGACTAATAAACAAGCCTGCAATACCATTTTCGTGTATCAAATCAGTCAATTTCATTGTCAATTTTCAATTTTTACGTATTCGCCGCGCGAGCCAAAACTACCACCGACCCAACTGCGCGCGAGCGAGCGACAGCAGCTCCATTGATGCGGTTTTAAAAACCGACGATCAGTTCGAGCGTGGCAATGCTCGCGCGACTATGTTCGATGGTTTGCCGAGCGTAATGTTAGGTAATCTAGCAACCGCGCGCTAATGAAGACACGTATCTACTTCGTGCCTACTTGTCCTACGTCAGGCTGTACAAAGTTTTGTTTCGTAAATGTACAATTAATTTGTTTTTATGAAATTTTTAATTATTTGCTAAACCAAATAATTACTATATTTACTTTTTGCTAAAGTAAAGTTTTAGATTTAATATTTATTATAACGATGAATTAGTTCTACCCGTGTCTTCATTTATTGTTGCACCATGATGTACCTATTTATGGAAAAATACTGAAAATGCTTACAAAAACAGTTTTATGTTTAAATTACTTTGCTTGAGGAGTGCAATCGATGGAAGTCCAATATCTTTAAATCCATAGATTCTGACTAAAGTTTTAGAGGTTTTGTGAGAAATATAATCTAATATATAAAATTCTCATGGTCATGGTGTTAAACATTGAAATCCTCCGAAACGGCTTGACCGATTCCCATGAAATTTTGAGTGCATATTGGGTAGATCTGAGAATCGGACAACATTTTTATCCCCCTAAATGTTAAGGGTGGTCCACACGAATTTTTTTATTTTAATTATTTTTAACATTTTTTTTTTTAATTTGTTTGATTATGATCAGCATTAAAAAATACATACAACTTCAAATTTTCACCCATCTACAATCATCAGTTACTTTTCCATTGCGATTTTAATATCGGCAATACAACGTTTGCTGGGTCAGCTAGTAATAATATACATTATTAAATTAAAATATTTTAGTGACTTATTTAAGTGACGCGAATGTTACACATTTAATAAAATATTTATTAAACTAAGTTAAAATTATTTTAAAAATGAAAAACTTTTACGCAAAAATCTAATGTATAAATACAGCTAATAGTAGTATTATTTAAATTATAAAAAGTATTTTATTTAAATTATTTTATTCAAAATAGGATTTTAAATTACTTAATGATCATCAAAAAATGCTGCCTTTCGATATATATGCCTCAGACCTGACAAGAATGGTCTGCGTTTATTTTGCGCCAACCAAAAGCCTTTCAAACTCGACTTTACCGAGACCGACTAGTAGGCATACCAAATTAATATTTGTTCCTGGTGTTAACATTATAATTATGACAGTTTCAAGCATCGCTAATATGTCTGAACATAGTTAATATATTATAGAGGCAAGAACTATTACTATTATAGATACATACCACTGCCCACAGCAACTCCCGTGGGACCGTACATATTGTCCAACCAACATTTCAATGGTTCCCTTGCTGTTGAGGTCACTGGAAGAAGCACCATTTTGATTAGTATAAATTATATACCTATTGCATTGTCTTCCGAAAACTTCAAACACTACAAGTATGTCAATCTCACTGAGTCAGATGTGGATATTTTAAAGATACTTACTGGAGACCTTTCACTTTTTTCAGAGGACCTGTATATCCGAGTGTTTAGCCATCCTACCTACTAAGCTAGAGGTCCTGGGTTCGAATCCCGGTAGGTGCAAGCATTTATATGATGAATATGGATATTTGTTTCCGAGTCATGGATGTTTATATGTCTTTATTGTATGATTAAGTAAGTATATTGTATTAAATATATCCTAACAGAGGCTATATATGCCTAATTTGGGACAAGATAATTTGTGTAAAAAGCGTGTCAGTATAATTATTATTTTCCGCCCGTAAACCAGCGTTCTTAGTTCACTTCAATGCTAATAAAGTTTGTATAATATTTTATTATTTATGAGGGAACAATCAAATCTCAAGTTATGTTTCGAGGCAACGGCCCATGGACATCTGCAAAACCAGGGTTCAAGATATGTTGCTGGACTTTAAGATGGGAGTAGGCTCTTGAAGGTCCCTGAGTCGTATTGGTTCGGGAAAAATGCAACCGGGAATTTATTCCACAACTTTGCGATGCAATAAGTTCCTTACAAAACGCGCAGTTGTGGAATGCCAGACGTCAACATGATACGGTTGGTATTTAGCGTTTTAACGTAACGTCCGGTGGTGGAATTCGACCGATGGTATCAACCTGGACAACACCTATGAACACACTCCGTGATATATGCGGAAGAAGATGCAGAGAGAACGAAGGAAAGAAATCAAGCCGATCAGAGATTACTTGATCGTCGATGACTCAAACTCTTCGTTGTATAAGAAGAAGCTGGTACTGGTAAGCGCCCACCCAGAGGTGAGAACACTACTCCATGTAAGGCCAAATATTATATTATAGTTGCGATCGGTGGCTTGAAGGTAAGTACTATCTCGCCCTACTGAGTACATAAAGTTTTTTAGAGGCCAATTTGGCCTTCTCTTCCAAGTGACCATGGAACTGAAAGTCGACATACAGAGTATAAGGGATTAATTTTAGAACTAAATGGATGTTTTGTTAATGACTGAAGGTAAGGAAGACATAGAATCAGAAAATATTACAGTTTTATGAAGCCTTACCAGTAATACATATTCTACTGCTTTTAGGATGCCAGATAACTCACCATTGTATAATAATAACAAATACGAGATTGAAATTGATAAGAAAATATTTAAATAACTCATTGTGTCCCTCAACGCAGATCACCCACCTTTTTTTAGTTTAATTTTTTAGTCTATTTGGTTTTGCTTTTCAGGTGAACTTGGCAGTCATTCTAAATTTCGAAACTACTGATTAATGTAATGACATATCGGAGCTACATTTAAGATGTCAACTGCGGATACCAGACAGTAAACCAGAGCTTACTGAACATAAATTTAAGAAATATATTAAAGCTTCTTTAACAAAAAAGGCTCACTATAGTATATTAGATTATATAGATCATAATAATGCATGGTTTTTGAATGGTTTTGCGGTGATCATCTAAAGTTGTATGGTATTATTTTAAGTAGGCTAAAGAAATGGCATTTAAAAGATGGACTGGGAGTTTCTTATCCTTTCTTACCCCACTTCAAAGCCTCTTTATGAACTGATGTAGCGTCAAGATGTTTACCAAGTGTTATTGCAATGTGTAATGTTATTCTCACTGTTTATGGTGATTAAACATATTTCTATTCAATTCTATTCTATACTCCTAATGACTAAGTCTCCTTCCCTCAAATATATGCGAAGGGAAAAATAGCTGGTCCAATGGTCAACTCGTGAATGGGTGCTGCTTGTGGTGCCAGGTCGACCTATTATAGTTTATAAATCATTATATTTGTTGGATGCAATTACTAATTGTGACAGGATTCACGACCATCATGTTCACGAAGCATCCTTACACAAATAATGAGATCAAGCACTAAAAGTTTGATGCATCCAATGTACGATAATTTATATTTATACAGTTAATTCTTTATTAGTTTTTATGACATAATTATATATATTTTTTAATATTTACAAATCTTATAACTATATTTACAATACTACGACTACATAAAATTAAAACTATCATTACGTGGAAGCGTACCAAGAATACTGGCAGCATTACCGCGTTGGATAGCAAGGCTGATCCGTTGACCGAAATAGCTGCCAGCGCTTGGGTTTCCAGTAGCCTTATTGAGGCGCGAAGATAGTATTTTGAACATTCTCCACGCCTCTGGGCCCCACGGGCCAAGTGTCTCGACACCAAACGGCACAAAGATGTATGACTCACTGAGACCAACATATTTGCGACGCTTGCTGTCTTCGGCAGTCGAAGCAGCAGCCCCAGCACCAACTGACGTAACTTGGACATGAGAAGGAGCCAGAGTGTCGACGCAAGTAGCGTCCCACACCAGCGCCCTTCCCCGTGCCCAAGCCACCAGCGTCATTCCATCAGGACGCTTGCCATCGCGGCGGGTAATACCATTTGGCTCTAAAACTGCTGGTATATTAAGAGCGGCAAATGCCCTGCGGATGACTTCATTAATGCTGGCGTGGCGACTGATACGGCCTGCCGATTTTAGGCAGGATAACCCGTGGCGTCCAAGAGCATCTACCTGAACGCCACATCTACATTGATGTGGTTCATTCAGTTTTATATAATGACATAATTTATATTATTTAAATACGACTCATATTTTGGACTTATTAACTAATTTGTTATGTATACATTACAGCCATTGTAAAATACTCTATTTGATTGAAAAGTGTGGCCGTTGAGTTTCTTATACTATGTTCCTTTCACGAGCTCAACTTTTTACGAACATAATATAGTAAACTCGGTTATATAAAAGAAATATTTGTTGTGACTATTCATAAGCGCTTAGTGAAAGCCTAATTGAATAAAGTTTATTTGACTTTGATATTTTATTTTATTATAAAGTCACTCACCTATAGCTGGTCTAAATATGCTGAGGGGAACACCAGAACAATGTTTTCTCAGCTCCTTCTCAGTCAACGCTTTTGTAAAGGTATACGTGTTGGGCCATTTGCCGAGAACTCTGTAAAAAATTAGGTTTCATCATTTAATTATATTATAATATAACTTACTGGCATACGTTGGAAATATAAGCAGTATTTTTTCCATACAAAATTTTCGAAAAAAAATCAAATATAAATGAAAATCTCTTTATTCATGTTGGTCGTGGAAACGACACTTATGAATGTCAAAAGTTTTCTTTTCTTTTTACATTAACTGCCACTTCGCAAAAGGTTGAGTTAATAAGAAGAAGTGGCAAGACACATTGCCACTCTTTTAAATCAACATTTACACTTTCCTCGTTTTACTTGAAATCATTTCAATTACAATAATATAAAGTGATGCAACAACTTCGAAATTAGATATATTTTTTATATTTCATTAATACCTGTGTTTGTCTGCTTTTAAATTTTCTGATACCTTAGTTTTTTGTAAGTTGTAAATTACTTCAAATAGGTACTATTTAAAACGATTTGATCTAATTGGCCACAAACAAATGCCTTGTATACAAAAATGACAATAAAAAAAGCGGGAAAAAAAGATACATCCCTACCATACCAGCAAAACTGGTACGTAAATCTAAGGCTGAGATCTATAAAGCCTACTAAGACTTTGCTCAGACTTTACTTACATAAAACTTAGCTAAATGTAATAAAACGCGAACTTGACTTTTGCATTGGGCTGTCTTGGCTTAAGCTCAGCATAATTTCAGCTGTCAAATGACTATAAAAACAAAATCAAGGATTATGCCAAGCTAACACTTAGGTAAGTTTTACGTAAGTAAAGTTTGAGCAATGTTTTAACACAATACAGTGATAGAACAGTACTTAAACTTCATACTAGAGCGCCGGAATCGACGCACGCACACATAAACACGACTTACACGACCGCTAAGCAATCTTGGGAACACAAAACTATTGAGTGCCACACCTTGCGCCGCTGAAACCGCTGTCTGAATTAAATAAGATAACGTTAATTATTAGCTAGTCATCCGTAACATAGACTTAGTAATAAAATTTAACAACACAGCATTTAAAACTTATCGCAATAGACGTAAATATTATTCTATTACTAATCTATACATCTATACATATAAATAAAATTGGAGTGTCTGTTTTTAATATTGAAATAACCGTTTTTTACTACATGTATATGAATATAAACCAAAATTGCGTTTTTTACAACTTTTGTCTGTCTATTTGTTTGTTTCGGCTAATCTCTGAAATAGCTGGACCGATTTTGACGGGACTTTTATTGGGAGGTAGTTGATGTAATAAGGAGTAACTTAGGCTACGTTTATTTTAGAAAAATTCTTTTATTTTAGAAAAATAAAGTACTTAATGTTGCTATATCCAAGAAACGGTCTAACTCTAAAAATAATTTATATGGCAAAACAACGTTTGCCGGGTCAGCTAGTTTATGGTATAACTATCTGATAAAAAATCATTAAAGTAACATGTTTCAATCCCAAACCTAAAACAACACACAATAAAAAATTAAAAACATATTTTAATATTTTGTATGTACCAACCCTAACGCTCCGCCCAGACGTAGGTATAAATTTAAAGGAGACCGCTGAGTTACACTACTGTTCTATTACTTGTACTGTGTTTAAGTACGCTATATAGATCTCAGCTTAAGGCCGCTATCCCGAGTGATCCATTTCTTGACGGATTATATAAAGCTTTTATATTTACAAAAAATATTTATATGTCTACAGAATATGAGAAGAAAATTAATTTTTTCTTTACATTTCTAACTTTAATAGACATTGCGAAAAAAAAATCACCAAAGTACCCCTAATTCTAACAGTTGGAGCCATGCTAATCATTCAATCTAGATAAAATATTGTATTAAAAAATTATTAATTGTCTACCGAAACCATTTAACATGACATAGTTGTGTTATTTTTGTAAAGAAAATTGTATAATGTTTGTAATAAATTAAAAATGCGTCTAATTCTGTATTAAAACTATGGCGATCTTGTAAGAGAGAGGTAAGCTAGCTCCGCTCGATTCCTCAAAGCCGTTGACTCGGTCCCCAGCCTTAATCCCGAACACTTACTTTGGTAGCAGCGTGGTAATTTGTTTATCGGTCAATTTGTCTATCATCTGCTGTAGTTGCGCGCTGTCTGCTTCACATGGATAGTATTTCTCTTCAACCCTCGATAGATGGGAGTTTGAATAAGCCGTCGATATGTGCATGAAGACCTGAAAGATGAGGAAAAACCTTGAGTAATTCCTTAGTAGTAGCAGATATGTGGGAGTCTCCTTTGCAAAAGTTGCCGGCTAGATTATGGATACCACAACGGCGCCTATTTCTGCCACGAAGCAGTAGAGTGTAAGCATTACTGTGTTTCGGTCTGAAGGGTGCCGTGGCTAGTGAATTTACTGGGCAAATGAGACTTAACATCTTATGTCTCAAGGTAACGAGCGCAGTTGTAGTGCCGCTCAGAATATTTGGGTTTTTCAAAAATCCTGAGCGGCACTGCATTGTAATGGGCAGGGCGTATCACATACCATCAGCTGAACGTCCTGCTCGTCTCGTCCTTTATTGTAATAAAAAAGAGCAGAGCTAACTCTATCTGCAGTGTTTGTCACGGGCGATACCTCCACCGCACATATACATATATCTGTAGTAGCTGTAGAACTATCCGTATGTTAAAATTTAAATTTGAATGAAATCAAATATAAATATTGTGAATAACACTAATTAACTAATAATAAATAATCTAAATAATACTTTGTTGGCATTAATTCGTCGAATATCCCAAAAACATATAGTTGGAAAGAGAAACTCAAAATCAATCTAATGGTACCGATAAAACAACAGAGTGAAGCGATGCCAGCAACATTATTATTAAAAGTGTGAAAATTATATTATTATTGTAGTTGTGTAAGTATTAGTGTTGGCTAGGTAATTTCAAACAGTACTTAAAAAGTCTTGATCATACAGAAACGCAAACAGAAGCCTTGTATACAAATACCGGCAACAATAGGTCAATAAATTAATTATATCCACCCCATTGAGTTTTCAAAGTTTTGTTACGTTTGGTTAATGTTCTGAGGAGGAAATAATATAGAATGAAACATTCATTTTTGATTCTTTAACTCAGTATTTTTAATCTAAGCCACAGTTATCCTTATCGAGCTGATTTTAGTCCTCACCGCGTTTCTGTATCTTAAAACGCCTGACCTAACGTATTATTTAAAAACAATTATTATTTGCAATTATAAGGTAGAGGGCCCCTTTTAACAAGCATCTGTTCAATATAGGTGTCACCGACAGCCCACTGTGCAGAGCCTGCACGGAGGCGGACGAAACGGCCGCACACGTCATTTTGGAGTGTAGGAGTGTGGCCTCATACCGGGCCAAACACCTGGGGTCACCGAGGACTCTCCCCGAGGTCATGGGTGACATCAGAGGTTTGATACATTACCTTGAGGAACTGGGGTGGCAGGATTAGCCGCCCTCCTCACCACGCAAAATAGGCGCGCTGTAGTCGTCGAGTTGCGGATAGTAGCCCGTGATAACCTATAACCTATAAGGTAGAGGGCTATGCTCGGAGTTTCCCTGCGAGATCGAATCGGAAATACGGAGATCCGTAGGAGGACACTAGTCAAGAAGAAGAAGACACTACACAAAGTGACTGACATAGCCCAGTTGGTTGCAAACTAAGTGAGCAGGGCAATTAGCTCGACGGACAGATACAGACCGTTGGGGCAGTAAAGTCCTCGAATGTCGACCACGTACTGGAACGCGTAGTGTTGGTAGGCCCCCCACAAGATGGACCGACGATCAGGTCAACATTGTCGGAATAGGTTGGATAAAGGGCAGCGCAGGACCGATCGTCATGGCGATCCTTGGGGAAGGCCTTTGTCCAGCAGTGGACGTCTTCCGGCTGAGATGATGATAATAAGATAGCCCTAAGGAAGTATGCATTTCCGATGACAATTTTACAGTTTCCCGATATTTCGTTTTTACGTTAATGTAAAAGCCATAAAAGGCATTTATTTTCTCAAAATTGATTCCTTTAGAATTCTTTTTGATGTCATTTCTAGTATACTAGATACTACTACCGCTTCGGAAACAAATTGCACTCTCAGAGAAAAGAAGCGCCGAAAGAAACTCCCCCCAGCATTATTTTATTGCGCTCTTTTTAATAAAAATATACAATATTGTTTTGTCATTGCTATTGCTGTAAAATTATCATAATCTAGTCCCAGGCTGTCCGATCACTTAGATATTCAGCTGTGGAGTAGTAGGATTTACGACAGAGCGATTTTTTAATAAAACATTTAAATTTATTTATAGATAATGACTGAACAGTTGCTGGGACTATATTCTAGAAGTATATACATATACCCTTAAAGCTTTTATGTATCTTATTAAACCACCATGGTCCACGGATCCGTCACTAAATATTATATGAAAATAATGTTTTTTACCTTTAAGCCTTTCATATTCCTTGCTAGATCCAGAAGATATAAAGGAGCCTGCACATTAGTCGCCAACGCCGCACGTAAATGTTCGTCAAACTTTACCGTAGCTGCCGAGTGGAATATGACGTTTACCTGGAACATTATTAAAAATAATAAGTCTCATTGTATCGGGAAAACAGGGATGTCACAATAGAAATCTATATAAGAAGTGACACAGCCGCGTAGAACATATCACTTTATAGACCATTAGCAAAGGAAGAATTGATTTAGTATTATGATGTGCGGTGACCATCGAGATCAAAAGAGCACATTTTACTAAAAGGTCCGGAACGCTCCTATGATACCTCTGGTGTTGAAAGATAGTGAAGCGGTGATCACTTAACAGGGGTGATTCCCAGGAAGAAGCAACGTACGGGACGTTGCTTCTTCCTGGGAATTCTTGCTACTAGATCCACCAGCTTTTTCACTTATAGACGGTTACTTATACCCTAAGCCCTGGAAAAAACTGGTGTTATCTAAGTTCTCTGCTCCTACTACTAGTATAGTACTAACGGCAGCACTGGAGATACCATAAACGGCGGCTTTAAAGGACTCCCACCGCAATTGTCGGGGTCTCCAAGCTTCTACCGAGATCTCCGTTGATGAGATCTCTGTTGGTCAGTTCTCGATATGGGGAAATCGAACCTAGTTCCAATAAACCCCCGAAAGTCTCATGTTAAAAGACTCTTTGATTCTTTTTAGATTATTTTTAGTAAAATATACTAGGTCTGGAAACTGTTAGCATAAACAGACCAGAAGTCAATGCATCAAGCAAGCCCATATTTTCATTATTATTCTAATAAATTACAGTGTATTTGGGACATAAAAAGGTAAATTTTCACCAAATTACGTGACAAAAAAAATGGTTTTGAAAAAGATAAAAATAAAAAACCAAAGACTTGGTTTTTTGAATTTTTCACATAAATTTTGAGGTAATGTCAACAAATCGTAAAAACAATAGTTGTACTTAGATCTTTTTATTACCTACAACTTTGCCATTTGACTTATTTCGATAGGACTTGCAATTTTGCCGGAAATCTATATAAACCGTTTTTTACCCCCCTTTTCCACTTCCCGACCTCAAATCGCCCGTAATTTTTTTTCCTTTCATTTTTGTTATATTCTCTTCCATTTCCAATGGGTTTCTTCCTGCTATTATTTTTTTTCCCTTTTTATCATTTTCAAAGGCTTCAGCACTGGCCTATTTTGGAATATTGCTGTCGTCTCTTGTCTGGTGCCCATTTTAATCGCTGTTAAAGAATGACTGTTGGAGATTGATAGCGCTGAGCCAATATCAGCAGTAAGTATGTCTAAATAGTTTGCCCATATATGGTGCTAGCACTAAAGTATGTGCTAATCTATCATGCGCTTTAAGTATTAGTTAATGGTGATATTGTTAGCATAATTAATATTTTATTTGATATTATATGTTATTCACGTTTATGATGATGCTTCTGATGTCACTAGTCCCAGCGGATACTCCCAATAGAGTTCTGCTTGCGCTTTTTATCCATAAGAGAATGTCGCCACCGGTGAAGGCTAAGGGGAACTTGCCCAAAGCCAATCACAACAGGTGGTGTTTAGTATCTAGGCACGTAGTTTTCATTTGATTCCCACATAACTAACGCAGCCGGTTGCGTTGGTATGCAAAAGCATCCAACATCTTCCTAAAAGTTTGGTAAAGTTTACAATAACGTATTGGTAATGGCGTTATTATATATTCTAATTATCTGGTAAAGAATAACTGTTTAATATTATATGTGCGAAAGATTGAATTTTGATAATCGAGATTATCGAAAAATAAATAGTTTTGGTAAAAATACATAGTTTTTAAATATAATATAATGAAATTCCAAAAGGAGGAGGTTCTCAATTCGATCGTTATTTTTTTTATGTATATTATTATGAACACCTGTGTGTACATACATAAAAAAATACCGTTTTGTACGTGAATGAATCTTTCATTCACGTAGAAAGGGCATTTTTGGTAGTTTGGCAGACGACAGTTTGGACATGTTGTGTTTGTTTCCTTCGCAAACATTTTCAGTTAAGATTAAAAGCTGACTAACTTAATAATTAAGTTATAATTTATCAGTTCAAAATGTGTTTTTTTTTGCTTGATTTTTTATTAATTTTGCTTTGTGTTTCTATTTCTCTCATTTTAATATTAATTTACATTAATTAATTTTATCTCATTTTAATAGTAATATGTACGTAAATAAATGTGGAGTTGATAAATTCGTTGTTTTAAAATGTGCAAATTTTCAACATTTCATTATTTCCGCAAATACCGACATCCCGCGGGATTGAAAATTCGAAGTCCCGTAAATGCCGAGATTGAATACAGGCCGCGGGATTGGAAGCCCTAGTCTAAGTATTACTGTGTTTCGGTCTGAAGGGCGCCGTAGCAAGTGAAATTACTGGGCAAATGACACTTAACATCTTATGTCTCAAGGTGACAAGCGCAGTTGTAGTACAGCTCAGAATTTTTGGGGCTTTTCAAGAATCCTGAGCGGCACTGCATTGTAATGGGCAGGGCGTATCAATTACCATCAGCTGAACGTCCTGCTCGTCTCGCCCCCTATTTTCATAAAAATAAAACACCCACCTCTAAGTAAACGGTGCATATATTACAATAATTACTTCGTTTTTATTATTCTTATAATGAAATAATGTCACAGCAGAACTGTAGGTCTAATTTTTTTCTCATTCAACAATAAAGCAATAAAACATAAACACAGAGAGTGGAAATAAAAAGTACGAGTATCTTAGAGATAGGACTGCCATGTTCAATAAAATCGGTTCAATAGTTTAGGAGTTCATCGTGGACAAACAATGTGATCAAAGCAAATCACTTTATTCATGTGAAATGACTCTTATGAATGTCAAAAGTTTTCATTTCTTTTTACAATTACCAACACTTCGGAAAAGGTTGAGCCTTAAAGAGAAGAAGTGGCTTCTACTGGGTGAAAGGAAGAATCCTACAAAATTTCAAGTCTCTACGTCGTAACGTTTCAGAGATATCGTGGTGTAGATAAATACACACATCAAAAAAGTCTTTCATATTATAACGTTGTATTTTATTTTTAAAATAATATTTTTAGGGTCATATGATGTAAAAATAACAGTTGTTGTACATATTAGAATATACTTCGGAAACTAAGGTACATAAGCAACTAAACATTTTTTTAACAAAATAAAATTTCCAAAGAAAATGAATTTATTGTGAAAGAATAGGATAATTTAATACAAAGTATGGCCTCCTCTGCTATACAGAACTTGTCGGCAACGATTATTCATTGAATTAATGAGACAGTTTATGTCATTTTGTGGTATTCGCTCCCAATGGAATTGTAGCTGTTGGGTTTTGTCACTCCGTCCAAGTCCTTCAAATCACGTCTCTGGAGCATGTCCCATGCGTGCTCGATGGGGTTGCGATTGTGCAGGCCAGGGCAATACCTGGACGTTCTTCGTTGCCAAGTATTGACTGGTTCGCCGAGCTGTATCTGAACGCGCATTGACATGCATTAACGTAATAACGGAGCCAAAGGTTTGTGCAAATGGATGGACATAAGGTCTGAGAATATCCTCTACGTAATTTTCATCGTTCATGGTTCCATTTACAAAAACGAGCTCAGTTCGCCTGTTCTTCATAATACCCGCCCATACCATAACTGTTGAGCCGCTGTAAGGATGAACTTCCTGAATGCACCTGAGCCTTTCAGTATTTCCGGTCCGACAGTACACTCGCACCCTTCTTGTATCAGGGCTAATCGCGACTCATTGGAAAACATAATTTTATCCCATTGTTCCTCCTGTTTGTCCATGTTCCGAGTTCTCACCATTCATTTCGACGAGCGCGATTCCCGTGACGTATCGGTGGGCACCTAATTGGGCGTCGAGCTCATAGGCCGTACTCATGCAGTCGATTTCGCACAGTTTGGGGACTTACATCAACACCACTTGAATTTTGTAGCCTCAAACTTATCTCTCGAGCGGTTAACATCGGCTGGCGTCTTGCAGTCAGTTGTATGTACCGGTCTTGCCGAGTGGTTGTACTCCTTTTACGGCCTGAATGCTGTTCAGCGGGTTCCCTTGTATTATTGTAGCGCTGCCAAAGACGACAAAGAACACTACTATGAATGCCAAAATGCCGAGGTACCTGAGATTGATTACTTCCCGCTTGCAACATCCATACAGCTCTTTGCATTTCATTTGCCGTCAAATGACTTCGCTCAATGACGTAAAGAATATCTAAGAATTCAATTTTGTCGCTTACTTTATTGAAATGGTTGGTAAAATTATAAAATCAAGACTAAACGTAGCAATAAAAACGCACTTAAATTCAAACAAATTCCCTTTCATTTAATTTTATGAAAAAAACAAAACATAATCGATTTTTTTTTTACAACCAGCCAGTATGTCATCAATAACAAAAAAGTTTACATACCTTTGCCCTTTGAGTGAATAAAGACTTAGAAAATAATTAATATAAATGGTAAATTTGTACCTAATATCATGCATGTTGCTTAAACTTTTTTGATGTGTGTAATTAAAGAGAATATGTAACGTGTCATTTAGGTACTATTATTTAACCTCGGTCATTCTACCTAAAAGTTCAAACAGAGCTATTGTTTAACAACAATATCATCGACATAAAACAAATACCAAGCTAATAACGGCATATTATTTATGCCTTACTGTTGTTTAATGTCTCTCCGTGTATGGTAATGGTATTAGCTATTATAACAATAATCTTAATAATACTGACCTTTTCAATCAGCATCTGTCGGTCAGTTATGGCGAGACCAAGACCATATGATTCACAATCAGCTGGGACCACAACTATTTTATGACGAAACTTCGGCATTACTTCCTTGAGACGATCGAACATCTGTAACAAGAAGAATATTTCTTCAAAATAAAATAAAATCTCGTAGGGATACAACGGCTTTTGTTCGTTATAGATGCGATATCACTTAGAAACAAATGTGATTTAAATAAGACACTCTTAAATGATTAAAACGCGTGTAATTGTAACTGTTTTTACATTATATTTTTCAAATACCCCCACCGAGGTAATAAATGGCGCTAAACTTCATAATGACAACTATGTCAAATACTATCTTTGACTCATTTCATCTGCAGTCCCCCTGAAAACGAGATCTGGAAAGGTCTTGAAACGTCGGATTAACTAAAATAAAATTGTAATTTTTACGCAAAAATATTAGATTTTGATAATGTAATAACAGTTAAATTACACGCGTTTAAATCCTTTAAAAGTATTTTATTTAAACTCGCTTTAATCAAAGAAAATACTATGAACAAATGTGATCTCTCGCATGCGACGGGCAATGGCTGGTCCATGCGATATTCTATAACGGGCGCTACTTGTGGTGGCTGGATGATGTTCTCATTGAGAACTATGCTTTATGTTGTTAATTATACAACGTGTTTATGTTGAATTCCCATTACTCCATGGTATTAACGAGACCGTTTATTAGAATCGAATGGTGCATGATTTTTTTTTAAATTATATTATTATCCAATATCAATGTCAAACATCTTTACGAGAAAATTGGCACCGCTGCATACTAAGAGCTTCAAATGATGAATGATTGTACTTCCTACTTATCAATGAAAAATATGTCACTATCTTCATTCATTGATTATTAAATCCATTAATCAGCTTTGTAAGTATAACTTTGCCAACGTCGCTAAGATTAGAACTTGGCGTACTGGCATTGGCATTTTAGAACACATGTTCCTTGGACTTTTTTTTTCTTTTTAGCTATAGATTATAAGCCCTAAAGTCTTGGGAATCCAATATAAAGTTGTATAAAGCTAATATTTACATAACGTTGTTATAATAATACCTTTCTGTATATAGATTGTGTATGTTACTTTAAATTAATTTACTTGCTCGTGTTAGTAAGAAATTAAAATAAATTAATACAAATTATTTAAATCACTCGAATCTGCACTGGTAAATGTCAGTGTTAGATGTCAAGATATTTTTAATGAACCTAATTTTATTTTTTACTTATCATAATATCTTTTTTAACCTTCTGTGCGATTTGTCTTTATTTATTGCCATTAAGTGTAATTATTATGTATCGTATAATATTATATAGCACCTAAGACTTTTTTATTTTGACGAATCACATGTTATTCTGTTGGTAGTTCATAAATAAAATAAATAAGTAAGGACATGAAATTAGTTGCATCGCTTCACATATATTGTACCTAATTGTAATAATTTGTAAGGTAATTCAGTTAATATTAATTCAAAAGAATGGCATTGAGTTTATTACCACTTCTTCTCAGTACAGCTTAACGTTTCCGAAAAAAAGCTTAAATATGTTTTTTTGATAATCAGTTCACTGGGTTATGAATTATATTTTTAAAAATTATAAACATGAAATACTAATAGAATGACGATTAATAGTCGAGTGGTTAGTGAGCCTTCCTACTAAACGGCTTCGAACACCCCTAGGTGCAAACAATTATAATATGATGAATATGGATGTTTGTTTCAGAGTCATGAATGTGACATTCATCATGTTAACACGAGGAACAAACATAAACTTGTTATGCCTACTACTCGGTTGGGTCGAGTTAGTAAGTCTTTTGTTGAGCGATGTATACATTCATTCATACATTCTACAATATGATCCCAGAAAATGTATAAAACTAATGTGTTACGAAATTTGAAAGAATAACGTTAAAAAACGTATGTGTGGGAAAGGTTACTATAGCATAAACGATTTTCTTAATGACATCACGGACTGGGAATAAAGCGAACACCCTCCGGCTCTTTAATTGTAAATAAAAGGCATTTATTTTCTCAAAATTGATTAATGAATAAAAAATGTTTATTGTACGATATCACATCTGAGTTTCTTGCGCCCATTCTTCTCAGGTCTGAGGCAGACTATTTTGAATGACTGGTAGTTTTTGACGTTAAATAAGTGATTTTGAATCCTATTTTGAATAAAAATATTTGAATTTGAATTATATTAGTCATTTACCATGTGCTGAACGTCCTGCTCGTCTCAACCCTTACTCTCATATAAAAATGCAGAATCGGAACGTGACGGACGAGCATCAAACCGGGGGAGCCGTGAGTGTCAACGTTTCTACCTTTTGCGCAATCAACACTTTTTATTTGGTAAACACGAGCCCTGTGTTTAAATAGAAGGGCTTTTTTAGAGGTCTGTTACGCAACGCAATTCAAAAGAAAAATGGTTCAGCGAATTCGTTATTTATACGCGTTGCCTTGACAATATAATATAATTATTACACTTCATATAAACAGTTAAAGAGCTAATTAAGATCTGTAAAAAAGGCTATAATTATATTCCGGATAGAAATATATGTTAAGGTTAATTTACGTGTTATATTTAAACCGCAATATTAGTGTTTTATTCTCTCCAGCTAAAATTATTAGTCCTTACAAATTCGATAGATGGCGTTGTGTATTTTCTACAACGCTGTAACGGAAGACCATTTATGTTTGCCTATGCTGTACCGCGGATCTTCCACAATACACAAGCGAGACGGGTCGCAAGTCGCTGCGAGTGCAGCAGTCGCTGACGCTCCGCACCATCTCCGGAGCACCACGCTTCGTACGGAATCAGGTCATCTCCAGAGACCTGCGCATGGAGAGCCTGGACGACTTCGTCTGTCGCCTGAGCACCTCTATGTTCACGCGCGTCGATGGAGCGCGATCCCAGCATTTGCGTGGCATCGCGCCATATCATCGACGACCGCCGGACATAAGAGGACTACCACGTGACCTAATCTCCTAGGACATGACTGCTTCCTCGCCGCTGGCTGATGGGCGCTCACCGGTACACTAACGGCGGGCTCGACCTCGCTGAGCGGCGGGCGCAAGCTTACCACGGACCTACAAGCCGGCTGCAGTCCGCAGATCGCTTGCGACACTACGCGGGCTTGATCGCACTGTATCAAGAAACCACCGGACATGACACCACGGACCAACCGGTCCCACCCAGTGCCCCGTCTGTATTTGCAGGCGGCTTTTATACTACTGAAAGGGGCCATCGCCCTGAACAGTTACTCCGAGGCCCGTAAAGACCTACGCGGAAGACCCACCAGTTTTCCACAATACAATTCTCTCAGCGAATTCTCCAAAGAGAGTCCGCTTGCGCGTCTCTCTCCTCGAGAGAAGGTCGCCTTCGATGAAGGCATAGAGGGTACCTGCCCAAAGCCAACTGCAGGTGGTGTTAAGAGGTTAGGCACCTAGGTTTTTCACGTGAGTCCCACATAACCAACGCAGACTTAGGCTGCGTTGGTATGCATGAGCATTCACAACCTCCCTCCCGTCGTTATCCCGAAGGGTAGCCCTTTCCCTTTGTTTGGGCGCAAATAAAAAAAAATGCGCAATAGAGATTACAAACATACAGTATTTATACATTCATACACACATACATAGTATATACTATATACACACTTTCACAATACTTTACTGTGTTCTTCTTACCATCATCAACATCTTTTCTCCATTCAACTCACAAGCACACCGCCGGTCTGAGGTCCTCCGAGTTTCCTTAGGAGACGCCCCGCAACTGTTGTTACTTGTTGCGTTTTCTTTGCGACCTCCACGGCCCACGTCCTATGTCGCTATAAAAGCCTTCAGGGCTGACAGCATAGAGGAGGTTTTTAGTCGGTAGTGGGGAACGACCCGAGTCCAACATATGGGCCCCGTTTCGGGGTGTTCAATACGTGAATGTATTTTAATCCCCTCCGAAAAAAAAGAAATTCCGCGCTAGACTTTAACCACCACCTTTTTTTGCCACCAAACTATACTGGTCCGCTGTATAGCAATCAAAATCTATGATCTCGTCCGTGTTAATGAAGGTCAAAGCCAAGTCAGCTGACCACTGCAAGCTGCAAGCATTCCTCCTAGGTGACATGTGAGTGTTTTGATTCGAATCATCTCCGATCGGCTTCATTGAAATGACGGTGAGTGCTCAGAGAAATAGTTGTGGTTGATACCAGCAGCCAGATTCCACACTGACCTCTACTATATTGATATTCGCCATTTTGGCGTTGTTGGCCATGTAGCGAGAGTCTGCGGTACTAAAACTAGTGATGATAACCTCAGCAAACATCGATAGGTGGTGGGAAACTATTTACAAAAAAAAATTGTGTACTCTATAATGTTGATTCTTGAATTTAAATAACACGGAAAACGAACGAAATTATTTCAAAATGCAAAAATACTTCAGAGTATTGTACGTTCCTTCGCAGCAATTTGTATTATAAGTCAAAATTAGTTCTCTGGACGCTCGCGAGTGGCGCTTTAAATAGGCACAAAAAAATTGCTGTCAAACATATGGAACAGCCTGTCCATTGGTATTTATACAGGTTAGTGGAATTCCACCACCGGACATTACGTAAAAATGCAATACTCCACCCGCATCTAGATGTTAGTCGGTATGCGTTTTTCAAATACCAAAATAACGGTTATAAATATAATGTGAAGAACGGTTTCGAAAACTATGTATTTTTGAATACGTATATGTATTCTAAGACTTGATATTTCAAGCGGCAGCCTTTTTACCTCGTTCGTTTCGTTAAGGAGTTTTACCACGTTTTTATACTTTTTATATTATTTATCTTGTGTACTCATTATTTATTTATCTATTTATTTAAGCAAACTTTACAGCATTTCTATTCTACAGATTAATTCTATAAACTATATACATGTATTGCCTTTAACAGAGTTTGGCAGATTAGATTATAATGAAATAATAACGCTAACAAATAAATAATAAGTAATTATATAAAATAAAGAAGAAAAAGTCCTGAATAATGTGTGCTTGTGATACATGATTATTAAACAGATATGTATAAAGTGTGTATGAATATGTGAGAGTATTATGAGTTGTGAGTAGTGTGTAGTGTTCAGTCTAATGGGCATCGTTCTCAGCTTGGGACGTGTGCTCGATCACTGAGTTAATAAATTTATTACGGCTGATGAAAAAAATGTCAATATCGTATAAATTTACTATCCTGTGCAAAACAGAATGTCTGCCATAGTTAGTACGCGGTTGGCCAACGTCGAAAAGACGTCTACTCCGTGTATGTGCTGTACTTGGTAATTTGATATTTATAAAAATATTTTATTGCTACGTCGGCATTTATAGTTTGAGATTATTATTATTATTTACAGATTCATTATAGATCATTGGATGCGCCGCAATTATCTATTTTCTTTCTTGTAATTTGGTTATGGCAATTTATGGTGCCGACGGTTTCCTGAAGATAGAGAAATACCATAGACAACAGACTCATTGTCATCTGAGAGGTTAAATAATGACTGTTGTTTCTTGCGCCGCATAATAATATAACCCAATTGTCACCGAGCCACCAATGATATTTAAAAGTATAGATAGGTTACATAGACAACATTCGGTGTTTAAAAATGATACAACGCACACAATAATTTAACATTGCAATAGCACACTACATTACAATTACACGTCAAATAAGGATAGTAAATGCAATTATCCCAAGCGAAAAAGAGATAACTCTAATTTGCTATTTGCTTCGTATTTGTATAGAGAAAATACAGTTAATTCAAGTGATTTATGCCTACATTACGATTCATTCATGAGTTCATGTAGTAAAAGCTATAAAGTAGTAAAACTGCATTGAAATTTACCTAATTTCAATAATAGTGTGTCATTGATTTTATATAAAAAAAAATATTGATTATAATATATAGCCACATTGCGAATTTTAATTATTTATATATAAAATAATAAAAAAACATACAGACACCAAAACAAAACCGAAAGGTATCTACAGTAACGGTCCCATTTTTACAATTTTACTGACAACGGCTCCCAAAAAGTTTTAAGATTACAATTATTATTTTTTGTATCTTATATTATTTATGAATGTCTTTTTGTTGAGGGTTTATTACAATAAGGTAATGGGAGAAGAAGAAAATGATCCATTGATTCTTCTGCACTTAGCAAGGGATATACTGAAAAAACTCCTACGTAAACAAATAGCACTCACTGTCTACATCCGCTAGCTACCCTAAAACTTGTATTAGTAGTTTGATAGTTCAGCTACCTATATACGCACTTGTTTATTAAAAATTATAACATTCACTGCAACAATGACTTTTTTTACATCATTTCCTAAAATATTCTACCTCGATCATCCTGCAACAGACAGCATCAATATTTTGTCATTTCTGTACGTTAATCTATGATCGGCTTGGCGGCGATCGGCGTTGTCATGGCAACATATTTATTTTGTTAGATAAATAATGAAATCAAATAAAATGTTATAATTCATGATTTCTTAAGTGTGGTAAAAAGGTAAGGTAAAAAAAAATTATAGAATTACACATTCTATAATTTTTTTTTACTTTCGTAATTCGTGCATCTTCCCATAACACAAGACGGCATTTTAATGTTGTACCTATATCAAATTGTAAGCAATTCTGTCAACAACAAACAAGCGTGTGTACCGTTTTAGTATCGAGAGAGCGACTACGACAAAAGGAACCAATTGACTCAATTTAGGCGATTGATTTTCGGCGCGCTAGTGACATATCTACTTCTTTTAATACTATAATATCATTGCGAGCAACACAGTCGCAATATACGCATAAATATACGCTTAAGATAATAAGCAAATTCTTCAAGTGATCTGAACTTCATCAGTGATCAACGACCTAATCGTTAAGTTCTCGGTGTAACGCCAAGCAAAAATCCTTTTACTACACACGCCGAGAGGAAGTAACACGCACCGCGCTAATACAAAATTATATTATGTGTATACGTTGGTTGCCGCGGCGGATGTCAATATCAGCCGAAATTGTACCAATTAAAAAACAAGATTATTGGGTTGATTCGGAAAAAATGAATAGTTTAAGTAAAATTGCCTAGTTATTTTTTAATCAATCTATACCACTTTTATTCGCGTGTTCTCTCTCTATCGTATAAAGTTGTCCTTATCGGCAGTTGGCTAGTGTTTAACTACGTGTACCGCGCGACGCGTATGTATGATTAGTTATGAGTAGAGACCGGATTATATGCAACAAAAAAATGCCTAAAATATGCATGCAAATATGCAAGTAAAATAGCTAATATATGCACGAAAATCCACAAAAAGTGCCAAAATATGCATACAATTAAACAGGAAAAAATAAAAAGTCATATAATTAAATATTTTATTTCTTTATAAAGGCTTGTACTGTCAATCGTATTTGTGAAAAAAACTGTTACAAGATATACCTACTTAGGTAACAATGAAATTTAAGATTTACCTTTAAAAATATGTACCTACTACTAATTAGTACTGTTCTAAATGTTCTGTAGACAAATTGTGTCTACGATCGCTTAATAAATTTTTGTAAGCGGAAAAGGAACGTTCTACGTCTAGTGAGGTTACTGGGCAGAATTTAAATTTGAGTGCAATGTTTGGGCGTACTATGAAAAGCATCGAACGATGAGCGAGATCGAGCGTAAATATGCAAAGTTATTATATTATATTATTTTTTTTCTAAAATATGCAATAACCGTTGAAAAGGTACTAAATATGCAAAAGCATATGCGTTTGCATATAATCCGGTCTCTAGTTATGAGATACCTAATACTCGATGACTCGATCGTTTCGAGTCGTTTCGGAAATAACTACGTTTATGAAGCAAAGTTTCTTATCGCGCGTTGCGAAAGGGGGCTAGACGTTGGCTAGACGGAAAAAATTAAGACCAAAAGTTGTAACGACACTTTTTATTTATATATAAATAATTGACAAGTAACAACTATTCACATTTGACACAATTCTAAAATACATTGATTGTTTATTTTATTTATTTAGAGCGTTGGAAACAAGGCCAAACCAAACCAAAATACAATAAACGAATAATTAAATCATATTTAAATAGGTTTATAACTGCAAAATTACATTGACATAAAAGCAAAACATTATGACGTTTACAGTACCTTTTGATGTTATTGAAGATAAAACTTCTTTGACCATTACGTTGCGCGCGCACAACGACATCTAAAAATAAAAGTTTTCAGAAATTTTCTGACGTTTGCGATATCAATTATTGTTTTTTGGTTTCTTCGTCCATTATTAGGACAGGCAAAGGTTTCAAGCCAATACAGCCGTATACGTTTATTTTCAATAATTTATTTCACGATTTTTACAATATAATGTTCTTTCTACAAACGTAGAATAGCACGACGAAATAATAATTTTAAGTATTTGTTTTGTTACGCCAAAGAAGTATAACTTCTTGCGTGCAGACATAAGTACACACACACTTTTTTATTTTAGACAGTGGGATTCAGTGAAAATTGCCCATTTTTTTTTAGTAAATCAGTAAAAATAATATTTTTATTATAAGGAACTTCGGTCCTATCCGGTGTCCCACAACACCACACGGTTTTTTTTGTTTCGTTGGATAACGGATTTTAGGTATTTCGCAAATACATAGTTTTTATAAGTGTTTACGGTTTGACCCTTTACCCGCATCATGTTAACGACTAAGGCATTCTACAGCCGCAAATTTAACGAGAAACATCTTGTCTCACACAGCCACTTATTGAATTCAATAACCAGCTGCAGTTTTACGATACGACTTTGGGACCTTGAAGCTGACAGCATACTCCTATACTAAATAGCTTAAAGGTCAGTTACGTATCTCCAGGTGTTGCAGATGTCAATGGATTTCTTGCTTCACCACTTCCCATGATGCCTCTCATCCGGTTGCCCCAGCTTATACAGAATAATAAAATATTAACTATAATCAAGAAAATTAATATAAGCGAAATAACCAATCCTGTTGATTGGACTTTTTAAACGCTCCAGATGGAAAAGGAAAAATATTTATAATTTATCCCCTATCATGCTTAATTTAGTCTTAAATCTTTTCAATAGAGTTAGGGCAATATAACCCATATTGCAATACTTCCCCGGATATAAATTCAACGTTAAATTTTTAATCTTAAACTTCACTAAGCAATCTAACTATATATCAACTAACGTTGTATTAGGATTTTCCTGTAAATTATCGTTCAGAGGCTTTTGAGAAACTTTTCCATTTTCACGCAGGAAGCTTGTTTTACATTAGAACGTAGTTGCCTATCATCTGACGAGTTTACTTAGCCCAGAAGTGGGCAAAATTTTTTTTTATTTCTGGTATCAATATTACTTCTTTCATTTGTCTCCTTGAATTCATTTACATGTGTATGCGCATATGCTAAATCATCATATATGTTCGGTTGAAAAAAGACATAATTTTAAAAAGTTTAAATTTCGACTCTACGACTCCCTTGTTCCCATACTATCAGATCTTTACTGCAGCGCAAAAATAGAATCTCTCCAGTTCTAAGTATGTTTGCTCTGTTATATTAAAAAATAGTTTCATTGATTGTAACTACATATTATATTTCTTAAATGGAGTCTGTTAGGAGTAAGAAGTCTTTATTATATATGTTTTCATTAATATTCAATGAAACGTTTCTCCGCATCCCAAAACTACTTACACATATTATGGTTTAAAGAGAAAAGGAAGAATTATGTACAAGTAAATTAGATAAAGAAACACAAATTAAATTTATAAACAATATTCATTAACGATGCAGGACTTGAACCCGCGACCTCTGGCGATCCGTGCAAGGGCTCTTCCACTGAGCCAACCGTTCAAGTGACGTAACGTTCGTAAATCTTGATATGTCTTGTTCAACTCTCTAATTGTGGCTTCACTCACGGGATCTACTTACAGGAAAATGACTTATGATGTCGCGTTTTCAAATCTAAAGAATTTGTTTTTTTGTTAAAGTGACTTTACTTTCGGGTTCAGTCAATTTAATTTGTGTAATTTATCCGAGCAACAACAAAGTAATTGTAAACATGCATACGTGTATATTTACTATGATAGTTTTGATTTCGGACAAAAACATGTTTTCCATTGTGGAAAATTTAAATAATGAGTTTCAACTTCTATCAAGAGCATCTCTAAATTGTTTCAGTTTAAAACAAGACAACAACAATTAGTGGCAATATATAAACAAAACAAAAAAATGTAAACTAATAAGTGAATTTGATAGAAACTGTCATAAACATAACGTTAACACCAGGAACAGACATAAGCTTATAATGTCTACTACTCGGCTAATTCGAGTTAGTAGTATTTTGTGGGGCGATGTATATGCTTTTACAACAAGATCCCAGAAAATGTTCAAAACAAAAGTATGACGTTATTCAAAAGAATTGTTAAAAACGTTTGTGTGGTAAAGGTTACTATAACATAAATGACTTTCTTAATGATACCACAGATTGGGAATGGAGTGACCGGCTATTAAATAATAAGTTTAATTGTACAATATTACTTTGTAAACATATTTTTTCAATGAAAAACAAAAGCCCGCTGAGTTTGTTGCCCCCGTTATTCTCAGGTCTGAGGCATTCATTTTGGAATGGTTGGTAGTTTTTGACTTTCAATAAGTGATGTCACATCCTATTTTGAATAAAAATATTTGAATTTGAACAGTCAAAGGTTAATAATTATTAATATATAAATCGCAAATGATAATTATTAACACAATCCAAGTCTACAGAAGACTTAAAATTCGACGTTTCATATTGTGTGATAAAAACAATTAGAATTTATTAAATTTGCAGCAACCAAGTAATTTCTTTTGTTTTTAGACAACAACACTTGAACTTACGTAATAAAAACAGTTATTGAAGATATATCAAAACCTTGAGTACGTAATAAACATTTTTTCAACTCTGAGATATAAACAACAAAAATATTATTCTTCATACCAAACTTCTAATTTCATTTATTGGCATTTGGGAATAGCAATAATATAACATTTAGAATAATATTAAATATTTCCTGCAAACAATAAGACTCAATATATCATCATCATCAGTCAGAAGACGTCCACCGCTGGACAAATGCCAAAGATTACCACGATGATGGGTCCTGCGCTGCCCTCATCCAACGTATTCCAGCGATTTTGACTAGATCATCGGTCCATTTTGTGGAGGGCCTACGAACACTACGTCTTCCGGTACGTGGTCGCCATTCGAGGACTTTACTGCCTCCACAATCCATCATCCATCGGCCATCTGTCCGTCGAACTATGCGCCCTGCCCACTGCCACTTCAGTGTCGCAATCATAATATATATGACGGCATTATTACAATTTACAATTATTTGAGAATTGCATGACTCTCGATGAGAAAACATAAATAAAACAACTACAAACCGAAAAATTTTCGCTTTTTAGGAATTTTGTCGTAGCGCTATCCTGGCGTCTCCCAAACGTGCGAACGAAGAGATGCATATTCCGCTGGCGATTTCAGAATACATTTGATGAAATTGGCAGTTTGGGATAAATACTAAACCTTTCTTCCTACTAAATGGTATCATATTTTTGATTTGATCTAAATCGCATGAGCAGAATTTTATCTAAGATTATATTAAATTTGGAAATAGTAAGTCGTACAAGCGTAGTTTTTTACTATCTTAATAACTTTCTAAAAAATCATCAACATTGGATACTTTTTCAATTAAGGAAAGGAAAACGTTTTTGCTTTATAAAATATGAAGAACTGGACCTCTTCAGAGGGTCCTATACCACCCACTTGTTTTTGGTTTCCTTCACGGCTCTTTGCTGCTCCAAACCTACCCAATTGTAAGGAAATTTTGAAAGTTGAGTGGGAAGAAAATATTTTTTGTCGGTCTGTTTTAATTTTTCTACTTATTTTGTCGCAATTGTATACTAGGCTTCTATGGTTGTTTGCTCAACTGTCCTCCTCTTTCATAAAAAGATACCCTTTGCGCTTGCAGGGTCCCGGAAGATAATCTATTGCGGTTCCATTTCTCCTGCCGAAGGTTTTCGATTTTAGTTTCATTAATATCGTCAAGTTTAAGAAGTCCTGCTGTCAAGTATATATAAGTAGGTACTTATCGAGAAAAACCCTGACATGCATTTGAAGCTGCACATATCCTTCACAAACAAAGCACAATGCTTACGCATACATATAATATTTACTCAGGACGGTCTGTTTATAAAACAAATATTATTACACAATACACAATTATCATATTATTGCAGACTATGTCAACTTCGCTTTTATTAACTCTTTGTCTTTCTAAGTTTACATTAACGCCACTAAGTTTACGCTCTTGAGATGCTATCTACATTAATATTGTAAAGAGGTAAAGTTTTGAGTATATTTTTTCTTTTTTTAGACAAAGATGGATTTCGCAAATGTTCATCACCTTGTAAAAAACAAAATTGGAATACGCCCTTGTACCTATTACAATTCAGTGCCGCTCAGGATTCTTGAAAATTTTTGAGCGGCTAAATAACTTTTTAGTTAGTGAGGGCAGATATTTAATAAGAGGACTTTGTTAGAAAATTTTGGCGCTAAGCGACGACTTCTTGACTCCTCTCAAACTTGGCTAATAATAACAAGTGCTAATAAAATTAATGAAATACACGCGCGTTTTAATCGTTAAAAATATTCAATTTAGGAGAAAAAAGACTTAATTAAGCTATGTAATAAAGAAAAGTGAAAATCTATCATCTAATCTTACCGGGTCATCAAATATTTCTTCCATTCGACTGTAGATATCTTTGCCACGCTTCTGGCGAACTAACAGATACAGATTTTCTACACCCGGGCAGCTTCTCAGGAGTTTCTCCACCAGTATTTTGCCCAAGAAACCTAGAAAAGGAATTATTGCTATGAATCAAGAGTTAATAGTATTTTTTTTTAATATGGTCAGTCCTTTCAAATCACGCAGAGCATTTTTTACACCTCCGATTATTTGTACCTTCGTAGGATTGTGGTCTTCAATGTTTTCTTGTCTCCTTTTCTCCTGGTATATTTAAATTTCGTTTTAATTTCTAGATTTTTACCTTATTTTTAGTATGTTAAACAAGAAAATGAGCGTAACAATAAAAAAGAACGTACGGAAGTCAAACATGGCCTCGTACAAAAGCGCAAATTGGCGCAAATCACCAAATTGAAGGGATGTCAGAGTTCTATGGTACAGTAGTATTTGCCTATGGTAAGGAGTATACTGAACTTAGGATAAGTAAAATAATAGAAACAACAATCTGATAAATCTGGCATATCCGAGATTCAGATTATATATATATATACATACAAGAATTGCTGGTTTAAAGATATAAGATTTAAATTAATTTTACTTAAGCCCTAAATGCGGTTATGTATGGAGCGTTAATATAACTGAGCGGGGGATGAGACGCGGGCAGTTATTTTGGACACAATGCGCTGCGTAGAAATGTGAACACTCCTTCTAGTTATTTATGTATTCTGTGGGATAAAATAAGATGAATAATTATTAATTACAACACCACAAAAAGTCAGTTATTTATGTAAAGTATGACTTCGAAGTAATAAAAAAGTCAGTTACATATTTTAGGAATAATTACTAAGAATCCCACGGTTGCTCTTATAAAGAATCTTATAACAATATATAGTAGTATACGACCTAGTATTACAATAAGTTATATTTAAAGTAAAGGTCACAGTAAAAAACTTTACAAAACAAGAAAAAATGAAAATAAGGAAAAACAATGTTTTTCTGCTCAGGTCAGTTTTATCTCTTGCGTACGCATTTATTAGTTTGTTTTTCGATTCGCTTAAAATTACTTTTCAACCGACTTCAAAATCAAAAGGTTTTAAATTTTTAGCATTTACTGTATGTTTTGTTTTTATTAAGTTAAAATTCGTTTAAAATGGCTTTCCAACCGACATCAAAGGGAGGTTTCCAATTTTTTCTCCGCCATTTATGTCCGCCATCTAAAAATATGAAGTGATGAAGTAATTATTAAGTGATTGAAGGATTTCCTCAAAATACATTGCATTTTTATGATTTTTCAACAATAAATCTAGCACTGCGGTCTGAAAGAAGATTTTGTGACAAGGATTGAGAAAGGAATGCTGTAATAGTTTGGACACGTGGAGCGAATGAGTGAAGGAAGAAGGACTTATCAAATATATAAGGCAAGTGTGTGTGGGCAAGTCAGTCGTGGAAGACATTCGTCAACCAAATTCGGGACTTTTTGAAAAAAAGGAAAGGTACAAGGTATTGAATGTAGAGGAAGCGCGTGAGGTTTGATAGGATAGAAGCAAGTGTCATTCGGTTGTCTCTGCCTACCCCGATGGAATAAAGGGGGTGGGTGTGTGTCTGTGTGTCTGCAAAACAAGCATTTGCATACAGAAAACATTTGACAAAGTGGGATTCTTAAAAGGTATTTTTCACGTGTAGTGTTAATAAGTCAAAGTCAAATAAACTTACTGAATTTACCATGTTCGTAGAAAGTTGAGCTAGTGAGAAGAACATACAAAAAACTCAATGTTTAATGCATCCTTATCACTTTTAAGGCTTGAATTCATTGTTTGTGTAAGGATGTTTCGTGAACATGAAAGTCGTCATTTCTGTCATAATTAGTAATCGCATCCAACAAATAAAATGATTTATTAACTATAATAGGTCGACCTGGTACCACAAGCAGCACCCGTTCACGAGTTGACATGGACCATATAAAATAAGGAATATTGGAGAAAATAAAATAAAGATAACGATATTAAAGTAATAAATTTTATAGAAGCTTAATATAATAACAATAATATTAAACGGTCAGGTGTGAATTTATATAAAATTAATATATAACTAGCCATGTGGAAAGTAATTCATTTAATTTAGCAAAAACAAAATGGCGGACTACGTACTCGGAGTTAATAAGCTGGAAATTCATATGAGGTGTATGGGTTTTTTTTCACTTTAGCGTTCTAAAGGTTAAAATTTCGCGACTGCGTCGTAAGTTATTCAAGGTTATATTTCATAAAAATAGGTTTCTCGCGGACATCGGATTTTATTTAAGGCAAAGGGTATACAGAAAACATGCAAACAATGTGTTTTTAGACAAGTTTTATGGTGAAAATATAGGATTTGGAGCTATGAACACTACTTTATCCTGATACACATACCCTTAAGTCTTACTTGTAGGTTACTAATGCTTATTGTTGTTTAAAGTTAGTGCAGTAAACAAGTTTTTTGTCGGCATCATGCATTTGTTTAGTATACTACTATCATAAAAGTTGTTCTTATAGATTTTCCTTTTTCATGTAGGTACATTTATTCAGATTAGTAATCAATAATGAGGATTGTAAGCAATTAAGCAGTTTGCTCCTGTTAAAATGTTACATTTTCGACCCAAGAATTTTTAAAATATTGGCTTTGTTACATAGGAGCCGTGAACTCATATCGCTCAAGGTCGCCGGCATTTATTGTCGCCTTAAGACTTTTTCGAAATCATGTATTAGTTTATTGGAAGATCTTCCATTGAAGGAAAAATATCGGAAAGAAACTACACTCACCTTTGCTCTGTTCTTCCCTGGGACATAAAAATAATAGGGAAATCCCAGGTCAATGGGTGTCTTAAGAGGCGTTTAATGGCATTTACCAGTGGGAGGCTTGTTTTCCCAGGATGCCGGTTAGATTATGGGTACCAAAACAGCGCCTTTTTTCTCACGTGAAGCAGTAATGTGTAAGCATTTAATGTCGTGATAATGATGAGTGAAATTAATCAACTGGCACTGATTGGGCTTAAAAGGGCTTGAACCCAGGATGCTTACAAGCAAATGAGGCGCACAGTCGGCGTTGATTTGCGGAAAATTACTCGTAAATATCTTACCTGCCTCTGTAAAATGTTATTAAATACAATGTATCAACTAATAGATCATACAAATTATTTATTTTAATGATATTTTAATGTATGAATAACTTAATAGCTATTCACTGACATTAACAGTTAGCCTTGCATCTGCAGTGAGTGACGTTGAACACGCGTCCGTTGCATCCTCCACAGTTTACGTCATTAACGGCGTATGAAAAAAAAACCAAACATGTCTCAAATTTTCTGCTCATATATAACAAATGCTTTTATCATTCGAGCGAACCTAGTTATGGGGTAAAACCGAAATACTTTCGTGGCCATATTTCGATGCAGACATGATTTTAGGACTATTTACGCAAAATATACATGGAGCACACTGAAAGTTTTGCACTTTTAGCTAATCGGAATTACTTGAATTTCAAATGTTATATTTTTTTAAGCGTTGCAACCTTCTTAGTAACAAAAAAAATAATTGGCGGGTAATCATTTGTCAGTTGTTTTTATCACACATCAAAGTTCCACGTACGCAACGAAAATGGAATTAAGTCGAAAAGATTTCAGAGCGATGATTTTGTATGATTTTAAAAGTTCGCTTAGAAAAAGTTATGAGTCACACACTTTTCAGACAACTTTTGGAACTCATTCCGAAGTGAATGACCGTGAATATGACTATAAATTCTACTTATAATTTTGGATATTATGTCGTTGTAAGAAGAAAACATTAAAAAAATAAAAAATATTAAATTTGAATTTGGAATCTGTCATTTTTATACGATTGTTAATTCAGTTTTCTCATTTTGGCGCCAATACATTGTACAATATTTTGCGATATTTAAAATAAAGAGAACCGAATCGCTGTGATTGCATAACACAAAGTAGGTGTGGAGCCAAATGCAATTTTTCAAACTCTACATACGCTTGGTATTAGTCAAATGTTTGTGTACCATGCTATTAATAGGTACAATGAGACCTCCTCTGTTTGTGACAGAAATAGATCTGGCCGTCCACGTAGTGTTCGAACGAAAAAGGTGGTCAAAGCAGTAAGGGAAAGAATTCGAAAAAATCCTGTCCGAAAGCAAAAGATTTTAACTCAGGAGATGAAGATAGCACCTAGAACCATGTCGCGTATATAATAAGATGACTTAGGACTTGCAGCTTATAAGAGACTGGTCATTTCTTAATTGATCATTTAACAAAGAATAGGGTGGTTAAATCGAAACTACTGAAGCGATACGCAAAGGGAAGTCAAGAAAATTTTTGTTTACTGATAAGATTTTTTTTTTATTTTTACTTTATTTATGCTCAATTCTCTAAGGAAGCTTCCCAATTAGTCGACAGAGTGCAACGTTGGCACTATCCGACTTCAGTGATGGTTTCATGGGGTATTATTAGCTATGAAGGAGTGGCTGAGCCATACTTTTGTGAAAAAGGTATCAAAACATCGGCACAAGTGTATCAAGATACTATTCTTGAAAAGGTAGTGAAGCCCCGCAACAACGCCATGTTCAAAAACCAAGAAAGGTCCTTCCAGCAGGACTCGCTACGGGTCATAATGCTCGGTCTACGCAGTCTTCAGTAATGATAATTGAAATAAATCTTACTACAAAATTCAAAATCCCAATATTGTATGAATTAAATATAAAATATTTCTCTAAATTACATATGGTAAGGTTAATAGCTCATAATAGCTAATTTCCGTATAGATAAAAGTCATAATTCAGAATAAATATGATTATATGTTTGAAATTTATGAGTAGCAGGCGCGATACAACGAAACATTGCCAAAATTTCTCAACACAAAGTTTCTTTACGCTTTTCTACTTGATTTTTCTACTTGACACAAAACCAACATTATTTTTAAATAACTTACTTAATCAGTCTAGCGAAACCCTCTAAGAAAAAAGCGATTCACTCGATTGTATGAAACGTGCAGTCATTGATAGATTGACAGATGACGGCTATAATCTTGTAAAAAATGGAAATACCCAAAATCCACTACGTTTTAAGCAACTGTTCGCTTTCAAACTTAGCCGGATTATACTTCGTCGACATATTACTGTAATATACTATTTCAAACTTATGTCAAATCACTGCAAGTTTTTTACTAAAATATTTAAATATTTACTTAGGCAGAACCGCCTCTTATTACGTAGTATTTACATCCTCTTTGTCCTATATCTCTGTGTTTTGCTTTTTTGTTTTTTTATGTGCAGAGTACTTCAATAAGTGCTGAAACGACTTAGTCAAATAGTATCCAAAAACAGTAAGCGAATAACTTAAAACAGTCGACCCAGAGTATTTGTCTTCCATTTAGTTTCCCAAAGTTGTTCCAAAATGGGCCATCTCTTTGTACGTTTTCTACATATATATTCATTCCACATATACATTGCGCAAAAAAACTCAACAATGCGTGCGTTTGTGTGTATTTATGTGTAGATAAGAATAGAAATACATTTATTTACCATGGGGAGTGACAATAGCATAACATATTGTAATAACACTTGGTTAACGTCATCAAGCTAACATCAGTTAGTAAAGGGGCATTGACATGGGGAGAATAGCTGATAAGAAACTCCCAGCCCATTTTTTACGTCACTTAACAACTTAGCCTATTTAATATAATATTATACAATATTAGTAGCCTTCGCAGAATCAGACAATAACCATGCATCATTATCCTCTATATAATCTACTATACTATAGTAAGCCTTCCTTGTCAAAGAAGCTATTTGTGTGTATCTGTATTTATGTAGAAACCATCCAGGCTTTCATCGAATCAGAAATGTACAATAAACCAAACATAGTAACAAAAACCCTTTGGCTGCCACCACTTTGGGAAGTCCTATCGCATTTGAAAGTTAATGGTCTCTCAAGTCACACTCCAAAGGTATTCTGATCACATATCAAGGCAAACTTCATAAACCTCTAGCTAAACGTGACGGCACTAAGCAGTGAAACTTTAATCTCACAACTAGCCCAAAATACGGAGTAATACGGAAATATTCTATGTAATATGGAACTTTACGGCTAGCCCTCCCATCCGTATTTTCCTCCATTATCCAAATATTTTGAGTTTTCTTGAGTGTTAATACCGCCAATATTCGTCTTCAAACAATTCGATACGTGTTTCGCCTCTACACGAGGCATCCTCAGCAGATGTTGACTCACCAAACTCTGGCACGAGACTGTCAGTCTCGAACGAATGTTGGCGGGATCAACACTCAAAAAAATCAAAACATTTGGATGATTATGGATTGACGTAAAATAGCGCCTACTTCAATAAAATTTCCTCCATTAAGTTAAGCCATACAATAAGAAAAGATAATTTATTACCTGTAGCTCCAGTAATTAGAACATTTTTCCCATCGTAAAATCGTTGTATCTCCGATCTCGCTAGATTTTTCTCATTCATATTTGAATCGATTATTTTGTTCTTCGAGAAATCGATGCTCATAACATCGACGGTTTTATCGATAGTTTCGGCACTATCGGGCTGCAACATCTTCCTGCACTTATCCAAATCGCTTGACACTTCGCGCGCTATGTCACTGTCAATCCTAGACGCCATTTGTTCTCTATTGTGTTGACATTTCTGTGAACAAGAAACAAAGAATAAGTAAAACTGAAATGTTTATACAAATCATACAAATACTCCTAGTAGCCTGCTTCAACCTGACATTGACTTAATTTACAAATTTAATTTGTACCAAAAATTTTGGAGGATGCGTGACTCGAACTGGCGCCTTTCGAGCTACGTCTGACCCAACCGTCCGAGTAACGCATCTAATGTAAATCTTGGTGTGTCTTGTTCAACTGGAAGTGGGATACAGAGAGTGGGAGGCTCCTTCGTACAGGATGCCGGCTAGATTATGGATACCACAACGGCGCCTATATCTGCCGTAAAGCAGTAATGTGTAGACATTACTGTGTTTCGGTCTGAAGGACGCCATAGCTAGGGCAAATGAGACATAACATCTTATGTGTCAAGGAGACGAGCGCAAATGTAGTGCCTTTCAGAGTTTTTATGTTTTTCGAGAATCCAGAGCGGCTGTATTATAATAGGCAGGGCGTATCAATTACCATCAGCTGAACGTCCTGCTCGTCTCGTTCTTTACTGTCATAAAAAAAAACTCTCAGGTTGTGGCTCCATATACAGGATCTACTTTACAGTTTTGCTTAACCCCAATATTTGCATATTAGGAAATTGACTTGAGATGTCTCTCTTTAAAATCTAAACAATATGTTATTTTTATGTTATATCTCTCACTTCTGGGATTAAATAATTAAAACCATATTTAAACTTAAGATAACTCATAATATTTAGGCTGGGTTGCATTATATTAGCTGTTATTGTTAAGGTTTAAGTCAAATTTACAGTCAACAGTAACGCTGACTTTGACATAGACTGCGGAATGTGTTGCACCATCGTATCCCTTGGCATAGTTAAAGTTAATAAATAATGGTTAAAAAGAAACTAAAAAACACGCTTTTTATAGAAAACCGAACTAAATAATAGAAAATATTTCCTACTTTTCAGTTTCATCGATATATAAAAGCGTGTATTTTTAGTTTTTTTTAACTATTATTTGCATTGTTGAATAAAATATTCTCTTTGTTATTAGAAAATTAACTAATATTAGATAAATCGGGTGAAGAAAATTCCTGCAATATAACGATAGAATTATAATGAAAATTAAATAAATAAACAAAAATCTTATTTTTCAAATTAAAAATTTAAAAACTTAATCAAATTAATGTATTATCATCCGTCATCGACAAATCTACGAAGTTTGAACGAGATCTGGCCGTTTAAAGTGGGTCAAAATCGCGCCCAAATGTGTCGGTTACAAACAAACATACATACAGGTGAAGCTGAAAAGTGAAATATTAAGTCAATATCGAATAATTATTTGAAACTTTTGTCAGGTCGCTCTTTAGATATTTAACGTTAACAATAGCTTTAACCGGCGAAGATCGGACTGTTACGATTAACAGTTAAAGTTATAACTTCTTTGCTTAACCAGTATTTTAACAGGTTTGTTATTGCTAATGTTGGTTGACCACTAACGAACCCAGCCTTAGATAATTATATATTTACGAAAAAAAAAAACGCCTTAAAATTTAATGAATAATCATTCAATTTACTGATTTCTTGTCAACAGAAAAGTTAGAGCAATTATGTTTTTTTTTTTAATAAGTAATGTTATCATCGTTATGTTATTTAACATAAGCTTTAAAATAAGACTGATGACAAAAAAAAATATATTCGTAAACTTGATGACTTATAAGCTGATAATGGCTTGCAATATAATTGTATGTTTCCTATGTATGGGCTTGTAAAAACAATTGATGCGTTCAGAGTAATATCCGCCTTCGATGCCTTGACCGAGGCGGGTTAAACTAGCAAGGTTGCGACTCTGTATAATAAACGGTTTGCAAAACACGAAACCCATACTCTGTTAGGAAGTAAACATGCTTTTATGAGATTTTATGGATTTTTTACAGGCACCAGCCACCCGCACGGACAATGAACCAAGTTAGGATGCTCAATTGCAAGAACAGGAGTTCCCATATTCAAATTCAAGTATTTTTATTCAAAATAGGATATGACATCACTTATTGAATGTCAAAAACCACCCATTCCAAAAATAATGCCTCAGACCTGAGAAGAACAGGCGCAACAAACTCAGCGGGCTTTTTTTCAACAAAAAATATGTTACAAAGTTATATTGTACAATTAGACTTATCATTTAATAGCCTGAGGGCGGTCGTTCCATTCCCAATCTGTGGAATCATTAAGAAAGACATTTATGTTGTAGTAACCATTACCACACAAACGCTCTTTAACAATTCTTTTGAATATCGTAGTACTTTTGTTTTGAACATTTTCTGTGATCTTGTTGTAAAAGCATAGAATACACACACAAAAGACTTACTAACTCGACTTAGCCGAGTAGTAGGCATACAAAGTTTATGTTTGTTTCTCGTGTTAACATTATGATTGTCACTGTTTCTAGCAAATTCGTCAATGTGCTTATGCATATTAATAAGAAAATTTAAAAAAATGGGGAAAAAAATTATTAAAACACCCAAATATCTGACCAGCACCGCGGTTGCATTTTTATTAAGACAAAAGTTAATTCGTAGGCTTCAAATATATTAAATTCATTTGCATGTTCGCAACTGTGGAAGCAAATAACTGAAATATATTTTTTTTTTGAAGGTATACATCTTTTGGCGCATTAGGGAAAAATTATCAGAGTGAATTTTTACAATGCGCGCGCACCCACCGTCACACAAATACGAAAACCTGAAGTTAGCTGGTCACCTAGACCAATTGTATCATACTACACCTAACAAGCCTCTTGTAACTACTGAAACACAAGTAATTACAACGAAAGTTAAATAAATTTCAAAATGTTATGTATATAGTTGTAAAGTAGAAAAAAAAACAATTTTGTAGTTGTATAAAAAAATAATAATTTAATGTAATTTCTTACGACATTAATAAAATAGCACCATGAATAATTTGGATTTTTGGACTTATTTGGTACACCCCGACCATTCAACAGTTCCGTGGATGCCTCGCACCAATTGCGCCGGCGTCATACTCGGTATGGTCCGGACGGTAATAATAATTTTGAAACAAACGGAAACTTCAAAATTCACCATAATATTATAACTGCGCTCAATAGCTCAGAGCCGCGCGCTTATGTGTATGAACGAAATAATTGTGTATTTGATTTGCCATATTATGAATCCTCTTAAGATGAACTAATGTAATATGTAAGTTCTTTTTTTATTAGAAATTTTTTATGAGAATAAGGGACGAGACAAGCAGGACGTACAGCTGATGTTAATTGATATGCTCTGCCCATTTCAATGCAGTGCCACTCAGGATTTTTGAAAACTCCCAAAAATTCTGAGCGGCACTACAACTACGCTCGTCATCTTGAGACATATTAAGAATTCAAGTCTCATTTTCCCAGCAATTTTACTAGCTTGGGAGCCCTTTAGACCGACACACAGTAATGCTTGCACACTTCTGCTTCACTGCAGAAATAGGCGCCGTTGTGGTACCCATAATCTAGTTGGGATCTAGGAGCCTCCCACTATGGAAGTTCTATTACTCGGAATAAATTGTGATTACTCGGCTGTATTGAGGCTCTCAACTTCGTCTCGTACCCATTAATTGCACCCTTATAACCGTTATCTTTCTACCCTGAGTGTGTATTGTACAGTGTACTATTGTTTACTTTTAAACTCTATATTTACAGTTCCTTCGAAAATATTACTAGCAAATAAACTTTAATCACATTTGTCACAAATGAACAACAGCATTGGAAGGATTTTTGAAGTAAAACTTCTCTAAGCGTGACTTGGGGGTAACTCAGAATATTTTTCTGACGGAAGTAACGTTAGTACTTCCGGCAGAAAAAAGTCAATTGAAACAATTTTTAACCACTATAATTTAATGGTTATTGCTCAGTAGTATTTTCTGAAAATCTCCAAGTGTATTTGTTCATTTATGACTACTCTGTAATAAATGATAAATAAAAGTTCTCAGTCTGACGTTTGCGACATTCATTAATTTTTCTTCGTCCATCGGACAGGCTAAAGGTTCGAGCCCATAGAGCCATATTCGTTTATATTCAATAACAACGTTATATTGATATGTGAAATATTAATAATTTAATTATTTTTATTCAATAAATTTATTAATAACACGGCTTTAATTAATGTAAGTATATATTTAATGGGATAGGTAAATTAAATTTTCTTATCTTTCAACTTTTTAAGAATATTTGTTATATACTGGATGTCCTAGAATAATTGGGACAAACAAGGGCAAACGAAAATAACAAATTTTGTCTATGAGCTTTCAGATAAGCAAAAAAAGTATATATATATATATGTGTATTTGTTAATTATTCCTAAAGTTAATTATAATTAAGTTTTACTTCAATCGCGCGTAAAGATTAAACGCACACACTTTTTTTAAATAACCTATTGTACATATTTATAAATATTCCTTACAAGTTGGAAAATTATATGAATACTAGCTGTTGACTAGCCCGACAGACGTTGTTCTGTACATATTAAATGAAATACTGTTTTTTTATGAATTTGTCAATAATATTTCATAACATTAAGAATTATTTCGTTAAACATGCTCCCTGTTGTTATAATGAAATTGTTTCACAGCATAACTGTCAAACCGTGCGTCAATAAATTCTCTCATAGAAAATATTTCCATAAAAACAAATATTGTACTCCATGAAGTAATCCCCATTAAAATCCGTTCATTAGTTTAAGAGTTCACTGGTAACAAACAACAGAAAACTGGATTTTTATATATTAAGATAAGATATAATGAAACAGGAAATTGTTAAATTTTTTTAGCTACTAAAAACTCTTTGTATAAATAATAATTTATGTTTTTCTCATTAAATTTAATAATATAAGTGTATTATGTGATCAAGATTTAAATATTAGATAAAATCCTCACAATCAAATTGACAACACATTTTGGTCAAATAATTGTAAATAGTTTATTCACACTTATGAATGTCAAAAGTTATAAATTTTACCATTTACCACGATTTTGGAAATGGTTAACCTTTAATGAGAAGAAGTTGCAGGAAACTCATTGCCACTCCTTTAAATCAACATTTACAGCTCCATCGTTTTACAAATCATTTCAATTACAACATATGTAAAGTGATGCAAAAAAAACGAAAAAACACACTTTGGTTGAAGAGATAATGGTTGAAATTTGAAATAATCATCAATTCACGCCTTAGTATAAATGAAAAAATTTCATAAATTAACTAGAATCTTATTTTGCAAATTGAAAAATGGAAAAAAATTATCAAATTAATGTATTGTTGGATTTCTATGTACAATTTCATTAGTAAAAGAAAAATCAGTAAATACAGATATAATGACAGCATCAGTCTCATCATCATCCAATTTCTTGGATCTTTCATCCAGACATCAATTACTTCCAGTTTACGAGCATGTCGTGTGGAGACTAGAAAACTACTCCAACATGATAAAAAGCCATCCATAAAGTACGTCACACGAATTCCAAGATATTTAAACCCTTCCCCATCATTGACACAGCTGGTCACATTTGTCATCGTATATTTTCAAAAATGTGATCTCATAAAATTTGGGACATCTTCCCGCCTCCTGTCACATAATGTCACACTATGTGACAGGAGGCGAGACATATATAAATTTACTAGCTGACCCGACAGACGTTGTTATGTGCATAATAAATAAAATATTGTTTTTTTATGAATTTTTCAATAATATTTCATAACACCAAGAATTATTTTGTAAAATATGCTCCCCGTCAATGAAGTTCTATATTATGTATAGAACGTCATTGCCCCTTGTTGTTAACTATAATGAAATTGTTTCACAGCTGAACTGTCAAACCGTGCGTCAATGAATTCTCTCATAGAAAATATGCCCATACAAAACAAATATTGAAAATAAAAATAATTATGGGTCCCAAATTGAAATAAAAACTATCCTATCTCTCAAGTTGGACCAAACTGCACACCATGAAGTAATCCTCATTAAAATCCGTTCATTAGTTTAGGAGTCCATCGCGGACAAACAACGTGTCACGTAATTTATATATATATATGTATATATATATAAATATATATATATATATAGATGGCCTCAAAGGAAATTTATAAAATAACTAGCTGACCCAAACGTTGTATTGCCATACAAAGTAATTAAAAATAAAGTTCAATAATTATTTGGGGTAAAAAATAGATGACGACAGTTGGTCAGTCCTACCAAATATTAAATCGTACATAAAATTTATCGTACAACAATAACCATTATATTTGATTACTATCTTGCAACTTTATTGCGTATCTGTGGATGGAATAGAATAATATTAGAATCGCGATACAAAAATAGGTGTTGATCGTAGACGGGTGAAAATTTTAAGTTGTATGTTATTTTCAACAATAAAAATAAAAAAATATATATTTAGGGGTGGGTCATAATATTATTATTGAGGGGATATGAAAAATAGGTGTTGGCCGATTCTCAAACCTACCCGATAAACACACAAATTTTCAAACAAATTGATTTCGGAGGAGTTTGGTAACAAACAACGGGACACGAGAATTTAATATATAAGATAATTTTTATTTATAATTTAATTGTAATATTATACGGTTGATATTAAATTATTGTACACACCGAAACTTTAAAAGTTTGCTCTTCATAAGTCTATGATCTACCATTGTTTTGTCAATTGGCTTCTTTACACAGATGGCGCTCTGAGAGAGAATTATAAGAAAGATATACTTTATTCTTTTAATCACCACTAACATTCCTTTTACATAATAATATTGACACAATTTATATTGCCCCAAACTAGGCATAGCGTGTACTATGGGTACAAGGCAACGAAATATTTAATTCTTTGTATATACTTAAACACACACAAATATACATTAAAATCCATGACCAGGAAAATAAGCATCCATATTTATAATATATTAGTTTGCACCTACTGGGATTCGAACCCGGGACGAATTGCTCAGTAGGCAGTTTCACTTACCACTGAGCCATATGCGTTGCCAATATTGTTGGTATCCCTCGCAAATTTTAAAACTAGAATTCCAATAAATATAAATTAACATGGGATACACAAAATGAGCCCGAAATGTACAATCCACAGAAACCGACACAAACTTGGCCGTTTAATTTGTCCGCCACATAATATTACGATAATATAAGTGAATACTTACAATAAAAGTACACACGTGTATGTCGAGTCACTGTAGATCACAAAATGGCATATTGGATCCAGTTGAACTTTTATTCATATAACGATGAAGCTTTGTCTTGAAGCCTTAGATTGTTGCGCACGAGGCGTTTCGAACGCCGCGTTCGAACCGTCTTACTAAACTTCTCATGGCACACGTGACATGCTGCACGTGTGCCTTGTGTTTTATTATTTAAAAAAGTATAATAACACGGACGAGTAAACGTAAGAGGGAGAGTTACGGGGGATACTAGTTACACAACTTTTTCTCCCATAAATAATCATATATGACTTATAAATACTTTTATAGTATCGTTTTTACACTTTTTCACAACGCACGACGGCTTTTTTAAAATATTTTATTGCGATGTAAACAGATCTGTCAGACGATCTCTCAGGCAATTCTCATAATGGCGGCCGATCGGCTTGTATTAGTGTAAGTGTGTGCGGGGGGCTATGTATTTACTCGTCTACCGGCTTGTTTTGGTGCTTCACTGTTATGTAAGGTGACACGGAGTCCTTCTTTTTTTACTCGTCCGTCTATAATAATAATTGAGACGAATAAAGGAATTAGTACTTTATAATCATTGTTAAAACTTTCGTGAGAAGTATCATGTATGCAGATTTAAAACGGCTTCATTCACGACTGATTGAACTACATCAAACTCATTGAATACTAACGCACCCACGCACGCACGCACTCAGGCGTTCTAGTCAGGATTAACCAACTTATCTAACAATAATTAAGTAATTTAGTCCAAAACGGTCTTCTAATCCCTCCCCCCTCCCTCCTTTTCCCCACATTCCTCTATCTTTCTCACTTTTTTTTTTCAATGAAATAAGAGGACAAACGAGCGTACGGCTCACCTGTTGTTAAGTGCTCAGCGCCGCCCACAATCTCTTGAAACACCGCGCTATTCGCTTTTTTTGAAGGTATCCATGTTGTATCGTCCCGGAAACATCGCACAAGGAAGTTCATTCGACAGCTTTGTAGTACGTGGTCTTCCACGTACTACAAAGCTTTCTTAATCTCCTTGAAAATACTTCATTGTACCGAATGATGGTGAAATGAGTACCGTTATGGCACCTTTTTATACCTGCAAGCAGAAGTGCGTGTTGTGAAATTGCTGGGCTAATGATTCTTAAAATCTTGTTTTTATAATATAAACTCAAAATTTTGGGTTCTTTAAGAATCCTGAGTGAAAAAAAATTGTTGTTTTTATTTTTATTCCGAGCATTTTCATATTTATTCACCTTTTGAACCTTCTCTGGACTTCCACAAATAATTCAAAACCAAAATTAACTAAATCGGTCTAGCCGTTCTCGAGTTTTAGCGAGACTAACGAGCAGCAATTCATTTTTATATATATAGATTTAAGTATGTTTATACATATATCTGTGTTTTAATTATTTTAACTAGTCATTGATTCTATGGTAGCTGTAAGTTAGTATATAAGTTTATATTCAACAACGAATAGCCCAGGCTTTCCCCAGTTTACCTGGACTTTTGCCCCTAAGACCATAATATTGTATTAGTTTATAAGTTTAATAAAGTGTGATCCCTGAACACGTAGATAGAGTTAAAGAAATAAGTTTTCTGAGGCCTACATATTATGAGGCTTAAATTGTTAATTGCTTCTACAGTTAGATAGTAAAAAAAATTGTTTTATTTCGTAACAGAAACTTCTCCGACACCATTTTTATTTAATTTTAAAAAATACCGGTTGCACTCCGAGAGTGCCGGCAGAAGTGAAAACATAAACATTAACGTTGTCCAAATTTGAATATTTTGGAATGGTTAGGGAACGATATCGCTCGAATTTCTTTATTCATTAGAATAAAAGTACTAGAATTTATGTGGTTAAATGCAATATTCGTTTATTACGCTATCATACACGTTGAATCATCGTTTTAGTAATATGTAAGACTGTGTGAATTTAGTTGTCAGTGACCTAAAAGTGCAAATTCATTCAAATCTGGTTCAAAAATATCCGATTTATCAAACCAGGCTAGTTGTATCGTATGTCACATAAATGCTTCCAGCCGAAGCTCAGCCAGTATTCAACCATATATTTTAGAGCTTAAGATACATTATAAATATGAAAGTACAGCTTAACAATGGATTAATTTTCACAAAGATTAGATTAGTTCTTTAGTTATAAAAGGACAATTTGAAAATATGATTTGATTTGCGAAGGGCACGGGTGAGGCATGTGCCCAGCGTCTAAACAGCGTTCCTCACGAATTGTATGTATGTACAGAAGTTGTGTTAATCACAATGCTAACATTAGGAACAAACATAAACTTTTTGTGCCTACTAATTGGTTAAGAAGAATTAGTAATTTATTTTGGGCGATGTATATGCTTTTACCACATGATCCTAGAAAATGTACAAAACAAATGTGTTACAAAATTTAAAAGATTTGTTAAAAAATGATTTCGTAAAGGTTACTATAACATGACTTTTTTTAATCATACCACAGGTTGGGAATGGAGTGACCGCCCTCAGGCTATTAAATAATACTTTTATATTAAATTATTTTGAATAAAAAGAATTAAATTTAAATTTGACTCCTAATTGCTACCGAGGCCTAAGGATTTTTTACCGAAATGCTAGTGAACAAATGTTACAAATTCACTCTTGCGGCAGTTTTTGCACGCTCTGTGAGGACGTAACCTTACGCAATGCCCTCTGTACCTAGCCTTCATTGCCTTATACGTTTAATACTTAACTATAAGTACACTTCAACACACAAATAATCGTTATCATAAAATAACATTAGCTTCTAGTGTTAAGATATTTTGGACATAGAGATATAATAATCTTGTTGTGCCATATTCATATAACAATGAAGGCAACAGCTGACGATCCAATGATGCGATATAAAGCATCACAAAACAATCTTAAACGTAGTGTACCTTGATGCGACCCCATTCACATCAAACTGCACCCGTCGCTTTAAGACAAGATGGAATGTGTCGTGTGCGTAATTACACGCGGAAGGAATGGAGTTGAAATTTTTTAAACAATAAAAAAGTATATTAATTACTATACATAATTACTATACTCATAACTGTTATATATTTACTAAAATTACTACCCGATAGAAGTATAATCTTATCAATATAAAATTAATTATCTTTACAATTATTACTGAGTGGTGAAGTTTATGAGTTTGTTGGAGGTAATCTCTGTATCTACTTAACCGATTTTGAAAATTCTATTACCAACAGAAAGCCACATTATTTGTGACTGCATAGGTTTATTAAATTAACCCGAAAAATGAATACTTTTTCGTGGTAGTAGCCGGCTTTAAAAAGTAAGTCGGAAAATAATAGCTGAATAAAAATGGCTGTTACGAACGCTGCCTTCATTTTATTATTTATTTAGTCTTATCAACTAGATACATAATTAAAAAGTACAAATAAGAATACTATAATAATAAATAATAAATACTATATTCGCACCTCAATAAGGCTACTGGAAACCCAAGCGCTGGCAGCTATTTCGGTCAACGGATCAGCCTTGCTATCCATCGCGGTAATGCTGCCAGTATTCTTGGTACGCTTCCACGTAATGATAGTTTTAATTTTATGTAGTCGTAGTATTGTAAATATAGTTATAAGATTTGTTTTGATTATATAAGAATAAAATTCTAACATTACAGCACATAATAAGAATAACAATTTTATGTTTTACTATTTATACATCCACACAATGGCGATATTAAATGAACACACGGATAGAGCTACTTAAACTTAAACATAAAAAAATTAATTAAAAAATTAAAGTAAGTGAAATTTTGAAATTTTCAAACAAAGAAATTATACATTTATAAAATAATATTTTAACCACCCTTACGAGGGTGCTATTTACCTACGGGTTCTGACGGCTACGGCGTGCCGTGCAAGAAGTGTCAGTGCCTACGCTAGCTCGGGGTTATTAGAATACTGGGCAAATGAGGCTTAACATCTTATGTCTCAAGGTGACAAGAGCAACTGTAGTGCCGCTCAGAACTTTTGGGTTGCTTGAGAATCCTGAGCGGCACTGCATTGTAATGTGCATGGCGTATCAATTACCATCAGCTGAACGTCCTGCTCGTCTCGTCCCTTATTATTATAAAAATAAAATTACTTACAAAATTTTAATCACCTTTACGTGGGTGCTATTTATCTACGGGTTCAGCGGGTCCGGCGTGGCGTGCAAAAAGTGTCAGTACCTACGCTAGCTCAGGGCTACTAGATTACTTACAGAATTTTAATCACCCTTACGTGGGCGCTATCACCTACGAGTTCTGACGGCTACGACGCGGCGTGGAAGATAAGTGTCAGTGCCTACGCTAGCTGGTGGCTACTAGATTACTTACAAGATGTTCCGAAATGATATTATGTAAAATTGATTTCTTTAAGTGAATTAAGTATGTATTTTTATTTTTGAATTCTTTTTTTATGATTACATTTAATTAGTGCGATCCGTGTGTTCATTGAATGTCGCCATCAAAATTAAAGATATGCACAACATTATTAAACTAAACAGCCCTTAAAATTATTTAGGAAAAGTTTATATTTATTTATTGGAACACCAACAATAGGTATACATGACATTTGCTTACACAATATTAAGATTCTATATAGTCTAGTATATCTATTAATTAAAGGCATTCACAGCATTTCATAATAGATGTTTACAATTGGCAAAAAAAAAGACTTAAAAATTAAAACAAAATGCTAGTAAATTAAATTAAATTTATTACAAAATATGATAGAAATTAACAATTTATGAATATATACAAGAAAATCTTATGACAATATTAAGCAATTGAAAGTAATTTTCGTCTGAGATCCGCTAAATTGTCGTAGAAGAGATCTAAATCAGCATTATTCAAAATTATAGAGTTATATGTGGAACAAATCCTATAGATAGGTGCATTCCCTCCAATATTAGTTCTCGTAACCGGTAAATAGAAAAAAATTGTTTTATTTCGAGTATTACGTTGAGGTACTTGAAATGTAAATTTAATATGTCCACAGAATCTATTTTATTGTTTACAATTTTGTACAGATATGTAATGTCAAGCATACGCCGACGAGCTGCTAATTTTTGTAAATTGAAGAATTGTAACCTGCTATAATATTCACTTCTATTGCTTATGTTTTTATTGTTTTTACACAGATGTCGAGTAAACGTACGATTAATCCTCTCGATTCGGTCACTATGTACCGAATAGTATGGATTCCATATTGTGCTGCCAAATTCGAGAATGCTCCTCACGAGTGCATTATATAAAATAATTTTAGGTTTGGTGCTCTTAAAATCTTTTGTCACTCGCCATATAAAGCCGTATATCTGAGCAGCCTTAGAAATTATTTTATTGTAATGTGGAATGAAGTTCAGTTTACAATCTAAAATTACACCCAAATCTCTAACCTCTTCTACTTTTCTTAAATTTACATTATTTAAACTATAAGTTGTTTGAAGTGAGGACCGTTTTCTGGTAAATGATATGTGATGGCACTTGGAAACATTTATAATCATTTTATTTATATCACACCATACTTGAATTCGGTCTGAGTCTTGTTGAAGTAACATAGCATCGTCCTCTGTTTGGATTATTCTATATAGTTTCATATCATCGGCGTATAATGAATACTCTGAGTGTTTAATGTATGAACTTATATCATTTATAAATAATGCAAAAAGCAGAGGTCCGAGGTTAGATCCCTGAGGCACTCCAGAATAAGCAATAAATTTGGACGAAGACTCGCCGTTAATAGAAACAAATTGATACCTATTTGTAAGATATGATTCTAACCATTTCAATAAGTTTCCTCCAATGCCATATTGTTTATCAAGTGAGAAGGATTTTATGGTTCACTTTGTCGAAAGCACTGGAAAAGTCTGTGTATATGCTATCAATTTGTCGTTGATTGTCCATGGCTTGTGCGATGTTATGAATATAATGAAACAGATTAGATTCTACAGATCTACCACATCTAAAACCATGCTGCTTATCATTGAGGTATTTTTTGCATTGTGACATTAATACTGGGCAAATAAGAGATTCTAATAATTTTGAAAATGTACTTAAAATTGAAATTGGTCTATAATTTTCGACATTGTTAATCTCACCCTTTTTATAAACGGATACAATGCGAGCTTTTTTCCATTCTTCCGGGAATGTGCTTGTTTCGAGAGATTTATTGAAAATTATCGTTAGTGGATATGAAAGGCCGATAGCACATCTTTTGATAAATACTGGTGGAATGTTATCAAGCCCAGATCCTTTATTAAAATTCAAGCCTTTCAGTTTTTTTAGGACCTCTCTTTCTGTAAAGTTGATGGTATTAAGTGACATATTGTTATGTTCATGGGTCGGTATATTGGTACAATGAAAAAAAGAAACAGTGGAGTCTGAGTAAACTGAGCTAAAATGTGTGGCGAAAAGGTTTGCTACGTCTAGACTACCAATGGCATTTACATCACCTCTATACATTTCATGCGGTAAATTACTTTTTGTAGCTTTTTTATCATTAACATACTTCCAAAATGATTTGACATTATTACATATTTATGACTTTGTTAATTTCTTGGTAAAATATATACAACATTTCATTTACGCATTTAGCTGTACAAAGTTTTTCCCTCCAGTTAACATTTATTAGACTTGATATTATAGTGTTAAAATTAGCTTTAAAGAAATTAAATTTGGTTCATGGCTTTTTTTTCATAAATTGTAAGCTTATTTTATCTATTTGAATATTAAGAGGTAAAGGATCTAGCTTACTAATGATTATGTTAGTACTTGTTCACGTTGGAAAGCGCGGGCGCGGAGACGTGGCGAGTTCGTGTTCACGTTGACCGCTAGGCGTTTGCGCGAGTTTGATGTGTTGTCAGAGATTGTAAACATGGACGACGATCTTTTATTTTTAACCGAAAAATCATATCTAAAGTGGGAGTAGATAAAGAAAGAGAACGCTATGGTGAATTTCGTACTTTATACAATAATTTGAGAGAACATCCTTCCAGATTTTTTGGATATACCAGGATCTCAAATCGCAGTTCTAGCCTGAACAGCACTAATAAACTCTTCTATACTGAAAGACATGATGAAGACGTGGTACCGTTTCTAGCGACAAGTTCATACTGGTTGAACTTACCTGACGTCGCGATTGAATCGCGCAATCCGCCGCTAGTTCGACGTGAACACACAAAAACATCTCACGCGTTTGATATTGCCGCGAGCGACGCGCGCGCACCCCACGCTAGCTAGCCTTGCTTGCCCGCTACTTAGACCGCACGTGCGTTTCGTATGTGAACACTTGGATATTACGCTATATGTTTGATATTTCGTGACCGCGCCCGCCACCGCGCCAGCGAGTCAACGTGAATGAGCACTTAGACTTAGTTACCCGAGCTTGATTAGTTGAAAGAACCAAATCCAAAATCTTGTCATTACAATTCATTACATTATTGTTTTGTTTTAAACCACTTAATGATAAAAAATCGACCAAATTAAACCCAAAGTAATTATCATAGTTCCTGGGTTCATAAACATTAGGTTGATTACTGTCAGTCCATGATATTGAGCTCATATTGAAGTCACCCACGATTATAACTTCCTGAAAGTAGGAAACAGCTTCACTTACACACGCAAAAAAATCTTTCACTTCACTTCTATTTAGTGGCGGGGGAAGGTAAACAGCACATATACCTAATTTGTTCGAACTTGATTGGTGACTATCATATTGACTGCCTAAGGATACCCACAAATTTTCATCTTTGGTTCACCTCCTCTAGATTTTTGGGAGCAATTCCTATCTTTTCTGTACACAGTATATCTAAATATTAAGCATGAAGATTAGCTACGTTCAGGGATCAATGGCTAAGTGACTTCCGACACTATTGCTTAATATCATCTAAAAACTTTAGGGACTGTGCCTGTGACTTTTTATCCTTGCGAATATAAATTTGACCATTTCGAACCCAAATGAACTTGTAGCCCAACTATTCATTTTATCCTGGTGGCACCATGAAGATTTTTCTTATCAGGGCATAAATGCTCTGATACATATATTTGAGCTAATTCTCCTCCAATACCAAGCAGTTGTGTATTAAGTTTGTTGTTTGCGTTGGTTTTATTGTATTTTTGAATAGCAGCCAAAATATTATCACGACAGCGATTACTACGAAACTTCATGACAACTGATCTTGGCCGCCCATTTTTTGGGTTTTGTTTAGCAACTCTGGTGCAAGAAAGTGTGTCGCCGATACGTAACATTATTTTAGGTAAGTTCTCATTTCTGAATTCAGGCAAACCATGTATCTCGATATTGGTGTTTCTGGAGTATTGCTCAATGTTTGATAGTCTTTCTGTCAAGACCCTAACATTTCTATCTAACATTGAATTACTTAAAATAAGTTCTTTGACTTCAGAACCCCTTTTTTCTACGAGTGACTTCATTTCATCATACTTGATAGCGGCAAAATTTACTGCCTCTGTCAAAGTTATTATTTCACTTTTAAGAGGCATTATTTCGGTTGACAGTATAACTCGGATTATTCTCGGTATGTCGACTTTTAGCGTTTTCCTAATCTCAGTTCGAATAAGATCACACAGGCCTTGATCAATTGTGGGTTGACATTCTTCTTCTTCCGAGTCCTCGTTGGTGGATTGTTTTTGACTCCGTACAGGGGTTTCACTATTGTCTCCAAGTCGTTTTGATGAAATCTTACACGCAGGGCATTTCCATGCAGCTTTGTTTTCTTTAGACATTTTTTTGTAATTTACTTTTGCAATATTGACGCATGAATGATGAAAAATATTTTTACATCCACTACAGCAAATACTTTCGTTGGCTAAAGCTGATTTTCTACAGCCATCACACAAGTTCATTTTTATAACTTTAATTTTTTATCTAAGCACAGTTATAAATGCTGCCCTACTAAATAAAATATTAATATTAATATGATGTCCACATTAATAAATGCTCCAATATATACTCTTTGTTGAGATCACTTCGTGTTGAAATCACAAAAAAAAGATGAGGGTACTTGTATAATGCAGTGATTGGAGTTCGTTCTTCTGTTATGTTATTGGTTTTAACAATTAACAATTAAATGTCCACTTCACACTGATCTTTAACATATAAGTTCATTACAAAATTGTTTTAAAATCTAAACAACACAGTGCTTCATTAATAACACCATTTAAACTTTGATTGCGGGTAAAAATGGTAAGTCAATATCTTTTGATTACATCCACTGACTGATTTTTAACTATTATAATAATTTAAAAAGGGAAAATATAGATTCACACTTAAATGACTTACAATAAATTATTGAAGTTTTTCTATCCCGTTTTTCTATTATAACTCACTATTCTTAACAACACACGCGCACAAGATTATGAAAATATACGGAGCTAGTTGGCACGTCTTTAAGATTCACCGCAGTAGTATATGTTCACAGCAGTAGGAGCGAATGAGTGAAGAAAGAATGAAATACCAAATATATAACGCAAGTGTGTGTGGACAAGTTAATCGCGGGAGACCTCCTAGAACATTCGTCGACAAAATTGAGGACGTTTTGAGAATAAAAAAGGGTCGAAGCACCTGAAACCGGGAGCATGTATAAAAAAAATAATGAATGTAGAGGAAGCACGTGAGGTTTGTAAGGATAGAAGCAAATGGCATTCTATTTTCTCTGCCTACCCCAACGGGAACAAGGTGTGAGTGTGCGTTTGTGTGTTTTATTTACTAAAATAAAAATAATGAATTAAGTTCTAATTACTTATTCACTAATCAATATTCCCTTTTTTTATAACAATGAAACAATGCATACAACAATATTTAGTCAATGGCTATTTATACACTTGACCTTGTTAAAATTTTAAACAAATTTAAATTTAAAATAAATCACTGTTACTGTGAATATCTTATTTCAATATTTTATTATCGTTTACGCATTCAATAAAAATTATTAAAAATTTGAGAATAGGTACCTAGAGTATCCAAACTGATGTAAGAAAATCAGCCAGTGGACCAAACGGGCTTTAGATAAAAAAAATTAACAAAAAAACAACCGACTGCAAAAACACTATTCCAAAACAATAGATATAATAATATGCACTAGAAAGTATGAAAATAATTGCGTATGTTTATACAATCCAATTAATTAATCTAATTCTAGTTATTGTTATATTTGCAATCGGTGTCCTCCCGCTTCGGCCCCGCTCTCGTCTGTCGCCTCCTCAGGTCGCGCGTGCGACTCAAGCACATCTTACCATAAGTATGTATGTAGTTACAAAACTACATGACACCAACTTCCGACTGAAGATTCGACCAAGTATCGTTAATTTGCTGATAAGAATTGAAGAGTTCCGTTACTTTGTCATGGATCCCATAATCAGAACCAAAACGAACTCTCACCAAACTACCTTTGCAGTATATCCTTTCTTATAAGAAAAGAATTATCGAAATAGGTTGGCGTGATATTAAGTTATTTTTGAATTTGTCGCGCACATTCTTACAGAAAAATTAAGACTTTTATGGTTTTGCAATGGAACCACACGGGGAGCACTAGTCGAAATTTCTGAGGTAACGACCGACCGACGAATTGACAATCTCCTCCTTTTTTGAAGTCGGTTAGAAAAATTTTTCAACGGTTAATCACATATACACTTTGAAACATATTATTGAGAGGTACTTGGAATATAACAAACCCCTAAAAAGGGAAACAAGGAAAAACCTAAAGTCATAACTTTAGGTTTAACAAACTCGAAACACCAATAACAATTACCAATAGTACTTTAGAATATTTGGAAGAATACATTTACCTCGGTCACCTTATCTCATTTGAAAGATGTACAGATAAGAAATAAACAGACAGATCATGATAGATGGAGTAATTATTGGGCTTTGAAGGAAGTTTTTAAGGGTACTTTACCACTCACATTGAAAAGAAAGGCCATGAACATATGCCTCACACCCTGCCTCACCTATGCCTGTCAAACCTGGTTCCGTACAAAAAAGCAAATTGAAACACTCAAAAGCTGTCCGAAAGCCACGGAGAGAAGCTTTGGCAAGTAAGTTTTTTTTATGAAAATAAGAGACGAGACGAGCAGGACGTTCAGCTGATTGTAATTGATACGTCCTGCCCATTACAATACAGTGCCTCTCAAGATTATTGAAAAACCCAAAAATTCTGAGCGGCACTACAACTGCACTCGTCATCTTGAGACATAAGATGTTAAGTCTCGTTTGCCCAGTAATTTCACTAGCTACGGCGCCCTTCACTTTCACTTCACCTTCACTAGCTGCCGAAATACAGTAATGCTTACGCATTACTGCTTCACGGTAGAAATAGGCGCCGTTGTGGTACCTATAATCTAGCCGGCATCCTGCGTAAAGGAGCCTCCCACTGGTAAAGGCATTTAGTGAGTATTGCATCATATGTGTAGATGAACATTATCTTTTGTTATTTGGTAGAGTTCTCGTGACAGGCATCGTCATGCTCGCTTAATTTACTGCTTGTGGTGGCAACGTGGGGCGGGTCGTTCCTTTTCCCTAAAATATGGTCGAGGGAGGCGATGGCTGGTCCATGCGCCATGCTCGTGAACAGGCGTTACTTGTGGTGGCTGGATGATCCTCTCACCGGGAGTTCTGCTTTATGTTTTTTTTTTATTTCTTTTATTTTCTTTATTTTTTTAATTAAAGTTACTCAATAACTTTAACTATGTTTTTACTTATTAATTTAAATTTTTTGACTTACTCGTGTAAGGCATTTAGTAATAATTGACGTTTGAGTATTTTTGCTTCATCACTTTACAGATAATTATTGTAATTGAAACGATTTGTAAATTTAATTGAAAATAGGAACTTGTGATACAATTCTATTTTTAAAAAAGCAACCTTAGAGTTTCCTGCTCGTTCTTCTCTAAGGAAATCTGCCTTCTGAATGATATGATATAATATTTCAAGGGTAATGCAAGTTACCTACGAAATAAAATATTTTTGATTTGATGATTGATTTCACCTGATTACTGCCGCCATATTCCACCTTCGCACGACACGCCACAAGTTAGGATATCATTCCCACCATCTGGATGTGTGGCAGTCCTCCACAGTGCGGTTTTCTACGAGCTCTCTTCCACGTTCTAGAAGGCTGTGGAATGAGCTTCCTTGTGTAGTGTTTCTGGGACGATACTACATGGGTACCTTCAAAAAAAGTGCGTACAACTTCCTTAAAGGCCGGCAGCGCTCCTGTGATTCCTCTGATGTTGCAAGACAATGTGGGTGGCGGTGATCACTTAACACCAGGTGATCTGTACACACATTTGTCCTTCTCTTCCATGAAAAAAAATAATGTTTTTTTAAAGTGAAACTCATTCGTATCAGGTACAGTCGTGCGATCATCAAGAGTAAAATTTACCAGAGTAATTTATACATACATCATTGATTGATGAAGCTGCAAGTATTAATTTAAGTGAGAATTAATAAGTTGATTGTCATTTCGCCTCGTTACCTCACACTTTGACGCGCCAAAAATATTGATTTAAAAGAATTTTAATTCGCTTGTTTTAAATTAACATAAGTCTTAGATAATTGAAACCTAAATACTTGAATTAATTGAATTGAAATTAGTCTATACATTCTATATTAATATACTGAGGGAAAACTTTGTACCCCTTTTTTAACAAATTAAGCGAACTAGTTAACGTGAAACTTAACACAGTTAAAGTATATATGGAAAAGAAGTGCATAAAGCTATTTCTTACATAAAATGCCTTATAAAATATTACATCATCATCATCAGCCGGAAGACGTCCACAGCTGAACAAAGGCCTCCCCAAAGATTTCTACGACGATCGGCCATACCACGGAATACGTTCCTCCTCTGCGCTGCCCTCATCCAACGTATTCCGGCGATCTTGACCAGATCGTCGGTCCATCTTGTGGGGGGCCTACCAACACTGCGTCTCCTGGTACGTGGTCGCCATTCGAGGACTTTACTGCCCCAACGGACATCTGTCCGTCGAACTATGTGCCCTGCCCACTGCCACTTCAGTTTCGCAATCGTTACATACACGCCTTGAGTGACATACAACAAACACACAAACATTATAGAACTAACTTATGTATTTACTGTACTCAAGAACTCTTATTTTTTTACTTATTAATTTACATTCTCACAAGTGGACGTTTGAGTATTTTTTGTTGCATCACTTTGCATATATTGTAATTGGAATGATTTGTAAATTGCATTGAAAATAAGAACTTGTAATACATAATGTGTTTTGAAAACAGCAACCTTAGAGTTTCTTGCTCGTTCATCTCTAAATAAATCTGCCTTCCGAATGAGATGCATAAAAAATTACATATTTCAAGTGTAATGTGATTTACCGATGAAATAAAATATTTTTGTTGGATTCATTAATTGATTGACAAATAAATGAATTTCAACCTCTGGGTCTCGACTAAAAAAGATTTGCTTCAACTCCATGACTGTATATAAATAGCATCATTACTCAAAGTCAAATAAACTTAATTCAAAGAGGCCAAATGATTTGAGTTTTCTTTGGTGTTAATTCCGCCAATTAAGTAAAATCGGACAGTAAAATCTATTATTTAATAGCCTGTGGGCGGTTGCTCTATTCCCAATATGTGGTATCATTAAGGATATTTTTATAGGATGTTGATATATGTTATACATAGGCTGCACTAAAAGTATCGGGAATGGAATATTTCCACTGTTCCTGTCATATAAAAATCTTTTTAATTGAAAACTCCTTGGTTTTAAAAATCGAATACCATTTATTTATTTAAAAAAAGATTCTTGGTTTTGTCACAAGGTCTTGTCAAACTTGTTTAATCGTTGAGAAAATCGAATTGACTCGAGAAAATTCTAGAGCGATGATTTATTATGACTTTCGAAGTGGTTTAACACAAAAACAGTGTGTTGACCGGATGATTTCTGCATTTGATGATGAAGCCCCTTCCAAAACCACAATTTATCGCTGGTTTGCTGAAATTTAACGTGGACGTGTCAAGCTCAGTGATGATCCCCTTCAAGGTCGTTCAAAAACTGCAGTCACCAAAGAAAACGTTGATGCTGTGCGTAAGCTGATTGAGGAAGATCGACATGTGACATACCGCGAAATTCAGGCAACTTTAGACATTGGCATGAGTCAAATACAAGTAATCTTGCATGAACAATTAGGTGTAAAAAAGTTGTTTTCCCGATGGATACCGCATTTGCTTCACAGAAGAGCAAAAAGCGGCTCCCGTTACTTGGTGCGTCAGAAATCTCGAGAGATTCCACGCAGGATCCTCAAATGCTGTATACAACATCGTATCAGGTGACGAGTCCTGGATATACGCGTACGAACCCGAAAAAAAAAACAGTCACGAGTTTGGGTGTTCGAAAATGAGTTAAAGCCAACAAAAATTGTACGTTCACGGAGTGTTGCAAAAAAATTTGGTGGCCACGTTTGTCTCCAAAACCGGCCATGTTGCGACTATTCCTCTTGAGGGACAAAGAACGGTTAATGCAGAATGGTATGCTAGCATTTGCTTACCACAGGTCCTTTCTGAACTCCGTAAAGAGAACTGCAACCGCCGCATCATCCTCCATCACGACAATGCGAGTTCTCACGCCGCGCACAGAACAAAAGAGTTTTTTGAATTTCGTAATACATTTTGTTTTGATAATTATCTGGGATCTTATTGAAAAACCATATACAACGCCCGACAAAAGACTTACTATTATATATATATGTTTATTTCTTTAAATTTTGCTCTCAATGATTCTTTTAGGTCCTACCTAGGTATAGGTTATAGCGCGAACAGTGTTCTTCTGCAAAAAAAAGAGGCTAATTGGCCAAAGTGGTATGATCTCAGCTTGGTTATTATTGACTATATATTATATTTTTAACACCACTGTGTTAAAACGCACAGCACGGAGTTATTAGTCACACAATTTTTTTCCAGAGTAATTAATAAATAATATATAATAATTATAATTATAACAACAAATCTTATAACTATGTTTACAATACTATGTATACATTAAATTAAAACTAACGTTACGGGGAAGTGTATCAAGAATACTGGCAGCATTTCCGCGTTGTATAGCTAGACAGTACAGTTGACCGAAATAGCTGCCAGCGCTTGGGTTTCCAGTAGTCTAATTGAGGCGCATAGATAGCACTTTGTACATTCTCCACGCATCTGGCACAGGTGTCTACTGTACCTCTGGGCTTCACAGGCCAAGTGTCTCGACACCAAACGGCATAAAGATGTAAGACTCACTGAGACCGACATATTTGCGACGTTCAGCTAGGCAGTACAGTAGCCTTATTGAGGCGCATAGATAGCACTCTGTACATTCTCCACGCATCTGGCACAGTTGTCTACTGTACCTCTGGGCTTCACAGGCCAAGTGTCTTGACACCAAACGGCATAAAGATGTAAGACTCACTGAGACCGACATATTTGCGACGTTCAGCTAGGCAGTACAGTAGCCTTATTGAGGCGCATAGATAGCACTCTGTACATTCTCCACGCATCTGGCACAGTTGTCTACTGTGCCTCTGGGCTTCACAGGCCAAGTGTCTCGACACCAAACGGCATAAAGATGTAAGACTCACTGAGACCGACATATTTGCGACGTTCAGCTAGGCAGTACAGTAGCCTTATTGAGGCGCATAGATAGCACTCTGTACATTCTCCACGCATCTGGCACAGTTGTCTACTGTACCTCTGGGCTTCACAGGCCAAGTGTCTCGACACCAAACGGCATAAAGATGTAAGACTCACTGAGACCGACATATTTGCGACGTTCACCTAGGCAGTACAGTAGCCTTATTGAGGCGCATAGATAGCACTCTGTACATTCTCCACGCATCTGGCACAGTTGTCTACTGTACCTCTGGGCTTCACAGGCCAAGTGTCTTGACACCAAACGGCATAAAGATGTAAGACTCACTGAGACCGACATATTTGCTGTCTCAGTTATAATTACAAATGATATAACCTTGTGAATAAAGAAAAAAACCCTTTCACCTTAAGAGTAGAGGTAAATAATTCATCTAGGCGAGTTTATTAATACAAGAAACAACATTTTTATTGTTTATAAAGATAAAGTTATAAAAACAATATATATAATTATTATGACTGTGTTTTACAACGTCATTGACAGCTATACTTAATATTTGTGCGGTACAATGAGTACAGATCCGACGACTCGTACAGTACGTACGGTCAGCACATAAATAAATGCACCAATACTTTTACATTTTTTTTATAATACTTCATATGGAACTAATTATAGTAAACGATATTAAAATTAGCTTTCCGTCATTAACCATTGACTTTTTGATTTTGATTATCAATATATTTTCTTCTTCAAAATGTAACAAACCTTTTTTCCGACTGTACAAGGAAATTCAAATTTCAAGTTTAGAATTCCTGTAAATATACAACTTATCGACGGTAACTCATCTTATCCGTACACGCTGTCTGTCAATAGGACGACGTATAGCTTACCAGCGATAGAAGTTTGTATGGAAATTGCAACAGTGAACTGGTGATAAGAATGACTTATCGGGTATATTGGGACAGCTTAAGATTATTGACAGCTAATTACTGACAGAAGAATTTAGTATTTTGGGAACGGCCGTAAATCAATAGTTCTGTCATACTAACACGGTCGAAACTAAAATCAGTGCGACAATCGGTGGTATTTTTGTAATTGGAAATTCGTTGACATAAGTTCCAAACATATCCAGTTTTTGTTCTTCGTATTCTTCTATCATTTCCTTTGAACGTTTACTGGACTCTAACTGGATCAGAGCCTTGCATCAACGACATTCGAACGGCAAATTTGCTTCGTGCAACTTTTTTAACTTACTAACATTGTTCTATCTAAAATATTTCTACTACTACAATTAAAATGGTTATCCATGTCAAAGTCACAGTCAAATACACGTACTGTATTTGAATCGTCATTAAAAATATTTAAGTAATTTGAATTACTGAATCTACTGTTCGAAAAAAGTAGAGCTCGGGAGAAGAATATACAAGAAACTCAACGGTCATTCTTTTCAATTAAAGACAGTATTTTAAATTGGCTGTATCATGTAATGTGTAAGCATTACTGTGTTTCGGTATGAAGGGCGCCGTAGCTAGTGAAATTATTGGGCAAATGCGACGTAACATCTTGTGTCTCAAGGGGACGAGCGCAGTTGTAGTGCCGCTCAGAATTTTTGGGGTTTTTCAAGAATCCTAAGCGGCACTGCATTGTAATGGGCAGGGCACCGTATGAATCACCATCAGCTGAACGTGCTGCTCGTCTCGTCCCTTATTTTCATAAAAATAAATATACATAAAAAAAAGGTTGTAAGTTGTTTCATCCAATGTATCAAATATTTTATAAAAAGTAATAAAAAATAAATTGTATAAATATAATTTATCGTATATTGGATGAATCAATCTTTAGAGTAGAGTAGAGAATTCATCCGTGTAAGGATGCTTCGTGAACATGATGGTCGTGATTACTGTATATGTTCTATTACATATTTTAAGTCGACAACTAAACCAAACGTAAAAATTATGCAGAATGCGTATCTCCCAACAATATACGTTCAATCTTGTTACGATAATATGCATCAAACGATTTCCCTAAATCGGAAGATAACTTCATCTCAAAACGGAACTGAACCGTCAATTTGTGTAACTAAAATTCGAAATTTAATTTATTGACATAAGCTCGATGCTATTATACTATTCTATTATACTATTCTCGTTTTGTTATAGTGGTTAGTATAAATACCACTGGACATGCTGTTCCATATGTTTGACAGCAAATTTTTGTCTATGTGAAGCGCCACTCGCGAGCGTGCAGGGAACTAATTTTGACGTATAATACAAATTGGCTGCGAGGGAAGCGTACAGTACTCTGAAGTATTTTTGCATTTTGAATTAATTTCATTCGTTTTCCCTGTTATTTATACTTCAGGAATCAACGAAATAAAGTACACATTTTTTTTGTTAATAGTTTCCCACTATCTATCGATGTTTGTTTAGCTGAGGTCGTCATGTTTTAGTATCGCAAACTCTCGATATGGCCAACAACGCCAAAATGGCGAATATCAAACAGGCACAAAAGCACTTTGACAGCCGCCAGTGCAGTGGTATATAGTAGAGGGCAGTGTTTTGTTATGAGAATAGGTCTACAGGACAACTGCAGCTCCGACAGAAAATCATGAGGGAAAAACTCGAATCTACGTTTGGTTCTCGACTAACCTTCTCCAAAACTTAAACAATCGTTTCGAAATCTATACTAATATTATAAAGCTGCAGTGTTTGTTTGTTTGTTTGAACGCGCTAATCTCTGGTACTACTGGTCCGATTTGAATGATTCTTTCAGTGTTGGGTAGTCCATTTAGCGAGGAAGGCTATAGGCTATGTTTTCAAAATTAGGGATCCATAATAAGATTGCTATTTTGTAACACAAGGTGTAAAATCGAAAACCTATTTTTGCGTGCGCTGCAAAAACTATTGACAATAGAACAAAATGATGTACAGGCTATAATATAGGCAATATTTTATTACTTATAAAACTATCGCGTGAATTATACTTTATATGGCAAAACAACGTTTGCCGGGTCAGCTAGTTAGTAATAGTATTGGTAGGTATACATCCCTATTCTGTGGTACTAGTAAGTAAATATCTTGAGTCCACTTATGTCTGTTACATTTGCATACAACATACCTTAGAAATAAACTTGGTATTAAGATAGATATTAAGTAATATCTGATAATAAGCCAAGAATATGCAAAATGTTGATATATCACAGACAGCACCTTTAATAAATGATAATTCAGAAGTTTTCCGAATGTTAAACAGCCTTGCAAATAAACGCGGGAAATGTTATACGTATAAACCAATCATATAATCTAGACCAAAAAGTTTGAGTGTACATAACAGGTACATAAATTCCCAACTAGCTGAAAATTAATAAAGTTTATTAATATTTCGAGAAGGAGGTCACTCGTCGAATCCAACTCGGATGTGCAGCGTTCGGGAAGCTCCGTAAAATCTTCTAGTCCCAAATACCGCAGTGTCTAAAGACGAAGGTTTTCAACCAGTGTGTGTTGCCAGTGATGACTTACGGTTCACAGACGTGGTCGCTAACTATGGGCCTTATGAGAAAGCTCATGGTCGCTCAGAGGGCAATGGAGAGGGCTATGCTCGGAGTTTCCCTGCGAGATCAAATCAGAAATGAGGAGATCCGTAGGAGAACCAATGTTACCGACATAGTCCAAACGATTGCGAAACTGATGGCCGTTGGGGCGGTAAAGCCCTCGAATGGCGACCACGTACCGGAAGACGCAGTGTTGGCAGGCCCCCCACAAGATGGACCGACGATCTGGTTAAGATCGCCGGAATACGTTGGATGAGGGCAGCTCAGGACCGATCATCGTGGAAATTTTTGGGGGAGGCCTTTGTCCAGCAGTGGACGTTTTCCGGCTGATGAAGATGATGATGATTAATATTTAACATTAAAAAATAAAATAAAATTAACATTTGTTTTATTGATATCTTTTTAAGTTCCCCATCATTCCAATGTATGGATTTTTTTTTACTCAAGGTCAAAGGTGGACAAAATAAGTATTTCGCGATTTTTAGCAAAACGGTAACTATTGTTATAAAAGTACTCTAGTCAGAAATTGTAGATCATAAAATTATCTATGAAAAATACATCAACACATTTTTTCCTACGAGGCACAGTTTTTGAGATATATCGATTGAAAAAGTTGTAAAAACGCAATGGAGAAAAATACCTCTTGAGTGAGCATGACGAAGCATGACACTATAAAAAATAAATGTTGCAAATATATTTGCTTATCGCATCTCAAGGGGTCCTTGTATGTGTAAAAAATTAAACATACTGCATAAATACAGCCTAGAGTGAATAAAGGTCATGGTTTTAAATTAATATTGTGCCAAATAAGTTCTTTACCATTAAAAAATCCAGTTACAATAACACACGTACTAATTCTTTGATGTTTTAAATTTCATTATAATTAAATATTATGTCAAATATATAATAACTTATCCGGCATACGTTGTTTTGCCATATAAATTATTCTTAGTGTTAGACAGTTTTCTAAAATAAACGTAGCCTAAGTTACTCCTTATTACACCAGCTACCTGCCAATAAAACTCTCGTCAAAATAGGTCCAGCCATTTCAGATATTAGTCGAAACAAACAGACAGACAGACAGTCAAAATTTAAAAAACATTTCATTTTGGTGTATATATCTAATATATAAAATTCTCGTGTCACGATGTGCCGGATCGAACTCCTCCGAAACGGCTTGACCGATTCTCATGAAATAATGTAATTTGTTTTTTTTTTGACATTTTTTTTTAAATTTGTTTGATTATGAGTCAGCATTTAAAAATACATACAACTTCAAATTTTCACCCATCTACGATATATCAACAGTTACTTTTGTATCGCGATTTTAATTTCGGCAATACAACGTTTGCTGGGTCAGCTAGTATTCATATACATGTAGTAAAAAAAGGGTTATTTCAATATTACAAACAGACACTTAAATTTTATTTATATGTATATATATAAGTTGTCATAGGTGACAAATGTCATATTTGCAACAGTCATACACAGCATTAATTATTTAATTACAGCTTTTTCCGGTCCCGAAGTCGTATCGGTCCGGGAATACAGCAACCAGTAATTGATTCCACACAGTGGGCAAGCGAGGCAAAACGCGTGGTTTTGTAATACCGGACGTCAACGTGTTGCGTACTTCACATTTTGACGTAATGTCCGGTGGTGGAATTCGGCCGCTGGTATCAACCCGAATAGCTCCTCAGAGCACTCCGCGTGATAAATGCATCACAACATGTAGAAATAGTATTTGATAATAAGAAAATAGTTATTGTTTGTAAACGGTAACCTTTCGTAATTATACGCCGAACATGGTCGAGCTAATGAGTCAGCTTATGGAGTAGTTAATAGTCCGTTATGAACAGTAATAATCGTTATTACAATAGACTTCTTCGACGCTCCAAACGTGACAGAACAGAATGCAGGATGTCATAAACTGCAATCCCATATATCGATACCTCAGTTTCAAATTGTAACAAGTCAGAAATGCAGATATTTGAGGTAATTATGAGAAACTGTTCCATAAAATATAACGCACCATTACCACAGAGAAAGAAGTCGATAAGTGAATGCAGTTTAGTCATTACTTTTTTAATGAAAATAAGAGACGAGACGAGCAGGACGTTCAGCTGATGGTAATTGATAAGCCCTGCCCATAACAATGCAGTGCCGCTCAAGATTATTGAAAAAACCAAAAGAAACTGCGATCATCACCGTGAGACATAAGATGTAAAGTTTTATTCGCCCAGTAACTTCACTAGCTACAGCGCCCTTCAGACCGAAACACAGTACAGCTTACAAATTATTGCTTCACGGCACAAATAGGTGGAGTTGTGGTACGCATAATCTAGCCTGCATCCGGTGCAAAGGAGCCTGGTTTCCTTCCAATATTTCTTTCATAAGTCTAGAATATTTTCGTTTCAAACAGTTACAACTCGAGTTGTTTTCTTTTGGACCCCTTTTCAGAATTGTTACTCTTTAGAACTGAAGATATATATGTGTCTACTGTGACTGAAGTGTTGATATTAGTAATGTCAGTGGTTTTTGAGTACGACTACGACTTTAGATTTGCTTCAGTAGTGTATAAGTGTGATATAGCTTTTTGTTTATGGAATAGGAGGACAAACGAGCGTACGGGTCACCTGGTGTTAAGTGATCACCGCCGCCCACATTCTTTTGCAACACCAGAGGAATCACAAGAGCGTTGCCGGCCTTTTTAGCTACAAAGAAAAACGTTGAGTCAAGTCGAGTTAGTAAGTCTTTTCTTGGGCGATGTATATGATTATACAACATGTTACGAAATTCAAAAGAATTGTTAAAAAAAATGTGTTGTAAAGGTTAATATAACATAAACGACTTCCTTAATGATGCCACTAATTGGGAATAGAGCGAACGCCCTTAGGCTTTTTAATATAAATTAATTATATTGTGTCGAAAATTTATTATATATATATATTACACCCTTCAAAGGGTATGCCTAACATAATCTTTCAAAAGGGTGGTAGATTTTGACTTTCAATAGTGATTTAAGATATAAATGTGATTTAGATATTTCGAATAAAATTATTTAAAATTGCTGAAATACCCCGCGAACAAAGTAGTTAATATTAGTTTGCAACACTTTGCTATACAAAAAAATTAAGGCGTTATAATTTTCATATACTATCAACTTCATCCCAAAAATCAACAAATTCAAATTGGTGTTCTGTAATAGATTTGAAGTTCGGAAAATTTATTTAATTAAATATCTTTTTGATCGCAATATTTCCCATTGTTATGGTTTTTCCTTATTCTATAAAAAGAAAAAGAAAAGTTTTTGAACTTATGTACGCACGCAAGAAGTTATTCTTCTTTGGCGTAATAAAACAACAATCCTTAAAAAAATGAATTACTCGTGTTATTTAACGTTTACGTTTGTAGAAATCACAATATTGTAATAAAGAAGTTATAAAATGCAACAATGAAAATATTATTTATTATACCGCATAATTTAGTTAAATAACGTGTAATTAAATATCTTTAAATTATTTTATACAATTAGAGATAAATCATAAGTTTTTAAATTATAACTTGTATATAAATTGAAATTATATATTGATATTTATTTAATTCTCATCCATTGGTTGTGGTTCAGCAGACATATGCGAAACTCTCTAAGAAAAAAGCGATTGTATGAAGCATCCAGTCATTGACAGATTGACAGCTGATGACGGCTATAATCTTGTAAAAAACGGCGATAGCCGAAATTGTTTCAAACAACTGCTCGCTTTCAAACTTAGCCGGTTTATATTTCGTTGCCAAAATATGTAATTACTATTTCAATCTTACGTCAAATCACTGCACTTAGGCAATCCCGCCTCTTTTTGCGTAGTTTAACATCCTCTTTGTAAGTTACAAGAGGCTGGGTAGCTGAAGTATAATAGAAATGGTCTAGTTGACAAGCTAACATCAGGGTGTGGAATTTGCGTGACGATGTGCGCGCGTATCGTAAAAATTCACTCTTATAATATTTCAAAAGTATAACTTCAAAATGATCGTAATATATTTTAGTAAAGAAATAACCATGCACTTATTGGATGTGAATGCACTATTCATTGCCAAACAACCGGCCCAATAACAATTAAGAAATACATCATAAACATTAAAATTACAATGCTTTTTACAGAAGTTTATAAAGTTCATACAGGAAATTACAACGTCCGCTTGTCACCAAATAGTTGTACTTATTCGACCTTATTTCTTACTAGTTCTTATCCGCGACTTCGTCTGGATTAAGCAGTGTTACCATATTAGTTTGATCAAAACAATCATGTATTTCTCATCGTGTGATAATGTGGATTATTCTGGAAGACTGTGATAAAGGCATACATGGGGCACACTAAAACTTTTGCACTTCTAGCTAATCGGAACTATTTGAATTTCGAATGTTGTATTTTTTGAAACGTTGCAACCTCCTTAGTTAAAAAATTGGCGGGAAATCATTTGTCAATGTCAATTGTATTTTATCACACATCAAAGTGCTACGTACGCCACGAAAATTGAATTAAGTCGAAAAGATTTTAGAGCGATGATTTTTTATGATTTCTCTCTCCGCAAGACTGTGCCGCTCGTCTTCAAAATGCTTTTAGGAGAGGAGCACCTTGCTTTAGCACCGTGACGAGACGGTTTGCTGAATTTGAGAGAGGTCGGGTTTCCTTACATGACGCTTTTCGTGAAGGACGGCCTTCAACTGCCGTCAACGAAAATAATGTAACTACAGGCTACTGTTAAGCGGCTAATTGAAGAAAACCCGCGAATTACCTATGAGATAATTCAAGGACTATTGGGGATTGGTATGAGCCAAATTCAGAATATTTTACATGAATAATTGAAAGTTCGGAAACTTTATTGTCGTTGCATCTCTCGTGAACTGACAGCGGAGCTGAAGCGGGCTCGCGTGGATTGGTGCTCACAGATCCTAATGAAGTACGACCAAGGACATTCTAATGCTGTTTATAACATTGTCACAAGAGACAAAACGTGGATTTATTGTTTTGAACTCGAAAAAAAACAGCGATCTTGTGAATAGGTGTTTGAAAATGAGAACAGGCCAATAAAAGTGAGGCAGGAGAGAAATGTTGGTAAAAAAAATATCCCATTGTTTTTCTCAGCTACGGGTCCCATCTGCACAATTCCAATTGAAGATCAAAAGAGAGTTAATGCCGAGTGGTATTCTACCATTTGCTTACCCAGGGTGTTAAGAAAACTTCGCGAAAGACGACCAAAAAGCCGTGTTCTCCTACATCATGACAACGCTTCTTAACACACGGCCAACAAAAGTCATTTCTAGCTTCCGAAAAAGTACAACTCGTCACCCATTATGCACATAGCCCCGACCTAGTACCCTATGATTTCTGTATTTTCCCCAAAATCAAAGATTTGATGAGATGTTTCACTTTTAGCAATTCCGAAGAGGCAGTGATAGCGTTCAATCAGCACGTAGAAAACATACCTTCAGATCTGTGGTCCTCCTAACATGTTGATTAATATATGATAAAATTATATGATTTTTATAACAAGATTATGATAGTATATCACGTAAATAGCAACAGAGCAGAATTTCAACGCATTGCCAACTGTGAGGTGGTGCCAACCTACACCTATCTTGGTTCTACATTCTCCAATAGGGTTGTGAGCTGGACAGCCGAAGGCGATGTGCCTGCGGTAGAGAAGCTCAATAAGATCTGGAAGGACAGAGGGATCACCAAAACCACCAAGGTCGACTTATGAGGTGCCTTGTGTTTCAGTTAACAGCTATTTCGGTCAACGGATAAGTCTAGCTATCCAACGTGGAAATGCTGCCAGTATTCTTGGTACACTTCCTTGTAGTATTTCATATAGCATTTCATTTGTATTGAATTAATGTTATAAATCACTTCAGTGCCTAGCGTAAAATAGATTAATCAGAACTTTTTTTTATGAAATAAAGGGACGAGAGGAGCAGGACGCTCAGCTGATGGTAATGAATACGCCCTGCCCGTTACAATGCAGTGCCGCTCAGGATTCTTGAAAAACCCAAAAATTCTGAGGGGCACCACAATTGCGCTCGTCACCTTGAGACATATGATGTTAAGTCTCATTGGCCCAGTAATTTCACAAGCTGCGGCGCCCTTCAGACCGAGACACAGTAATGCTTACATATTACTGCTTCACGGCAAAAATAGGCTCCGTTGTGGTACCCATAATCTAGCCGGCATCCTGTGCAAGGGAGCCTCCCACTGGTGAAAATTCACTCCACTTCTAAAACTAAGAGTTCTAGTATTTAATAATTGAAACTATACAGAAGTACAGCCGGGGTATATTAGTAGTCACACGTATAAAATTGGAAAGTATTACGTTGAGGCCGTGAACGCAATTGTGCGTGGTTCGATTTCAAATGTTTTCGTATATTATAATCATTGCAAAATGTCTCTTACATAACAACATGCCAATACGCGACCTTGCGCGTTAGGGGCGATTACTGATCCATTTAAGAGGTAACAGAATAAAAATATCAGTATCTACCATAGGGAGTGACAATAATATAACGTTTTATAAACGGCATGAAGCTATATTAGTCAGATAAGAACTGCTAAGAAACTCCCAGCCCATCTTTTAAATCATATAATTACAAAATTGTTTAGTCTACTTAACATCTAATATATAAAATTCTCGTGTCATGGTGTTAAACTTTGAACTCCTCCGAAACGGCTTGACCGATTCTCATGAAATTTTGAGTGCATATTGGGTAGGTCTGAGAATCAGACAACACCTCTTTTTCATCCCCCTAAATGTTAAGGGTGGTCCACACGAAATTTTTTTTTTTAATTTTTTTACATTTTTCTTTAAGTTTGTTTGATTATGAGTCAACATTAAAAAATACATTCAACTTCAAATTTTCATCCATCTACGATCAACAGTTACTTTTGTATCGCGATTTTAATATCGGCAATGCAACGTTTGCTGGGTCAGCTAGTAATACTATAGAATTTTAGATGGCTTGCGCAGAACCAGACAAGAACCATATGTCATTCTCTTCTATATAATCTCCAACACTGTCGTAAGCCTTGCCTCCATGAAGGTATCTTGCGTTGGAAATGGAAAAACTCCCTAAGAGAAGAAGCAACCTAACGGACCAATATTCCACCGCCCACACTGTGTGCTTGACACAGCTGGAAAATTATAAGGGCGAATAGTTCATGGAACAACACAAGCGATAGTCAAACCGCTACTTAATAATAACCAATGTGGATTCTGAATAGGATGCTTCACTCTAGACGCAGTTGATGTTGTCGTTAGCACAGCCAAGAACGAGATAACAGGGACAGGGAAGGTAGGTAGGAATAAATACTGCATGGCTATTGTAGACATCAAGAAAGCGTTTAATTCCGCAAAACTAGGTTTGAATTATGAATGATCTCAATAAAATTAACATTTTAATATGATTATAAGAATAGACCAAAATAATTTAAGGCTAGTGGAGGAATAGCCCAGGGTTCGATGCTGGGCCCTATCTTTTCAAATATAATGTACGACGGAATACTGAATATTTCTATATGGTATTTTACTTAATTTACTAAATTACGCTGCTAGCTTTAAGCATTGCATGCAGTTGACGTAACAGTGATGTTCGTCGTAAAACATCTCGAAGAGTTAAGCTGTAGCGAAGTATCAGATAGCTATTTTCGAATTAATTAAAATATAAGTACCTACTATCATGATTATAATTTCCTTGTTTTATATTTTACCTATAGAAATAAAAAAAAAATTGTATGTATGCACGCAAGAAGTTATTCTTCTTTGGCGAAAAAAAACAAGAATCCTTCAAAAAAAATTCCTCTTCATATTTTATACGTACCTACAGACGTTGACAAACCTGAGACAGAACTATTAACAACAAATGCAAAAACGTAACAATGAAAACTTTAAAACAAAGCAGCGATCGCAAAAAAATATTACGACAGGTGCCTAAGTGTAATGAAACTGCAAGCCGTACCAACGCAACAGGACGAGCGCGAGGGGTTGAAAGGGACGGGGCTTCACGTTCTAACGAGGTCTCAGATAACGAGATGAAATACCCCGCTGACAAATAAATTGACGTTTATGAATAATATTAAAAACTTTAATGTGATGGTTACTGTTCTTCGTAGCTATTTTTATTACGTGAATAATCATTCCTTGCTAGGGCTGCCGATAGTAGAAATTGGAGTTCAGCAACAGGAAATATTAAGCAGTCTAGATTCTAGACAGCATGGATAATAGAAATCTATATTTGAAGGTGTGAGAACAGGTGACGTTTAGACCATCAGATAGTAAGAAGTGATTTACTATTTAGTACTAAGCGGAACGGCGGATATGAAATAAATACAACTACAACAATAAAAATATTTCATTTCATTGATAAATATTCTTTAACTAAGCTGCTGATTTTGCTAGTATACGTTGCAATGTAATGCACTAGCAATATATGAATTATCACAAATAATATTTCTATTACTGGAATAGTAACAATCTGTCCCAGTAATAGAAGACTGCACTTTGTAAAGCCATATTTGTATGGATGGAATTTTTATTTCTTTACTAGCTGACCCAGCAAACGTTGTATTGCCGATATTAAAATCGCGATACAAAAGTAACTGTTAATCGTAGATGGGTGAAAATTTGAAGTTGAATGTATTTTTTAATGCTGACTCATAATCAAACAAACTTAAAAAAAATGTCAAAAAAAATAAAAAATTTGGCGTGGACCACCCTTAAGATTTAGGGGGATGAAAAATAGATGTTGTCCGATTCTCAGACCACAAATATTTATAAAGTTATTTACAAGTCTATTGTATTTTAAGATATAGCTGTTGGACTATTAATAAATCTGATATATACAATTCTTATGTCGCGGTGTTTGCAGTTAAACTCCTTCGAAACGGCTTGACCGATTCTCATGAACTTTTGAGTGCATATTGGGTAGGTCTGAGAATCGGACAACATCTATTTTTGGCATATGCCAATTTAGGATTAAGTATAATAATTACAAAACTTGAATAGGAATACATCTGTTGTTTTATGCTAATAATAATACGTACGTTAATAATAATAGTATATAAGAGGTGTGTGTGTGTGTGTATGTAGGGGAGTGAGGGTGTAGGTGATTAACCCCCTTATTCATAATGGTCCGCTAACTTTAAACAGCCGCTTAGGAGTGTTTTTTCTCATTCTGACTTAGGTCAATAGAAGAAGACAGAGTGAGAATTAGCAATGCTTTAAGTTAGCAGACTATTATGAATAAGGGGGTAAGTGTTTTCGTGTTCATATTATACAATTTTATTTTCATGGTAACAAACATAAAAACATTGCTGTATGTTTCTCATAAATAAATTAGTGAAGTTGGGGTAAGTACTGGTAAATTTTTAAAAACAATATCCTTCTTTGCTTCTGTTTATATTATAAATAAAATTATAGAGGTTTTCATTTATGCGCGAATCACAGAAACTGGATAGATTTTAATTATGTCTTCTATGTTATATTCCTTAGACACTTGGCCCGTATCTAAAAATGATTGCGATATCTTCATTTATTATATAGTTATTAAAGTTTTAAGAAACAACTAGTAAATAATATGATAATTAAAATAATGCGTGACAGCCCTAGAGTGCACTTGATTACGTATGCGCGGTAATGCAAAGTAATTAATTGAAGTTCATTACCGTTTCCTGTAATGAATTATCGATGACTTCAATACTCACGTTACTTGCGATTCTTACAATAATTGTATTATTTTTATTTTATTTATTTTTATTATTTTTGAGGGATAACCAATGGTTCTCACTATACATTTAGCAAAATACAGTAGTATATTAAATTCTATTGAAATCCCCTCTTTCACGAGTTTTTTTATAGTGTTATCTAGTTAAGTATACATATAATTAAATAAGAAAGGTAAATAATAAAGTTATTCAACATCAAAAAGGAAAGAAATACCATTATTTTCAGCATAACGAGATAGAAAGAAAATATACTGTTTTTTTGGTATTATTATTGAACTCGTACATTGTGAAAAATGAAAGAAGTGTATGTGTACAAGAAGAGAAAATAATTAAAGGAATAAAAAGGCATAAAAGGCTTGATTTCTTGAGAATTCTTAATATTCGAGAGGTAAATATTACTTTACAATTTTTAAATAAATATTTATTTCATTCATTATATAAGTTTGAAGCGTGAATACGTATTAGATATTTAAAATGAAATACAATAATAAATTATATACATGGCGGCATGTCATTTAATGAAACTTGAAATTACATAGATTTCAGTAGTTGACATGTGGGACACCCACATTTCAACTTATGGATTTTAATATAATTTATTCTGTTTTATTTATTGTTATTTTGCCGATTACATGTTGATTTACTCTACAAGACCATCATAAATAATTTGGAAACATTTCGTTCAGTAGTTGACAGGAGATGTAAACTATTGAATTATTTTTTCTTCCGTTTTTTAGATGCCACCGACAAAAGAGGAAGAGAGTAGAAAAGACACAGGGAGGAGTGGTGTTATACTCTTTGCTGTGCTTTGTGTATCTACTTTCATTACAATTATTTTTTGTGTATATCTTAATCTAAGCATACTTACGTCAACTACTGAAAATAAAAAGTGTCTACTGCTAAATATGTTTGTTTTCACTAGGTGTCAACTATTTGCATAGTACCTTTATTTTTATTAAAAAGTAACATAAAAATTAAACATTAGTTTCATTGCAATAATTATTTTCACATTCTGAAAGGGGAATAATTTGCGCAACTATTACCAATAATTAGAATTTCCCACTAAGATGATTTCATGTCAAACTATGTGAATAAACATAAGAATAAATCATTAAAGTGTCATTCTACTGGATATTTTACCTTACTGCTTCACGGCAGCAATAGCCTCCCACTGGTAGATCTGTTACTGGTATATAGTAGATTATAAAATATCATCTAAGGACAAAACAACGTTTGCCGGGACACGATAATATTATTTTAAGATTCTTTGCTTGCATTCTAAATTGTGTTTTTGTTACTTAGAACCCCAGGGAATGGTACGAGTAGCCCATTGACTTAAACTCGACTGTCCATACGTCCATATAACTTTCAGCGGGCTGTATCTAATAAATCGCATATTATATATATATATATAATATGCGATATATATATATATATATATATACACTAAATAATAAATTTTGGTAATAGGAAACTGTTTAGTTCTTTTATGTTTTGCTTTGTCACTAAGTCGCATGCAAGGCAATTGCTAGATAAAACAATATCATTTTATTGTTAAAGCAGAAAATGTTGTATACAATTTATTGAACGAGCGAGCTTCTAGGTTAAGTAATGGGAAGATATCCACACAAGGATTGACTTGTTCAGAGACTATGTACTCGACCCAAATATATTGTAAAGTAAATCCCTATACTCTAGTCCAGGGGTGCTCAAGAGGTCGATCGGGATCGACAGGTCGATCGCGAGTGCTTTTTGAGTCGATCTCGAGAAAAAAATCCGGTATAATAAACTAAAATCGGTAATTAGGTACCATCTTATGAAAAGTATTCTCAAGGCATCATCACGCTTCAACATCCAAAGTCACTCTTTAGTTAAGCTTAGAACTTTAGAACGCGTTTGTTTTGTAACAACCATTAAACTCGCAGTTTTGAATAATAATTATGAGGTTTTTCATTGAAATTTTAGAGCAGACCTACACTTACCTTGCCAAAAAAAATGCATATTGTGCGCAAACCTAATATCTATGTCATCGTGACATTCTACCTAGACGACAATCCTTCATCACACATACTTGAAGCCTCTCAGAGCCGATCGATCGTACTCAACCGATCGAACAATTTTGAGGTAGATCGCCAGCAGTTCAAGCTTGAGCACCCCTGCTCTAGCCAACAAGTTCAAAATATCTTGATACATTTCCTTATTTATACACTTATTTAAATACTTGGGCGTTTTTTTATTTTTGTGTACCAAAGTCAATTCAATTTTTGTGATATGGCGTGTGTACGCGTGATATGGTGTGTTTTTATTTCAGTTTACGAAACAATCAGAACATTTATATAACCTTATAAATGAAAAACTCGAGATCTAAACGCGTAACAAAGTGGAATGTAGACGAAGTTTAACCGCTTAGTTGAAATCTATGAATTACTAGCTGACCCAGCAAACGTTGTATTGCCGATATTAAAATCGCGATACAAAAGTAACTGTAGATCGTAGATGGGTGAAAATTTGAAGTTGTATGTATTTTTTAATGCTGACTCTAATGAAAAAATTGGCGTGGACCACCCTTTACATTTAGGGGGATGAAAAATAGACGTTGTCTGATTCTCAGACCTACCCATATGCACTCAAAATTTCATGAGAATCGGTCCACCCGTTTCGAAGGAGTTTAACTACAAACACCGCGACATGAGAATTTTATATATTAGAAGATGTTGAAGTGGAAGAGCTATTTAATTACACGGAGTAAATTTTGGGTATACCTTCTTGATAGTACAATAAGTAGTGTTTTATGAAAAGTAACAATGACACACACATATACACAAAAACACAGACACACACAGACATCCTGTTGGTATAATATTATTCTTTTGTTATATTATATTTTTATAGAATTAATTTATGATCCCTAGTTTTTGGTACTGTGAATATTAATTGTTATGGAAGAGCGTGGCCTTCTGGCACAGGTGTTTCTCACTTAATAGAAGGTCACATCTACAATTACGTTTGTGCCAATTTTGTTACTGAAAATGACATGCGGCACGTCAACGTCACACATTGTTCGAGACTGGCTCGAGTACGCCCACTTACAACATTATCAGAAGCCGTAAAATGTAGGGTGTGAATTAATTTTTGTTCAGATATTGCATTAATAATTGAAGCCGGGGTAAGGGATAAGTCTATTTCAAGTTCTGGCTGTATTAATATGTGTATTTGCCTATTTAATACCCGAGGATAAAAATACTGTTCTTAATTGCGTGCGTACATAATATGTTCACACACACTTTATTTATTTAAGTAAATGTATTTGTAATTTGTCAAAATATGTTTCCATTACAAAAACAATCAAACAATAACTTAGTAAGCAAAGTAGATTATTAATCTAAAAAACTTGACTGAAATAAAATGGAAATAAAGATATAATTACGTATCTCTGGATCACAAGGTTTATTTTAATTAAAAACTTACAACATACTATAATTAAAAACAATATTATCAGAAGGTTAAGAAATATAATTAACCTGAAAACATAAACAACATATTTTATAGCCTTTATTTTGGAATATTTTTTATTTATTTACGTAAAAGTTCACAATTTCACCTTTTCCAATCAAATATTATTTCAGAAAATTCAAAGCATCTCCGAGACTCACACATATCGCTCTTGACGTCCCATTCATTATCTGACACCTGTCAGATGTCAAATAAAGAATTGTCATAGGTTGTGTCGATATTACATCATCCACTGACGTTCTATACATACGGTATGTTCCGATATGCACTGCGAGCACTGCACAGTGCTATCACTTTAGAAAAAAATTCGTTCCGTTATGGACTGCGAGTATACTGCCGCAGTACCCTAGGGAAATTTATGACTTCATAAATCGCAGCCATATTCTACTGTGAGCACTGGCGTTTTCGAGATAAGGTACTCGCAGTACTTTGATCACGTGATCAGTCAAAGCCACTCGAGTGCCTAAAGTTTTATAAACAATACCAACAGTTTAATCCCAAATAATTTTAATTTAACAATACTCCAACAACAGTTTTTTTTAATGAACTAGAACATTTTTAATAGACTCATTTGAATGTTGCGTCAAAAAATGCGGCTGACAGTATACGGGATTGCGTTTCGTTTTAAATAGTAAACAGTGTAACTGGCTATAAAGGAACGGCTTCACAGTATATTAAATTGACGTCACACTGTACAGTGGTCGCAGTGCATATCGGAACATACCTATAATTATGAATGTCATTGCAATTTTCAAATAAATACAACATGTACCACTCAATCTTGACATGGTATCCTAGTCACTAACAAGTTTCAAAACATTCTTAATAAATTTCCGAAAAATATGAGCGATGCCTAATTAGATTCGGATTGACGTCTAGAACAATGTATACAAAGTAGGTATGTGCACATAAAAAATTACATTTGTTATTTAACTAAGGTGAAAAAGATAGCATTTAGTTTTTCAATTTTTAAATTAATAATTGTCACAAATTGTATGTGGTACACACGGACGAGTAAAAAAGAAGGACTCCGAACCGTGATATTAGCAAGTGAAGCACCTTTATGCTAGTGTGTGTGCGGTTGCGGGGGATACCAGTTACACAATTGTTTCTCCCTTAAATAATCATTTATGGCCACAAATACTTTTATAGTATTGTTTTTACACTTTTTACAACGCACGACGGCATTTTTAAAATATTTTATTGCGACGCAAACTGATCTGTCACAGACGATGGCAAATCTCATAATAGCGGCCGATCGGCTTGCATTTGTGTGCTATGTATTTACACATTTACCGGCTTGTTTTGGCGCTTCACTGTTATGTAAGGTGACACGGAGTCCTTCTTTATTTACTCGTCCGTACACGGTCTGTAGCGTCCTTTGTGTGCCCATAGCGTATCCGCGTGTTAACCTATTTTCGGCTATGAATTAATATTTTAAATATTACACTTAGTTAGTTTATACGTTTAGATAGACTTTGACATTAAAGTTGTGCATTTTTGAATATTTTGTATTGGATAGAGAATAATTTCGCACGAATTGCTTTATTTGTCTGTTTATAAGTACTAGCATTTATGTGGTTAAATACAATATTCATTTCTTGCGGTATCGAACACAAAAACGACATTTTATATCACATTAAAAATTAACAGAGAGCTATTACAACTATATTACATTAAAAAGTTTATCTCTCAGTGAAATCAACTTTCATCCATAATTTCATCGACTGTCTTACGAATTCTCGATCAGGCCACGTGTCCTGACGCGAGTTTAACATTTTATACCCATTGTTTATTATGTTTTCAGGTTACAAACATAAGATGATGGTGAAGGGAAGAGGATTTATAATTGTTTGATTTTATAAAAAGTTGACACTTCAGAGTTTTGAACCTACGAAAGTTGTATTCACAAGCATATGAAACTGACCAAAAAACCAAGTTACGTTTAAATCACTTCTCACGTCACTTACCTACTATTACGTAGTACAATTCATTAATAATGATATGTTTGCATAATTAAACTAGTTAAAGATAAGAATTATTCTCTCAAATACTCCGTAGGGCTGTCACCTTGCTAAAAAATAACAATAATTCTTCGTGCTATTTAACGTTTGTAGAAACAACAGTATTGTAATAAAGAAGGTATTAATTACTATTTTTTTTATTAAAATAAAGGACGAGACGAGCAGGATGTTCAGCTGATACAGTATTGATACGCCCAGCCCATTACAATGCAGTGCCGCTCAGGATTCTTGAAAAACCCAAAAATTCTGAGCGGCACTACAATTTCGCAAGACGTAAAAGGCATAAAAGGCATTTATTTTCTCAAAATTAATTCCTTTAGAATTCTTTTTGATGTCATTTCTAATATATTAGATACTACTACCGCTACGGAAACAAATGGCGCTTTGAGAGAGAAGCAGCGGCGCAAGAAACTCTCACAGATGTTAAGTCTCATTTGCAAAGTAATTTCACTAGTTACGGCGCCCTTCAGACCGAAACACAGCAATGGTTACACATTACTGCTTCACGGCAGAAATAGTTGCCGTTGTGGTACCCATAACCTAGCCTGTGCTAAGGAGCCTCCCACTGGTTAAATAAATGAAAATATTATAACACCGCATAATCTAAAGCTTGTATAGTAGATTATTTAGGAGATAATGATGCATGGTTCTTGTCTGATTCTGCGGAGGCCACTTAAAATTGTATTATATTATAGTTACTAACTTGTTATATTATAAAAAAGATAGGCTGGGAGTTTCTTATCAGTTCTTCTCCCCATGTCAAAGCCCCTTTACGAACTGATGTAGCTTCATGAAGTTTACCAAGTGTTGTTTCAAAATGTTATGTTATTTTCACTCCCTCTAAAGAAACTATAGAAGGACTGAAAATTTTAATTGGCTCTTCTTTACATTTATTTTATTATTTCATTTGACATTGTTAATAACTTGTGTGAATAATATGTAGAAAAAATTAGGTTTTAATAGTTCCACGTTTTTATGCCGTTTGGTGCGAGACACTTGGCCCGTGGCGCCCAGATGCGTGGAGAATATACAAAGTGTTATATATGCGCCTCAATAAGGCTACTGGAAACCCAAGCGCTGGCAGCTATTTCGGTCAACGGATCAGCCTAGCTATCCAAGGTGCAAATGCCAGTATTCTTAATTTTTGACCAATTTATGAGCATTTTGTTTATGTGGACATTGTAATTTTAGTTAGTGTACGGCTTTTTTAAGACTTTCTATTATGTTTATTATATATAATATCTGGACGACCGAGCCTTGCTCGGATTTTTAAGAATGTACAAAACTTGAAAAAAAAAATACTATAGGACATCTGGATTCGAACCAGGGTCTTCTGCTTTCCAGATCACCCAATGTCCCATCTGAGCTATTATAGTCTTGTGTATATTATATATATATAAAACACAGATAAATTACATTTTTTAATATTGAAACCTAGCTAGGTCGAATTCTCGCCCCCAAAACTACCTGTATACTAAATTTTATTAAAATCGTCGGAGCCGTTTCCGAGATTCAGAATATATATATATACAAGAATTGCTAGTTTAAAGATATTAGATATATATATTATTATTAACTCGTGTAAGGTTGTCCCGATAAGTAGATATAGGCCACTTGTCATTCATATATACATTTCACTGTCTCACTAGAACGTGAAATAGAGTTTCGAACAGCATTTTTTCGGAGACGATTACTTATTCTATTCCCGTTTCTTAGGATCTATATTGTTAGGCACACGGCACCTTTCGTAGGCCAACTCATAGCTCCTTAAAAATATTACTATTAAATATATTATGATATGTTATTTTAAAATTTATCAATAGGTAGCACATACAGATAATAGTATTTTTTTTTATATTAATGGTAGGTTTGCATAAGAGGTGTATCAAATTAATACTTTATTATTTTATAACTTTTTACTTTTTGAAGTCGGTTCTATTAAATGTAGTTTTATTTTTTAACTAGCTGACCCGGCAAACGTTGCCAACGGCTTTGCCATATAAAGTATAATTCACGCGATAGTTTTATAAGTAATAAAATATTGCCTATATTATAGCCTGTACATCATTTTGTTCTATTGTCAATAGTTTTTGCAGCGCACGCAAAAATAGGTTTTCGATTTTACACCGTGTGTTACAAAATAGCAAATTTATTACGGATCCCTAATTTTGAAAAAAAAACATAGCCTATAGCCTTCCTCGATAAATGGACTATCCAACACTGAAAGAATCATTCAAATCGGACCAGTAGTACCAGAGATTAGCGCGTTCAAACAAACAAACAAACAAACAAACACTGCAGCTTTATAATATTAGTATAGAAAATAAATAATATTGTATTGTGCCATTGTTATTTAACAATCATTATCTTAATATTATATATACAGAGCACTTTTTTTAAGTAAACATTTAAATTTATTTATTTATACCGCTAAGTTTATTACGCTGGTCGTTTTCAGGTCTTAGGCGTACTATTTTGAATGGGTAATAAGTGATTTTAAATACATACAAACATTTGAATTTAATATAAAGCATCGATAGCGGCTGGGATTTATTACAAAAGTATATTTATACTGATAACTATTTTGTATTTTTTATAGAAGAGGAGGTCCAACGAGCGTACGGGTCACCTGAAGTTAAGTGATAACCGCCACCTACGTTGACACCTCCCCGTAACGATAGTTTTAATTTAATGTAATATTTTAATAGTAAATATAGCTAGATGCTTTGTTTTGTTTGAATAAATAAAGTTCTATTGGTTTGCACAAATATTAAATAGTATGTTGAGTAATGGAATGTTGTTAAGACATGTATGTATCACATTAATATTTACGTATAATTTATGAATATTTTATTTAATAAAAATAAGGGACGAGACGGGCAGGACGTTCAGCTAATTGTAATTGATACGCCCTGCTCATTACAATGCAGTGCTGCTCAGGATTGTTGAAAATCCCCAAATATTTTAAGCGACCTTACAATTATTTCGCTCGTCACCTTGAGACATAAGATGTTAAGTCTCATTTGCCCAGTAATTTCGCTAGCTACGGCGCCCTTCAGACCGAAACCCAATAATACATACAATTAGGCTTGTCTCCCAAAGTGATTAGCAGGTATCATGAAATCCATTAAATTTGCCCCGTTACAAGTGCATTCTTGACATACATAATCAAGGTGGCAGTGACTTTTTGCATTTCACTCTCGCATTCTGTGATAAATAAACAGGTTGCACTCCTAGTCACGGCCATTTTGTTATTAAAATATCAATTTTTTGTGGTTTCGATCGTGCATTATAGCCTTAACACATGGTCGTACTCGGCACGGTCCGGCCGGTAATAATAATAATATTGTGCGATGGACAATGTGACATAACATCGAATATTGTCCGCTACTGAGGGCCTACTCCTAAAATCGATATTCGATAAATCGTGGCATTAGTCGTGTCGAATCCTACTCTTAGTTACATCGTAATCAATGTCGAAACGATGATTGAACGAACGAAACATTATTCGGTATTATCGGTCGCAACCCTACTCTTAGTTGAAAATGTCAGAGACGAATATTCGAATTTCACAAATAATCAGACGTCACTTTTACGATAATCTCAACGACACCTTCTAGGATGTCGTTGCTGTTATCGTTTCAAGTTATATACATATATTTGCAATACAATATACATACTTAATAAATATTATTAATATAATTATAAATTTTAACACGAATTATTAGGTTTGTGCATGACGATTCAAAGAAAAAATCAAAAGGATTGTGTGGTTTTATAAAACCACGGTAAAAGTGAAACGTTTTTTCACATTATAGATATTTAACAAAAAATTTTTGGAATAATTGTCCAATAAGGGTATAAAAATCGCTTTATCAATCTTAACTTTATACTTGGAAAATTGGAATGATAATGGGAAACTATAGGCGCCGCCTGACCGTCACGCGACATGCAACAAGCAGACGAAAAAGTTTGAGACGATGTAATAAAAGTTTCACTTGAAAAGAGGAAAAATTTAAACAAATAAATAGATAGAAATATACATAAAAAGATGCATTATTCATAATGGTCCGCTAACTTTAAACAGCCGCTTAGGAGTGTTTTTCTCATTCTGACTTAGGTCAATAGAAGAAGACAGAGTGAGAATTAGCAATGCTTTAAGTTAGCAGACTATTATGAATATGGGGGTTAGTCTTTAAGCACACCTTTGCCGTTCCGCTATTTGACTGTGACTTATATGGGTATAGAACGTCATTGACTGCAATACATCCATTTATATTGTAATTATTTATTATAATTAATGGCAAAGTCAACCATTTTGACATTTTAATTCATTCAACGTTAATATATAAGTTGCCAGTATTACTACTGCAATAATGTCACCAGTTTAACCGAAAAAATGTAATTAAATTATGTTTGTTTTAAATATAGCATGTTGATCTTAGTGGTAAAAGGTCAATCCTTGACTTAGTTTTAAAACAGTATCTCAATACGAACGAATACATATTATTATACATATTATAAACGAAAAACCAATACTCAAATGCGTGTTATTCCTACAAACGCTTAGCATAGAATAAACGAGTTGACTACAGCTAACTACAACTAGTATTACAACAAATCAAGGTCAGATGTCTTCGCGCGGAACACATTAGTTATATTTGCACCAATGTAGATTATTATGGCTTATACTCCAGTGTGTGGATCAGTCTTTCAAGGCTTGAGCATTCGCGACTGGGAGCGGTCAATTTAGTTCGTTAATGTAACGAACTAGTTCAATCTTTTAGTTCGTTAGTTCCTTTCTTGAATTTCCAGTAGTTTACTTAAGAACTGCGTACTACCATGAAGTCTCCAGATGAGAACTAAAATGATTATAGCTGTTGCATGTGAACATAATTAGATACCTACTGACAACTATTCACAGAATATTTTGTATATTGAGCCTGCGCAAGATAAATAGCGAAGTAAATCGCAATATTGGAATTTGAAAAAGGATCCGTAGCACAGATCACTAATATGTAGCATCAATAACGTAGACTGAGTCTACGATCCGTAAGATCTATTAAGAACTAACAGCGAGGGATCTGGGAACTACTCGTAGGTCGCGTAGTTCGTCTGTGGGAGCGCTCTTTCGAACTAGTTCATTCGAGAACTACACAAGACTGTCAGTCTTTGACACACTGTGAACATTGCATCAATCCATCCGCAACGAAAGGGTTTTTGATTCAAGTGCAATGGAGAAGGGAATGAAATGTGCGCGTGGGCATTTTTGTCACGAGCGCGCCACACTATGGTTAGGTTTGTCTGTTGTCATTTGTTGCAAGCAGGCCAGCGAAACTCTAAGAAAAAAGCGATTCACTCGATTGTATGAAACGTGCAATTACTGACAGATTGACAGATGAGGCTATAATCTTGTACAAAAAGGAAATAGCTTTCAAACTTAGCCGGATTATACTTCGGGGCTATTCGCGATACTGTGATTACTACTATTTCAAAATTATGTCAAATGACTGCACGTTTCATACTAAACTAAATTTAAATTTTTACTTAGGGAGTCCGGCCTCTTATAACGTAGTATTTACATCCTCTTTGGTTGCAAGTCGCGCCTGCTGTTGATACGTGTGTCATGGTTTTCTTCTACGATGCAATTAATAAGCATTATGTACCTAAACCACACGCGCAAACTGCTAGTACAAATAATTTATCGTCCATACTCCGGTCTTCTTCAATTGAACAACAAGGTCGGTGCTTGTCTTGTCCAGTGTTAGGTACAAAGCTGGCATTGAAGCAAATGTGTGGTGCCATAGTTTTTCAATATTGGCTATACCAAATTAAAGCCAAGCTTGGACGCAAAGTTGTAAACAATATGTAGCCGCGGCATAATAAACGTTTGTGTGGTAAAGGTTACTATAACATAAATGACTTTCTTAATGATACCACAGATTGGGAATGGGACCACCCTCAGGCTATTAAATAATAAGTTTAATTGTACAATATTACTTTGTTAACATATTTTTTGATGAAAAAAAGGCCGCTGAGTTTGTTGCACCCATTCTTCTCAGGCCTGAGGCATTCATTTTGTGGGTGGTAGTTTTTTTTACTTTCAATAAGTGATGTCACATCCTATTTTGAATTAAAAATATTTGAATTTAATAGACAATATGAGTAATATTATTATCAAACTATTAATGATTTATCCATCACGGGTGACTGATGTTAACATGATTACCTAGTTTACTGTTTATAGTTTAGTTTACCGCGCGATTTTTGGCATCGAATGTGGTATTTTTTGCAAATTTGATTCACAATGTCCTCTTTTTTTAGTAAATTTGACTTTTAATCCAAAACTTATAATATTTCGAATCACACTTGCCTCGCGACGAAGGAAATGTTAACTTACTGGGTGGCAGCCCTAGCAGTTAAGATGAATCAAATGAGTAAAGCAATGTTAATTAATCAAAAAACAGGAATAGTTGTTGATCGGTGAGGAATTCGGCACATTTTAGTTCTAAGCCCATTAATAGGTACACATGAGCTTATTACAATTAAGTTGTGAAAGTGAGTTAAAATAACGTTTAACGATTATTCCACAATAAACATATTATATAACAGTATGTATATTGTGCATTGCCCACGTGCACTCCCCTTTCTTTCCCCTCGCCTTTGAACTTGTTTCAAAAACCGACTCGTTGCGCTTCGGCGTTTGATACAGGATGGTGATTGGATGCAATGTTCACAGTGTGTCAAAGAGTCTAGTCTTGTGTAGTTCGCGAACGAACTAGTTCGAAAGAGCACTCCTACAGGCTCCCTCGCTCTTTAGTTCGTTAGTTCTTAATAGATCTTACAGATCTGATACTCAGTCTACCTTACGGATGCTACATGTTAGTGATCTGTGCTATGGATTATTTTTCGAATTCCAATACTGCTATGTACTTCGCAAACTAAGTTAATAACTATTGTCTTGCGCAGGCTCAAGCTTGGTTTTCGAATTTTTCACAAAAAATTTTGAGGTTATGTGAAAAAATTATCGACCCTGGTCTATTAAGTACAATGTGTACAATTTATTTTTGCATAAATGTACAGACACGGCCTGTCAACGATTAATATATAATATGTATAGATTATCACACAATATCCAAAGTCGTTTAAAATTTAAATCAGCAATATTACTCCGTCGAATCTCAAGTTGCGAAACAAGAGAAATCAGTTGACCCGAACTTGAACTAAATTCTGCTGAGAAGTGACGTAACAATCACTGTATGTGTTACTGGGTTTAAATGAATTTAATATTAGAAATTATAGATCTGAAGTCTTTAATAATTACAAGACTACGGAAGTAAAACAAGTCAAGTGCGAATCATTTTTACTTTTTAAATACTTTTGTAAGAACCATATTTTTATGAGCACCGCCGCCATCTTGAATTTCACCATCCTTTCTATTTATTCATCCTTATTTATTTATTAAGTACAACTACATTACACATATTATTATCTTGTCTGTTGCTTCTCAATATATTCTTGATAATGTAATGTATGTACATCGGAACATAAGTGAATTTGCTAGAAACTGTCATAGCCATAATGTTAACACCAGGAACAGACATAAGCTTATAATGCCTATTACTCGGCTAAGCCGAGTTAGTAAGTCTTTTGTGGGGCGAATTATATGCTTTTACAACAAGATCCCAGAAAATGTTCAAAACAAAAGTATTACGTTATTTAAAATAATTGTTAAAAAACGTTTGTGTGGTAAAGGTTACTATAACATAAATGACTTTCATAATGATACCACAGATTGGGTATGGAGCGACCGCCTCAGGCTATTTAATTAATTGGTTAATATATTTTTTATGAAAAAAAAGCCCGCTGAGTTTGTTGCGCCCATTCTTCTCAGGTCTGAGGCATTCGTTTTGGAATGGGTGGTAGGTTTTGACCCTCAATAAGTGATGTCACATCCTATTTTGAATAAAAGTATTTGAATTTGAATCCATACAAACTAGTCTTATATATTAAAGGGTACCTATCGTTTCTTATATGTTTATCTAAACGATACGGCGTGCATAACTTTACCAAATTGCTGTGAAATAATAATAATACTTAGTGTTTTTTAATAACTGCTAACAATAATCCCTACTAATATTATAAATGTGAATGTAAGTTTGTTTATTACGCTTTCACGCCTAACCACTGAACCAGTTTTGATTAAATTTGGTACATAGATAGACAAGAGCTTGGGAAAGGACATAGGCTAACTTTTATCGCGAATATAAGGCTTGGCTGGGTTGTAAAAAAGGTGGAAGTATGTATGAAAGTTCGTCATTTTCGAAGAACACCATGAAACTTTATATTTAAGCAGTTGATAAAAATAAATAAATATTTCTTCTTGCTTTGTAAAATTTACACCTTTTTACGGATGAAAATGGGTAATGAAAGTTATATAGTTTTTAGCTTATAAAAATGTATTAACCACAGCAGTTATATAAAAAATAAATAATGCTGCCCAAAGTAACTATTTCACGTGGACGAAGTCACAGGTAAAAGCTAGTATAAAATAAATTTTGAAATGCTCGCAAATCTTTTTCTTAAAACTATATGAAGAGTCTTGAAACACGTCCAACTCGATGCGACCATTTATTAAATTATACTCGTCAAGAATGCGCTTAACCGGAGACTGTAAGCCTCGATTTGATTTGGAGAGTAGGGTATAGAAAATTTTGGATAATTTAACTCTCAGATGTAAGGGACCTTAAATGCAACACAACTGAGAACGCACTCACAGTTTATGGTTAAAAGTGCTTTAAGAATAAAATGGAACCAGAACGGTTGTGTTTTGAATGCATAAAAATGATCTATGAGATCTATTAGAACTATCCGGGGAAGCGATGGCTGTTGGAGCATGCACATGATTGCATATGTACGCGCGGCAGTCTGGCTTTAACATTGCTTGAAAATGGACGTGGATAAAGCAACTTGTTTATATGGATTTTATACCGAAGGTTGGCAGAAGAAACAAAGACAATACTGGGTGCAAAGATTTTCGCCAAGCCCGCTGTCAGTTTTTATCCCAACATCAATGAAGACCTACATGATGAAAATTTTCATTTTTCAAACAGAAAAAGCTATTCTAAATGGCATATCTTGGCGTGTAGTCTTCGCTACCAATTTTTCCCGCATCTATGCGCCTGTCCTCTAAGCTCCCGCGGATTGACAGAACAGTGAACACATGAACAGGTTACAAATATACGTTACAGGACCGTATAATGAACTGATAAGCGCCGTTTACTTTGATAATCGAAAACTACGCAACTTGTACGTCTTACGTTTTCCAAATTGTATAAAAGCACACAGTCAAAACCAGCATAAAGTACGCGATAGAACGTATTTTCAATAAAAAAAACACACAAGTGCAAGCCTAGATTCAATTCTGTTCAAATAATTGACGTCATAAACAAAATATTTACGATTTAGTAGTATTAAGATTTTTCTCCCAAACTGCCAGTTTCAACAAAAAATATACTCAGATCGCCTCCATCTCATCCCTACTCATCTCTCCTGTTCGCACGTTTGGAAAAATTGTCCCGTGAGTCTTACTCTTAAGTACATACCGATTTCTATTTTCTTTGACTAACTCGAGTACTACGCATTTAAATATAACACTTTTTAAATGCATACCGATTTCCAGTATTCCAGGAATTCCAGTATTGTTATTAAAAGTAGTCATATATAAAACATAAAGGAATTTATTCAAACAAAACAAATCTTATATAATATTTACAACACGGTCTGGTCTGCAGCGGTCTTCCCGAACAGATACGACTTAGGGACCTTCAAGAAAAAAGCGTACTCCCACCTTAAAGGCCGGCAACGCATTTCTTGACACACCTGTTGTTGCGGATGTCCATGGGCGGTTGCCTCACCTCTCCCCATCCCGTGAGCCTCTTGCCCGTTTGCCCCCCTCATATAAAAAAAAACACCATGATTACATTAAAGAAAATACTGGCAGCACTAAGGCAGCATTTCCATGTTGGATACCGTTGAACGAAATAGCTGCCAGCGGTTGGGTTGCCAGTAGCCCTATTGAGGCGAGAAGATAGTACTTTGTACATTCTCCTCTGGACCCCACGGGCCAAGTGTCTCGACACCAAACGGCACAAAGACGTAAGACTCACTGAGACCGACATATTTGTGACGTTTGCTGTCTTCGGCAGTGGAAGCAGCAGCCCCAACATATTAGGTAATAATAGCCATTTGGCTCTAAAGCAGCTGGTGTATTAAGAGCGGCAAATGCCCTGCGGATGACTTCATTAATGCTGGCGTGACGACTGATACGATCTGCCGATTTTAGGTAGGATAACCCGTGAAACCCAAGAGCATCTACCTGAACACCACATCTACACTCATGTGGTTCACTCAGTTTTATACCTAGGCGGAGTGATACGCATATAGAGTGTCAATAGGCGCAAATGAATGAAGCAGTTGCTAATTATGTTATTACGAATACAAATTTCCAATAGCTGGCAATAAGTAGATTGAATTAGCACTATCAGAAACTTAACATTAGAGCTATTTTCAAGGAACTTTCTGTTACGCACATCCAAATTATGGATTGAATTTCCTTGTAGAGTGTTTCCACGACGATACGACATGGGCAAGGCTGGCAACACTTCTGATTCCTTTGGTGATTAATTACCTGGTGACCTACAGGTCATTTGTCGTCGATAAAAAAGTTTGTGTGTACTTTATGTATGCACGCAAGAAGTCATTCTTCTTTGGCGTAATTAAACAAAATTCTTAAAAAATTATTCCACGTGTCATTTTACGTTTGTAGAAAAAGTTACAATATTGTAATAAAGAAGGTATTAAATACAACCAATCAAAATATTATTATACCACATAATTTATTTAAATAACGGGCAATTAAATATCATATCAAACTTGTATATAAATTGAAATTACATATTGAAGTTACAAGAGGCTTGGTAGCTGAAGTATAATACAAATGGTCTAGTTGACCAACTAACGTCAGGGTGTTGAATTTGCGTGACGGTGTGCGCGCGTCGTGATAATTCACTCTGATAATCTATAACGTAACGCTCCAAAAGAATACCTTCAAAAAGCGTAGCTCTCAAGTAACTTACTTGGTATTGTGATATTACCATAAATGTGAAAAATATACGAATAGTAAGTCAACAAGGTCACTAATAGAGCAACAATCCCATAATGCGGTATGAAACAGATCGGCGTCGCCCACAGTGCATCGCCTTTTGCGGTCGTACCGATTCGCTCGTTTGCGTACCGGTATTCAAAGGCGTGTCAATAACACGAAATCATTTGTACATATTTGGGGTTCTCATGCCACTATACGAGTTTGCTACTGGTGTTTTCTTTATTCTAATAATATTTTTATACTTGATGTACGGAAATGAGAGTTGGGTATGGCAGTGGAAGCATAGAAATTAACGCAGTTGTGATGCGATCACTGCGTACTATGTGTGGAGTGAGACTGATTGATACAATTCCGAATGCTGTAATACGAGAGCGCTGTGGTCTGAAAGAAGATGTTGAGACAAGGATTGAGAAAGGAATGATGAAGCGGTTTGGACACGTGGAGTGAACGAGTGAAAAAAGAATGACGTATCAAATATATAAGGCAAGTGTGTGTGGGCAAGTCCGTCGCGGGAGATCTTCTAAAACATTCGTCGACAAAATTGGATACGTTTTGAAAAAAGGAAAGGTCTGAAGCACCCGGACCCGGCTAGCATTTTGTAAGGATAGAAGCAAGTGGCTTTCTGTTGTCTCTGCCTACCCCGACAGAAACAAAGCGTGTGTGTGTGTGTGTGTGTTTGTGTATACTTTGAATGTGCTTTTCATCGATGTACGTCAACATCTAACATTATATGAAAACCGTTGCTAATTTTAGTGACTAGACGTAGATGCAGCGCTGTGGGTGTTACAGGTAGGGGCACAATAAAAGGAGTTTAATACACTTTAACGGCGCCTATTTCTGCCGTGAAACAGCAATGTGTTAACTGTGTTACGGGCTGAAAGCTGAAAGGCGCCGTAGCTAGTGAAATTACTGGGCACATGAGACAACATCTTATGTCTCAAGGTGACGAGCGCAATTGTGGTGCCGCTCAGAATTTTTAGGTATTTCAAGAGTCCTGAGCGGCACTGCATTATAATGGGCAAGGCGTTTTAATTACCATCAGCTGAACGTTTTGATCGTCTTGTCCCTTATTTTCATAAAAAAAAACATTATAACAAGCAACGTTTATGTAGGTTTAGGAAGCGAAGGGGCTAGAGGTTCACTTGATCGGATGTGGATACATATATATGGTCTCTAAGTCGTATCGGCTCGGGAAAACAGCAGCCGGCAATTCATTCAACAAAGTGGCTGTGCGAGGCAAGAAATTTTTAGCAATACGCGCGCTTGTAGAATGCCAGATGTCAACATGATTCGGGTGGAATTACGAATTTGTCGCGATGTCCGGTGGTGGAATTCGGCTAACATCATACGGAAAATCTCCTCTGAGCACTCCCGGTGATAAAGGTGAAAACACAATGAAGCGACGTCTCTGCGTATCGCCAAGTGATCTAGCTGTTGAAGTACAAGCTTTGACCCCTAGTATTGAGTATGTTCATGAGCAGTTGCGTCCCCATTGAACCAATACAAAGAATAACAATCTAACAAAGAATGTAAACACTCCTGAATCATAACATTAATTTGCTTAGTTATCAGATATATTATTATACTTTATCGTGCGTATAACACGTATTAAAAAAAAACTGTACGTGACTTTCTCGAGGTTTGTGAGCGCGAAAGTGATTCGCGAGCCGGTATTGTTAGCTAAATAATTAAAACGGATAAACTCACGTTCAATTTATTAAGGCATTTACGAAGTACTCAACGTTCATCATCATTTCAGCCGGAAGACGTCCACTTCTGGACAAAGGCCTCCCTCAAAGATCGCCATGAGTATCCGTCCTGCGCTACCCTCATCCAACCTATTCCGGCGATCTTGAACAGATCATCGGGTCCATCTTGTTTTGGGCCTATCAACATAACGTCTGCCGGTACGTGGTCGCCATTCGAGGGCTTTAACGGCCATCTGTCCGTCGAGTTATGTCCTGCCCACTGCCACTTCAGTTTCGCAATCATCGGGTCTATGTCGGTGACTTTGGTTCTCCTACGGATCTCCTCATTTCGGATTCGATCTCGCGGGGAGACTCCGACAATAGGCCTCTCCATTAAAAAAATCATGACGAAGAATAATCTTCGAATACAATTTGGCTTTTTCCTTCGAAATGATCAAGGAAATTAGTTCTTTAATTATTAAAACTTTCCTGAGACATTATTAAGTTTATTATACCCTGATGAAGGACATCCGAATGGTCAATATCAACTACGATCAGTCGTGAGTAAAGCCGATGCAAATAAAAAATTGCGTGCTTACCAAGTACACATGTCAGAAGTGAAACATGCATTATGCATGAACCTCTAAACTATGATCGCCTGGTACCATAACACTGTAAAATACATTTTTACAAATTAACATTTTATACTGACCCCCACACTAGGCGTTGCCAATGTTCATTTGCTCCCACGTTAAATCTTATGATGTATGTATCTGTTGCTTTTTCATTTCATCGACTTTCAAATCACAACGATGCTAAGGAAGTTTTCACCTTAAAAAGGATCTATCTATATTATTTTCGAGTTCCTCAAAAAAAAAAGTTCTCTCTGATCAACAACCTTACTCTGTGGCGAAAATGAACTACACAATACTTTGTTACATAGATGGCGGGCGGGCGTCTGTTAAATGAACTCCAATCGCTGAAGGTCGCTGGCATTTAGTGTACGTTGCCTCAACCCTCTTACATAAAAAAATACGAAAATCTAGAATACTTATTCCTAGAAATAGATGTACAATGTCGAACGAATTGAGCCTGTAACCAGTTTCTCCACAAGCAGGCTCTTGCAGAAGCCTGTACCAACAGGTTCGCTATAATGTATTTTCATTTACAGCCGATTTTAAAAACAGAACTTTAATATCTCCGCCGTTTATCAATACCAAATTTTTTTGGTGTAAGTACCTATTGAACGTCATAATTTTTTTCGCTGTTTAATTGGCACCAACTCCAAAATGTTGTAGGAATTTTTTTCCTTTTTATTTCGTTTTCTCGAGTTATAGTACCCATCTATATGTGTATTTGTAGTAGTTATTATTCTGTTATATTTAATATAACATATAAATAGTTAAATTATAAAGTTTATAGGCACAGAAAATGTATACTTATCAATGGAAAGTCATTTTTTCCTTCAGTTATACTGCGAAAACTACTAAGCCGATCTGAATAATACTTATACCATAGGATGCAGCGTGTCTTGGAGAAATTATGTTGATGGTTACTTATCTGGAACTTATATTTTTCTTACTTAAGCATACCTACATATATTCGCAATACGAATAATTCAGTCAATGACATTTCATTACATATTATGACAATGAGCGGGCGCGGAGTACATAATTTATATTTTTTATATGACAGTAAGGGACGAGACAAGCAGGGCGTTCAGCTGATTTTAATTGATACGCCCTGCCCATTACAACGCAGTGCCGCTCAGGATTCTTGATAAACCCAAAAATTCTGAGCGGCACTACAACTGCGCTCGTCACCTTGAGACGTGAGATGTTAAGTCTAATTTGCCCAGTAATTTCACTTGCTACGGCGCCCTTCAGTCCGAAACACAGTAATGCTTACACATTACTGCTTCATGGCAGAAATAGACGCCGTTGTATTACCCATAATCTAGCCGGCTTCCTGTGCAAAAGGAGCCTGCCACTGGTATGGCAAAACAACGTTTAACGGGTCAGCACTTGTACATTATAAAGAAAAAAGACTTGAGTGATGATTAACAAGGTCATTTTCAATAATTTTGAAATTCTTACCAAATTTAAAATAGGTAATATAATAAATTTGTTTATATAAGTATATATTTATTTGGAGCGTTCTCTCCGGAAACTATTTAAATATATACATACATAAAATCATAATATTTTCACAAGCGAACCGAAAGACTAGTGACTAGTGGAATACACAGTTATAATTCCTCCCTATTTTTAAGCATAAATGTATTCGGAACACGCAATATTATAGTTTAAAATAAATTGTGTTGAGATTTAATCAGATTCTCAAAAGTCCAATTCACGGAAGAAAATAACGCAACGTTTTGCCAATGGCATGGTTAGCGAATCTGGGTCAAACATAATAGGCAAAGTAACCGTTTTATTTCTTTCGCCTAGTGAAAAGTAGGTTTACACTTTTCCTTTCACAAATATATTCATTATAATAAAAAATTGGTCTTAGATAATTATTCAAATTAAACAAAAAAATGCATTAAATCTATGTCAACGGACGCTATGATTTGCAATTTAAATATTAAATCACTTTGATCCGGAAAGTAATCTATAGATTACTCAAGATGAAAGATTACGAAATCATTATGTTTCCGCACAGACTTTCACATAACAAAACATAGAGAATTGCGAGACTCACCTATATAGATCCTTCTTGGTCACAAGCACAAAAACACTGGCACTCACAGAGAAAAAAAAAACACAAACGTCAAATTGAAAGCGCGCGCACTGTCATGGCGATTGGCGGACTGCGGAGTATCGGAACCGCCAAATTATGAAGTCGTAATGAGTTGCATAACTTTATTACAGCATGTTACATAAAAATTGCCGCTGGGCACACAAAGTTACTTTTATGTAAGCGAAGAACACTCGATTTCTTGGTTTCTAGGTTAAGATGTTGGCGCGATTTGTTTTTTTTTACTACTCAATCTCCGGACGTAGGTCTCCGAAGAAAGTTGCTTGCTATCTGCTGGTATAGATTCGCGTTGCGTGTTGCGGTACTGCTTATACCGCCCCCACTTAAAGTGGGGTAACAATATGTAGGTTTCGGGCCCCAAATATGACGGCACAGAACATTTACTTGCCAAATAACTTCAACTCTGTTGATTTCATTATTTAAATTTGAATTTTTGATTTATAACGTTTTTATAAAATTGCTATATAATATATCCAATAAATATTTTAAAAGTTTACTGGATTACACCTTTAACAACATTTGTATATCTATGAGTACCCGTTTTTCTGAAATTAGTTTTTATATTGTTAATTATTATGTTAACATAGAAATAGTACCGTTTTTATATTTGTTATTATATTTTACAAATAAATCAAAACAATGTGTTGTTTCAGTTGACCTAGAAAGATGAAATTTGAGAAAAAAATAATAATTTCTGGAACATTCGAATTTTCAAAATTCTACGCAGTTGACTAATATAAAAAAATTGAATAATCAAATGAACCTCACTGACAGCATATTGAATGTTGAAACATAAAAATTCCCCGTAGAGTGTAATACAAATAAGCAGAAAGTCCATAAAATATATTCATAATAGTAAATAGGTATATAGAATAATTGTACATATTTATTCAATTCATTGATATAGTATGCAAATTATTGATTTCATGTATCAATCAATCAAATCTTACTGACTTAAACAGACACAATTATTGTAAGTCTTACATTTAGGATTGGTCTCCGCTGCGCTCCAACTATCTAGTTGCGGTATCTACCGCAGGCGTAGTCGCAAAGTGCGGCAACTAATACTACGTCCAAGTTGGCGTACTCGAGCCAAAAAAATTTATTGAAGTAGGCGTTACTTTGCGGAAATCCATAATTATACAAATGATTTGAGCCTTCTTTAGTGTGATTTCCGCCTATATTTCTGTCTCGTGCCAGATTTTGGCGAGACAACACGTCCTGAGGATGCCTCGTGTAGAGGCGAAACACGTGTCGAATTATTTAAAGACAAATATTGGCGGAATTAACACAAAAGAAGGCTCAAATCATTTGTGTACTCGAGCCAGTCCCGAGCACTGTGTGACGTTGAAGTGCCACATTTTCTGTTAAACTTTGCTAATAATTGAAAGTAAGATGCCGGGTTGGGTAGTAAATCTATGTAAAAATAATACCACAAGAAATAAGAAACACACTGGGATCACATATCATCAGTATTTATTTGTATTATATTAATATCAATGAAAAATAACACAAAGCGAATGTTACAAAATTTGAAAGATGCCATTGAGTATCAAAATGCTACGCACACAGGCATCTAATAGTTACCGTAATAAAAAAGGTTCTTGCGTTAATGCGGTATTTAGTTGGAGCGTAGCGGAGACCAATCCCTAATCTAAGTTATAAGTCTATATTTTAAGTTTGGTAAATAGAATATTACAATAAAAAATACATAAAGTCAAAGATTATAAAAAAACATTGCATTTTCTCTCTCTACCTGTTAAAAAGTAATGGTATAAAAAGTTTTTTTGCCGAGGAAATCGTTTAGCTTATATCATAAAAATTTTGTGAAAATTTTCAGTGTAGTTATAATTTTCACAATCAAATTTTATCAAAATATATTTTGTAATTTGAATTTTGTCCTCAAACACAAGCCTTAATCAGTTCCGCCGTGTTCTTTTTTTTGTTTATATGTGCATACAAAAATGCACATTTCGTTTAAATTAAAGATGGTAGTGGTATTAAGAGGTACGTCTATGGCTATCCCCAGACGTTTAAATAAATGTTTGCAGCGATATTACATGAGAAGCTTAAATATTAATTAAAAATAATATTCAATACTTCATGCCGGCCCACATTCTAGCGGTCTACAAAGCCACACATGGAGTATAAGTGCTGTCATCTCTGGTCAGGCGCACCCCAGTATCAGCTCGATCCATTTGACAGCCGACATCGTCGCTGACATTCTCTTGGAACACCAGAGAAATCACAGGAGCGTTGACGGCCTTTTAGAAAGGTGTACGTGCTATTTTTGAAGGTGCCCATGTCGTATCGTCGTGCAAACACCGCACAATGAAGCTTGGTTGTATGTGGAAGAAAGTTCCTTGAAAACCGCACTGTGGAAGAATGTCACACATCCATATGGTGGGGATGATATCCTAATTTGTAGTGATAAATTAATTAATTCCTATTAAAAACGACTTCATAGAAATATTATAAATGAATAATATAAGATAATTTTACCTAAGGTTGTACTGACCATTTATATAAATAAAACTAACATTAGACAAGAATGAATATAGGCGATATGTTTTGTTCGCATTTGGAATGAAATGGTTGGTTTTTAAAAGATGCCAAAAAAATTAAATTGAGGTTATTTTAAAATAATTTTCATTTAATTTCATCAAGCTAATTTAAATTAGTAATTAATAAAAGAAACCCTTATTATTATTAGTTTTTAGTATTTTTCTAACTAAATTGGATATTTTGAATGTGTCGAATAACTTTGGAAAATTCCGTTACATAGATACAGGTCAAGCAATAAAAATGAGTGGTATTTCTTTGAAGGTTAGCCCTTTAAACTGTTAAATGTCATGGTTCATTGGTGTTCAGCCAAATTAAATTTGTGTCAAACATGTATGATCTTTTGGGACATTTTTGTGCAAATATTTTATTAAATTCAAAGAACCAAAATAGTTTTGTCCTTATATTATTTACTACTGACGACCATAAAAATCAAATTTTCTCCAAGAACCGTTAATGCGAGTTGTACGTAAGGAATAAGTAGGTACTTCTGATGTACTGATGTGCATTGAGAGTGCCGTTTTCTATGAAGACTAACTCCGAACAGTCCAATACACTAATCGCTACCCAAAACATAACTGAGCCTCCACCATAACGGATTATGTCTTCAAAGCAAACTTCTGCGAATTTTCCCCTTGGCTTCGCAGTACTAGTATATAGTATATAGTGACATTCTGGCTTTATACGAAAAAAAAATACTCTACCCCATTCCTCTTGACTCCACGTCGCACAATTTCGAGCGAAGCCAAGTCTAGGAACTCTGTGCTCGCGCAGTAAATAAGGGCCGAGAAGCCTCCTCCTGACAGTCCATTAGTTGGTGTGCAACCTCCTCTAGTCTTTTTGAAGTCGACATAAGAAGATTTGCGATTTCTCAATGCCTGGTTTACCTGTAAGCGATCATCTCGAGTTTCTCGTATGGTATGCTGGTATCGTTCTATTAACCATTATAGAGACCGCTAAATAATAGCATCAAGACTTAAAAATATTGAGGAAATAGGACAATCCGACAATAATTATCTAAAAATGATTTAGAGTTAATACGAACTATCGACGATTCCCGCCACGATGCGCAATTAACTGCAATTTTTGTTTAAGTTTAATATGAATTTGAAAGCCGAAAAAACAAATAGGACGTGGCGGACGAGGATCGACCCACATGGCATGGCGATACAGTATGTTTACAAGTTATTATTAAAACTTTTGTGAGCCATTATTAAATTAATTATTAATACGGCTTTACTCACGTTTGGAATGGTCCTAAACTAGTCAGTACCGACACCGATAAAAACGTGAGTAAATCCGTATTGATAAATAAGCTAAAATTAATTAACCCTTAAAGGTATGCAGCCTTCACAAGGGCATTTCAAATTAGGGTAAAAATTTATTACAATCAGTAATTACTGGGTTGAAGTATTAAATTTCCGTTTTGTTATTTAATTTTTTTTGTAAGGAATATATATTTGTTGCCATAACATTTCTGAGATCGTATAGGAAGGTGGGCAGGACACATATCTCGACGAACAGATGGCCGTTGAGGCAGTAAATTCATCAAATGGCGACCTATGCACCAGAAAACGCAATGTCGGTAGGCCGCCCACAAGATGGACTGGTGATCTGGTCACGACGGAATAGGTTGGATGAGACTCATATATTGGATGCAGTACCTTACAAACTTATTTGTTAAGTATATTACAGCCATTGTAAAATACTCTATTTGATTGATAAGAGTGGCCGTTGAGTTTTTTATATGTTCTTCTCACGAGCTCAACTTTTTACGAACTCATGGTTAATTCAGTAATTTAAAAGAAATATTTATAGTGACGATTCCGAAGCGCTTAGTTTAACCCTATTTGAACAAAGTTTAGGTATTTGACTTTGACTTGGCTTTGACTTTGACTATAATTAGAAGCATAAATCTTCCATCCATATTTTCAACGACTGTCTTACGAATTTTTGCGCCACGTGCCTGACGCGAGTTTAACATTTTATACCCATCCCAATAAAAATTCTCAACGCGGCTAAAGAAGTTTAACATAGTAAATAATGTTATGTTTTTTTTTAAGTGATAACCCTCACTTCTAGGATTAATACACAAATAAAATTTGAAAAACAAAATTATATGAACGATGCGGGATTCGAACCCACGACCTCTGGCGTTCCGTGCCGGTTCTCTGACCAACTGAGCTAACCGTTCGAGTACCGCCTCGTTCATAAAATTTTGTTTTTCAAATTTTATTTAGTAAATAATAACAATAAAAATAATATCTTCTGGATGTCCGTGAGTGGAAAGGTGTATGTGGCAGGGAAATTGGTCGAAAAAATTATCGTACCGGAATACCTATTTTTTATATATAAAGTAAATTAATTCACTGTAGTTTAATTCTTATTTATAAAAAAAAAACTATATTTTTATAGGAGACATATACTTACATACAATATTGTTGACAAAATTCAAAATTATACTGACATTTATTTTTTTTAAATGAGAATATTGTGGAAAACGACATTATGAGGTTAAAAGTATACGGCTTTTGGATTTTCCAAACTTGTCTCGATTTCTAATAAAAAATATTTTCCAAACGGTTCAATATCTTCCAACAAGTTATCGCTAATCACTTTGTTTGTTCGCACCAATAATGGCAACAGTAATCCATTTGAGACAAGAGTTGAACACTATGATGATAATTGTTTACCGTTTGGTCTAGAAAAATGTCAGTAACACTGCGTAAGTATGTTTTCCCTACTCTGTGGTAACCACTGACCAGTATAAATATCACTGGACAGTCTGTTTCATATTTTTTATAGCAAATTTTTATGCCAATTTGAAGCGCCACTCGCGAGCGTCCAAAGAACTAATTTTGACGTATAATACAAATCGCTGCGAAGGAACGTAGGTACAATACTCTGAAGTATTTTTGCATTTTGAATTAATTTCGTTCGTTTTCCGTGCTATTTATACTTCAAGAATCAACGTAATAAAGTACACATTTTTTTTTTGTAAATAGTTTCCCACCATCTATCGATGTTTGCTGAGGTTGCCATCACTAGTTCTAGCACCGCAGACTCTCGCTACATGGCCAACGCGCAAAAAACAGGCACAAAGTGGTTTATTGTAGAGGTCAGTGGTAACACTAATAATTATTAGTAACACCATTTATCTTCTTCGGAATGGTTTTGCTTGTACCATATTTATGTCAATGTAAATTTGCTGAAAATATAACGTTCTTAGGGTTCCGTAGCCAAACGTTTGCCGTTAAACGGAACCCTTATGGATTTGTCATGTCCGTCCGTATGTTATGTAGTGGTATACCACTCAGTTTACCTATATATGTATATCGTGTAACGGTACTAAGTCCGACGCTCTCGTATAACGCTAAAATCAATTCCCTATTACCAAAATCGAAATACTGTTTTTCGGTTGACGGATGGTAGGTTTCCTATTACGAAACTGTTTCGGATCCGATGATCGACACGAAGTTCGCGATTAGACATTTTGTCTTTCGTTTACATTATTCCCAAATTTTAAGTATATGGTTCCGAAACGAAATGCGTCCGCACTATTCGGATCCGAAGTACTTTGGTAATAGGATTTAATTTTAAATTAGTCGTTATTTCGTTTCGGACCGAAACTTCGGCTTTCGATTTTAGTAATCGACCTCCTGACGCTTGGGTCGAATAGAAAGCCCGCGCGGCCAGCAACGTCCGTCAACGAACGTCCGTATAAAAGCTTCATTTATAAAATCGCTTAATCTTAAAATCCCCGTAAGGAGAATGGGCCAGAATATTTAAATTATTGCATAACCATCGGTCCTTTCAAACCAAGTTTCAAATTAATCTAAAATGTCTATGGCAGCAGCGGCTATTGCAGCGGAGAAGCAATGCAATATAATAAACTATCCATATCTACGAAAAACGTCAATCTCCAACCTAAAGTGATTTAGTGATTGCAGCTGACACTTAGCTGACAGTTCTGACGCTGACGCTATTCGTCGCCACTTTTTTTTTAATGAAAATTAGGGACGAGACAAGCAGGACGTTCAGCTGATGGTAATTCGCCCCACCCAGCACAATGCAGTGCCGCTCAGGATTCTTGAAAAACCCAAAAATTCTCAGCGGCTCTACACTTGCGCTCGTCACCTTGAGACATAAGATGTTAAGTCTCATTTGCCCAGTAATTTCACTAGCTATGGCTTCCTTCAGACCGAAACACAGTAATGTTTACACATTACTACTACACGGCAGAAATAGGCGCCGCCGCGCCGCGCCGTTGTGGTACCCATAATCTACCCGGCTTCCTGTGCAAAGGAGAATCCCACTGGTAAAAAAAAAACATATACGACTATTATCAAAGAAAAGAGGTTTAAATTCTAAAAAGTGCAAAGGATTAAGGTTGACATTTACATTATATTTTGAGCAATGCACACACACCAACACAAAGTGACATACAAATCGCGAGTGTAAGAAGTAGCTTGTCACGCACACTGAAGTAATAAACCTGGCCTGTTTTCATTGGTTGTCTAGCAGCAAGGAGCTCTATCTATATTATCTAAGTAAAAATATAAAATCTAAGTAAATACTTAGGGAACTTCATAAGCGTGTATATATGTCAAAAATGTACGTAAAAAATGGTTGGAAATAGTAGAACCAGCATTAAAGTTTGATGTTTAATCAAACTCAGATAAAATATGAAGTAAATACTTACTCAGTTACACTGCCAAACCAATTGGCAACGCTATATCTATGAAAGATAAAACTTATTGCCTGACAGAGGTATACGTGCCAGATCTCGGGTCACCTTGCAAATATATGAAGTGTGTAGTAGTATGTATATGAAGAAAAGGAACGTAGAGTGTATATAAAGAAAAAGTTAATTGCCGCTCTTAATATACCAGCTATTTTAGAGCCAAATGGTATTATCCGCCGCGATGGCAAGCGTCCTGATGGAATGACACTGGTGGCTTGAGCACGGGGAAGGGCGCTGATGTGGGACGCGACTTGCGTCGACACTCTAAGTCCAAGTTACGTCAGTTGGTGCTGGCGCTGCTGCTTTGACTGCCGAAGACGGCAAGCGTCGCAAATATGTTGATCTCAGTGAGTCATACATCTTTGTGCCCTTTGGTGTCGAGACACTAGGCCCGTAGGGCCCAGAGGCACGGAGAATGTTCAAAATAATATCTTCGCGCCTTAAATAAGGCTACTGGAAACCCAAGCGCCGCGCTGGCAGCTATCTCGGTCAACGGATCAGCCTAGCTATCCAACGCAGAAATGCTGCCAGTATTTTAGGTACGCTTCCACGTAATGATAGTTTTAATTTTATGTAGTCATAGTATTGTAAATATAGTTATAAGATTTATTTTGTTTGAATAAATCAGGTTAAAGTTAATTCAAATTATTATATAATATACTAGCTTTTACCCGCGAATTCTTTCGCGTTGAATAGTTACTTTAGGTATTTTTTTTATCTTTTAGGATACTTTTCAAATAATACAAATAGAAACTTCTCTTTCCACTCTTCATATACAGCGCATATCCCCTGTCATTGTGGACAGTCTCTTTAATAGTATTTCCCTGTGAACTTTAATCTTCAATTTCATCCCCTGGTAGGTCAAAGTTTCATTCATGCTCGAACAAGTGTTTATAAATTATTTCTTATCAAGTTCCTAAATACACAGTTTCATGGTTTTATCTTCGATATTGACGAATTTCCATACAAACTGCTATACCCTATTTCAACCCCCGCAATTTTTTTGCAATAAACCGTAGCCTATGTCCTTTTTCAAGCTCTAGTCTATCTCTGCACTAAATTTTATCAAAGTCGGTTTCGTTGGTTTAGGCGTGAAAGCGTAATAAACAAACTTACATTCATATTTATAATATTGAGTCATCTCCTCATGGGCCATGATTAAATCAAATTAGTAATTACACGTCCGTTATTTATTAATAAACACTAGTCTAATGCACAACGGGGCCCGGAGACAACTGACTCGCGACTCGTCATTTGCACACGTCGACAGCTTTCCCCACAACATCCCCCCTCTTAAAAAAAACTTTTACATGATAAAAGTTACTTAATATTTATTGTTTACACATTACACATATTAGATTTTAGTAGGGATTCTCGATAATGTTATGTATGTATATATATGCGAAAGGGGTTATTCGTTCGCTTTTACAACAAAATCCCAGAAAATATTCAAAACAAAATGTATTACCAAATTTTTAAGAATTGCTAAAAGACATTTGTGTAATAAAGATTATTATAAGACAGACATAGATTTCTACACAGATTGAGAATGGAGCGACCGCTGTGAGGCTATTAAAATAATAAATTTGGTCTATGTAAATTTGATTGAAACGAAATTTTATAATAAAAAATGAATTTCCCTTGACCTTCTAGCGCCCGTTCTTCTCAGGCATAAATTTCCCAATGGGTGGTAGTTTTCATATTCTAATTTCAAAAAAGCTATTAGATTTTCCGAGACTGATTTAAAACCCCAAATAGTTATAAAATGTCTCGCGGTATAACCGTGCTAAAATCTGTAGTTTACGGAACCACATTAAATGCAATAGATATATATATAATATAGCTCACAGAAATCTGTCATAAATCTATGGTTAACATAGAATTATAAATGAAGGACTGGCAGTGAGGTGTCCGAGTTAAAGAGTCGCCTCACAGTAAGTGTGATTTAGTATTCTTATGACGGACCTTCTGAACTAACCGTCCGAGTGACGCATCGACCGTAAATCTTGGTATGTCTTGTTCAGCTCTTAGGTTGTGACTCCATCTACAGGATCTACTTTACAGGTCACCTGCTCAACTCCAGTAATTACATATTAAGAAATTGGCTTAAAATATCGCTCTTTTAATTTAAGCACTTTGTTATTTGTAAGTGATCACTTCTGGGATTAAATATACAAACTTATTTTGGTTCCGAAATTCATGGGCGATGCGGGACTCGCACCCGCGCCTCTCGGATTCCGGATTCTATCGGGTAGTAATTAAAATATTACATTTCATCGGTAAGTCTTTCTGAACTAAGCTGCTGTTTATTAAAATAAAGTAAGAAATGACTGATTTGATTCTACTCTAGTAAAAGTTATACTTTCAAGCTTAACTTAGTGGTAACTTGACAAAATGTGTTAAATGCGCGAATTTTGTTTATCAATAGATTTAAGACCGTTTTAGTTCTTAGATAAAGTTGGGAATTGTTAAAGAAATCGGCTCCAATACAACGATATAATATATACTTAAACGTACATAATTTCGTATAAACCACCATGCCCCGTGAATGAACATGCATGCAAATGCACCTAACTTGACTTCTACTAAAGTAATAGGTGGGTGGTAGAACTGCCCCGGACGAACACAGGAAATACAGTCCGTTCGAATGCTACTACAGAAATAGGTGCAGTGGCAGTTTTGCCCCGGACGATCTTTACAAATACAGTTAGGTCTACTGCTAGCAATATGCTCTTGGAAAAGTTGATGATAATGAAATACAATGCCATTCAATCCAATCCCTGATAAGTCTACTATTAGCGATGTAATTTTCTCTATCTCTTTATTGAAATCATGCTCGGTGGTCCGTCTATCATTGCGAGTACAATGATACCATTAGCTTGTGTCGTAAGTTCATATTACAGGATGTAAATTTACTATTTGCATATGAATAACATTCAACAAGAGGTTTTAGGGTACCGTAGCCTAAGGGCAACCAATGGGAACCAAGATAAAATGGTGTCTTTTACAAAAGTATTTGAAATTGTACAAATTAAATTTGGAACCAAAATTTATGAACCCTCTCGGGCTCCGTCCGAGCGCTCATTGAATGTTCAGAAAAATGAAAAGATGACATTGCTGTAAGGATATACAACGTTAATTGTTTTTATAATTAAAATAAAGACTATTTTCAGCAAAATTTTGCATCTACAATATTAAAGGTACTTCCCCTCCATGTGGCATAGCCGTGGGACATGCTGTATAATAGCTACTTATATCCGTATACAATGGTTCACATTTATAAAATATGTTTGTAACATTAATATGAATAACTTTCCAAGTCATATTATATATATATATACGTAATATGTGTATTTAATTAAATATATTGTTACCTAAAGTGAATCGTATGAAAGAGTCTCATTTAATATTTTTAGTTTACAAGCTTTCTAGTCAAATAAATAAACTCATAAGATATACATAAATAAACATCATAAGAATTCATAAGAATACTATAGATTTTTTCAAAACGAATCGGTTACCCAATCGATGTGCATCATAATTCATACCACAAGCCCATTAAGATTATTAGACGTTACTGCATTAGGTATACACAGTACGCATGCGTGAAAAACTGCAGAAGATTTAAGGGGGTCAACTACGTAACTTATTGAAGTTATCGTTTAAGAATTGAACTAAAAAATGTTAAGGTCATAGTCAAATGAGATTTTAATTTCAGTAGGTTTATAAATACACTTTTGAATTTAGAACCAGCAAATCCTAAAACTGTCTATCATGAGAAGAATCGGCAAGGAAATCAACAATTGCTCTCTTAAAATCAATATCTATCCACAAATTGTTCAAACATAGGTTATATAGGTTCATACATATGTGTGAACAACCTATTATAAAAATAGTTTGGGGAAAAATTATTTTCGCATAATGTATGTATAAACTTGTAGGTTGCGTCTGAAATCGAGAAGTTATGCTTTACAAAGTCTCGGAATGGGGACAAAATTTAGTCCAATTCAACCCCAAGAAGACACAAGCTTGTGCATTCACCGCAAAATCTCCTTTTGTTGTAGTGCCTCGATTTGAGATCACTCCTCTAACTTTCACAGCCTGTATCGACATACTTGGCGCCGCTATATTTTGAGCGGCGTTCAGTTCCGTGATCACTTGGAAGAGAAGGCCAAACTAGCCTTTAAAAAGCTTGGCTTACTCAGTAAGGCGAGACTGTACTTCACTATAAGCCACCGCCTGCAACACATGGAGTATTGTTCTCACCTCTGGACGGGCGCTCCCCAGTACCAGGTTCTTCCATGTGACAACGAAGAATCGACGATCAAGTCGTCCCCGATCGGTTTGATTCTTTGGCGTTACGTGGAGATGTGGGTTCTCATGTATTGTATTTCCTACGCCATTTATCACAGGGAGTGCTCGGAGGAGCTGTTCGGGTTGATCACAAACAAGCGTACGGGTTATAGGTGTTAGTGCTCACCGCCACCCACATTCTTTTGCAACACCAGAGGGATCACAGAATGATGAAACCTTTAAGGAAAGCGTACGCGCTTTTTAACTAATTAATTTTAGTTACTTTCCTTTCTAAGCTGCGAATTTTTGGCTTTTGATCTTCTAATTATTAAGTTATTTCTCTTGATTTTGCATTCATTTCACCGTAACATTCTTTATAGTTTTCTTTTGCGATGATAAAAAGCTAGGCATCGGTCATGTCCAATATTTGTATTTCAAGTGGGTGATATTTCGTTGGATTCCCATTATATTTCCGCTTATGTTGCACGGATATATATCTTCGTATTTTTCTTTTACCATAAGGCAGGTAGGTAGTGTAGAAGAATTATAAAAATAGGACAATCCTCGGCCATAAATGTATAATAACATAGATATCTGTTTAAGCTGTATATTTTCCCGCTCTTTATTAAAAAATCTTCGTATGTTAAGTGATCTGAGCAAATTGTGCTAGTTTTTGCAGGAAACCATCTTTGTCTCCTAGTCGCCTCGATCCACTTTTCCTTTATGTGTGGAATTTTTGGAAATCTGAAAACAGGTCAAAACTTATCATCTCCGCGACACAGGACTGGAGTTTTCAAAATTAATCCCAATTATAAGCAATTTAAGTAGTTATTACTTTTAAAGTGATTTCTCGGAAGGTTGACATATGAATTTTTATAGGTAGATTAAATGTGTATGTATATGTACTTGATCCCAAATTCCCTCTTTGTCAAACTGAGGACCTTGGAAACGATATTCATACTGTTGTAACTTGCAATGATAATTTTACGCTGTGGGCATTTTGGATTTTAAAGTGTACACATGCGTCATAATCTCACTGCTAAGATAACCAGCCTAGCGAAACTCTCTAAAAAAAATTGATTCACTCGATTGTATGAAACGTGCAGTCATTGACAGGGTGAAGAATATGATCTTGTAAAAAAAAAGGAAATAGCCGAAATCACTGGCCTGTTTAATAGTAGAGGTCAATGACCGAAATCCACTACGTTTTGACAACTGTTCGCTTTCAAACTTAGCCGGATTATACTTCGTCGCCAATCGTCATACTGTATTATGTAATTTGTAATTACTACTATTTCAAACTTATGTCAAATCACTGCAAGTTTCATACTAGACTAAATTTCGATTTTAACCTTTCCGGATCGGCGCGCTCCACTTAGGTAGTCCCGTTAGGTAGTACTTAATATTTAACAATTTACTTCCTCTTTGACTTAGGCAGTCCCGCCTCTTAATACATAGTACCTAGTATTTACATGCTCTTTGGATTTTAGTTTTTACTATAAATATTTTGTTATTGTTATTAAATACTATTTGAAATTATTTAAATAATCTACCTGCATAAATATCCATTACATTTGTAACAAACGAATCGTATTTCATCAAATAATTATTTTAGTACGAGCAGTTGTGACTTGTGAGCTTCTGTATTCAAATCATTTTTGTCCCTATAACCAATTGCCAAAATGCTGCCCAGGTACCATACAGACCAGGAAAACTTAAGGAAACGACAAATTGACACATTGAAAATCTTTAACGACAACGTCTCGGAGATACAAGAAAATTCTGAGTACAAAGTTGAATTCGATTCGCATGGAAAAAATATGAGTCTGAATGTGCTCTTAACTCCAGATTTTCCAAATGAGAAGCCAGTTATCTTCGTAAATCCAGTTTTTCCTCATCCCTGGTTGGGAGAAAACTCAAACCAAGTCCTTGGAGCCCCTGGGTTAATCAATTATACTCTTCATTCAGACTTAGGGCGAGTCGTTCAAGCAATTATTAGAGAATTTCAACGTACAGTTCCAAATTTAGAAGATAAAACAACAAATACAAACCATCAAGCTCATGTGGTGGTCAATTCAATGGTGTTTCCGGATTTGAATGACTTAACAATTGAAGAACTTCAGGAAGTCTTGGAGAATCCAGATTTGCAGGTTAGTTAATATTGATGTAGTTTTAAATAAACAGCCAATATTGAAATCCTGAAAAGATCTAAAAATACTATTTAGAAAAGCCCGATTACTAATTCTGTTGTTGTGAATTCCAAAAAAATACCTTTGTTACTTTGAGAAATAGCCAAAAATATATATATTTAAGTTCAGTTGTGATAAAAATTGACTGAATTCTTGAACTGTACAGAAGATCTACAGCCTGTTAAATGAAAAGTTCTTGTCACTGGATTAGAAGGTCTAGTCACCTTATTTCTACTCATAAATGAATGCTCTTGTGATTCTCTTTTGGTTTGCCAGAGAGGTTGGGTGGTACTCATCTTCCATACAAATAAGGTTTCTCTTTCACTTCAGCCTCTAGACACTTGGCCACCAAATTTTAGGGCCACTTACCAGTTACCTAATGTTAAAACGATTTAATTTTCACATTTGACATTATAAGTCATAATAATTAATGCTTCAAACATTGAATGCTATTAAATAAAGATATCATCTCCATCATCTGGAAGTGTGGTGTTCCTCCACAGTTTTCAAGGAACTTTCTTCCACATACAACCAAGCTGTTGAATGAGCTTCCATGTGGAGTGTTTTCGGGATGATACAACATTACCATTATACCTTCAAAAATAGTGCATACACCTTCCTTAAAGGTTGGCAACACTCATGTAATTCCTCTGGTTTTGCAAGAGATGGTGGTGGTTAGTAATTAACATCACATGACCTGTGCACTCATTTGTCCTCCTCTTCCAAATAAAAAATTTACAGGCATAAGCACTTACAGAAATAAAATCTTCATTTATTTATCATTAAAATATAAGTACTTAAGTACCAACAAATAAATAACAAATTATTTTTTTAGGACATAATTTAATTTAAGCATTTATCATAAACTTACCATTTTATACTACTAGCATAAAGACTAACAAAGTGTGCAAGAGAGAAGAAAATGTCTAACAAAGATACATCAAGATAGAAAAGGAAAGAAGGAATGAAGATTTGCTTCATTAAAATTATTGTTACTGTAACCAATTTTGAATGATAAGTTGTACACACTCAGCCATACTTGGCATTAGATCCTTAGTATTGGGAATATTGAACCACCAGCTACACACTCTTTGTCAATTCAAAATTGGTCATACATTATTGGGCTGTTCTGGATGGTGAAAATACAAAGCATTTTTACGGATCAAAAATTTTTCACAGTTGTAGAGCACTATAACAAACAAAATGACAAAGTGTATACACATGGCTCCAAAGAAGGTTCACTTGAGGTTGCAGCATCGTCATCTGTCTGTGTCAGTCATTGTTTGATGCAGGTGGCTCCTGAAGGAGTCATAACTCATTTTTTGTGAAGGAGTGAACACTTCAGGCAATTGTATCACGAGACTATTAGATCGTGTTGTGAAACCTCTTAGCAATATGCGTTGTAAAACTGTACATTGGGCTTTGTCCGTGTTCACAATGCATGAACTATACAAGGTTCACGGGCAGTCAATGTTCCAGACTTTATGAGCTGAAGACTGGCTCTCGTCTAGCCCAGATCTGAACCCCTTGCATTACAAATTGTGGTCAGCTTTCGAAGACAAAGCCTGTTCAACTGCTGGTGACAAATCAAGTCTCTTATTGCCTGCTACATATGTAACGATATATTGTAGCGATTAATCTGTTCAGTGCAGCCCTGCTTCACTGTGACCAATGTGATCTATCGTGATAATGGTGGCAATTTCTATTTAAGTCAAATAATTCAGTTTAACCAAGTCTTTTGTGGGGTGTAAGTATGTGCTTTTACAACAAGATCCCAGACAATGTTCAAAACAAATGTATTACGAAATTCAGTAGATGTATACAAACATTTGTGTGGTAAACATCCTTCTTAATGATACCACAGGTTGGGAATGGAGCGACCACCCTCAGGCTTTTAAATAATAAATTTTATTGTACAATCAATCAAAATATAACATTGTAACCATATTTTCATATGTCCACCAGTTTCACCAGGGTCCCAAAGGCCATCCATGCAACTTCCCGCTAATTGCTAATACCTTAACGCTTTAAATTGTACTATTTATGTATGACGATCTCAAAAAAATATATATTTGTGTTATTTTGAGCTGTTCGAGCTCAAAGAGTTAGCCATTCTATATTTTTGACATTTTCGAGCTCAAACGTCTGATAAAAGTTAATTAAACCCCTAATTTAAAAAAAATTATAATTTTCAAATAGCCATAACTTTTAAATGAATGAACCGATTTTCATGCGGTATTCGACTCAGTTTTTTGAGCCTCATAAAAATCCTTTTTTCGGTTTTCTTTCGTCAACGATAACTCACGAACGAATCAACCGATTTTGATCGGCTTGGTGGCGATCGACGTGGTTTTTTGATGTTAAGAGCTGTTTTTGGAATCAATTGGTAAAGCCGTTTAAAATTTATTACAAAAAACCACATATGAAAAGAAAATTCAAATTTCGTTCTCTGCACCCTCGAGAACCTCGGATATCGGATATATTGTTGAAATAGTTAAAAATAATAGTTTTAAAATAATAGCTGGCAATGGTGCCTGTATTGTCTCGCTTTTTCGTTTTCAAATCACAACGATTCTAAAGAAGTTTCTCTTCAAAATAAAAAGAGGGATTAATCATAAAATGCTCAAAATCGTAACAAGTACAGTAGATTCATTAATTCGAATAATTTCAAACACTAAATGATGAGTTAATACATTGTGCGAGGTTATAGGTAATTTTTTAATAGAATTAGTAAAGGTATTATGCATTATATTATCCCCGACCACAGAACCACAATACAGTAATAGAACAGAACTTTAACTTCATACACATAAGGCCGCTAAGCAATCTTGGGAAGACAAAACCATTGAATGCCACGCCGTACGCCGACGAGACTGGTCCGAATTAATTTACCTGAGACTCGCCGTCCGCGTCGCCAATCTTTTTGTATATACCAACTTAGTGCTCCGCCCAGAGCTAGGTATGATTTCAAGGACACCGCCGAGTTACGCTACTGTTATATTGTGACAGAACGGACCAGACACCATCATGTGATCACCGCAAACCTATATACATTGTAATAGAGGAATGACAAGAATGTCGATGAACTTATAAAGCAAAATAAACGCAAATATGATTTCGAATACGAAAACCAAAAACACATTGGTATATGGCGGGCGAGCATAGAACCATTGGCACTGGCGCTTAGCTAGTAAACGACATTTACCGGTGGGAGGTTCCTTTGCACAGGATCCCGGCTAGATTATGGGTTGCACAACGGCGCCGAAGCTAGTGAGATTACTGGGCAAATTAGACTTAAATTATTTTTGGAATTATATGATTCTGAGTATAGCAGTATCTTGCAGTCAGATCTCGTATTATAATAATTCATTTTTAATCTTATCGGAGGTGTATTATGTATGTAGGATGCCCGTTAAAGATTATTGTGTTTCAGCCTGAAGGTTCGACTGGCGGTAGCTAGTTAAATAAATTACTGGGCAAATGAGACTTAACATCTTATGTCTCAAGGAGACGAGCGCAATTGTAGTGCTGCTCAGAATATTTAGGGTTTTTCAAGAATCCTGACCGGCACTGCTTTGTAATGGGCAGGACGTATCAATTACCATCAGCTGAACGTCCTACTCGTATCGACCCTTATCCTCATAAAGAAAATAGTTCGTTTATATAGTTACTTCTTATTTCCAGGATAAAATATTAGAAACAAACCCTCAGATGACAGAAATTGAACTGGCAACTGAGGAATTAATGAACAACATCGAGGAAATAGCTCAAGACAATCTGAACAAGCAACAGACACTGGACATCCTCAAGTCGGATGTCTTAGAACGGATCTCGGCAATAGTCCAAATGAAGATGAGCTATGAAGAACTCCACAAGAAGTACCAGAAACTCTCTGACATGTACAGTCCTCATAGGATCAGAGATTGTCTGAAGGAGGCTGCTTTGAGAGCTGACGAAGATGCCGAAGTAATCGCTGAAAAGTTTCTACTTGGTAAATATTTCTTGGGTCTCTCTGAAATTATTCCACTCGTATTGCATGTAAATAACTCATTGAAGTACTATAAGCCTATAAGAGGTCTTCAAAGGCGTTGTGTATACATATTAACATATATAAATATATAACAGTAAAGCATTCATTTAAATTTACACGTTATTGCATGGCAGTAATGTTTAAAGTCCATTGTAAACGCTCATTCGAAGCACAGTTGTTCATAGACGTGATGTCATATTCGTCCACCATGACACTTGAGTGCTTTCGCGTGTATTTTTTTTCAATTAAAATTAGGGACGAAACTATCAATACTTTCAGCCGATGGTAACTGATACGCCTTACCCATTACAATGCAATTCAAAGGTTGATCAAAATACAAAATAGATTGCGTTACTGCTTATTTTTTTTTTTCGAAAATAGTACACGTGTATGGACATTATAGAAGATGGAACAAAAAAAAAACCATAAATTCTGAGCGGAGCTACAATTGCGCTCATCACGTCACCAGATGTTTAGTCTCATTTGCCCAGACGGAAACACAATATTGCTTACATATTACAGATTCACGGCTGAAAAAGACGCCGGTTGTGGTACCCATAATCTAGCAGGCATCCTGTGCAAAGAAACCTATCACTGGTATATGCCCTTAGTCGCCTCTTAGGACACCCTTGGGCCTGTTACTTCCCGTTATTTTTATGCCTCTGGGAAGCACGGGGCAAAACTCCTTTATTAATTACGTATATTTTGTTGCAGGGGAAATAAGTGTAGAGACTTTTGTGTCGAAATTTGCGGAAAAGCGTGCGCTTGGCCAAGCTAGACGAGCAAGGGAGGAACGCTTGGCACACCAGTTGGCACAACTGGATAGAGCACAGACATAACCTTATTGGATACGGTTTACAGAGATTGTTATCATATCATAAGGTGCCGACGAGATTTTACACTATCTAGCTCTCGGACCAATTATTATACTGGACGGAGCTATTGCTTGCTTTGCGTTGTTGCCACTCTTATACTATATGTATTGTCATCTTTGTCCATTTCTCGATATCTTTTCATGAGTAATAAGGATAGCTGATGTAAGTTGGCAACGTCGCACTGTACGTGTAAATTGTGTCAGCTTGGGTGATACCGAGTCGGTCTAGTCGGTCAAAACATTAGGTGCGTAAATTAAGTAAAATATTCAAACATTTCATTGGTTTTGTTAAAATTCTTTTGAAAAAGTGAGAGTATGTCATGTGTGGCTTTATTTTGTTCATCCAGAACAACAAAATGTTGTGTAAAAGACCCAGAATTATCATTTCAAACGAAAGTAAATAACAGCCAATTATTAATTGTACTTAGTGATTTTCTATTAGTTATTCGATAAAAACGTAAAGATTTACATGTTCTCAGTATAACTAGTAGAAATGACATACGCACATAGTAAACAATTGGCCTACATTAGGAGCTATCACTCAATGTCAGTTGCGGCGGCGCGGGCGTCGCGAACGAGTGTTTCTTGTACTGTTTACTTAAAGTACTGTAGAACTCTGTCTGTACATGCATTTCTTTCTGTCAAACTTTGTGATATATGTTCCAATTCTACGATTTGCCAAGATTAATTTTGACGAAATTGATATTAAGTAAGAATATGTGATTGTGTAAATAGTAGGCTATGTTATTATGTTGGTTTACCTGCCTTCACACACTTATACACACACACACACAATTCCAAATTTATGATTGGAGTCTCATTTTAAGAACTATAGCACCTGTGTTAGTAGACCCCATTCTTCCATAGCTTATCAATATAACATTACAGACATACGCATATTTTAAATTCTAAGAAGTATGTGTACTCATAAAATATAGGATGTATGTGTGCGTTGGGTGTGTGTTAGTGATGAGTAAGGTGTGAGTGTGTGTTTGTGATCAAATGAATGAATCTTTTTATATGTGTGTGTTTTTTGTGTGTATAATGTTTTTGTTAATAATGTTTAATACGTACGTGTTATAAGTTGTTCAGTATCTGTATAAGTGAGTGAAATACATAAAGTTCGTAAGTACATTCATAAGTTTACACAACTCAATTTAACTGATAAATGTGTTGTACTTCTTTATTCAATCGCTAATTGAAAAAATACTACACGAGACTGAATACTTCTTCTGGGTGCCTTTGCACATTATTTATCCCTTATACTCGTTATTGAGGCATATGCTTAGCAAATAGGTTAGAATTTTGTATACATAAAATTTCTATTAATGTAGTGCGAATGAACAGTCATAATAATAATTTATTAAATCTTTCTCATATCAATGCATTCCTATCTTAAGGTTATATAATGTATAACTCGTTGGAAATTGTTATGTTAGATAATTGTTACTATACGTTTATAAATAAATATATTAAGTAGTTTCATTTCTGATTTATCTTCGTTAGTTGTGTCTGTCATTGAGCTATACAGCTCAAATATCGCTTTAGCTAGATATATAGCTTGAATATTGACAGTGTGTGTATTACTTACCGCTATAACAACAAGTATAAAACTCAGCTACCGAATTGTATGGCGCAAATGATGGTGGACAGATTATTGTTTTATACATTCCTTGATTTATTTATTGTGTCTTCGTGTACCTAACTGGGCAAATTCTCACTTATGGAATGTACTTTTAAAGAACACACCTTTTAAGCTATTGCATAGCTTCTATCGCGGGCCTTGTGCGTGGAGACCGAAACCAGAAATTCCGTAACGAAAATAACCTAACACTTACTTATTAGATCACATATGGCCACATGTATGCTTTTTGTGCAGAAGGTCCCAGGTTCGAGCCTGGGGTACGTCTTGATTTTTTTTAATTTCTTTATTTTTTATCACTTTTTTTAAATTTTTATTAGTTTGACAAGCATTTTTATTTAGTTGCACCTGTCCCGTTGTCTGTCTGTAATCAAATCTTGCAAGTAACATGTTACTCACTTCCCGTTTGCTTTTTTTTAAATTAATTAATAAAAAAATAATGCATAAATAAAAAATTATAATTGCATAAGTTGATAAAAAAAGCGATGCAATAGCTTTACCGCGGCAGTCCCCGAGTGCCACACGTCTTTTTTATTTAACTTTAATAACTAAGTTATGCCACGAAGTATAACCCGGCTATGTATGAAAGCGAACAGTTGCTTAAAATGTAGTGGATTTCTCCTTCTTTTTTGCAAGAATAGCCTTCATCTGTCAATGACTGCACGTTTCATACAATCGAGTGAATCGTTTCTTTTCCTTAGCTTCGCTAGGCTGCTACTACTATTTCAAAATTATGTCAAATGACTGCACGTTTCATACTAAACTAAATCTCAATTTTTACTTAGGCAGTCACGCCTCTTATTACGTAGTACTTACATCCTCTTTGAACGTTACGTTAGTTTGTGAATTGTGGTGGACGTTATCATCATCACACCGTAATGTGCTTGTAATTTGATAACTGCTATACAACTGCCTTGCGGATCCGGTTATGGTTTGGTATACAGCGTTTAAGGCACTACACGTGTGCTATTGACAAAAATGAACCTTTTTAAAACTATGACACTCTTGGGAGCATTCATAGACGGACGTTTCTTATGAACATATTTTATATTTAGTCTCAATAAAATGTAATTACAAAAGAGTGGGAGGACCGGGTGGTTGCGAAACTGAAGCGGCGATATAGCTCGACGGACAGATGGCCGTTGGATCAGTAAATGGCGACCACGTACCGGAAGACGCAGTGTTGGTAGGCCCTAGATAGGACCGTAGGTAGGACAAGATGGACCGACGAGAAAGATCGCCGGAGTAGATTGGATGAGGGCAGCACAGGACCGGTCGTCATGGAGATCTTTGAGGGAGGCCTTTGTCCAGCAGTGGACGTCTTCCGGTTGAAATGGGGGGAGGGCAGGAGACTCATAGCACAGGTTCTACCTAATTTGAGCTCCCGTCTCCCAACTGTAATTAAACTTTAAAAAAATAATTATTTCTGTACTTTTTTAACTATACTTATTGGGAGAAATTAACGTATAATTTGTATGTTATATATTATTATGCTACTTCACAAACACATGGCGAGGAAGTATTGTCTGGACCGCGCGCTAGGTGACATGTTGAATTGATGCTGTCATCCAATATGAAGTTTCTTCTTCTTTTCAAATGTAAAGTTCCCATATTCTTTTTCAACGGCATTTAAGGTGCCTCTTGTATGTACCATCTTTGAAACACCGTTTTGTCATTTCTTGTAGCGTTTCCTTTTTAGATATATGGAGAAAGTAGCCTCATCCTATCATCTTTAAATATTAAAGGGGCGAGTTGACTTGGAAATACCGTTAAATGATTGCTTGAAAAGTTATTGTAAGACTGGCCGGAAGCATTTCCGAGACGATACGACGTGGGTACGTTAAAAAAAAGTGCGCACACCTTCCTTAAAGGCCCTCAACGCTCCATTTATTCGTCTGGTGTTGCAAGAGCATATGGGCGGCGGTGATCACTTAACACCAGGTGATCCGTACGCGTTTGTCCTCCTCTACCAAAAAACAAATTGATACCCAAGATATTGTGAGGGGACAAATGCCTGGTGCGCGATACTTGTGAACGGGTGCTGCCTGAAGTGAATGATAAGGTCATAAATTTTTAAGTAAAAGGTTAAGAAGTGTCCATGTTTTACCAAACACTTCATCTAAATTCTGAAAATCTTTCAACAGGTTATATTCACAGCTTCTTTACAAAGCTGATTATTTTCCAAAATGATACATCATTAGCGTATTGTTTTTTTAATGGAATCAGCTGATTAGAGTGAGTTATCACCTACGTGAGCACGCCTTTAAGTACCTTTTACGCTTTAAAGCTAAATTGGTATAGCTATCTAGTTATACCCTATATATCTGAACGATGCCATCATCGTCCTAGAAAAACAGCTCAAAGTGAAAAACAGCAAATATCAATTAATATTTAATTTATTAAACTTATTTAAATACAAATGCAATTCTCATATTATAATACAAAAGATCGTCAACAAAAACTTACAATTACATACAACTTACAAATAATGGATAATGCTAATAATATTGTGATGAGTAACGCAGCAATTGGTCGATTTAACTGTAATGCGTAGAAAGGAACCGGCGGCCATATTGCGAATATAGGTGAGTACATATAACTGTCATAACGCTACAACAAAATGGCGGCCGGTCAATGAATGATGATGTTGATAATCTGTGAAATTGTTTAATTAATATATTTATAAAAAACATTGTCTTCTTAAAAGCAAGTCTGTGTTTTAATTATCACATTTTATTAATTATATCATTATTTAGATATAGTCATGTTAATGCCAATTTATATTTCCACAGATTGTTTTACCATAGAGTCAAAAATAATAATTGTACGTTATGAACTAGTTACCAGGAAGCACTAAACCGACCAATTAGCTTATAATAATGTATTGTGCACGTAACGAAATAAAATAAAATAAAACAAACAGAAATAAATAACAATTACAAATGCCCTCTAGGTATGTCTTCCTGTTAAAGCTAAGCCCATTGAGTATATCACTGTCTAGATATTGAGACTGTTGAGTACTAAGTTACCCCTGAAGAACCTAGAGCGTGACTTTGACTAGTCTTACAATCGGCACTAATAATTTAATATCAACCTCACTGTATTTTAAAAGAGTTCAAAATAGTGTGTAATTTCACACAGTTTTGCTATTATAAATTCTGGCATATTAATATCAATGTAAGTTAAAAGTTTATTATATTTTTAAAATTCAAATTTATATTATGTCATATCGATGTGATACATTTGTATAGATATGAGATTTTTGAGTGTGCTTTATGTTTTAATATCGTTAGATACAAGTGTAAAAAAGGGAAAAGGATATTAAAATCAGCAGATCAAGTCCGTTAAATCTAACTACCCTCAAATTTGGTTTTCGAAATTTATAGTTAGCATACAGGATGTAATCGTTAAGAGTTCAGGCGATAATTTCTTAACAATTACTAATGTAAAAAACATTGATCTGTTATCGAAAGTATGTTACCTAATCAGTAAAATGGCATCAATAACTTTTTTTTAAATCAAACGAGAAGTATCCGAAATACATTTCATAGCTAAGTTTACGTTTCACTTTGACAGAGTCCGCAGCTAAGCCTTATTAGTTATTACAATATCAATTCGCAATATACAGGTATCTTTAGCTCTTCTATGGCTATAAATACAGAATATAAACTACATCATTTATTTGAATGCATTGATTTACATTTATAATCACCAGGTTCGCTAAAATTAGCGTACAAGTGTCTGGCGTCAGTAGAATTTCGGTCAATGAACTCGATGGGTACAATGACCGAAAAATTTGCCTGCAGCCGCACTATGCCTTTACAAAAGATTTATTTTTTGTTCGCCATATCCTCTTGTAAAAGCAACTATTCGAATCGATTATTGATCGACAAATAATTGAAAACTAAGCATTTATAGAATTGTATTTATTTTAAAAATCGCATAAGGAATTTCGTACCAAATAAAGTAACTGTCGATAAATGACGCAAAAGTTCGTATAGATCTATATTTAGGCGTTATATACGCGTTTATACATCATAAGCACTTTGTAACACGGGTGTATATCTCTATTAGTAATGTAACATATATCGACTACTTTCTGGCGACCATATTGTGTCAAAGCAATTTCGGAAATTCATCAAGTGTTTGATGATCGGAAAATGATTTGCTACAAATCCGAATGAGATTTATGTACTGCCAAGTTACTGAATGCAATAAAACATTGATTGTAAATATTGAGTCTTCTAACTAGCTTGTGTTTAAAACAACTCAATTGCTGGAGATGTCGAAAATGTTTTATTATTTTGATATCTTGAAGGGAATTTCATGCAATAGATTATGTACAGCTGTAGGAGAAACAAAATGTTTGTATTGCTAAAGATAAGAAATCGTGACAAACGGTAAATGAACCAATTTCAGCGTTACTACTGACATCATAACTATAAATAACAAAATGGCGTTCATTTTATTCGAAAATTGAATTGCATTTGTAGGGCAATTTTTAATTTGAAAAAAAAAACTTGTATTGTAATGAATTGGGTGTACTAATACCACATGGTCATTTTAAATTTCATATTAATTGGCAAAATAATAAACACTGTTTTTAGTATGTAGAAGGTTTTGTGGTATTTAACATTGAGATATAGATTTTAAGATAAATAACAATGTTAAATATTAAGGGTCATAAAACAAATAAAGTGCTTTGACACAAATATTCGCCACAGTCAGTCCAACCATAATATAAGCGATACACATAACATGTTCCTACAATTTAATGGATATAATTTTTATCTGAGTGTCAAGAAGTAGGCGCTTGATATAAATAATTAATAAAATACAGTTTATTTATAGAAAACGATTCGCTCAAGAATTAAGGGAAACTATTAAACAAGTCTATAAGTATAAAGCTATATATAAATATAACGTACGAACACGTTATTCTACTGGCACGTTTGAACGTTATTGTCACATTACAATCACGTCACGTTTTACGTTATTGTCATATTACAATCACGTCACGTTTTACGTTATTGTCACATTACAATCACGTCACGTTTTACGTTATTGTCATATTACAATTTCGTCACGTTGTCACCTTAGATAATTTATACGTCTAGATAGAGATAGACATCTTGCTGTTAAGCAACGCATGACAACAGTCCAGGTTTAATACTTTAGAGTGCATGACAGCTACGACTTACACTAGCAATACGTCAGTCACTTTGTTTTGGTGGGTGTTTTCTGAAAATAGAGGCTTACAGTTCGCTGCTTTTTTTTCGACGTGTTTAGAACTGTCACAGTCTAATAAGACGTATAATTATCTGAGGTTGACACGTTATTGTCACATTACAATTACGTCATGTTTTAACGTTATTGTCACATTTCAATTACGTCTCGCTTTAACGTTATTGTTATATTACAATCACGTCACGTCTTACGTTATTGTCACATTACAATTACGTCACGTTTTTACGTTGTCACGTTTAAGTTACCGTCAGCCGGCGTTCGTGTTGCTGTGTGACTTTTGTTCGAACATCGCCGCCATGTCGCGTATGTTGTATGACGGTGATAACTTTTCTCTCCTGCAAAACATAATTAACAACTAATGAATTCACTCCAAAATATTTCAATTTAGATGCAAATATACCTAAAAAAAATCACGTTTAGTAATAGCTGCTCGGCGAATTGTTAACACGATTTATTCATTGAATCGAAACTATAGAAAAATTTGTTTGCACTTAACTGTTTTTTTATGTATATTAATATACATTCATCAAAGAATATATCATTAGCTATATTATGTTGGTGGTATTTTAAGTTTAATAATTATGCTTTTCTTAGAATAATTGCTGACATTAATAAAGAGAAAATGAAAGAATCTGTAACAATTTTGTTACATCAAGCCCTATACTTGTCAGCACAAGGCTTAGTATAACGAAACTAGTTGATAGGTGGCTCGATAAAGTCCCTAAGATCATTTATGAGCAGTCAATCCATGTTTTTAAAATAAAACCATAATCAAATTAAAAATCTGCTTTACCGGTAAATATAATGTAATTCCCCTGACACGAATAAAATATTTCGAAAATCTAAGCCAAAAGGAACATTTGCTATAAAATATGATTCTACTATAAAAAACCGTGTTAAAATTAAACACATACCTGTCTTCTCTGCTTTGACTTCCCTCGCCGTTCCTAAAATCGATATCTTTAACAGGACTTAAAGGTGACGGAATTGAATCAAGATTATTGGCACTTCTAGCCAAAGAAAACCTAATTCTTTGTCCTAAGTCCACCGTATTCCTCCTTTCAAACATTGGAACATCTTTTAACCTTTCACTTAGCTTTTCTTCTTCCTTTTTCAACTTCAATCGCGTTAACTGTTCAGGGCTACTTCTGAATGACTGCGAGCTATATTTCTCTCTCAGAAAATTCCTTCTCTCTTCTTTGTACTTCTCTATTCGTTCTCTGCTTAGCTTCTTCTCTGTCTCGAAATCAATCGAGTTCTTCGTGTCTGGCTTCATCTCAAATCTTTGGATCAAGGATATTTTATTTTCCGACGTAGGGGTTATGCTTTCAGCTTTCGTTTCGGGTTCTTCGGTATTCAAGTTCAAATCTGGCAAATATTTTGGTGATTTTTTAACCTCTTTCACCTCGAGACTTTTTCGTCTGTCTTTTTCATTACCAAACTCTTTTACAAACGCGTTTTCGTCTAACGATCGAGCGTTACAAGAATTCTTACTTAATTTACTGGTTTTTGGCGAAACGGGGGGTGGTAGTCTCAAATCTTTTTTCTTCTCAATCTTTATCTCATCTTTGCGTTCCAAACTTGGATATTTAACTTCTGTTTTGAATTTCTCAAACGTAAACGGGCCCTTTTGCTCCGTGGGACTCTCAAAACGTATAGCCAATTCGCGGACATTTAAATTTGACGCAATTATCGGCCTTGTAATATTCCCATTATCATGTTCTAGAGATTCGTTTTTCTTTACACTACTTATTTCTATTTTATCACAGATTTTTAGAGTATCAACATTTATGTTCTCATAATCGCGTTGCTGTGTGTCGAACGCGATGTTCTGATACTGAGTTTCTTTCTCGGGGGTTTCAAGGATCATAGCATTCACTTCGTCTATGCTTCTCCTGAAGAACTTCACTTGACTATACACATCTACGTCGTCTAGATTCGTTTCCGTAGGCGTTTCTAATATAATTAAGTCTTGATTAAAACTAGGTTGGCACGCTTGCTGAGTCGGAAGGCTTGCATCTGTTTCCGGCACAGTAGCCTCCTCCACTATAGACAGATTTTTCTCCAAGTCAACATCTTCATAAACAGAATCCCTTTCATTCGTTGGTGTATCATTTCCAATTGGCTCATAGTCAGGCGTTTTATCCTTAGTTGGCGATCTAAATGTTATACTAATAGTCGATTTCAATGGACTCTTCAATGGAGAACCGGGTGAGCTTTTAGAAGTGCTCGAAGATTGTAAATTTATATAATTAGGCCGTGTGAAATTAAAACACTCGTAAAGTTCATCCTGTTTTAAACTAACATTGGAGTAACTTGACGAGCTTTCATGCGATGACGTCATAATCTTTATCAGATCGGTATCCCTTTTAGATATCTGCTCAGAATTCGACGATGTTGACACTGCCGACAGTCTGTTTAGATTTTGGTAACTAATTTCAGTGGAATGTAACGGACTCGCTTCGAGGCTATCACGAAGGTTTTGCTCCGAGTAATCGCGTGATAGGTCTTTCATGTTCTCATAATCAGTCGCTTTCAATTCGCATTTCAAACATTTTTCTTGATCGCAATTATCACAATCGTTACTTGTAATTTTGATCGTGTGTTTATTATCGCTCGCTTCCGAATCGCTTTCGAGCGGATCGTAAGCGGGTGTAACTGGGGTTGTGGCACTTGAGTTAAGAGTACTGGATGTGAGATTCCCGATCGAGTCAACGGGCCAGTCGATTTTGATAAGCGTCGAATGGCCATCCTTTCCGTGCCAAGTTAATCTTGAATGAGTGTCATTATCGTGTATGGGCGCGTGCATGGCACTATATCGGGCTGAGTTTTTTTGTTTTCTCGGCGAGTTTCGTTCTCTGAAAGCGTTTTGTTTAGTTAGTGAAGCGCAACGATAACTCGTGGACAAACACACGGTACGAATGTGTATTATTATGTTACTTAACCTGAATGTAAAGTATACCTGAAGTCGCCTTTACTTCGACAATATTTCTTCATACAAATTATTTTTTTTTCTTACCATTATCTCACAACTACTTGACCGAGTTATAATAAAATTATTAACAACAAAGCTTAAACTTTCACAGGCAAGTCAACGAAAGTGAGAGTCAATAAAAAAAAAATCACTTTTAGATATGATAGGCGTCTTCAAGTGTTTAAATTCAGGTTTTAAATGAAGAATGATCCAAATGTTGAAGCATTAATAGCCTGTGTTCGAACAACCTTATAATACTGTCACACAGGGATGTCGGGACCGTGGTTAGGAATCCCTGCCACAACTACTGAACCGTTAAGGGGTTTTAGAACGATGTTAGTGCTGTATTTACCTGTCTCTTTGTTTGTTTTACTGTTGCTAGAGTCACTTTAACGATCCTGAAAGATCATTATAAACTCAAGTTTATTTATTTTTAATAGCCTACAATGAACTTTTAGCAGTAGGAGGCTTCTTTGTACAGGATGCCGGCTTGATTATGGGTACAACGGCCTGCCATGAAGCAGTAATATGAAAGCATTATTGTTACCTAGTGAAGTTACTGGGCAAATGAGACTTAAGTTTTTCAAGAATCCTGAGCGGCACTGCATTGTAATGGGCAGGGCGTATCAATAACTATCAGGGTCCTGATCGTCTCGTCCTTTATTATCATAAGAAAAAACTAACCTAGCGTTCAACTGTTGGTACGTTTACCAAAAATTTTATTGGAGAAAAATAAAAAATTGGAAAAATAGAAGTACCCTCATTTTACGGTTTAATTAATCCACTCAATCACTCAGGCGTAATATCTTTAGCATCTGACACAAAGGGACTCGGTGTAATGGTACTTGTGGATGGTAGAGAAGAAACGGGACAAGAAAGTCTCCAAAGCACACAGACACAAATATAAAATTGTATTGATATTATGTACATAGACATATCCAGGTTACAAAGATATACACAGCGATGAAACCATTATCAACAACATCAAGTCTAATAATAAAAAGTATCACCTTAACTTGACATTCGGAGACTGCTGAAAGTCAGAAGTCGACGACAGCGGACTATCACGATCTTTGCATATTCTGTAAACACGGTATAATTTATAAATACTAGTAAAAAAAACTAATTAACACGCTTTGTATAGAAAACAATTCCTGCCTTATAGATTTAAATTATATAAATTAATAAAAATATTATTTTGCAAATTGTAAAATGGAATAATTTTATCAAATTAATGTATTGTCATCGGTCCTCGATAAATCTACGAAGTTTGAACGAAATCTGGCCGTTAAAAGCACGCCCAAATGAGTCGGTTACAAACATACACACAGGTGAAGCTAATATAAAGCATGTAATTACTACACAATATAATACAATTAATGCAATATTGTATTATGTCATTTGCTATAGCTATTTATATAAACAAGTTACTAATAGGGTATATATTGTTGTGAAGGTCACGAATGTGCTACCTATACTGTTAGATATCATTCGAGAATAATCCTTATCGGTATGAGTAAAGAGGCATTTAAGTTGGGTCATTCATGACCCAATGAGTAATCGGTGCGATACAACTACAAGTAAATTGGTGATCTGTATTAGCGTGTTATTGGTACGTAGTAAGAAGTATATTACTGATAGCTGCGACGTTTTATAATTTATCTGTGGGTTTATTACTACTACTTACACTAATAAATATACTTTCTATGACAATTTTATTGAGAGAAAAAACTAACTACTAATAAATTAAAAAATAAATTTAACTTTCGGAAACTTAAAACTCCGCTGTCTCTCTAAACTCTAAATCACTAGCAACTAACTATCCATACACAAAAACCTAGGTGTGAGAAAGAGACGGAATAGATTAACTTTGAAACAAAAACGTTATGAAACAATTTAGTGCCCACTAATCTCCTGTCAAATTGGACGGCGTTTTAACTGTAGTGTTTTTATCGTTATGATACTGTGTTTTAACGGATGTTAAAAAAAATATAATGGTGTCGTATTCTGTATTAGATTGTGTTGTTACATACAGCAACAATCCAATTAAAGAAACATTATGCAGGTAAAAACTGATTCTTCAATACTACTGTCGCTGTGTTTATTCTCGGAGAACCTATACACTAAAATATTTTGAATTACATTTTAAATACGCAGTAAACACTATTTTCTAAAGATTATTAGATATTAATTTAAAAACATGTGTAGATAATAAAATAAAGTTTATCAATATTTATTTTATTGATGAATTGACCAAAAGCAAAATACAATCTATCGAAATGTCGATAGTTATGTCTGTTGTACAAAAGTAGCCACCAGCATCCATTTCAGAACTTATTGTTTTTGCTATTGCTGTATTTTGCAAATACATCGATTTCATAGTTTCATTATTTATTATGAAATTACGTACCTCAGGCTTCCTGTGGCTGCCGAGTCGAAGGAAAAATTAATCCTAATCGAAAAGCCTTGCCTCACTAACTTTGATTTCACATTTCCGATGGCTTTAAACTATATTATTCCCGAGTACTTACATCAAACTTTCTATTGACAATACAACATCTGTCGGGTCAGCTAGTGAATAAATAAATAAACACAGTATAGTGATGGACCAATGTGACTGACCTCTTGGCAACAGCCTCTCTCCTCGGACTGAGGGGTCTATGACATGCGGCGCGTTTCTCTGGCAGTGGTGTGCTAGAGACAGCACACTCGTCTATATAGCCCAGCTCGGAAACTTGCCGCTCCAACATGTCTAAAGCAACACGTTTCCTATAACAAATAATAGAAAAGTTTTAAAGTTTTTGCTTTATCACGTCAGCAACTAACAAGATTGAACCTTATCACCGCTTCCAACGCAGAGCTGCTCGCTAGAGACGTCGCTTTATTGTGTGTCTTCTATTGCATTTATCACGTGGAGTACTCTGATGAGCTGTTTCACCTGATTCCTGTCGCCGAATTCCACTTTCGCACGAGACGCCACAAATTAGGATATCATCCCCACCATCTGAATGTTTGGTGTTCTTCCTTAAAGGGCCGGCATCGCTCCTGTGATTCCTTTGGTATTGCAAGAGAATGTGGACGGCAGTGATCACTTAACACCAGATGTCCCTTACGCATGGTTGTCCTCCTTTTTTAAAAAAAAAAAAACGTCAACAACATGTGAGAACATTGACGTATAACAACTGTACTCCCAATTACTTATAAAAAAAGGTCGTCAAAAATGTCCGAGCGGCGTTTTATATATGTTTACATTAACTTATACAAATAAATACATCAAAACATTCGTTCAAATTAACACCTTATTTCGTGGCAGTAATATTCAGTTATTGCACACGCTCATTAGAAGCTCGCACGCGAAAACGAGGTGAGAACATTTTGACATTGCGTGGTGTTGTATTCTAAGCGCGGTCAAAACACAACTGTACAAAAACTGTGCCTAATAGACGCGTAGGCAGAGTTTGGCTTCAGACAATTTTTGAGCGTGATTGTGAGTCTCGTTGTTAATTGTATGTCAATCGATGATATGTAATAATTTGATCACTTCCGCAGATATAGAGGTATAAAATTGAATTAAAATCGTTCATTTTAACGATTAAATAAAGAATGAAGAGGAAAATGTCGAAGTGTAAAAGTGTAATAAAATTATAATTTATTTTCTTGTTGTTAATTTAAACACTTTAAATGCAGACCAACACAGTTTGTAGGCCCTTCACAAGATGAACTGACGATCTGCTCATGATCGCTGGAGTACGTTGGATGAGGCCAGCGCAGGACCGATAGTCATGGCGATCTTTGTGGGACGCCTTTGTCCAGCAGTGGACGTCTCTGGCTGATGATGATGAAAAGCAAACCTCTCATGCGTGTTCTCCGTATGAACGTCGGCGCTAATGGTGTCAATTCTTCGCGGGCTCGCCTCCACACTGCACGGGTTCGATTCTGATGGGGACGATCCTGCGGAGTCCTGTAATATTTTAAATAAAATACATTATTACATAAGGGAGGACAAACAGCTCATATCGAGGAAAGAGGACTTGTTGAGTCGATCAATATAAGTATTTTCTAATGTTGTCTTGTGTAACTTCAGTTTCTTTCATTTCGGGAAAATTGAGTAACCTGTTGGACCAATACTAATTAACGATTAATTATATCGACTCAATAATTGGTTTGAAATCCAAAATTGGTTTTGAATAAAAACTTTATACGAATATAGATAAGAGTTTAAGCTTTTTTTGTATGACAATAAGGGACGAGATGAGCAGGACGTTCAGCTGATGGTAATTGATACACCGTGCCCATTTTTTTGCCCAGTAATTTCACTAGCTACGGCGCTATTTGATATTTGAAGCTATTTTGATATTGAAATATGTGAAGGATTTAATTTTTTTTTTGTAATACCTGAGTTTGTTGTACTGTGTCGTCCTCCTCGCTGAACATATGTCTGTCCCTCTCTTGCGGCGAAAGTCTCAACCGCATCCCGGCTAGCTCGGCCTGCCACGGCTCAAAGTACGAGTCGCAGGAAGACGATCTGGGACCAGATTGGTAAAATTATATACTGATTTTTAATGTAAAAAAACTTTTTTAAACGCGCTGAGAACTAAACTTTATGGATATTGATATGCCCTGCCTACAAATCAGTGCCACTCAGGATTATTGAAACACCCAGAAATCCTGAGCGGCGCTACAATTGCACTTGTCACCTTGAGACGTAAGATGTTACTAAGTTTCATTTGCCCAGTAATTTCACTAGCTACGGCGCCCCTCAGACCGAAACACAGTAATGTTTACATATTGCAGAAATAGGCGCCGTTATGGTACCTATAATCTAGCTCCACCGGCATCTTGTGCAAAGGAGCCTCCCACTGGTGAAAATGATTTTGAAACGAGAATTCGCCGAAATCTTTCAAGGAAACAAAAAAATTTCATCACAGGTCATGGTTTGGCCAAGTGTATCAAGAGATTATCTTAGATCGTGTTGTGAAACCTCTTGTACTTTCCCCAAACAGCACACAGTGCGCACAAGATTTATGATTTTTTTTGATGATTTCATTTAAATCGGTACAGCAGCTTAGGAGTCCATCGCGGACAAACAACGAGACATGAAAATTTTATATATAAAGAAGATATTAAGATACAACTAGTTGAATCTTACAAATACAGTTCTCTATTATACATAGCATGCACATACGTTCAACATACCTCGTGTGGTGTTTGAGTGGTTGTGTCTGTATGTGCGTCAGTAGCGGAGGAACGGTGTCTCCCTCGGACACCAGGGACTCGCAAGACTTGGCAGAGCGCAGTGCACTCACAATCGTTGTCACCTCCTGGGTATCACACTAAAATATTATAGAAATACAAATATATTTATTTATTAACATAACACTTGGTATCGTCATGAAGCTACATCAGTTCGTAAAGGGGCTTTGACGTGGGCAGAAAGAACTGAGACGAAATTCCCAGCCCATCTTTTAAATCGTATCAGCTGGATCACTTGGCGTTGCGTAGCGACGTCGCTGCATTGTGTGACTTCTACCGCATTTATCACGGGGGAGTATTCCACCTGATTCCTGCCGCTGAATTCCACGACACGCCAATATTATGATATCATCCCCGCCATCTGGATGTGTGGCGTTCCTCCACAGTGCGGTTTTTAAGGAACTTTCTTCTGCGTGGAATGAGCTTCGACACGGGTATTGTTGCAAAAAAAATATAAAATTGTACTATTGCGCATTCGACTGTCGATTTAGTAGATCCTCGCCGCGGCTCGAGATTTCGAGACCCAGTATTCCGATACTAGGCGAGGCTGTAAGGTAAGTGTTGTCGAAGAGCAGTGATACGACAAATGGGGTTTTTTAAGTGGTAAACGCTCAAACTTGAGTCTTCTGGGGGTTAAATTGGACAAGGTTCATGTTTAATTCCCTCATAATGGGGGGCGAGCCTCCAAATTTCTAAACTCCGGGCTGCAACTCAGAAATTTCTTACTAAAAACGCTTAGCTTTTTGCCCGGCCCAGGAATATAAAACCTACCTATCTATTATTAATACGAGGATGGGCAAAGACATCCATTGACTAAAGTTATCCGTGAAGAACAATTTCTCAATAGGAGCCTATTAGAATTATCTTTATTGGATAGACAAATGTTGCAATAAAAAATTCATCTGAATCTAAAAGTGTACTATTGACTATCGCTATTGACCGTTGATGGGCGATTGCGTCGATAGGCGTTGCAAACAAGACATTTGACGAAATCGATTTTTTTTTATTTAATTGTAATCACGCTAGTCACTCTCGCTCTTTTCGATATCAAACCAACATCAATCTTCATCGACTAGTTCAATTAGTTAGTAGTGATACTTTGAGATATATGTTTTTAAAATTTTATCACCGCGGAACTTTAACATAGTAATTATTATGACGGGTACTTACGATATATATTTTATTTATTTGATGCCGATATTTCTTGACATATTTGACACTTGACACTAATAGTACATGGATCACTCCATGTGGCGTCTAATTCGTCTTTGATTCCCTAATTCACGACACACTAACAACCATATTCCTTTCGGGTCTTTTTGTTGCATTTGTACTGCAGTTCTGCAGCGTCCACGATTCATCAAAATATCGGCATCAAATTAATAAAATATATATTATGGTGAGTACCCGTGATAATAATTACGATAGTTAATTACGAAAGTTAAATTAGAATTTATATAAATTTATTATTAAGCATAATATAGTGTAGACTGAAGAGTATATGACTAAGCAAAATATTATATAAAAAATGTCAGCCTTTATTGAACACGTGCATGTAGATGCACATCCGTTTATGCATTATTTTTTTATGTATAATAGATAACATACTTGTATAAACTAACGAATCTTTTTTACCATATCGCTAGATCAGATTTTGTTATCCTCGATTTGTTAATATTAATCCAGTAACTATTTATTATGTAATTAGCTAGTATATATCTGCGAAAACTTGTAAATAGCCTTTTGTGTAAATATTTTCCTAACTATTATTGTATTTAGCTGTAAGTTTTCCAATTAAAATAAAATACTTTGTGATAGATTCCAAGACTGCAGTAGTGTAACTCACCGGTGGCGCTGTGTGCACGGGTTCCGGAGGTGGTCTTTGTAGTTTACTGCGGCTGAAGAGACCACGCCAGCCCGACACGGAACGCTTGAGGGCTCGCTTGTTACCTGACAAGATAATTACACAGAAATAAAATAAAATCAATATATGAACGTGATGGTACTTATAGCATGGGGTTTTTTGTGAAAATAAGGGATGGGACGAGACGAGCAGGACATTCATCTGATGGTAATTGATATGCCCTACCCATTAAAATGCAGTGCCGCTACGGATTCTTGAAAAACCCAAAAAATCTGAGCGGCACTACAATTGCGCTTGTCACCTTGAGACATAAGATGTTAAGTCTCATTTGCCCAGTAATTTCACTAGCTACGGCGCCCTTGAGAACGAAGCACAGTAATGTTTACACATTACTGCTTCACGGCAGAAATAGGCGCCGTTGAGGTACCCATAATCTGACCGGCTTCCTGTGCAAAGGAGCCTTCCACTGGTGGAGCAATTAATAGAACCATTGACTCTCACCACATTACATTGCCACCGATTCATTAATCGCTGACACGTACAAAATAATATTTTCAGTTTTATAATTCCTATGTATGTTTAATCGACGCTTTATAAGGTCGACAATGCTCATGTGGTTCCTCTGATGTTACTAGAGAGTATGGGTCGTGGTGATCATATACCATAAGAGTGACCCGTGTGCTCTTTTGTCCTTCTCTTCCATGAAAAAAACTTATTTTTACCGGCTCTCTTATTAAACTGGCCTGTTCCTTTGCGCTGTGCTTCTCCAGGGCATAAAAAGAATAGGGACGTCCCAGGGCCAAGGGTGTCGTAAGAGGCGACTAATGGCATTTACCAGTAGAAGGCTCCATTGCAGAGGATGCTAGCTAGATTACAGGTAGCACAGTAGCAGCACAGGTAATATCAATTATCATCAGCTGAACTTCCTGCCCGACTAGTCCACTTTTGCCTTAAAAAAACCAATGCATTTTAAAAATTCAACAAATACCTGGTATAGGCAGATCTAACACGGTGTGGTACTGAGGTAGATTGTTGGGACCGGAGCCAACCTGAAATATATGATCAAATATTTAGAACCCTTATAGAAGCTTACACTAGATTTTCAAGTCGAAATCATTGAGTTTCCTTCATTAAGGGCATACATTCAAAGTAAATTGAAAATGTATAGGCATGGTTTTACCATCCAATTATGGTATATGGTATAATCGAGCTAATTTCCGCACCTCAACGACTGTGCGCCTATTTTGTGTGAGGGAATATATTTGCTATTCCTTCCGACCCAACTCCTCAAGAAACCTAGCAACCTCGATTTTAGTGAGAGTTAGAGGAGTGTGTTTGGGGTGCCCAGATGTTGAGCGCGGAAAGTTGCTCCACCTGGTCAATGCAGAAGCACAAGTTTGCTCTGCAACCATGCATGCACTGCACAGGGGGCTGTCAGTTATGCCTATATTAAATAGATGTTTATTATAAGGCCGTGAGCCGTCGTTATTTGTCTAAGTTAAATTCTATTGCGCTTAATAAGGCGATTTGCAATATTGGCATCAATGTTGGGGAGTGTCTCCCGTGGTTGTTGTGTTAGAGGACTCTAATGTTTACCAAAGATTTTTGTGTTGATGTCTTGTGCGTTCCTCCATTTGGTGATTGTAGGTACCACCTATGATGGATTCTGGCCTTATGGGAAGAAATATTTGAGCCTGTTCTTGCTTATCATCTGCCATATCATTTCTTTTTTTTCTTGTTGTTTGGTGATTATTCAATACATCGTTCGTTATCATTCGAGAATAATCCTTAAGGGTATATAGAGGCATACTAGACTCATTTATTCATTCAAGAACTCAGCGTTACTGGTAACTGGAGCATGTAAGAAATTATTTATAGAAAATACTGGTATTTTCTAAATATATAGTCCTGTCACGTTACAAAATGTGAATTACAATACGAAAGACATTATTATTATTCAGCCAATTTTTGCAACAAATTAAAGTCCGGCCGCCAAGCAGGAAGAATATCGCACGTTAACATTTATTAGCGTTTTATTATTATACATATTATTATTTATATTTTTATTATCATCATTATTTTTTGTCTCCGTCACTTCCGCGTAAAGATAATGCGTCTTGCCCGCTTTAAAAGATTTACAATCCGTGAGAAAAGCGGCCATTGCATCTGTGAGAGCGAGACGCATTATATTTACGCGGGAGTGACAGGGACAGGTAATAACAGGTTAACGTTCGAAGTTCTTCCTGCTTAGCGCCCGGACTTTTTAATTTCAAATTCAAATATTTTTATTCAAAATAGGATGTGACATCTCAAGTCAAAAAAACTACCATCCATTCCAAAATGAATGCCTCAGGCCAGAGAAGAATGGGCGCAACAAACTCAGCTTTATATATATACCGGATAGTTGGTCCATCTTTATTACTTTGGGTGTATTTAATTTCAGGAATAACAGTCGTGATGTCAGGCAAAGCTGGTGTGTACTCACCTCAATGTAGTCCGGGGGGCGCGTGCCCGCGGGTCTGAGGTGTGCGGTCGCCGCGGCCGCAATGGCGCCGCTAGCGGGCGGACACTCGCTAGCGTTACAAGACACAGCGACTTTACCGCGACGACGGGCCTCCTCCAAACTACAACAGTACAGCATCGATATAAATATTTGGTGGCAACAAATCGATCCTTATATCAAAATAAATAATTCCGTCGCTTCTGGAATTCAAAGTAGATAAACTTTGTCTGTTCACTTCATCAGTTCGCAGTTACGCCGATCACCAACCGAGTGCGCGATACTATGATCTGGTTCGGTGGCGGGCGACGGGTGAACTATTGAATACGTTTAATTCGAATTTTGTATTTTTCACAAGTTGTCAGGATTATCATTATGGCTACATATTGTCACGCTAGATGCCGGCATTTGTATTTTTGCAGCAGCTAGTATTTCTATATATTATTATAGCTTCTAAATAAGATGTCATATTACTCCAATAACCCAAGTCTGAGTGTTAATAATCGAATATACATATTTTTACCAGTGGGGGGACTTTTTTGTACACGATGTCGGATAAAAGAGCGGAGCCTTTTTCAACAGATAGTACAATGCGTACTTTTTAAAATTACGTATTACATTTTGCTTCCAAAAAAAATAGCTCCTATGTTAGGTTAAAATTTTACTGCAACGCGAAAAGACATATTTTATTGTCCGCCATAATTAAAAATGCAATATATTGCTTACTGATGCTCTTAGGCTCGGTAAGTTGAATTAGAACTAGAAATACGCGTCCAGTGGCGTTAGCGTCCAGTTCAGTGTACTCGATACCAACTATTCCAGTGACTCATTGATATTTTTATAATTTTTTAACTTTAAAATATGTTACGGCCTTCCGTGATAATAATTTTTAGAAATAGAAATATATTTACTAACCATAAGAGGTGAAAATAACATAACATATTGCAAGAACACTTGGTAAACGTCATGAAGGTATATCAGTTCGTAAAGGGGCTATGACATGGGGAGAAGAACTGATAAGAAACTCCCAGCCCATCTTTTAAATCATATAACAAATTAGCCTATTTAATAAGAATTTCCGCCGTAGAGCTTTACGAGTTTATCACGAACTTAATTAATAATTTAGTTTGTTACCTTAACAATTTAGTCGGTGGGTTTAGCGGCAGACTCTTTGGTCTTCTGCCTGGCTCCAGGCCACGCAGTTCCACTTCAACGTCCGATCGATCCTGTAATTGTTATTGTTTTGACATTGACATATGTGTGCAGACAGAAGGCGGGAAAGTGGTAAACAAACATTAATACTTGGTCTACCGTACAGTAAAAATCTATATATACAATATATTCGCGATAAATAAAAAGAAATAATTTTGGATTTTCTTCCATTGTTTTGTTGTAGGTACCGTGGAAGATGTTTATATAAAATTAATTTAATAGTGACTTTAATAAAAAAGTTTTCGTCGCAGAACATTACGTCTGTCTTATGTATTACGGAATTCAAAAGAATTGTTAAGATAATATAATTTTGTGCTAAAGTAAAGGTTACTACAACATAAATGACTTTCTTAATGAAATCACAGGTGGGGATGGAGCGACCGCCCCCAGGCTATTAAATAATATATTTTATTATACAATATTACATTGCAACCATATTTGTACGACAAAAAATAGCCCACTGAGTTTCTTCGTGGTTCATGGTTGGTAGTTTTTGACTTAGAATAATATCATATTCTATTTTGAATAAAAATATTTGAATTTGAATTAAATAGATTTTTAACAAAAAAGATTGATCAAGATTTGTTCGTAGATGCGTGTCGACATCCCTATCTAACTCATCCTGTCTCGCACAAAATGTGTGTCATCTATCAAAAATCGAGGCTTAATAGGGAAGATGCTCTAATTCTCCGAGGTCTATTACTCCAAATACTTACTTCAATCTCAGTAGTGAGGGTCACTCACCATTGGGCTATACGAGTAGCCAATAAATGAAAACAACTTACGTGATCTAACGACTCTGGTCCCGATTCAGCGCCCTGCTCTTGCGCAAACAAATCCTCCGCGTAACAAATTAGGAACTCCGTTACGACGGCCTGAAACAATCAGATTTATTTTATTTTTACTGATTCTTTACTGGTGTTTTTAAATGGCAATAAATAAAAAATATTGAATAAAGTTCGCGATTACTAACGAGTGGAATTTGTAATATATTTCAAATATTATATTCTTTTCAAAAAGACAATTGAGTACAAGACTTTTGTTCTAACATAGGCAATATACATGGAATAATAAGTTTATAGTAAAAGAAACCATCTTCCAAACAGAATCAAGATCAAAACTGGGTTAGGGCAACATATTGTGCTATTTGTCACATCCGAATTTCGCCTGTGTCAATAATTTTGTGTTAAAGGACGCATTCGAATTAAAAAGGTTAAGTGATATCACCGCCACCCACTTTCTTTTGCAACACCAGGGGGCCAGAGTATAAGAGCTTTTTTTGAAGGTACTCATGTCGTATCGTCCCAGAAACAAAGCACAAGGAAGCTGGAAAACCACACTGTGGAGGAACGCCACACATCCAGATGGTGGGGATGGTATCATAATTTGTAGCGTGTCGGGCGAAGGTGGAATTCTCAGATTAACTAGAAACGCCATCTCATGCTTTAAGCTTAATAAGCATAGTTGCGATCATACCTCTTTATCCTCCCGCTTCCTTCAATTGTCCGAGGGACACCGCGAATGAAGGTCGAATCAAGCCCGCTTTTTGCGCACACGCATTGCGCCTAACCGCTTATTTTGTACTTTAATACTTAATTATTAAAAGAAATCGAACAACCAGGGAGGTTTGTGATTGGAGTAAGAAAAACGCTTTAGAGTACAAATGTTTCGTCATCATCGAGCCAGAACAGCAGGCCATCTTACTTTCGACCTGCACACCGGTAAAGGTATAGTATGTCTTCCCTCAATCACTTATCACATCTATCTGTATAGTTCTATGCGCGTATTACCAGCCTCCTTTATCCTATCTATATACAGCCCCCTTCAAAATTCATTTATAATAACTGCTTTTTTGCAAATTATTATAAATGAATGGTCGTTTTAGCCTCCGGTGACTAGCTAGCTGTTTGGGGAATAAATAATGCATAGAACATTTATACGTCTTGAATCTAGATAGACGTTGACAGATACCCATTATTTTGAACAATGCACGCACCCTAACACAAAGTGACGTACAAATCGAGCGTGTACGACGCACGTGTCACCCACACTAAACAGCCTGGCCTGTTTTCATCGGTTGTCTGCACAGGTTCTCCTCACCTGCACGGCCACGCCCTGCAGCGCGTGCTGCGGCTCGGGCGAGCGCAGCAAGTTGGGCGCCCACACGATGGCCATGTTGCGAGCCGTCATCCCCGTCGACTGGCTCAGCAGCGACACGCGCCTCAAGTGCCGCATCAGGTACGCCAGCGTCCTGAAACATATACATGTTTTTTCATTTAATGACTTCAAAAAGTAAACGCAATTTATAGAGCAAAGCATTAGACTAAAACTTAAGGCTGGCGATTGCAACTGGTGGAAACTACACAAGGATCCGTTGCACAGGATGCCGGCTAGATTATGGGTACCACAACGGCGCCTACTTCTGCCGTAAAGCAGTAATGTGTAACCATTACTGTGTTTTAGGATGAAGATAGCTAGTGAAATCTCTGGGCAAATAAGACTTAACATCTTATGTCTCAAGGTGACGAGCGCAGCTGAAGTGCCGCTCAGAATTTTCAGGTACATATTTCAAAAATCCTGAGCGGCACTGCATTGAAATGGGTAAGGCGTATCAATAACCATCAGCTGAACTTCCTGCTCATCTCGTCCCTTATTTTCATTAAAAAAAACTGGCAGTCCCTTTAGACCGTAGCCTGTGCTAGTGCTGTCCAAGTATCCTCAGCCCAATTGTATGTATTTAATAAAGTTTTGATCTAAAAATTTTATAATTCATGTAGGTACCTAACTAAATTTAATTATAATAAGTTTTCCTTGGATTGCTTGAAAAATAATTTAGTCACCCAGAACAGACATAAAGTTGTTAAGTTACGTACTACTGGGTTAAGTATGTGTTTTTGAGGGGCGATGTACTAACAGAAAACGCACGAGTTGACTGCAGATTTCGGGTTTCGGGAACGCGATAGTGATGTGACCTGATTATAATTGATGACCATAATCATGAGTGTGTCGATAAATTTAAACAATGCTTTGAGTTTGCCATTTTAACCTAATAATTAAATCTCATAATTTTTGTTCTACCTTTGTTCAACGCACATGTCTAAAATATTTTTCGCCATTTCTTGTTCTTGGTGGTGAATAAAAACTTTTTTGTTTTTTTTTGGAACGGAACCAGATAGACTCGGATCAGTCATTATTAAAATAACACGGATAGCAACTTCAGTACTAAAGCTATAACACGGTAAGCTACGACGACCAGCGGGAGGCTCCTTTGCACAGGATGCCGGCTAGATTAGAGGTAACTATTTCTGCCGTGAATCAGTGTAAATAGTACTGTGTTTCGGTCTGAAGGGCGCCGTAGCTAGTGAAATTACTGGGCAAATGAGACTTAACATCTTATGTCTCAAGGTGACGAGCGTAATTTTAGTGCCGCTCAGAATTTTTGGGCTTTTCAACGGCAATCCTGAGCGGCACTGCATTGTAATGGGCAAGGCGTATCAATTACCAAGCCGAACGTCCTGCTCGTCACGTCCCGTCTTTTCATAAAAAAAACACAGTACTACACTTCCGCTCTTTACCTCAGGCCCCTACCACAATCAACTCGCACACTTTGTATATTTGATACCCTATAGCCTGTTAAACAGTCACCTGTAATGTGGTGGTGGTAATTTTACTACTGTCTCCCTCATAGCTCGCAGCCTGCTATCCTCGCTCGCTTGCACCGCCTTCACGAAGCTGTCGTACAACTGGTACGTACACAGCGGGTTCGGGAGTTCCCTGCGAACATAATAAGCAAAAATGATCCACGCACCTTGATATGGGGACAGGCCGCCATCTAGGTGACGTCAGACACTTCAAGAATGATCAATGATACCACATCTTGAGATTTCAAGTGAAAATATATGATTGATTGGTGATATCAATATACCGGTCCTACACTTGTGTTTGAAATAGGTATATTTATTCAAAACAGTATTTTTAAGAGATAACTTCGTATTGAAATGTTACCCGCTTCTCTGGCGCATATGGCAGCGGTAAGCAGGCTCCTCCTCTCTCACTCTAACGAATTGTTATTTTTATAGGATTAAATAATAAAACTAATAATGTACATACACAAAATTCTAATTGAGTCTCTTGCCTGCCTATAATAATTTGAAAAAAAAATAAACAGAACTCTATTCAATACGTGGACGAGCAAAAGCAAAGCTAGTTAGTTACCGAAAGTAGCACTTGAGTAGACTAGCGAGCGCGTGCGGGTCTCGCTGTATGGCAGCGCTCAGATCGGGCGGTTGGGACGCGTCAAAGCCGCTTCGCAACCGCTGCGTCAAAGCCGCGCCGCCCGACAGACGGTAGATCCCGTCAACTGCTCCGCGGAGTTCAATCGCTCGTGCGCATTCCACCAACACCTGGGGCACTGCGAAGAGACCTTTACTAAGATTCATTTGATTTTCATTGAATAACTTATCAGCTATTTGGGGGCATACCTCCTCACCCCTTGGTGAGATATGCGTGCCTCTAGGATCTCGTTTTTTTTTTATGGAATAGGAGGACAAACGAGCGTACGGGTCACCTGGTGTTAAGTGATCACCGCCGCCCACAATCTCTTGCAACACCAGAGGAATCACAGGAGCGTTGCCGGCCTTTAAGGACGGTACCCATGTCGTATCGTCCCGGAAACACCGCACAAGGAAGCTCATTCCACAGCTTTGTAGTACGTGAAAGAAAGCTCCTTGAAAACCGCACTGTGAAGGACCGCCACAGTGGTTATTACTTCACATTATCCCAAGAATACAACGGACGGCCCCAGCTAAAATGCTTGGGGCGGGTTTCTCCGACTCTGATAGCGTCGGTACCGCCCTGGGGTAAAATCTCTTTTAGGACCGCTATCATATTCTGGTGGAAAGGGGTGGGGGGGATGAGTTCCGGTCCTCGACACTTACCTATGAGTGTGGTAATTAGCCTGGACGAGTCTGCCCCGATTGTGCTGACCTCATAAGACGGCAGAATGACTCTCCCACTTCTAAAAGCCCTTAGTCACCTCTTACGACACCTTTGGGCTTGGGACTCCCCTATTCTTCTTACGCCCAGGGGAAGCACAGGGCAAGAATTGCGTTAGATTTATTTATTTTAAACCTATTATTTACTCAATTATCCTTACTCTGACACGTATACTCTATGCAAACGTACTTTTTTACCTAATGTTACTCAAACTCCTTGCAATTTTCCACTGTTACTCGCGCAAAAAGACCATCCCACCAGATCCACATGAGATTGGATAAGACTTAACCCCCTCCCATCCTGAATCCATGTTATATTTTTTGGTTTTTCTCAGAATTAAGTTGATTTCTGTTTTATTCTGTTTGATCAGTCATCCCAAGCAGCAGCACACAAATGGAAACGAATGAGTTTAGGGATTGGAGACAGAAAGGTTCTATTACCATCATGTCCACAGTTCAGTAAGTGCTCCCCCAAATCGCATCCGAACACCCTCTCCCGCAGAATACCCTGTTGCTTCAAACTCCTGCGGGAGGGTCTGGACAGTATGAAGCTCCGGAAGAGAGATATCAGCTTGCCATGTTTGCGGAGCACCGGTTTTATTGGAGCTACTGCCACGGATCTGAAATTTTTTAAAACAGTTAATGTAACTTTGTTTGGTTAGGACACTTTTTATACTTCTATAGCCCTTTTATTAGTTACACACCAATTTTTTTTTCAGGAGTTAGTTAATTGTTGATATAATTATAATATATTTTTTTATTTACGGTGTGTGTGGAGTGATTGCATAAAAAGGCATTTATTTTCTCAAAATTGATTCCTTTAGAATTCTTTTTGATGTCATTTCTTATACTACTAGATACTACTACCGCTTCGGAAACAAATGGCGCTCTGAGAGAGAAGAAGCGGCGCAAGAAACTCTCCGAGTATTCTTTTTTTTGCGCTCTTTTCAATAAAAATATACAAAATTGTACAGTCGCTATACAATAATCACAATCTAGTCCCAGGCTGTCCGATCATTTAGATATTCATCTACTATGCTCAATATTTCTTGAGTTTTTACTTAGCAATTAACATTTATATTTGTTTACTTACTCGTGTAAGGCATTGAGTATTATTGTTGCATCACTTAACAGATACATATTACTTTATAAATACATATAGCGATTTCTATTTGATTTGAAGATTATTGGTACATACCCAACGATGGGTGGTGGTTGGGTCATGTGCCTGGGCACCTTATCTCCGATCACCGCAACGCAGTGGTGGGGGAAGAAACCCACGCGAAACCCGCGCTTGCCGCGCCACCAGATCGACTCCTGGGGACCTGCGAAAAATAAACATAATCATAATATATAATACAATTAGCTTATACCAAAGAATATATAATAGTACAAGCACGGAAGCTTCACTCCGCAAAATCAATTAAGGAAATAGGGACTCTTGCGGTCATATAATATGTAATTCAGATCGCACAGCGCTACTAACCTACATTTTTATTAACCTAGAAGTTGCCTCTCTTTCTATCGCGTGACTCTTACCTCTTCTGACGACATCAGGGTTGACTTCTTTACTTCAGGCTTTACCTAGTATAAAGTCATCTTATAAAAATAGCTCAGTTTTTTCTAAAGTATAAATAGGTAGGTAATCGTAATTTTTAATAAATATTATTTCTTTGTTAAACCTACATTAGTTGCAGATAGTAATGTATGCGTTGGAATACTGCAACATAGTCAAACCCACTTAGTACATAGGAAATAAATATGTAGCTATCATGATTGGTAATTTTATTAAAATAATGATCACTTTACATTAGATTGTTTCAGCGTCTTAAGGACGCTTAAAAGATTTAAATTTGGATCGCAATGACCTTTAATATGTTTTGCTTTATTTATGTTTCTCCATTTTTAAAATATCGGTCGGATCTGTGAAGTAGGTGACAACATGGCTCGCGCGTGCGTCACTGTTCGCTCGCCAGTCCCTACTGTAGCAACACTGTAGTGGCCACCACGAGTAAGTACTTTCGATACATACACGGGGAGTGAGACAGGCCTGCTTATACTTGAAACGAGATCTGTGTGGGCAGAAAAAGTTAAGGCTCACAGTGACAAAAAACTAATGTATACAATTTTGATAAGGATGAATAATTTTCCGATTATCCAAATGTTATGAGTTTTCTTGAGTGTTCGTTCCGCTAACATCTCAATTATCATATGTAATGAAATGTTATTGACTGAATTATTTGTATTGCGAATATATTATAGATATTTCTAAGTGAAAAAATGTAGATTCCGGATAAGTAATCATCAATATGTCATGTCATACTGGAACATTCTCTGAATGACTGCATCTTATGGTATAAGTATTATTCCGTTCGGTTCATTCGTTTTAACAGTATAACCGAAGATAAAACAGGATCTCAATTTATTAGAATATAGATAGATTTGCTTCGACAAAGTTGTCATATTTTTTTTAAATAAAGGACGAGACGATGCCGTGACGGAGGCCCCTATTTCTGCCGTGAAGCAGTGATGTGTAAACATTACTGTGTTTCGGTCTGAAGGGCGCCGTAGCTAGTGAAATAACTGGGAAAATGAGACTTAACATCTTATGTCTCAAGATGACGAGCGCAGTTGTAGTGCCGTTTAGAGTTTTTGGGGTTTTTCAAGAATCCTGAGCGGCACTGCATTGTAATGGGCAGGGCGTATCAATTACCATCAGCTGAACGTCCTGCTCGACTTGTCCTTTTTTTTCATAAAAAAAATATCTAAACCTAACTTAACCAACTTATATAATATAGTCTCAGCTTTCTTCGAAAAGAGGAAAGCCAATATATGATTACATGCTCCTATTTCATATAAGTTCATTTGGAATTTCAGAGTATATTTTATTCTTTCAGCCTCGATTCGGACACATTCTACCATAATATGGTATGCATCCTCAATTCTACCGAATTCTATACATAAAGGTACTTTACTTTACCTATAAGATACGCAAAGTTATTGAGTGGAATATGTCCGGATCGAAGTCTCAATGCTGTTAGAATGACATACCTGCGGGCCTACCATGAACTCTTATTGCGATTCAATTGACAAAAAATGAACTGCTTTGCTATTTCTTACCAAGACGTAATTAGAGCTATCTAATTTAGGTTGACGTCAAATCAACTGATTAAATCGCAATGATGTCAATTGAATGTCAAAAATCATATCAACTGAATCGCAAACTGATTTAGTTCGTTCATTCATTCGTACCATGAGGTAATATTTCAACCTAAGCTGGATAGCTTATGTGTCAAAGTGAGCGATTCGAAAAAAGTTGCTTCTTCCTTAGAGGAAAGTTAATCGTGTTGTTAATAACTTTTAAAAATAGTGAAAACATACAGAAAAGGAAAATTTTATTGATGAAAGATGAGGTGAGAATACTTTATCGGACTTTTTTGTAAAACAAAATACTGAAAATAAATACCAAAAATGAAAATACTAAAGACGAGGCAGTAAGGGCCCGGACTATAGCCTGTTCGCAAAAACGAATTAAAAAAAATGTACTCTGTGGTCCTGTCAAATCAAACATCAATGGAGGTGCGTTCATAACTCGTTTTTTTACGAAAACATCTAAGCAAACATTTAATTTGTAATTCAAAGAACTATATTTATTAATATTACTATTATTTAATAAGTAAAAAAAAGCCTTAATGGTTTATAATTTGACGCTATAAAGCGCAATTTTAAAATGTTTTTCAGTATTTTCTACGCAAAAAACCGCTAAAATCATATCATTTTAGGTTTCGAAACGCAACGCATATGCTTAGAGTAAGAGAGACAAACTTATGCAACGACTGTAGAGCGTCATCTCTTTCTCACCACATACAAATTTATTTCGTTCATTCTTCGTATGGGATCCAAACGCGATTCAGTAAAAGGCACTTCATGGTATGAATTTTAACGATTCTGTTTAGGTACCAAAATCGAACTGCATCGGAATCGCATCGCTTATTAAAAGTTGATGGTAGGCCCTCTGGTCATATTTACAATTTCGACCCAAATATGAGTAGCTATACTTGATTGTATTGTTTTATACCAAACAGCTATACGTGATATGCGTGATATACTGTCATACTGTCTTATTTATTAAACACAATGAGAAGTTACTCCAAGTTTATAATAATTACTTCTCCCTGTCATGTAATGCTGTAGTGACAAAGGTAAGAAAACGACAAAAAGTTGTAAATTTCGTATAACTTACACGTACTTCGCGATTAACAATAACACAGTGATGGTTTATGATTTGATATTATTCAAGTCACCAGCAAGTAAATAAAAAAATACTTACAAAACTAACCTTCCTTTTATTTTCATGTATTTGTGTACACAACTTTTATATAACACAACAGGAATGTGCTCCACTGACTGAATAATACAGAACTTATCACTATTTTCCTTATGTTATCGCATACAAGGCTATGTATGCATTTTGCATACAATAATTATTCTGAGTAAACATTATTTTTTGTAATTAAGAGAAAAATTAAAAAAATCAACATTTTAACTGTTGCATCTCAATATATTCTTAACAATATTATGACAAGCTCATTAACAGTAGCAAAAACTTATCATGCCTACAACTCGGCTAAATCGAGTAAGTCTTTTGTTGGGAGATGTATACTCTTTTACAACATGATCCCAGAAAATGTACAAAACAAATATGTTGAGAAAATCAAAATAATTGTTTAAAAACGTTTATATATAAGGTTATTACTACCTATAACATCAATGACTTTCTTAATGATACCACAGATTAGGAATGGAGCGACCGCCCTCAGGCTGTTGTTGAATAAATTTTATTGTACGATATTACATACATTGCAACGATATTTATATGAAAAATAATAAGCCCACTGAGTTTCTTAGTAGAAGACACACAATGAAGCGAAGTCTCCACGCAACGCCAAGTGATCTAGCAGTTCAGATGATGGTATCCTCTCTCTTACACTACCAGAGCGATCACACGAGCGTTGCTGGCCTCTTAGAAAGGTACTCAGCGCTTTTTTTTAAGTTCACAAGCCAAATCGTACTGCAAACACCGCATAGGCAAAAAAGCATAAAAGGCATTTATTTTCTCAAAATTGATTTATTTACAAATCTTTTTGATGTAATTTCTAATATACTTATACTAATATCGCTTCGTAAACTAATGGCACTCTCGGAGAGAAGAAGCGGCGCATGAAACTCTCCCAGCATTTTTTGCTCTCTTTTCAATAAAAATATACAAATTGTACAGTCATTGCTATTGCTATAAAATAATCATAATCTAACTTAGATATTCAGCTGCTGTGGAGTAGTAGGATTTACGACAGGGACATTTTTAATAAAACATTTAAATTTATTTATAGATAATGCCTGAACAGTGGCTGGGAAGGAAACACATCCCACAGTTTGGTTGTTCGTGACATAAAGGTCCTTGAAGAACATCCTATAGAAGAACTGACGTGAACAGACAAACAAACAAACACCGCAATGTTAAATTAAAGCTTACTAACTCACCAGGCATATCTATGATGGATATCATGTCGCCGACTTCGAAGCTAATCTCATCTCGTGCCTGAAAACATATATAGGCATAAGTATCTCAAAGTATTTGATACGCTATGGAACGAAAGAGACACATAATATGTGGAAAGAGGCGAATGAAAGAGAAGGAGCTACCTTTATGTGACTTTCAATCGCCGTCGTTTTTTGGTATCAAATCGTGAAATATAAAGAAAAGACAGTATGAAACCTAAGATCATCTAAACGTCTAGATAAACTGTGACAGCTGTAAAAACGTCGAAAAATTAAATTGATGTTTACATTTAACCTCTATTTTGCGAAATGTACGCACACTAAGGTAATAAATCCGGCCTGTTTTCATCTAGTAGCAAGAGGCTCTATACAGGATGTCCTAAAGTTAGAGGACAAGAAGGAAAAGTACCTTAAATAGCCTATGTTATTTTTCAAAGTTAGTAATTCTGCATTCAAAGATTTTCTAAAATTTAATTGCCTCGTCTGGGAATCGAACCGACTTAAATGTAAAAAAAAACACCCCTACTCTTATGATGCCAATCGAAAGAATGGCCAAAAACTAATAACTCTTCTTAAGTAACATAGTATTTTAAAAGAAAGGAACAACGTAAAATGAATGTTTTCCAACTTGGATTGGTACGAATAGACCGATTAGATGGCCGGCCAGATCCCCGGACCTTACACCATTAGATTTCTTCTTTTAGAAAATCGTTGAATGCAGAATTACTAACTTTTAAAAATAACATAAAGTCTTCTTTCAGTAAAATAGCTTCGATATTTAAGGTACTTTCCCTTTATGTCCCATAACTTTGGGACAGCCTGTATATTTCAACTCTTTTTTTTTTGTTTGAGACGGACATCACCGCGAACTCACTACACACACCCTGATAAAGAACCTCCGAATGGTCTGAAACTAGTCAGTTACAACTTCAACAAACCGTGAGTTAAGCTGTTTAAGACAAACTAAATATATTTTTTTGTAATAAGGCGGATGGAGTTTCAACTGGTTATATTCTCACCTGCGAGACGTATTTCCTAACTGAATAAGCGGCAGCTACGGCGGGCGTGTTGATGGAGCTTGAATCTTCATTAGACACCAACAACTTGTGACCTGGTTGAGATAAAAAAAAGTTTTAAGCCACAAAAGCATAGGGACAAAAACAGAAACTTAAAAATATAACAGTTTTTTCGTTTAGGCTTATAATAATATATAATAAGGTAGGCGCAAGTTAGGTTAGCCGATTAATCTTAGTATAGCCATGGAATATAACAAGTGGACCTGAAGTTTACCAGTGGGAGGCTCGTTTGCTCAGGGTGCCGGCTAGATTATAGTTACCACAACGGCTTTTCTGACGTGAAGCATAAATATGGTTACAATGTAATGTACAATAAAACTTATTATTTTATAGCCTTTTTTTTATGAAAATAAGGGACGAGACGAGCAGGACGTTCAACTGATGGTAATTGATACGCCCTGCCCATTACATTACAATGCAGTGCTGCTCAGGAGTCTTGAAAAACCCCAAAACTTCTGAGCGGCACTACAACTGCGCTCGTCACCTTGAGACATAAGATGTTAAGTCTCATTTGCCCAGTAATTTCACTAGCTACGGCGCCCTTCAGACCGAAACACAGTAATGCTTACACATTACTGCTTCACGGCAGAAATAGGCGCCGTTGTGGTACCCATAATCTAGCCGGCATCCTGTGCAAAGGAGCCTCCCACTGGTAAAGGGGGCGGTCGCTCCATTCGCAATCCGTGGTATCATTAAGAAAGTCAGATATATATTATAGTGGTTACTATTTGTGTGGTAAAGGTTTTTACCACACAAACGTTTTTTAACAATTCTTTTGAATTACGTAATACATTTGTTTTGAACATTTTTTGGGATCTCGTTGTAAACTCATATACAACATCCCTTAAAAGACTTATAAACTTGACTTAACCGAGTAGTAGGCATTATAAGTTTGTGTCTGTTCCAGGTGTTAACATTTATGCTATGAGTTTCATGCAATTTTTTTTTTTAAGAAAAAGAAGGACAAGCATCTGGTGTTAAATCATCACCGTCACCCACGTTCTTTTGCAACACCAGAGGAATCATAGGAGCGTTGCTTTTTTTGGAAGTACCGATGTCGAATCGTCCCGGAAACCCCGAACATGGAAGCTCTTTCGACAACTTTGTAGTAGAAGAAAATTCCTTGAAAGTCACACGGTGGAGGGCCGCCATACATCCAGATGGTGGGGATGATATCCTAATTTGTGGTGTGTCGTGCGATGGTGCAATTCGGTGGCAGGAACAACAGCTCTTCGGAACCCCGTGACTCACCTCTATTGTCCATCTGCAGCCAGTTAAGCGCGGGACCACAGTTGATGGAGTCATCAGCGATGATCGACAGGTGGTGCACGTAGTCTGATATGAGCTGCCGGTATTCCACCTCGTCTTGCTCCGGCGTCATTGCCTCCTTCAGATTTGGCAGACCAGACACTTTTCTGTCATAGATGCACCTGGTGATAATTTTTACGTCAACATAACTACTCTTACTCTTGCTGTTAGACAACCGATAAAAACAGGCCTGAATTATTAGTTTAGTGTGCGTGACAAGCTACGTCTTACACTCGGCGATTTGTATGACACTTTGTGTTAGTGTGCGTTCATTGCTCAAAATAAAGGTTTTTTTTATGGAAAAGGAGGACGAACGAGCGTACGGGTCACCTGGTGTTAATTGATCACAGCCGCCCACATTCTCTTGCAACACCAGAGGAATCACAGGAACGTTGCCTACCATTGAGGAACGTGTACGCGCTTAAATTAAGTTACTTCTAAACTAATTTTTTTTTTGACGTTATCTCAGATGCCATAGTCTATTTACGGCCGTTTTCAATAACCTATCTATCCTTAGTTTAACTTACTAGAGGTAGACAAATCTTTCCATTTACGCTTACTTAAATTTCAGTAACCTATCGGCAGATACCATTGGACTATAACTAATAATATAACTATGACTGTGGATTGATAAGATCTTGTCATTAAACAGTGATAGCAATATTTCCGTAACTAGAGATACGTTATTGTAAATGGCCGCTAGATGTATAAACGATCTAAGGGCGAGTGTCATGTCGATACTGTTGACAGTCGCTATAAAGTAAACTCCTTTTTTGTTAAACTCTACCTATCCATATAAATTATCTAAGCAGATAGCGATACTGTTAGATAGTTCATAAGTATGTGTGGTCATTAGCTTCTAAATAGTATTTTTTGTTTACTTTTGAAACTTTTCCTTTCTAGATGTATATCTATAAGATCATCGGGTAGTGTATTTAGTATCTTAAGTTGTACATAGTAATTGTAGGTACTTTTACCATATATAATTTGTTATACATATTTAGGTGGACAAAGCTTATAATGGTAGGCTAGTTTGCAAATATCTATTTTTCTATCATATTTCTTAAGATTACATGTGTTATTAAATTATATAACTAAAATAGAGAGCTATGTTAACTAGATTTCGTAGATTTTATATAAGAGGGTGCAACCAGGCAAGAGGCTCCAGTGATGGGAAGCGGTGAAGCAACAAGCATTAACATTTAACTAAACTGATATTCTTTCTCTATAAAGATAACGCTGCTATTTTTTCACCAAATATTAAAATATATCAACAAAGTCCTCAAGTATTTCAATCGATTTTTATGTAAAGTGAAATTAAGAAGTTAAATCAACTACCCAATTCGAGGGAAAAAAAATTAATATCAAATCCTTAAAGTGCTTAACTAAATCTAAATATTTACATTACCCTCGTCCGGCACAACGATACCATTTAAAGGATTCACTTTTCAAAGTCCACTAAGTCTATTAAATCGCTTGGCACATCGGGTAACTATCCCCTTCGCTTTACCAGTGACAATGTTCTTACAGGCAATAAAGTTACGATTGTTTCAAATGCATAGTAATAGAAAAACCAAGGAAAACACCTTTTTTTTATATAAGAGGGTGCAACCAGGCAAGAGGCTCCCGTGATGGGAAGCGGTGAAGCAACCGGCCATGGACATCCGCAACACCAGGGGTCAAGAGATGTGTTGCCGAACTTTAAGGTGAGAGTATACACTAAGCTTGAAAGTCCCTAACGGCCGTTCCCAATATACTATCTACAGATAGAGATAAATTACTTCCTTCTACTGTTACTAATCTGAAGCTGTCCCAATATACCCCATAAGTCATTCTTATTGCCTTATATTGGGACGCGTGAATTGCAATTTCCATACAAACTTTATATCGCTGGTAAGCTATACGTGGTCCCATTGACAGACAGCGTGCACGGATAAGGTGAGTTACGGTCGATAAGTTTATTGAGACAGAAAAGTCAACAATAGTTACGTTTTTTATCTCAAGTAAGAGATAAAACTGAATATTGGGAACGGCCGTTAGTCGCATCGGTTCGGGAAAACTGCTGCCGGTAATTGATTCCACAAAATGGCAAAAATTTTCTCGCAAACACACGGTTGCAGCATGCCAGACATCAATATCATGCGAGTAGAATTCCACATTTTGACGTGATGGTGGAATTCAGCTGCTGGCTTCTATTCAAACAACTTGTCTGTTCACTCTCCGTGATAAATGTGGTAGAAGATCTAAAACCAACATCTCTACGCAACGCCAAAGAATCACGCTCTTCGTTGTATGTGGTTAAATGAAAGAAATTGGTACTGGGGAGCGTACAAAAAAGAGAGGACAGTACTCCATGTGAAGCAATATATTTTATATCAAAGCCTCAAAACAAGTTGTTATAAACAGTTGGTCGCGGAAATGTCTATGAGCGAACGACAGTTTATATTTTCGCAGCATGAAACGGTTAAACAATACAGTAATAGAACAGTACTTTAACTTCACGCACGCACACATACACACGATTTACATGACCGCTAAGCAATCTTGGGGACACAAAACGATTGAGTGCCACGCCGTACGCCGCCGGGACTGGTCGCTGTCCCAGTTAAATTAGCTGCGCCGCCCCGTCCGTGTCGTCTATCTATTTGTATGTACCAACCCTAACGCTCCGCCCAGACGTAGTTATAAAAACGAATGGAGAATGGACCCACATAATTTAAAATTAAGGAAACATTATACATGTACAAGTTCATATTAATGATAAACTTAAGTTCATACGATTTTTATACAAAAAATACTGAGGCGCTAAGATATGGGAGTCAAAAGAAATAAATTATTATAATTTATTAAGAAATAGGTCACCTTGCACTAACGGAACGTATTACGCAATTGATTATTGGTACCTACTCAAATCAGTAATTCATATTGATTATATAGATATTAATTAATAATTTTAGATTATATTTTACTTTTACGTATTTTTTTTTTCTCCCACTTTTTTACAGTCACTTACTGCTTGCTTTTTTCTTAGTTTTCTTACGTTCTACAATCTATATCTAATATATAATATTCTCGTGTCATGGTGTTAAACATTGAACTCCTCCGAAACGGCATGACCGATTCTCATGAAATTTTGAGTGCATAGTGGCTAGGTCTGAGAATAGGACATCTATTTTTCATCCCCCTAAATATTAAGGTCCATACGAATTTTTATTTTTTTTTTACCTTTTTTTTTTAAATTTGTTTGATTATGAGTCAGCATTAAAAAAAACATACAACTTCAAATTTTCACCCATCTATGATCAACAGTTACTTTTGTATCGCGATTTTAATATCGGCAATACAACGTTTGCTGGGTCAGCTAGTAATATATAAAATTCTCATGTTGCGGTGTTTGTAGTTAAACTCCTTCGAAACGGCTTGACCGATTCTCATGAACTTTTGAGTGCATATTGGGTAGGTCTGAGATTCGGACAACATCTATTTTTCATCCCCCTAAATGTTAAGGGTGGTTCACGGCAATTTTTTTTTTTACTTTTTTAAAGTGAAACTATAATGTGAAAAAAAGTTTCACTTTTACCGTGGTTTTATAAAACCACACAATCTTTTTTTTTATATTTGTTTGATTATGAGTCAGCATTAAAAAATACATACAACGTTTGCTGGGTCAGCTAGTCTATACAACGTGAATCAAAAAGGGTATAACATCCCTTCAATGCTAAGTTATATAAGTCATATGCAATAGTATTGTGATGTTTAAATTTGAATAAATAAAATAAATAAGAATAAAAAAAGCCCCTACAAAATAAAAATATTATTTTAAAATTTCTTTTCTTAGACAACCCTAACTTGTAAAGAGACCGCCGTTTAATATGGGCGGAGCCGTTGTTTGTAAACAAAATTAGGTAACCTACCTACGGACTTAAACATTAGGTATTCGATAATAATGGTACATACCAATCTTGCTGCGCAGCTTTTTAACACTCCTTGAGTTTCACAATAAATACACAGAAAACACCACATCACGTCATGTTGATTATGTTTTAGGTAGTTAGGTACCTAAGTAGATACCTAGTTATTTCATCACTAGTACATTCAAAACAGCCCAGGTACATCACACATGATACAGTTATAAGGAGGTACGTAGGTTTTGCAGCAACACCACTAAAGGAAAGGTTCCGTTCAATACATAATTCGGCCCGGCGAACTACTAATCCGGTACCGACGGTGGTACAATTCGCGAGCTGCGACCAGATTGTTATTTGTCACCGCACCAACACACAATATCATGTCGTAATATTCACTGTTTCCATAATCTGCCATGATTATCATACGAAAATACTGCAATCCAAAAGTCCAACGCGACGATCTATCAAACATGAATGTCGGAACATAACTAAAGTATAAAAATTATTAAATAAAATGTCCATTGAATTTGGTATTATGAATTATGATTAAGGGGTATGTACACTCGCCGAAATAACACGTGGCTTGTATTTTTTATGGAAAGGGAAGACAAACGAACGTACGGGTCACCTGTTGTTAAGTGTTCACCGCCGCTCACATTCTCTTGCAACACCAGAGGAATCACAGGAGAGTTGCCGGCCTTTAATTAAGGTGTATGCGCTTTTATTGAAGGTACCCATGTCGTATCATCCCGGAAACACCGCACAAGGAAGTTCATTCATAAGAAAGCTCTTTGAAAACCGCACTGTGGAGGACCGAATTCGGCGGCAGAAATCAGGTGAAACTGCTCTTCGGAACACTCCCCATGATAAATGCGGTAGAAGACACACAATGAGGCGATGTCTCTACGCAACGCCAAGTGATCCAGTCGTTCACAGAGCACTGGGTCCCCGACAATTCGAGCTGCTCTGCGTTGCGCGCGGTCAAATTGATCGAGCTTATACTGGGGTGCGCCAGACCAGAGATGACAGCCTATTTGGCTTTGGTCTCCAGATGGCCTCGAAATTGACAATCACTCAAGATTTCGAGACCCATTATTCCGATACTAGGCGAGGATGTAAAGGAAGTGTTGTCAAAGAACGGTGATACGACAAATGGGGTTTTATTAGTGGTATACGCGCAAACTTGAGTTTTCTGGGAGTTAAATTGGACAAGGTTCATAATTTACCCACATAATAGGGGCAAGCCTCCACATTTCTAAACTCTGGGCTCCTACTCAGAAATTTCTTACTAAAAACCCAACGCTTTGCAAATGCCCGGCCCGGGCATGAAATACCTACCTATCTATTATTACAACATTTTTGACTTAAGTTATCCGTGAAGAACATTTTCTTAATAGGAGCCTATTAGAATTATCTTTATTGGATAATACATTTTTTGTGTTAAGAAGGGACAAGACGAGCTGCACATTCAGCGAATGGTAATTGATACGCCCTGCCCATTACAATGCAGTGCCGATCAAGAAATAGGAAAAGTCACCTTGAGACATCAATCATTCAAATAATCCTACATTAAAGTGATTAGGTAATAACTTATCAAAAATGAGAACTCATTTAATTTCCAACACATCAAAAAAACTTGAATTAAAAATGGTCCGGTGTCCTATATATATATAGGTTCCTGTACAATCGGCAATCCCTTTGATTTTACAAACACATAAACATTCTCCAATCACAGAGCAGTAAATATTTGAATCATGATATTCACATTCACACAATTCAAAGAGTAAAAATGCCGATAGGCCGAACTTTTTAACCTAAAAATATGCATTACAGAGTTTCATAATTGGATTAGAATTACCTATCTTTATTGGTAATTAAAGTAAATACAAATTTAGAATGATTTTCAATGTCAGCTAAAGAAAATGCACATACAAAATAACTTCGTCTTCATGGCAAAATGAGATTATAATTTTCCTCACAGGTGCAATGAGCAGTAGGCATTTTACTATTATCTGATATTATGTCACATCTACGTTATTCATCTGTTTTAGGTCAAATAGAGTTCAGAAAAACAGCTGATAAGGGTTGCGGGATGCATAGTTTTATGTCGAAAACTGTGGACTTTAAATATTGTATTCAAATATAACGCTAATTCATTTCTGAGTTCACGTATTCATTAGAGATGACCTAAGGAATGTCGGGTTCAAAGCATAGTATACCCTTTTTGATTCACGTTGTATATATAAAAATGAATTGCTGTTCGTTAGTCTCGCTTAAACTCGAGAACGGCTGGACCGACTTGGCTAATTTTGATCTTGAATTATTTGTGGAAGTCCAGGGAAGGTTTAAAAGATGAATGAACATGAAAGTGTTCGGAATTAAATAAAAACAATTTGTTTTTCCTTTGATGTGTCCCCGATATTTGTTTTGTATGGACATATTTTCTATGAGAGAATTTATTGACGCACGGTTTAACAGTTCTGCTGTGAAACAATTTCATTACAACAACAGGGAGCATATTTTACGAAATAATTCTTGATGTTCTGATATATTACTGACAAATTCATATAAAAACATTATTTTATTTATTATATACAGAACAACGTCTGTTGGGTCAACTAGTTATTAATAAGTTCCAAGGAGACCGCTGAGTTCTATTATTTGACGCTACTGTTCTATTATTTGTATTGGGACGGTTAGTCGTCATAGGCGACGTGGGAACAGACGTATTGAACAGCTCACCTGTGCAGCATGTCATCGAGCTGCACGAAGTTCTCCTTGTTCCTGGTGAGTGTCCACTCCCGCACGTGACTCGCCTCCGTCCAGCTGGTGCTCAGCGTGCGACTATCAGTATCGTCCGATGAGTTTACGTGCGAGCGCACCTTAAGACACACCCAGCCTGGAACGATCAAATGAAATCTTATTTTAGGGAGGCTCCTTTGCACAGGATGCCGGATAGTTTATGGATAACGGCGCCTATTCCTGCCGTGAAGCAGTAATATGTAAACATTAATGTGTTTCGGTCTGAAGAGCGCTGTAGCTAGAGAAATTACTGGGCAAATGAGACTTAACATCTTATGTCTCAAGGTGACGAGCGAAATTGTAGTGCCGCTTTTCAAGAATGTAATGTAATTGGCAGACGTATGAATTACCATCAGCCTGAACGTCCTGCTATATATATATATTATTTAATCTCCAATCTAGTCAAGCAATAACGGCAGACGTCTACTGTGCCGAACTCCGAACAATTATAGCAAAACTAGCAGTAACGATTAATGAATCGATCTTCACCATTATTGCTCCCTGATAACGCGAGACCTCATACAGCTCTAGAAAGCGTTTTAACTCTACAGGAACTGCAAGTAATAACCACTCGTATTCGCCAAGACCTTGCTCCAACGGGTTTCCAATTTATTCGCGATTTGGGCAATTTTCTATGTGATAAAATTTTTCCTTCTCAGGAGGCAATACAAAATGCTTTCACACAGTTTACTGAATCTAGATCGCCACAGTTCTATCGCAATGGCATAAATTACTTTCCTAGTAGATGGCGGCAATGTATAGATAATAATGGTAATTATTTTAAATAAATAAATATATTAAATTAAAAAAAAAAAAAAAAAAAACAATTTTTTAGTATAAATTGACAATTTCATACTTTGACCCCTATTTATACCCCTATTTATAAGCAATGTCTTAAGATTGTAGACGGCTAAACAAGAGAAAGACACAGATTTGCAAAAGAACTTTTTCTAAACAAGTATTCAACACATGTCTAACTTTTTTGTTTATACAGTCAAACGTGAAATACTCAATGTGTTACAAACATACGATTTATAAAATACTGACAACCCGATAATGTTATATATTATAATTAGTCAATGTGTGATAGATAGTGGTTTTATAATAGATTTATAACATGCTAGTCTAGACTATAGACGACGAACAAAGCGTGTAAGAAAGAAGAACATCCCTAATGGAGATACAACAAAAAAAGAAAAGGTAAGTTGTCTCTGTAACAGATTTTTATTGACAAGTCGTAAAACGTCAGCCACGCTTGGCATTAGCTTCTTATTATTTTGAATACTAAACCACTAGCTAACGCACACATTGATAAAGTAAAATTTTTAGGCTCTCAGGTCATCTATACGCAAGTACGTATAGGGCGTACGCATGTCCCCCCCAGTTCACCTCCCCCCTTGTATTGTGTCCTCCATAAATAGTTAAACACAGCCAATTTCAGACAGTACGAAAATAGTTTGGGATCCGACGCCCGTTTCTAAAATCAGTGAACAAATATACAGATTTAACTGCAACACGAACCTTCTTGGGGCGTTCCCTCGTTTGTCTCACACGGCACCAGTTCGACCCTCAGTCCTCCGAGGGAGACCCTCTCGTAGTGGAAGTGTGCGCATTCCTCCAGCTTAGGGAAACGACACGACGCAGGGGGGCCGGGCTGGAAAATAAAATGTCTCTTATATTAATTACGAAGTTGTCTTACAAGCATTGACGTACAATAAATTAAGTGATCACCGCCGCCCACATTCTCTTGCTACACCAGAGGAATCACAAGAGCGTTGCCGGCCTTTAAGGAAGGAGTACGCGCTTTTTTTGAAGGTACCCATGTCGTATCATCCCGGAAACACCGCACAAGGAAGCTCATTCCACAGCTTTGTAGTACGAGGGAGAAAGCTCCTTGAAAACCGCACTGTGGAGGACCGCCACACCACCAGATGGTGGGGATGATATCCTAACTTGTGGCGTGTCGTGCGAAGGTGGAATTCGGTGGCAGGCATCAGGTTAAACAGCTCTTCGGAACACTACCCGTGATAAATGCGGTATGTATGACGCAAAACTGTGCCTACGCGTCTATTAGACAGTTTTCGATCAGTTGAGTTTGCGCGCTTTGAATATAACGCCACGCAATGACAAAGTGTTCCGTAAAAACTGTCCAAATAATATTCAAACTTTTAAAAGGATGGAGTGTTGTATTTCAGGTAGGTAAGTGCCCAAAAATGTTGTGTAACTAACTTGACGTTTATAATCATTTTGCTAAATAATTACATTTCAATTGCTAAAACAAAATACATCGCCAACGAAATTTGGAAATTTTCCACCATAATCAAAGAGCTTTTTATGAGCGTATACAAAAGACTTTTAACATTACTGCCACGAAATAGGGTGTTAATTTGAATGAATCTTTTATGAAAGCCGCGGCGTGGCATTCAATAGTTTTGTCTCCCCAAGATTGCTTAGCGGTCGTGTAAATCGTGTGTAGGTGTGCGTACGTCGATTCGGACGCTCTAATATGAAGTTAAATTACTGTTCTATTACTGTATTGTGATACCATCGCACTAACGCGGGCGAGACAATCATCAGTGCGATTAGGACAAATGCAACTCCGACTAAATATCGTGAGTAATCAACTAAAAATTCCGGATTTGCGCTCGCGGCAAGTTCCTCCTCCAAGAACTAACCAAGGTAACGAAATTTTGGAAACTTATAGTGGTTATACTTTGTCGGACTGTTTGGATTTGTCTGCGTATTGTCCGCCATTTTAGGTACTTTTTGAAGTAGAAACACTAGCACTTCATCATCATCAGCCGTAAGACGTCCACTGCTGGACAAAGGAGTCCCCCAAAGATCTCCGCGACGATCATTCTTGCGCTGTGCGCTTATCTGTATGAAAAGAGATTGCATTTTTGTTTTATCATATTATGTATTCATATCATTGCTAAATATAGGCCTTATGAGGAAGCTCATGGTCGCTCAGAGGCCAATAGAGAGGGCTATGCTCAGAGTTTCGAGAGAAACAGAACTGAGGAGATCACTTAAGGAGAACCAAAGTCACTGTCATAGCACATATAGTTACGAAACTTCCAGCAGTGGTATCTTCCGGCTGAAATGATGATCATGATATATGGAGGGAAGTGTAGATTTATTGCAATTCTATTGGTCAAAATGTTAGGAGGTCCAAAGCTCGTTAACTTACACATTCGTCGAACTCGAACGCGTTTGGCGCCGACTGACACATGTTGGACCCTGGTGTCATCGGGCTTACTGACAGCGTGGTCAGCGACATGGAACCTGGAAGTGTCAATAGTGATTTTCATTATTATATCACTAGAAATAAGGGATTGCTTGTAACCAGTGGAAGGCTCCTCAGCACAGAATGTCGGCTAGATTATATAAATATTGTTTCGGTCTGTAGGACGCCGTAGCTAGTGAAATTACTGGGCAAATGAGACTTAACATCTTATGTCTCAAGGTGACGAGCGCAATTGTAGTACCGCTCAGAATTTCGACAAACGAGCGCACGGGCCACCTCATGTAAGTGATCACCCCGCCGCTCACATCCCCGTACAATACCAAAGGAATCACGGGAGCGTTTCCGGCCTTTAAGGAAAATGTACGCGCTTTTAATGCTTTTCATCTATTTGAAACGAGATTGCATTTTTGTTTTTAAGGTTTATTTTTTTTCAAAATTATTCCCTTGGATTTTTTTTTGATGTCATTTCTAATATACAAGACACTACCTCTTCGGAAACAACTGGCGCTCTGAGAGAGAAGAAGCGGCACAAAAAATTGTCCCAGAATTATTCTTAAATGTTTATGGCTTTAGGAACTGGAGAAAAGTGGATTGTTTTTCTAAACACCGCACTATGTGTTATATACCTGGTGTCTCTCGCTTGCATTCTATGTCCTTTCCTCTGGTGCTCCGAGACTCTGAGCTGAAGCGGACGGACCTGTAACGTGACATTATCATTCATTATAATAATTATAATTTCGAATTACTGATGACAGTGGGAGGCTCCTTCGCACACGATGCCGGCTTGATTATAGGTACCACAACGGCGCCTATTTCTGCCGTGACGCAGTAATCTGTAAGGAGTTATTGTGTTTCGGTCTGAAGGGCGCCGTAGCTCGTGAAATTACTAGGTAAATGAGACTTGACATCTTATGCCTCAAGGTGACGAGCGTCATTATGGTACCGCTCAGAATTTTGGGTGTTTCAAGAATCCTGAGCGGCACTGCATTGTAATGGGCAAGGCATATCAGTTACCATCAGCTGAACGTCTTGATCGTCTCGTCCCTAATTTTCATAAAAAAGACAATGACTCAAAGTTTATGTTCGGTTTATAGAAATATTAATTTCCCACTAAGAAAAAAAAACAATTACATGAGCGGTGAGACAAGTTAAATAAAAATTGGTTTTTAATAACATAATAAGAAAACATCTATCTTTTTATACGATTTTTTATATGAGGCATAATGCTTTTAGTCAAAATTGTAACAGAACCTATTATTACTGCTGTAGCCGAGCGATGCTACTTTTTTTAATAATCAAAGAACAAGATGCGTCGCAAGCCGAACGCGTAGGCAGATCGTGCCTCCAGATTTATAAGACGTTATCACGTCAAAAAGGTTAATACAGGGTGGACCAAAAGTCCGTTTATAATTTGAATGATGATTAAAAAAAACTAATTACAGTAGATCAAAACTGTTTATTGTTTTCGATAGTAAACAAAAGGGGAATTTATTTCTTAAAAATCACAATATCCATATGCAATCCTTCATTATTCTGGCATTGCTGCAATCTAGAGCGGAAATTTTCGATGACAGCTTTACATGTTTCTGTTGAGATGTTTTGGATTTCTGTGCGAATACGATCCTTTAATTCGTCAAGAGTTACTGGGTTGGTTGGCTGGAATGCAGGGGTTTTTGATCACCATGACATAGTGTCACTCCAATAACGACAATTTTGTTTATTAACATGCCCATTTAGGTGGATGTGTGCCTTGTTGAGAAAAAAATGTTTGTAAAACTGGTGAATCGCTCTACCATTTCGTTCGCAAACTGCAACCTAGTGGCATGGTCCTGAGGCCTCAATTCCTGCACCATTTGGATTTTATAGGAATGTAGACTTAAAACTTTCTTGAGAATGCGGTTTAATACATCATTATCTTGGCACGTTAAGGACAGCAGACCGCTTTCGAGTTGATAGTCCAGGTTGGTCACGAACAGACGATTTTACTCGCTCCACGTTTTCGGGGTCCCTCGACGTTCTAGGCCGGCCAGATCGAGGTAAATCCATTGTTGAACCCGTCTTCTCAAACTTGAGCACCCATTATTTAATTAACACACCTGATGGAGCTTGATTTTTGTGTCTTATCTTGTGATGATTGCAAAACTTTCGTTGAGCTAAGGTCGCAGAATCGTTGTTTCGATAGTACTCGCGTACACAAAATGCACGTTGACTACCGCTAAACGACGCCATAGTACTAAATTCCCATTGGCCGCTCTTGCAATGCGTAACCCCTCCACCCCCCTCCGCCGCCGCTGCTAGACGCGGCAACCGATTCAAATGTAAACGGACTTTTGGTCCACCCTGTGTTAATTAATTATCCGGTGTTAATATTATGTGTTAAATACAATGAGGTTCTATACATATAGACAATGCACTTCATACAAAATCAAAGCCAAAATATGGCACATGCCACAAATGACACCATTATAACCTTCGACTGCTATATCTATACATCTCTGCGTTTAGTCCAGTTGTTTAAAATATTGGTCAATAGGCAGCAATGTAAACACTATTTCAGTTTCTTTACACAACTTTATAGTAGTACTTTGTACATTCTCCGAGCCTCTGGGCCCCACGGGCCCAAAGAAAAGATGATGCAAAGATGTAAGACTCACTGAGACCGACATGTTTGCGATAATTACTGTTTTCAGCAGTCGAAGCAGCAGCCCCAGCACCAACTGAAGTAGCTTGGACTCGAAAAGTTGCCAGAGTGTCGACGCAAGTCGCGTCTCATACCACAGGCAACTTAAATGAATAACAACGTCTTTGTTATTTGTTAAATTTAAAATATAACCTGTTACCAGCATGACCCTTTTTCGAACATAAGCTCTATGCTTAATGGCCCTTCAAGCATAGAGCATACTATTCCAAGCTAAGTATGTACTCCCAACTTAAAGGCCGGCAACGCATCTCTCGACCCCTGGTGTTGCGGAGGTCCATGGGTGATAGCCTCACCACTCAACACCACGTGAACCTCTTGCCCGCTTACCCCACTTACATAAATAAAATGGCTGCGATAAATAAAACAAGATATCTAATGGAAATTAAAATATATGTGAAGACGCGTATGAAAATTCAGCAAATTGATTTGAAAACGGTACCTGGAAAATATTATAAAATGATTAACGGAATTCGAATGCAGGTATTTATTAACCTGAAAAACTCATCCAAGAACTGATAGATCATGCGCATCATGATGAACATCTCTAGGCAAAGCTAAAGCAGCGATTGGAGCTGGCGTGATGTTCTCGTTGTAGGCGGTCAAATGGAAGAAACAACGTTTCGAGAGAGTTAAACTTTTTATTTATGACAATTAGGGACGAGACGAGCAGGATTTTCAGCTCATGGTAATTGATACTACCCTACCCATTACAATGCATTGCCGCTCAGGATTTTTTAAAAAACCTAATTATTCTGAGCGGCACTACAGTTGTCACGTTGAGACATAAGATGTTAAGTCTCATTTGTCCAGTAATTTCACTAGTTACGCTTACGTTAGTTAGTTTAGTTAATATTATAGCGAGGCCTACCTGTGGAAGGCGACACCGCAGCGCGAATCCTTCTCCGGTTCGGCGAAAGCTCGCGCCGCCAGCGACTGGCAAGACATCACCGACCCGTGCGGAGAACCCTGGAAACATACCACCATTACATTCACTACAACTCTCACAACACACCAGATATATTTCATTCATTTAATTAAACCGGGTTCGCGCACGCAAGACAAGCCACGATCATTGTGCCGGAACGACTCAGTACTTGAAATCTTTTCAACAACATTACAATGCTCCGTAAGATATATTTTTAGAATCAGTAAGGTAACAGGAACAGTATTAGCACAATTTAGTAATAGAACAGCACAGCTAGTTCTCGTCATAAAAAAAAAACCACTTCTAACGCCCCCAACGAGTAAAAATTGCAGAGCTCTCGATTTAACGGAACTATGGTTGACGGGACCGGGTTTTAATAGTAAAAAAATCAGTTTAGTGTGATTCTGACTAACACACGAAGGGTATCGAGTCATTGTATAAGATTTGCAAAATAAACAAGAGAGGGCGCCTATAACATTTTGTAAGTAAATATTTGTAACTGTAGAATTAGCCAGCGTTTTATTGTTTCTTGTCCTAGCGATAATAATAATAAATACTACATTAATAATTCAGCCATCTTACTATTATTTGCTGCAAAGTGGGGGGTTGCATTTGGGCTAAGATTCTAAATATATTGGCACTGAAAATTAACAAAAAAAAATGTGATGCAGGTTAGATAACTTTTTTAGAATAAAATGCACTGCAGTACCTTTTTTAATCAAAGCTATCTAATTATCTTTATTAATAGTCCCTTTTAAGTTATAAAAATCCAAAAAGCAGAAATTTATTTCGCCGCAACAACTGACAGCATTAGAAACGGTGTACAAGTGCCATTGACCCTTATTACGTAGATACTGTACATTGTATCACAATGCTGGCTAAAAAATCTATAACTACAGAATCCTCACACTATAGTGCCAATAGCTACAGTTATAGGCAACTCTACGGAACCCTTACACGTATTCAAAGATTAATTTTCTCTTTTATACCCTCGTCGCATGAATTGGCGCGCTGTGTGATACGTAACAATGGCGAAGAAAGGTTGTCTTACTCTTCTTAGGCAGCCATATTCAAATTCAAATATTATTATTCATATTAGGATTTAAAATCACTTTTTTCAAGTCAGAAACTACCACCGATTCAAGATAGTGTGCCTCAGACCTGAGAAGAACGGGCGCAAGAAACTCAGCTGGCTTTTCTTAGGCCTAGTTATGGCCCCGTTGGTTACACTTGAGGTAACAAGTCACCCTAAAATGACCGGCCTGATGTCGCTACTGGCAAACAAAGACCTTCACAATAATAAAGGGAACGCAACAATACATAATACCCACTAATCTTATCAGTAAGAACGTTCACAACTCAATGACCCTCTTCGAGAGCACTCGCTGCGTTGTCTATACGTTGAGTGGCTTCACGCGTGCTTCATTCAAGTTAGGGATGTACTTGACAGAAAATTACTCATCATTTTATTATTTTTAAGGTGTTCTCAAGTAAAAAAATCTTTTTTTTTAAAGATGAGGACAAATGTTCAGTTTGTTGCACCCATTCTTTTTAGGTCTGAGGCGTAAAATTTCGAACGGGTGGTAGTTTTTGACGTTCAACCTAAGATTTTAAATGAAATATTTGAATTTGGGTCACCTGATGGTATGTGGTCAGCGGCCCATATCACTTGTAACACCAGAGGAACCACAAGAGTGTTGTCGACTTTTTATAACCAACGTCGAATAAACGTACATATGAATTCAATAACATTTTTTTGTTCACAAACCGCGGCGGGAGAGATCGAAAAGAGCGCACCATGGTGAGGGTCAAAGGTCAAATCAAACACAAGGACTTGTCTAACGGCCGTTCCCAATATACTATCTCCAGATAGAGATAAATAACTACCTTCCACTGTTAGTAATTAGCTGTAAATTATCTGAAGCTGTCCCAATATACCCGATAAGTCGTTCTAATCGCCTTATATTGGGACGCGTGAATTGCAATTTCCATACAAATTTCTATCGCTGGTAAGCTCTACATCCACCCATTGACAGACAGCGTGTACGGCTAAGGTGAGTTACCTTCGATAAATTTATTGGGACAGAAAAGTCAACGATAGTTACGATTTTTAGCTGAAGTAGGCCACAACCGGAGATAGAATGAATATTGGGAACAGCCGTAAGACGACAAGGACGTGCTTTTCGTGAAAATGTATATGTAGGTACATAAATATTTTTAAGCTTATTAAAATCCTTCAGTTTTTTTTTATATTTTCCATTTTTCGTGTCAAAAAAGAAATCACCAAAACTATCAGCCACTGCCTCGTCTGGGGTAGGTATAGTTTAGCATAGTGTCATGTTCTGTTTCACAAAGAGGCTATTTAGAGCATAGACCGTTAAACTATTTATTATTTTTTAACTAAAACATCCTGTAGGGAGAAAATCCCTATAAAAATATCACAAAAATATTTTATTTAGTAATCAGCGAGATTCTAATAGAACACTTTTAATAGAAACGTCGTAAGTTCGTCGTAGATATTCAAAGTGAAAGTTGTGTTGACGCAGCGAAATCCCTAAAAATGGAGGTCTTTCCCCATCCACCAGGCGCAATTTTTATTGACAGTCCTCACCCTACTTATCAATTTCTTTGATTAGTTGGCTGTTAATTGGTATAATTAACCTTTGCATGTGGATGATATATATAACACCAAAAGTCTACACCCATAACATTATGTTAACAACACTTTTCTGGATTACCTCCCACGATTACTTTGGCTATTGCAATGGAGTATAGCACGTTCCCCTGGTGTTGTACATACAATATTACATACTGCTTTAGAATACAGAATAAACCAGAAACCGTACACGCGATGAATAGGGAGGTAGTGTAAACTGTCACCTACATGACTCTTAAATACATAAATATAAATATTTCACAACATTTTCTCTTCGTAATATAGCATAAAATACGTCCAAAAATTAAAATGTAAATTTTTTTGTGCAATCTTTACTTTGACACTGGCAAGCTCTAAGCAATTGGCTCGTCTACAGAAGAAAAACGTAAATGTTACAAAAAATCTTGGTCGTAGTCACAGGTATGCTTGTATGACTGGTCGCCAAACTGTTTTATTCATTCGGTGTCTGACGTTTGTCGTAATTGAATATGTTTTTGTATGTTATTAGGTTTTCTTTTATTTGTTTTATTTCGTTATTGTCATAACAAAACGAATCATGGATACTGATCCAGGTTCGCCGACCAAACAGGACATGCTGTCACCGCCGAAACAGAGACAACGCACTCCCTATTTCTGTGACTGAGAAGGTTATGATAATGAATATAATATAAATGCCTATGAGCATGTCTACAAAAATTGGCCTAAACATCAGTATTGGCGTTTAGGTATTTCACGTTCTGTATTCTGAGAATACAGTACGTGTAAATAATGTGTTTTCAAGGACCAATAAGCATTGGGCGGTGTATTGGAGTCAATTAGATGCTCGAGCGTGGATGTACCGCGTGTCAGGGCCTCTTTCACCATGTCAATGAATAGTTGATTAGTTAATCCCCAATAAACGTGAACTTGCAAATAAAGGTTATAATTTTACCACTGGGAGACTTTTTTTGCCGCCAAGCAGTAGTTTGCAAGAATTATTGTGATTTGGTTTTGAAAAGGCGTATATAGTGAAATAACTGGGCTAATGATACTGAACATGTTATAAGGGCTCGAGCGCATATGCTATATGCAACATATGTTTTGGAAGATGTTAACTATAAACTTACAATATACTAGCGGTTGGAATTTTGACGTAATGTCTGTTGGTGGCATTCGGCCGCTGATATCAACCCGAACAAGTCATCAGAGCACTCGCCGCGATATATGCGGTAGAAGATGCAGAGCATCTCTACGCAACACCAAAGAATCAAGCCGATCGAAGCTGACTTGATCGTCGATGATTCAGACACTCTTTGTCGTATGCGATGATTATGGACCATCAAAAACTTGTAAAAGAACCCAAGTTACGCAACTCATACATATTATCTTTAATTAACGCGAGTGTTACATTTATTTTGAAAACGAGATCTTGAAACGTCGGTTTAACTAAAATAATAATAAAAATGTAACATTCACGCAAAATCTAATGTAAAACACAGTTCTAATTACGCGCATTTTAATTTTTTTTAAAGTGTTTTATTTAAATCTCGCAACTCAGTTCTTCTACCGTACCTACACATGTGAGATCCCTATAATACCAAGTCGGTCAATTTATTCGGACCTAACTTAAGGGTCCTTCTGTCTGTCGTGCCCCAAGATATATAATAACAACTGTGATTCCTCTGGTGGTCCACAAGAGTATGCTCGTTTGTCCTCCTCATCCATAAACGTGCAATTCACACCTACACTATTCAATTGAATCAGTATCTTCTTCCTGATTCCAAGGAATGCGTTGCGTAGGTAACAGAGCCGCGTCAATTGATCAGGTGGAATTGAAATCCGCTGGCGCGTCTTTTTAAAATGAAACTTTTGTTACATCGCTTCAAATTTTTTCGTCCATCTATCGCACAAAAAAACAACTTCCTCTTGCCTTTTGGGACTCTTAAAGATTGTTGGATGAATATTATGTCCCCTCCGAATATTATCTGAATGGTTTGGGAAGTTTACAAAGTTTTTTAAGAAGACTGGAATTTTTATATAAGTTAATATTAATATTAAATAAGGTAGGTACAATATCCATATTGACAGAACGTCTATACTTATTAAATACCAGATCATTATTTTATAATTTCGATGATAAGTCCAGTCAAGCAGACAGATGACAAAAATCTAAAGATCTGACAATTTCGTTCTATTTTAACATCCATAGAATATGCAGCCATCACAAAAGACAACTTCATGGCCGTGAGCACTCGGTAAAGAGTGAACGACTAAGAAAAGAATATGGATTATGAACCAATGGAACTACCGACATTATTGATCTGACATCCAGGTTATATAGCATAGCGTGAACATGTCACAACTGACGGTGAGCCATCGCATCCACTCACACTCTCTTGCAAGACCGGAGGCGTGACAGAAGCGTGCCCATGTCGTATCTTCCTGGAAAGCCCACGCGGAAAGGAAGTTCATTCTACCGCAACCGCACTGTAGAGGATCGCTAAACATTCAGATAGTGAGAATGATATATGAAACTTAAGATCGTTTGTACGTCTAGATACGGAGGGTGACAGTTAACCTCTCTATTTTGAGCAATGCACGCACACTAACACAAAGTGACGTGCAAATCGCGAGTGTACGATGTAGCTTGTCACGCACACTAAAGTAATAAATAAGAGGCTAGACGTTTAAATAATCTAAGGTACCTATAAGGTATAATTTTACTAAAGTAGTCAATAAGAGTTATATAAGATATATTCTAGCTGTGAGAATATTCACTTAAATTCAACAAATTCACACATTGTTATTCAAAAAATATTTAAGTGATTACACAACATTTTACCCATTTAATTAAGTATCTATATTTTTGCAGTAATTTCATGCCAATTCGATTTATTTGAGCTCGAGATTTTAGACCTGATTTTTCGACACCAAGTTTAGTGCAGTATCATAATATTAAAACAATAGGGAATTAATTGAAAAAATATTAATTTTCATGCGATAGTTTGCATCTGGGCTTGGTCACGAACGTCATGTCTGAAGATCGTGGCCAGCATTAGGTATAGTTACATCTGAAGCGGATGATCTGCCTCCATTAAATTCTGCGTCTCTAACAACCGTGGAAAATTTGGAAGACGAGCCTTTAATTTGGTCGGTACATCTTGATGGAGAACAACCGCGCGATCTTTTGCCCTTCGGTATTACCAACAACAATTATTTCTTCCAAACTTTCGTCGCCTATGCGCATTGTGTGGCCAAAATATCCAAGAACACGTTGTCTGCATAAGGTGAACAAGCTAGTTTTTATTCGGATCTGGTGCAGGATCGATGTTTCTTCATCGTATTCTTAACATTCACCTGCTCGAACAACACCACATCTCGAATGCATCAATTCTTTGCCTTTCTCAGCCCAAGATTGTCCACGTTTCTACTCCAAACAGGAAGATAGGGAAGAACCAGTGCTCGTATCAGTCTAGTCTTAGTTTTATACCAATTCGTCTTTTCTTCCAGACGTAGTTTAGTCAGGACATAGCATATAGCATCACCTTTTTATCTCGGGGACACAGCTGCCATCATTGTGTTGGCAGTTTTTGAATAAATATATTTGAATTATTGATTGTAAAAAAAACTAACTTATGCATGCATAAGTAGTTCTAAAGTAATAACTGTTTTGATTACTCTCTTTTTTAAATAGTATACATGAGCAAGGACCCTAGATTAGATAGTGGCGGTGATCTCCACAACGATCCCTTACTATGTACCTGACAGCTACATCCGTAACTGAAATCATAAACTTTTCTTTGTTCCATACTCTCTCTTTCTCTTACTATTGCGCGAGGTGACTAATACCGAGCATCCTCTCCATGTTAAATGCATTTCTTGTTATGGAAGATAGGTGGACTGATTTTATTTCATTGTTTTTTTTTTTGGTGAAAATAAGGGACGATACGAGCAGGACGTACAGCTGATGGTAATTGATACGTCCTGCCAATGGGCAGGCATTGTAATGGCAGTGCCGCTCAGGATTCTTGAAAAACCCAAAAAATTTTAAGTGGCACTACAATTTCGCTAGTCACCTTGAGAAATAAGATGTGAAGTCTCATTTGCCCAATAATTTGTAGTAGGTATATTTGTTCAATTTATATGTAGGTATATCCTTAATTAGTGTAACTGATCTGCAACTATCGTTTTTAAAGTAAAATAAATAAATCAAATTGAACTAAAGAGTGGGTACAATATTATTTTCAATTATTATCCGTCGTCTCCTTGAATCGGCTTCAAATGCTAAGGTCAAAACGAACAGACCTCAGGGACAAAACAATTGTTCTCGTCTTAAATAATCATTCATTCAAATGACGCAATACTATCATATGGGTTATGACTTATGACATTGTTTTAAAATTAAAATATATTATTTAAAACATTGAAATTTTGATATATTACATTACTAGCTGACCCGACAGACGTTGTTCTGTGCATACTAAATAAAATACTGTTTTTTTTTTATGAATTTGTCAATAATATTTCATTACATCAGGAATGATTTTGTAAAATATGCTCCCTGTCAATGACGTTCTATATTATGTATAGAAGGTCATTGCTCCCTGTTGTTAACTATAACGAAATTGTTTCACAGCAGAACTGTCCGCGCGTCAATAAATTCACACATAGAAAATGTGTCCATAGAAAACAAATGTTGGAAATAAAAATAATTATGAGTCCCAAATCGAAATAAAAAGTATCTTATCTCTCAAGTTGGACTAAACTGCACTCCATGAAGTAATCCCCATTAAAATCCGTTCAATAGTTTAGGAGTCCATCGCGGACAAACAACGTCTCACGTAATTTATATTATATATTAAGATAATTATCTTGACATGAAAGTGCAATATTGTATAAATTGTATTTTTCATTGATCACATAAAAGAATACTAGAAAAGCTTTTTGCTCTGTTTGTCTCTCTCAGAGCGACATTTGTTTCTGAAGAGGTGTTAGTGAGTAATGTCTTAACAGCTGATGTCAAAAAGAATAACCAGTGGAAGGCTCCTTTGCACAGGATGCTAGAATAGATTATGGGTATTGTGGTACCCATAAACGGCGCCTTCTTCTGCCGTGAAGCAGTAGTGTGTAAGCATTATTGTGATTTGGTCTGAAGGGCGCCGTAGCTAGTGAAATTACTAGGCACATGAGACTTAACATCTTATGTCTCAAGGTGACGAGCGCAGTTGTAGTGCCGCTCAGAATTTTTGGGTTTTTCAATAATCTTGGGCGGCGTTGCATTGTAATGGGCAGGGCGTATCAATAACCATCAGCTGAACGTCTTGCTTGTCTCGTCTCTTTATTTTCATAAAAAAATCAATTATTTGAAAATAATATTATTTTTTTGTATATCACATTTATATAGTCATTTTCACGACGTTTAAGTATTACAACATTTGTCATGACTGCTTTTTTTATTTTTCTTTGTTACTAACTACCTTTATAAACCTTAACTGATCAATCGTTCAAAATGATGGCAGTTGTTTTCAATCCATAGCTGGATTCGACGTTACAAAGATTGTACATTTATACAATTCGTGCTACCCGGGGGCGACTAAGGGAATTTGAACTAGTGAGAGGCTCCTTTGCAAAGGATGCCGGTTAGATTATGGGTACCAGAACGGCGCCTTCTTCTGCCGTGAAGCAGTAGTGTGTAAGCATTATTGTATTTTGGTCTGAAGGTCGCCGTAGCTAGTGAAATTACTAGGCAAATGATCAAAGATTCAAGTCATCAATTACATTATACGCGCGTATTTATAGATTTCTCGTTTTTTACATACCCAGAGAGAAAATAATCTAAGGATATTAGATCCGGTGACCACGCTAGCTGCGGCACAGGACCATCTCTATTACTGTACGGCTATTATGGGTTGAAGCTCCATCTTCTTGCAAGAATAATTAGTTGGCCTAAGCAAAAGGCAGTTTATGCAGCACATCAAATAGTTCATTTAATCTTTTTTACATAATACTAGCTGACCCAGCAAACGTTGTAGTGCCGATATTAAAATCGCGATACAAAAGTAACTGTTGATGGGTGAAAATTTGAATTTGTATGTATTATTGACTCATAATCAAACAAATTTAAAAAAATGTTAAAAAAAAATCAAAAAAAAAATCGTGTAGACCACCCTTAACATTTAGGGGGATGAAAAATAGATGTTGTCAGACTCTCAGACCTACACAATATGCACTCAAAATTTCATGAGTATCGGTCAAGCCGTTTCGGAGGAGTTCAAAGTTTAACACCATGACACGAGAATTTTATATATTAGATTTAAAAGTGGTCAATCATAAATTTTGACATAAAATATTTTGTCCTTCAAACGACCGCACCAAGAGATAAATGAATAACGCAATTGTCGATGCAGTTCGGTTATCCGTGCAAGATTAGTGTTTGACCAATAATAAAATAATAAAGGTACACCAATGCATGAAAAATTACAATTTTCTTTTTTAGCCAGTTGCAAAAATCGTATTATTTATGTATCTTTTGCACAATGTGTCCGGAGAGGTAACATTTATAGTTGTATCTTTTGGAACTTGAATATTTTCAGCTGCCATTCGGGTGGAATTAGCGGAAGGTGACTCAAAAATAACTAATTACATTTGATAAAGCTATCTCCTTGCTAAAGGTTGATAACCATTTTTTGGAGGCACTTAACAGTGTAAAAAATCAGATTAAGGATATTTTTTTCGATACCGAACCAAAGGTAGAGTAGCACTTCACCCTTTGATAAAATATGCTTCCAGTAGACCATATCGATTATAGTTTTTATGATTTATTTTCGAATCACAAAATTCTTAGCTTTTATAAATTATTCAATAAACATCACGCAAACAGTAGATAATCAACGAAACGTCGAAGAAACTCCGTTGATAAATATTCCGCATTATTTCGAGCAACATACTAGTAATGTTGGTATGAGTAATTAATAAGAAGTTAATTTAAATATAGAGCACTTTTTCCTTACATATATATATATGTGTGTGTGTGTGTCATTATTTCCTCATTAGTAACACTATCGAATATGTAGTGTTCCAGGCTATGAATATGGGTATTTCAAAATTGTTTACAGGCGAAATTAAATATATGCACTATATTCCTCTGGCAATACTTTGGAATGATAGGTTAAACATAGGGTCTCGTCCCGAATTTCACACTATGTTTTTACACAGCTCTGATACGGCTACATTAACTTAAGATAAGGTAAAGTAGTCTGGTAGCCACACACTATGCTAACTGCAAGTAGCAAACTATAGTGCATCAAAAGACTGGCTTGTTTGACTTTAGTAGCCACACTAACCCCCTTATTCATAATGGTCCGCTAACTTTAAACAGCCGCTTAGGAGTGTTTTTTCTCATTCTGACTTAGGTCAATAGAAGAAGACGAAGTGAGAATTAGCAATGCTTTAAGTTAGCAGACTATTATGAATAAGGGGGTAAATCTTTTTGCTCTACACCCTTTTATAAAACAGGAGGCCTCCGAACTCTGAAGAGAAGTTCATAAACACTTCATCTTTGCAGAGCCAGTCAATCCCCACATTCAGGAGTTCTAAATAACATGATTGAAAAGGAACCACTGCTGTTGGCTGTAATTGACAGGCTTGCAAAGTATAGTTTTATTAGAGATATTAAATACAGCTGTATAAAGAAGCAAAGCGGGTTCCGTAATAACCTCAGGATTTTCACGTACAGCTCAAAAAGAAGGTTTAACACAGGATACTGTGTGTTCTCAAAAGATCTAAGCATCTCTAGGTGCTCATAATAATAAGTTACACTACATATAATATTCAAATTATTTGGGTAAAATGTTGTACAATCCTAAATTAAATAGGTGATAGACAAAAAATAAAACCACATGCAATTATATTACATAGGTAGTATAGGGGTTTGATGTGCTAAATTAAAACCATTATTATTGTATGTTTTTAAAGGCAGCAAACAAATGGCCCCAAAATCACATTTTAAACTTCAAATTATATTACAATTAAATTTGGTGTAGTGTCTTTTTGAAAAATTGTTATTGCTCTAGCAATATCTGCCATACAAAATAGGCAACAAAGAAAATGTTGTCATGTCAGGACAGCTGTCATAATTGTGAAATTGAATGACTACTGCTACAAAAAGGACACTACAAAATTACTTTTACCCTAACTAGGTACTCTACATAATAAAAGATACTTAAGTAATAATCAATATAAAAAAAATATGATACTGTAAATGTGTTGAAATTAAACTTAATAATGATAAATTATAACAATTTCTAGAAAATATGTTAATGTGTCTTTAAATGTACACACATTCATAATTGTATGACCAAATTATGTATCCCTAAACAACTTTTATAAATATTGATGTGTTAAACAATTGCTTTGTTTACGAATATAAATTATTCACTTACTTTTTACTCTTATCATTATCATAAACTTTCTAGGTGCTGCAACAACATTAAGTGATATAACTTGATTTTTTTTCAGGTCACAAATGAGTTTGTAACATTAATAAATAAATAGACCTTTATTAATAAAGTCTACTGAGGCAGTGATCCTGTCTACTAAGGTAGAGGTCCCGAGTTTGAATCCCGGTAGGTGCAAACATTTATATGGTAAATATGGATTTTTGTTTCCGAGTCATAGATGTTTATATATATGTTGTATTAAATATATCATTATCATGCATCCACAGTACAGGCTATGCCTAGTTTGGGGCAATATAATTTGTTTGAATGTGCTATTATTAATATTATATGTGTTCAAGTTAGCTTTGAGAAGCTCACATTACACATTAACTATTTTATATATTATAAGGTGGCAAATGGGCAAGTCATCTGATGTTAAGTGAATTCCTTCACCCATAGACATCTTCTATACCAGCATTCTTAGAAAAGTGTTGCCAGCATTAGGTGGGAGTGTCATCTTAGCTAGAAAGACTCTAAATCTCATAAGCAGAATAAGCCATCATATATTATGTATTTGACTCCCAAGTGAGATATTAAGTTGCTTATATGTGGAGTTTGAAAAGTATTTATTCAATATAGACACTAGACCTATGTACTTTTATTTCATTTATAGGTTTAGAAACAAGTCCTTTAGGCGTAGCCATATAAATATTTGGCTTGCCTATGGTACAGATAATAATACATTTTGCATAGCGGATATAGATTTTAAGACAAAATTTGGATTTGACAGTATGTAACTTTAGAGATTAACATTTGCTGTTTTAAATTTAAATGACTTAGTTATTTGTATTTAATTTGGCACATCATAACATAGGACACAAATAAAACAAACATACAGACAACATATACGAGACAGCTAGCTATTAGCTGCTCACATTATGTCCGCACAGGATCCAACCATCAGAACAAACGCCAAACATTCTTCATATACCACCATCAAGTTTCACATAAATTATTTTCAGCCGAACACTTTTTCACAGCACTAGCACAGAATTCGATTCGCTTCAGTCGGAAACTTTTATCACAGCACAAATTACATTACTATTGCCACAAAAAAATATCGAAAGAATGTTTAAAGTCAATAATGTAAGCATTTCGTGATATCTTTGCAACTTCTCGTTCCGTTTTCACTACAACGGATGGTGTTAAGAAATATTACGAAAAACTCGGCATCAAATTTAAACGATAAAACAATATTTACAGTAGAAATGTGCCGCAAAACAAAAATAGCTATCACTGGTCAGTGTTCACGGATGAAACAGATAGGAATTTCCGTAATTATGTGAAATTTACGTGTGAGTGCGCCGTTAATTTAACTAACAGTAGCCGAACTAATTCAAGAAAACGCGTTTTATTGCCAATTATATTGTTTCGCAACTCAAATCCGAGAGAAAAATAAATCTGTTTGACAGCTGCACGCGCCCTCCGCTCCGCCCCGCGCACTGTGTACAATTGGTCGATCGACCATTGCAGTGTTGCCAAATGAAAACTTTTTTCCCACTTAAGACGAATGATATCGTCTCACTGTTGTCATCAATGTTTTATGCAGTATTTCTTTAAACATGAACCTCTTAATTATCATAATAACACATTTTTGTTTTCAATGGTAGAATGCATCCCATTAGTATATATTCAATGCGTTTATTTGGGTTATATTTAAAAATTCAATATTAATTATACTTCATTAGCTATGTCGTGTGTGCTTTACATAATTATTAGGTTTTTGTGATAAGCGATTGGGTTTATTATAACATCCAGGTAATGGAATTGTGAACCCTATATTAGAGGAACATTTGACCTTGAACATTTCCGTATTAGTTCATTTGAGCGACACAAAAAATAATCTGAAATGAGTTAAAGGTTTATCTTGGACTATTTGTAAGTATAATTTATTTCGTATACACTGTGTCACCTGTAAAACAAACTGACAGAATACTCCTACACAGCTAGGTTAATGGGCTTAAGTTTCGCAATCGAACAGGCATACGATCTTCATCTATAAAATGTTTTGACATTAAATGTATGCCAGTTCCGTTAGAATTTATTTACTTAGTATATATTACACTTATAACCACCGTGCTTTGAATATTAATGAATGTCTGTATCGTGTACAATCATAATATAATGACATTAAGATATGAACGCATAATAAATGATATTAAAGTGTCTAGTTTATTTCCAAATTATATAATTGCAAAGAACAATATGGCAAATACCAGATTGCTTAACCCATCCCCATTTAGATTATACAGATGAGTGAATAAAATAATATAGGAAATGCACACATTGAGCTTTTTCATCTTTATATTCAACTTGAGTTGTTTTTTCTAGTTATTCTAATTTTCAAATAGAAAATACGGCCAATTTTAAAATCAGTTAATCTTAGGCTTAACTTGATTAAATCGAAATCTAAATAAACCATACCAAATTTAACAAAATCATAAGAAAGTTCTATATATTACCATAACATTAAACATAATACAACTATTGTGGTGAATTACAGCAATTTAAGAAATTTTGACAAAGAAATAAATACTCTTCGAAAAGATTGGTAATGATTGAATGATATGACGCAACACCGGACACGTTCCACAGGAAACACAATAATTAAGAACCAGTCACACTTCCTTTGACTCGCGATGGGAAAAAATAACTTCAAATGTCATTACTCATACACTCATTAGGCGGTGTTTTCTCTTGGTTTTTTACTCTACGAACCTAATATCTGCAATATGAATTTTGCGCATTAGTACAGCCTAGGGATAGAGCTAAGACTCAAGAGTACCAAGAACAATGTTTGAAGGGGCTCTCATGACCGTGTCATATGGATATTCTTATCTTTGCCTAGTTCTCTTAGAGACAAGGCTGATTTCTATTCTATTCTTTCTATTGTTGCTTCTGTGGAAGGGGCATCACAATTCAGCCAATGTCATGTTACAGTAGACCAAGCTTAGAGTATGTTATCTGATCGGTACTAACGAATTTACCAGTGTTTACGATAATGATCAGTGCAAGCCTGATTTTATAACATATGATATTGACAGTTGGCGATGGTTAAAATTTTTACGCCTGCAGTCAGTCTCATAGTAAAAGCGGTAACTGCAGCTGTCGGAATAACACACAAAAGGTTCCGCACCATCTCGCAACATATTATGTATAACAACACTATGTACCTACTTTTATCTATACGTATATTAATATATTATAATAAATTCATCACAAATTAAAAACTGTAAATTGAATATCTCTTTAAAGAATACCTGTTGTGTGTTCAACAAACTATACCGAAGCCAAAACCGTACAGACATTTTCACTCGATGTTTTTTCTCTGAGTTTTAAATCTGGCTACCTCAAAAGTCTTTTAATTTTTCGGATTAATATATTACATAGCCTAAGACACTCACATATTATGTAGCTTTCTATAGCTAACAGAATTTTCAAAATCGGTTCTGTAGAGCCAGAGATTACTCCCTACAACCTTAGAAGCCTTTTAATAATATTAGTATACAATTATTTCATGTAGAAGATGGACATCACAGCTGAAAATCCAGAAAGTGATTATCACCTTGAACTATAACAACTCTGTTGCCTACGAGATAAATATGGCATCTGTAGATATCTAAATATACTAATATAATTTTTTTATTAAAACTCAACATGCTAAGTTATTTACGCGAGATACACGAATTAACTAACAGCACAGCTTAAGATGGTCAGTTGTTCAGATAACCCATAACTGCGTTCCCAAATATACATATTGCTATGTCAAGTTATTAACGGCACAAAAGTGCGGTGCGATATGTGATAAGTAAATGTATAAATCTTTTGCTAAATTTGCCGCTTTAATTTTGGCACTGTCCCCTTCTAAGCTATCAAAAATTTTTTGACAAGTTTCCGCGTCTTTGACCATTTAAGTTTGTCTTGTGCCATTTCTGTTTAATTATTTTAAATATTGTTATTAAACAACACAAATATCTACATACGATGCCGATTCGTAAAGCGGTAGATTTTTCAAGAATACAGTTCCGAAAAAAAGTACAAAAACTGCATGATTTGGACGAACACTCATTCAAATTTCCATAGCGGCCACGTATCGTTTGTGTAAAGAAATTTGCGCAAATCTTTTTTTCTTTCCTCTGAAATTGTACAGCCAGTGCCTCCATGATTTTAACTTGTCTTTAAAAAAAACCAGTTAAAGATACTACATGTTACACGTGTGACCTTATAAGATTCTTTATTTTTATTCATTAGCTGAAAAAGCATATTCTGAATAAAGGAAGGACAGAGAGGTAGCAGAGAGCAACCCATCCATGCGATCATTTACATTTGATCTGCAGTAAAGCTTACCCATCCCCTATCTGAAAACATCTGTTTTACTTTTATAAGAGACAGCTATGGTCTTAAAATCTCGCAATTCATAATTAAGCAACTGATAAAGCTACATGTTACATGTGAGACGAGACCATCAATGCTCTTGGAACCAACCAAATTGCGTCGTTTCTCCATAGAAATTCTGAAGAAAATGCCATCATTTTCTTCAGGTTACGTTTTATTCCGATATATGTCGTGGCCAAATCAAAAATAATACGGTTGCAATGATGATAATCACATGTTTCTTATTAGTGGCCCAAGAATACATGCGGTGTGACTCGAATCATGCCATAATAGATCGCGCCTTCATAGTCGTAATAGCTATTATGACAGCAGAAGACGGTAAAAAGGCATAAAGGCATTTATTTTATCAAAATTGATTCCTTTAGAATTCGATTCGATGTCATTTCTAACTATACTAGAGACTATCTACCTACCTGGTACCAGAAATAGTTAGTTAAATTATTGAAATATTTGTTCGTGTTATACCAGGAGAACAGAACACTCGGTGAGTCATACAAGTTATCCGCTTTTTCTACTCAATCGAACTTGCATCTTGGAGTAACCAAAGGCGGTCTATACCACTGGACCAAACGAGACATGCAATGCATTTCAATCCACTGCAACTTCTATATTATAAGTGTGAGTAGCTGTTTAGCCACTTTCTCACTGTCGTATAAGCCGAATGGAAACACGTAATTAATAGCATTATGCGCTGTTTGAAAAATCTATAGTGTCAGCAATCCAGAATAAATTTTGTCAATAATTAAACCTTATGTTAAAGTTTAAATTGGGTAACTTTTGAATGTATTTACAGTAACTATAGTAGTACAAATTAGGCGACCTTATCGCTTATCAGCGATCTCTTTCAAGTAACCTAAATGTAATATAATTTTATAATATACATATAACAACGCATTAAAGAGGAGAAGAAAAATTTTAACTGATTTTTAAGAGGTTTCTAAATAACAATTAAATTAGTTACTTCTAGGTTTTCAATCATTTGTTCTTATATGTATGTATTATTCATTTGAGCAGTCTGCACTATCCCGTGTCTAATTTAATCAAGTAGGATGACCGATAGTTGTTTGATGTGAAAAGTCGAAAAAACCGTGACTTTCCTAAGACAAGATCTAACTAGGTCGATTTTTTGCCCCCATAATTTAGTGCAGATATATCGATGAGCGCAGCGCAGGACCGATTGTCGTGGAAATCTTTGAAGGGAGGCCTTAGTCCAGCAGTGGACGTCAGCCGGCTGATGATGATGATGATATCGTTAATGCTATTCCGAAATTCACAAAATATACGAGAATTGCTCGATCAATTTATCATTGCAATTGTAATTATTATTATAAACCAGCAAAATTACATATGACTTGATTTGTTTTATATGGTTATGAAAATTTATTGAAGTAGGCGTTACTTTGCGGAAATCCATAATTATCCAAATGATTTATATGCCATATATTGGCGGAATTAACACTAAAGAAATCTCAAATCATTTAGATTATATGGTTATGTATAAATCTTCTTTATTATCCTCGTGATCCAGGTCAGGATAGAAGTCCAAAGTAACAAATATATTGTATTGCTTGATACGTGTCCAAATGTTCAAGTAAATGGGCGTCTTAAAGTGGGTGGAAATGGCGTTCATTGATCCCGTTACATATTTAACTTACATAGATAAAAACAGGCTAATATTAAGCTTATAAAAATTAAGTGACTCTCCAAGATGAAGCTACTCGTGAAGGTTCCGCTTTAGATTAATCGTTAAGAAAGGGGAGGAAGGGCACCGACTGTGAATCTTCGGGAAAATTCTCGAAATAACATTAGAGACGGTCTGGAGCTAAATAATTTAGACCCGAACGGAAATCAAACCGGCGACCTCCAGATTGCATCTTATCCAAGCATGCGAAATCATATTTACCAACTGTCTCACATTTATTTACACAAATAAAATTTTGAAAAACAAAATTTTATGAACGATGCGGGACTCGAACCCAAGACCTCCGACGTTCCGTGCCGGTGCTCTAAAAAACTGAGCTAAACGTTCGAGTGACGTATCGTTATAAAATCTTGTATGCTTTGTTCAACTCTCACATTTATTTATTGTAGATGAATACATTTATTTATTGTATTTGACCGAATCTGATAACGTTTCTGTTATTAAGCTAAGGAAAAAAAAATTTTTTCATCAGATTATTTTTTTTGCCATCGACAGGCAGGCTCGTTAGGTTACCGTCTCAATTCGGTTAAGTACTCCAAGTGATCAGTTAATAATAATTAAAAAAGCACAGATGTCCAACAAGTGTCGGGTGACGTAAGACAATGACATATGGCAAGCCGCAAGATGGCGGCGCGCGGGAACCCATTTATACATTCGCCCGAGGTTAGCCCAAAATGACGTTCAAGGAGAGAATTATTAAGATCGCGATATAAATCTGCGATGGAAATTGGATACGCTGGGATTTTATCTTATATCTTTTAACGAGCAATTCTTGTATATATATAATCTGAATCTCGGAAACGGCTCCAACGATTTTCATAACATTAAGTATACAGGGGATTTCGGGGGCGATAAATAATCTAGCTACGTATTCGATCTAAAAAAAAAAGTAGATTTATCCGTGTTTTAATGAGAAACAGCTTCAATAAAATTAGAATACAAAGGTAAATTTCGCCACTACATACAAGACTATAATAGCTCAGATGCGACATTGGGTGATACGGAAGCAGAAGACCCAGGTTTGAATCCAGATGTCCTATTAGTTTTTCCTTGTTCAAGTTTTGTACATTTTTAAAAATTCGAGCAAGGCTCGGTCGTCCGTTCTATTTATTCTATGATATTGGGAAGGTATGTCATCAAGTACAACCAATATTCTTGGAGGACAAACGAGCGTACTGATCATCTGACATTAGGTGATCACTAGAGGAATCACAGGAGCGTTGCCGGCCTTTTAGAATTATGTACACGTTTTTTTTTTGAAGTTACCCTTCTCATATTATCGTCGTATCGTACCTATTTATGAAAAAAAAAATTGTACAAACGAGTATATCATATCTACATACTCTTGGTTCACCACAGGAATCATAAGAGCGTTGCGAGTTGCCGTCTTTGTGTGGTAAAGGTTACTATAACATTTATATGCCTTTCTTATTGATACCACGGATTGGGAATGGAGCGACTGCCCTCAGACTATTATATAATAAGTTTTATTGTACAACATTACATATATGTACCTAATCAATATTTTTATGAAGAAAAAAAGAATCCCGTTCTTCTCAGGTCTGAGGCAGTGTATTTTGAATGGGTGGTAGTTTTTGACGTTCAATAAGTGATTTTGAATCCTATTTTGAATAAAAATATTTGAATTTGAATATGAAGCGTTGAGTAAACGTACTTATGACTTCGAAAAACATTATGACGTGGCGGGTCGAGGATCGGCACTAAATAGGCAATAATAACAGAATTTTAAGGTATTGTACTTAAATCGATGCCATTATGGCCTAGCCTTACCCAAAGGTTAACGGGAATTCGATTACTATGGCTCAGTCTTATAAACCCTAATTGTTATACAGTTGCAAATTTTATAATTGTAAAAAAAACGTTTGTGCGGTAAAGGTTACTATAACATAAATTACTTTGTTAATGATACCCCAAATTCGGAATGAAACGACCGCACTCAGGCTATTTATTATAAGTTTTATTGTGCGATATTACATTGTAGTTCCATATTATTATGAAAAAAAAAATTAAGCCCGCTGAGTTTCTTGCGACCGTTGTTCTCATGTCTGAGGCATACTTTTTCGAATGGTTGTTTTTTTTAAAATGAAAATAAGGGTCAAGACGAGCAGAACGTTCAACGGATGGTAATTGATACGCCCTGCCCTTTACAATGCAGTGCCGCTCACGATTTTTGAAATACCCAAAAATTCTGAGCGGCACTACAACTGCGCTCGTCAACTTGAGACAAGATGTCAAGTCTCATTTGCCCTGTAATTTCACTAGCTACGGCGCCCTTCGGACCGAAACACTGTAATGTTTACACACTACTGCCTCACGGCAGAAATAGGCCCCGTTGTGGTACCCATAATCTAGCCGCCATCCTGTGCAAAGGAGCCTCCCACTCGTGTGTGGCTGGATGTTTTGGACTTTCAATATGTAATACTATATCCTAATTTGGATAAAAACATTTGAATAAGCTATTATTTAGATTTCTATGGTCCTCCTCTTCCTAATGGAAGGTATACAAGATAAACAATATCAAGCAATCACAGAACAAAACCAAAATACTTCACACGTTATAACTATACACTTTAACTTCACTGTTCATCACTTCACACTATCAGCACTTCGCAGATAATAAATTCAAGTGGATGACATTGTACACACTTGAGATTACTTTGAAATGTTACAAATAATCAATTAATAATCTAATTGTATTATATAAATTCAAACGAGCAATACTTGGAGATATACATATAATAAAATTAGGTTATATATATCTTTCTTACTAACGTTGATTCATGCGTAGGGAGACCGATATCGCATCTGCGAAAGAATCTTTGATCGATATTTTTGTTCGTAACTTTGCTAACATTAACGGCCATACAAATAAATTTGGTATATACTTATACCTATACCTGAAAATAAACCAAAAATATGCAAAATGTTGACTATATCGCTGACAGCACGCGGACAACACTGTCAATACAATTATGATTTAGCCTATGGACTTGCATCCCTTGCCACTAAATTAATTTAAAAAAAAAAGATAATTCTGAAGTTTCCCTAACGTCAAACAGCCTTGCAAATAAACGCGGGAAACGATAAATGCAAATTTTATTAATTGTAAGGCCGCAAATCTGTAAGATACACGTAAACTTCTGTTATTTTAATACCTTTTTATTAAAAGTTACTTAGTTACCTTTTAAATTTTAACATAACTGTAATTAAGAAAAAAATTGGAATAGCGACCACCCAGAAACCCAAACTCAACCGCTGTTATTACAAAAAAATAATTTAGACATGGCTTAGACACGTTTTTTGTTGTTAGACAGTGACCTAACTATAACAACGTGATCTAACAATAACGACGTCTAAAATGGAATCACCTTTTTCTATTAGAAAACAGTGTTTAGCCTCTGTTTAACTAAAACGCCGAAGTGTACAGGAACAACTGAAGGAACGAAACGCAATTTTTGTCAGCTGTCACCTATCTGTCATCATATAATCTAACGGCCGTTTTCAATAACCTATCTATCCTTAGTTAACTGACTAGATGTAGACAAATCCATCATTTAGCGCTTATTACTTACATTTCAATAACCTATCGTCTAACATCTAACCTATATTGGACATAACTATGGATAGATAAGATCTTGTCATTAAACGGTGACAGTAATGTATCCGTTAGTTAAACTAAGGGTAGATAGGTTATTGAAAACGGCCGTAAATCTTCTATATGAATATGATCTATCCGTTAGACAAGCGCATCTAAACAGCTAAACAACAGAACGACACAGATTTGTTTTTAAAACAAGTGTTCAACACTTGTTTAACTTTTTTGTAATAACACAGTATGATTTTGAACAAAAATTCAATAAATAAAAAAAAGCTTTGTTACGACAAAGAAGTTATACTTTGGCGTAACAAACAAAAATCCTTAAAATTATTTATTGCTCCTGCTATTCTAACGTTATTAGAAAGAACAATACTGGAAAAATCTTGCAAAGATGGCTTTGACAATTAATTATTAAATAACGAATACGGCTGTATGGGATTGAACTAACATAAACATATAATGCCTACTACTCGGCTAAGTCGAGTTAGTAAGTCTTTTGTTGGGCGATGTATATGCTTTTACAGGAAGATCTCAGAAAATGTTCAAAACAATAGTATTAAGTTATTCAAAAGAATTTTTAAAAATCGTTTGTGTGGTAAAGGTTACTATAACATATATGACTTTCTTAATGATACCACAGACTGGGAATGGAGTGACCGCCCTCAAGCTATTAAATAATAAGTTTAATTATTGTACAATATTACTTTGTAAACATATTTTTACGATGAAAAAAAAGGCCCGCTGAGTTTGTTGCGCCCACTCTTCTCAGGTCTGAGGCATTCGTTTTGGAATGGGTGGTAGTTATTGACTTTTAATAAGCTATGTCACATCCTATTTTGAATAAAAATATTTGAATTTGAATCCTTTGTCTGACCTTATAAAGGACAAAGGAACCAAAAAAAAACGAATATCGCAAACGTCAGAAAATTTTAGGAACCAACTTTACCCTTGGCTGAATGCGCATACTGTGCAGGGCCGAAGAAAAAAAACCTTCACCCTGTTACTTTTGTGTTACAATGATGCGCGCCCATCTTAGAATTTCACTCTCATATTTTTTTCATTACGCGCCAAAAGAAGTATAAAAATAGGAATTGTCCTATTAAAATAGAGCTTTTTCCTTCCCGCATCGTTCAAAAATTTTGTTTTCAAATTGAATTTATGTTCTTCTTCTTCTTCGCGTGCCTCTCCATTACTGGAGGTCAGCAGTCAGCTTTATAAACTTCTCCTTATCCATGGCTAGGCGGAATAGTTCTTGGACTGTCTTGATGCCAGTCCACTCCCTTATGTTTCTGAGCCAAGACTTCACTCTTCTTCCAATACCTCTTTTACCAGCAATTTTCCCCATCAAAATAGTTTGCAGCAGGCGGTACCTATCGTTGCGCAGTATATGTATGACCGAGGTACGACATCTTACGCATTTTGTTTATGAAAATAAGGGACGAGACCTGCGGCACGTTCAACTGATGATAATTGATATGTCCTGCCCATAACAATGCAGTGCCGCTCAGGATTCTTGAAAAACCCAAAACTTCTGGGCGGCACTATTATTGCGCTCGTCACCTTGAGACGTAAGATGTTAAGTCTCATTTGCCCAGTAATTTCACTAGCTACGGCGCCGTTCAGACCGAAACACAGCAATGTTTACACATTATTGCTTCACGACAGAAATAGGCGCCGATGTGGTACCCATAATCTAGCCGGCATCCTGTGCAATGGAGCATCCCACTGGTAAATGTTTGATAGTTCTCACTAACAAACATTTACCAGTTCAAGTTCAGTACAACCATTGACTTGTTGTTCGGACAAGGACCTCTCCTTTGACATAGAGCATGTAACCGCAAATCTAACAATAAGTAACGCAAATGAATGACGTAATATAGTATGAGTCAAACCAATTAAGATCAACTCATTCCACATCTCGTTAATCGTCGTAATATATATATAAACGTTTTGCCTTCTTATGTACAGTGAAGTATAAGATATGCAGTGCAAAAAATCTAACTAATGATTTATTGTATTTCATTATAATATGATTGATATAAAGTTTCAAGTGTATTACTGGGCTCCGACTGCCGCATGCAACTGTGAGCTAAAACCAATACGGCCTTACAAATATACTCAGTATAATTATATACCTGACAATAAACCAAGAATATGCAAAACGTTTACTAATAGTAAGTAACCATCCCTACTGTGTGCTAAAAGACAGTATAACGTTTCGCGCGTTTATTTGCAAGGCTGCTGCCTGACATTCAGAAAACTTCAAAATTATCTTTGTATTGACAGTGTTGGCAGCGATATAGTAAACATATCGCATATTCTTGGTTTATTCTCAGGTATAACTTTATACCAAGTTTATTTGTAAGACCGATATAGTTGATATGGGCTCAAGAAAGGGTGGTATGTGGTACAGCTTCAAAATGACAAGAGTGCATAGACCATATTATTAAATAAGAGAATAAAATGTGCCCTTTGAATGATATGAATGATAGAGTGTGTGATTTTTTTTATAATAAACTAGCTGCCCCAGCAAACGTTGTATTGCCATATTAAGTAATAAGAAAAAATATTTTAAAATTTTTGAGTTATATGAGAAATAGATGACGATAAGACTTAAGATTTATCTATTATATATTTGATAGATAGTTAACAATTGTAGTTAATCTACCAACTATAGTTATCTCAAATTAAGTTTAAGTTTATTTTTTACTGAGAAACTTAGAAAGATATAAAAATTCTAATTAGTTATTCATTTGAAACTATTCTATAAATTTGATTTCTGAACGACAGGGGAAATCAAAGGAAAAACAGAATTGTACATTTTATTTAATTCCGAGCATTTTCATATTTATTCACCTTATAAACCTTCTCTGGACTTCCACAAAAAATGCAAGACCGAACTTAACCAAATCGGTCCAGCTGTTCTCGAGTTTTAGCGAGACTAACGAACAGCAATTCATTTTTATATATATAGATGGTGACAATGATGATATAATTGTTATTTATTAATTAACATGATTAACACATTTAAGAAATAGGTAGGTATATTATTGTTTCACCTTTTTTTTCATTTAGCCATTAAAAATTTACATTCTTGTTAATGTGCATTGAGTGCACAAAACAAAGACTATTTAAAATTCTGTTACAAATTATTTGTTATTCTATATTTAAAGAAATCAAAGCAGAAAAGTTTTATGATCTCTGAATTATTGTCAAAGAATGACAGCTGTCATAATTCCGTCGAATTACAAGTCAGACTATTGATTCGTATTTCACTCCGCTGACTGACGGACGGGCTTAAGTAATACTGTTCCCGTATGTTGCATTTCGCCTACGGAACCCTGAAAAATCCACTCTGCCCAAAAGTGACATAATTGGTGCCAAATACGTCATCTGATGTTCGGAAAGGCGATAGTTAAATAAACATCCCGTCAGTACAAGAACAATCGACGTATTGTTTTGTCATCTATTGTTGCTGATGTGGTGTCACTGTGCACCATATGCCTGCCTTCGGGCTGTGTTTGCCTAGAATTGGGCCATTGGGCGTGAATACTTTAAAATATAAAAAAACTTTTTGAAGGATTAAAACGCGTGTAATTGTAACAGTCTTTTTACGATTTATATGTAAGTACAGGTGTCATTAGATATTTTGCCCTAATATCTGACTCATTTGAAAGACACAGTCAAACTCGGGGTCACTTATATAGCGAGTAAATACTTCAAGCCGGCCCACAGCACAGGGTATTCTCGTATAAGAAAAAATACAGGTGGTTGCTGAACTGGGTGACTAGACGACAATACAGTAATAGAACAGTACTTCAACTTCATACTAGAGCGACCGAATCGAAGCACGCACACATACACACGTATTACTCGACCGTTTTTTTTTTTTTTTTATGGAATAGGAGGACAAACGAGCGTACGGGTCACCTGGTGTTAAGTGATCACCGCCGCCCACACTCTCCTGCAACACCAGAGGAATCACAAGAGCGTTGCCGGCCTTTAAAGAAGGACCGCTAAGCAATCTTGGGAAGACAAAAATTGAGGGCCACGCCATGGAGACTGGTCGCTGTCCGAGTTAAATTAGCTGCGCCGCGCCGTCCGGGTCGTCAATCTTTGAGTATGTACTAACCCTAGCCGTCCCCCCAGACGTAGGTATAAATTTCAAGGAAACCGCTGAGTTACGCTACCGTTCTATTATTTGTATTGTGACTAGCCAGAGCAACGATGGGGTGCGTTAATGATGGAGATTGGAGTCCCCCCGCGTTGTCTGCGATCGTACCGATTCCGTCTATTACGAATCGGTACTCGTATTTTGGGCGTGTTACGTAGGTGCATAAAATAAGATGCACTGGTTGTTGTGATGCCCAAAACGATATTGTTACTTTGTGGTGTTTTTTTTATTGATTTCGACCTAATCGAGTGCTGTAACTGGCTGTGCATCGACATCTTATTTTATAACAAGTATTGTGACAGCCCTTGCATATTTTTAGAGACTGTTTTGTAGATATTGAGTTGACTCATTATATTTTATATTCATTACACATACTAGTATTTGTTTTCGTGTATGGTAAGGTACAACGCAGAGCAATTCGAATATCTTCTAAGGTCCAGTCAAGGGCGTGCATGTCATATAGACAATTAGGCAGTGCCTCGTTATGAACCTGAATATAACCCTCACAAATAAATTTTCCTAACTACCTACGGTAAGCATTTTCCAGGCTCAACTACGACTAGTTAGATCTACAGTGCCTTCCTTGCTAGAAAACCAATGCATGGCCATGGATCCAGTGTTCTATGAACGGCGTTCTTGGCGCTGCGTAGAGTCGTCGCGTCGCTCTGTTGTGTGTCATCTACCGCATTTATCACAGGGCGTGTTCCGAATAGCTGTTTGACCTGATTCCTGCCGCCATAAACTAGATTATCACCATCACTCTCTGGATCTGTGGCATTACTCAATTTTGCGGTTTTAAAGGCATGTACAACCAAGCTGAGGAATGAGCTTCCTTGTGCGGAGTTTCAAGGACGATACGACATGTACATCTTCAAAATTTAAAACGCCGGCAACGCTCCTGTGGTTCCTCTGAACAGCAGGAGAGCTACGTACGCTCTACGTACTTTTGTCCTCCTGTTCCATATTAAAGAGTTACTATTTGAGTTCGTTTTAACAATAGACTTACAATATACTAACGTATAGAAGAACAAAGCGTGCGATAGAGAAGAACATCTCTAACGGAGATACAGCAAGATAGAAAAGTTAAGCGAACCTATTGTTACTGTAACCGATTGTGATTGAAGAGTCGTAAACAGTCAGCCACGCTTGGCATTAGCCCCTTACCACTTTGAAAACCACTGACCTGTATAAATACCACTGGACAGGCTGATCCATATGTTTGACAGCAAATTTTATATGCCTATTTGAAGCGCCACTCCCGAGCGTCCAGACAACTAATTTTGACGTATAATACAAATGGCTGCGAAGGAACGTACAAGATTCTGTAGTATTATTGCATTTTGAATTAATTTCGTTCATTTTCCGTGTTATTTATACCTCAAGAATCAACGTAGTAAAGTACACGATTGTTTTTTCTTATTAGTTTCCCGCCATCTTTGTTTGCTGAGGTTGTCATCATTAGTTTTAGTACCGTAGACTCTCGCTACACGGCCAACAGTGCCAAAATGGCGAATATCAAACAGGCACAAAACCACTTTGACAGCCACCAGTCCAGTGGTCTATAGTAGAGGTCAGTGTTAAAAACTAAACCACTAGCTAACGCACACATTGATAAATCATAATTGAACACGCATTATTGGGCTGTCAGGTAGTCTATACGCTAGTACATACTAAGTTTATAGTTTCAACAAATAAGGCAGGTCAAGGTACTACACTGAAGGCCATGTTATACGTATGTACCACTTGTAACCACTAACCACGGTTCCACCGACTGCGGTTCCTCACAGCTATCAGGTTCGATGTAACCTCACTCCCGCGTAGGGCTGCCTACCACACTCGTATCTTTGTTTAGGGTTCCGTAGCCAAATAGCAAAAAACGGAACCCTTATAGATTCGTCATGCCTGTCCGTCCGTCCGTATGTCACAGCCACTTTTTTCCGAAACTATAAGAAGTAAACTGTTGAAACTTGGTAAGTAGAAGTATTGCCGAGTCACTTCTTTTGGAAAATGTTAAGGAATGTAAACAAAATTTCAAATTCAGTGTTGTTAGCCCAGCAGAAATAATTAAAACTTTCAGATCCTTAGAAATGAAAAAACTGCTGATATATGGGGCATATCTGTAAAAATAATAAGTTCTGTTATTGACGTCATAGCACCATATCTAGCACTAGTTTTTAATAGCTGAACATGGCGTGTTTCCTGACCTTCTGAAGTATAGTAAAATTACACCAATATTTAAATCGGGACTCACTTCTGACCCGAATAACTATCGCCCTGTTTCGGTGTTGCCGACCCTTAGTAAAATTTTTGAAAAAATTATTTTAAGCCAAATGCTCACTCACTTTAACACTTATAAGTTACTTCATATAAAGCAATTTGGCTTTACTAGGGGACGCTCGACTACGGATGCAGGTGTTGAACTTATCAGTAATATTTTTGAGGCCTGGGAGGAATCACAGAATGCACTTGGTATTTTCTGTGATTTATCTAAGGCTTTTGATTGTGTTCAGCATTCAACGCTGGTCAGGAAGCTATGCCACTATGGTATAAGAGGATCTGCACTCGATCTTCTGATCTCATATTTAAATAATAGGATTCAGAGGGTCGAGGTGAATGGCAGGAGATCTCCTGGGACTCCTCTCGGTATGGGGGTACCACAAGGGTCTATTCTTGGACCCTTCCTCTTCCTAATTTATATAAATGATCTACCTAACCTTGTAGAAAAAAAACACAAGGTGGTATTGTTTGCGGATGACACTTCACTTATATTCAAAGTGAAACGAAGCCAAGTTTTGTATGACGAAGTAAACAATGCTCTATCTGACATCGTGTACTGGTTTAGCGCCAATAACTTATTGTTAAATAATCATAAAACCAAATATATTAAATTCACCGCGTCAAATGTCAAAAATGTAGATGCGAATATTTTATTAAATGGAGAGGTGGTAAAACCAGTGGAATCTGCTATATTTCTTGGCATTACTCTTGATTCCAAATTGCAGTGGGGCCCCCATATTGAAGGATTGGCGAATAGGCTTAGTTCTGCAGCATATGCGGTTAAGAAAATTAGACGGTTAACTGACATAGATACGGCGAGATTAGTATACTTTAGTTATTTTCATAGTATTATGTCCTATGGTATATTGTTATTGGGCAGTGCGGCCGATATTAATACTATCTTTGTGCTGCAGAAGAGGGCTATTCGCGCGATTTATAACCTAGGTCCTAAAGAATCATTAAGAGAAAAATTTAAAGAAATAAACATTTTGACTGTTGCTTCTCAATACATTTTTGATAATGTTTTATATGTTCATAAGCACATTGAGGAATTTTCTAGAAACTGTGACATCCATAATGTTAACACGAGGAACAAACATAAACTTGTTATGCCTACTACTCGGTTGGGTCGAGTTAGTAAGTCTTTTGTTGGGCGATGTATATGCTTCTACAATATGATCCCAGAAAATGTACAAAACAAATGTGTTACGAAATTTAAAAGAATTGTTAAAAAACGTTTGTGTGGGAAAGGTTATTATAGCATAAACGATTTTCTTAATGACACCACGGACTGGGAATAAAGCGAACACCCTCAGGCTCTTTAATTATAAATGTTTATTGTACGATATTACATTGTAATCCATATTTTATATTAAACAAAAAAAGCCCGCTGAGTTTCTTGCGCTCATTCTTCTTAGGTCTGAGGCAGTCTCTTTTGAATGGGTGGTAGATTTGAAATCCTATTTTTAATAAAAATATTTGAATTTGAATTCTGTGAACCGCATTAAGATTTTCACACAAAAATAGAAACAAAAAATTTTGGGGATCCCCATACTTAGAATTGGAAACTCATTTTTTTTTAATACGTCATAAATCGTTACAACGAACTACAAGAACTTTTATATTATGTTACTTGCTTCTACAGAAACCTTCATGGGAGAGTCCGACTCGCACTTGGCCGCTTTTTGATGAGCAAAACTGAAGACCCGAGCAAGACATTTATGATTCGAGACAAGATTTTTTATAAACACAATATTCTGAGCGGCATGGCAATCATACACGTCACATGGTATTCACTATCTCACTAAAAATCCCAAGTAAAAATGTATTATTTGATTAACGAACGTTCCCAATATTCAGTCAATCTCTTTCTTGAGATTCAATTCGTAACTGTCGTTGACTTATCGACGGCAACTCACCTTATACGCTGTCTGTCAATGGGAGGACGTATAGCTTACCAGCGATAGAAGTTTGTATGGAAATTGCAATTCACGCGTCCCAATATAAGACGATAAGAATGATTTATCGGGTATTTTGGGACTGCTCCAGATTATTTACAGCTAATTACTGACAGTAGAAGGTAGTAATTTATCTCTATCTGTACATAATATATTGGGAACGGCCGCAAGTAACAAGTTTAGAACCACATAATGTCACTTGTCAAAAAACATTATAATGTAGTTATTCGCATCTTAAATATTATACTATAATTTTAAAACCATACATTTTTTATGTTTGTACACCATTAGCCTATTAGAAGGTTATATATAAAATTAATGAGCGCATCTCTCTTGTTTGGCGAGTAAATAAATGTATATAACTGAAATGTAAGTATATATACTGGGTGTCCCAGAACAGGTGGGACTAGGGCAAATGGGAATGACTTTGGTCTATGAGCTTTCAGATAAGCAAAAAAAAAGTTGGGTAAAAGTACGCCGGTTTTAAGTTATTAAGCTAATTTGAAATATGAGAAAAGTGATACGCCACGTTCGTTGTATGGTTGCTATCACTCAAGGATCGCGTCTTCTAACTTCCTGATGAGAAAATTGAAAATTTCAAAGAATCGGTCTTAGGACTATTCCCGCGATGGCGTCCGTACGACTGTTTGTGTGTGTGTGTTTGTGTGGATGTATGTAAAACTCTTATAACTTTTGCAATGCTCGATCGAATTCATCACGGTTGGCGCCATTCGAAAGGGCTTGAACAAACTTACATTTTGAATACATTTTTTTTTCATATGTGTTTTTTGGAATAACTTTTAAACGGCTTTACCGATCGATTCAAAACTAATCAGCTCTCAACTAAATCGGTTGATTCGTTCATGATTTATCGTTGTTGAGCTCGAAGAGTTTAAAAACATAGAACAGCTAACTCTGTGAGCTCGAAGAGCTCAAAAAACACAAATTACTTTTGAGCTCGAAGAGCACAAAATCGTCAGTACAATTTGAAGGGTACAGGTATGGAATTAGCGGTAAGTTGCAGGGATGGCCTTTAGGGTCAACCTTTTTCCTATTTTTTTTTGTCTGGATTAATTCTGTGAGTCTACACTAGATATAATATGTTAACTAATTATTTTGTAAAATCATGTTATATCGAATTTACAGTACTAATATTTCTTAGTCTTTCATTTGCATAAACTTTTTGTTCTAGGTTGGATTGGTTATAGAAAAGAAAAATGTATTCATGGACTTTATTCATCAAACTATCTCAAAAACTTGTCCAGTTGTTGAGGATTCAAAAACGGTATTATATGCAAACATCACTTGCACCGAAATTTGAAAAATTTGACTTTTTTAAACCTAAGTTGGCGAAAGAGAATTTGTGTAATATTATTATTATTAAAGAAGTTTTCATTCGAAACGCTGTTGTTGGCAGCCCTACGCCCTAAGTGTTGGGTTACGATAAAACCATTCGCCACCCACGCCGCGGTCGCAGCCAGCCATTTTCATCGTTTCACAGATGCTATTAATTTACTTTTATTTTTATGTATTTAAGCTTTTAACATTGCGAATCTCTATCGTGATCCATTTAGCGGTGGTGGGTGGTTGGTTTAAAGATCATCAGATTGATTGATTCTTTATAAGTTTTGTCCCGTTCACAACGAGCACCTGAGCGTCGGGCTCAATTGATAGAAGGTTTTACCCAGCATTGACCATACCGCAAACAAAAAATACTGTTAATCGGATTTCTCGGCAAAACTAAAGAATACTTGAAGATTTCATCAAAAATCGGTCCGAAAACTTGAATAAACCAAGTCTCGGACATCCATAGACATTTAAATAAGAAGGTAACAGAAATAAGACCTTATTCCTTGCTGAAATACTGTAGCCTTGCAACGCTCCGGATATTTGGGGGACTTGTACAGCAATGGTGTGCAAAATAACGACAATATGAAATAAATTAAAAACCTCACAGTGAAAAACTATATTTATTGAAACAAAATAATGCTTATGGAAATAAAACTATCGTTACAGAGAACAATGGTTACGGTAGACAAAGCTATTTTAGGTCATATAGTATAGACTTTTTCAAAGACTCAATAAAGTATGCACTTATATTACTTATCGTCGATGTATAAATGACAGATAAAAGTAGAGGAGTAGAAAAACTATATTTAATATCTTTACATAAAGTTAAAACTACAAATACGAGGAAGTATACTAAAAATACTGACGGCATTTCCGCATTGGATAGCTAGGCTGAATCGTTGACCGAAACAGCTGCCCGCGCTTGGTTTACCAGTAGCCCTATTGAGACGCGTAGATAGTACTTTGTACATTCTCCGCGCCTCTGGGCGTCGTGGTCCCTGAGACCGACATATTTACGACTTTTGCTGTCTTCGGCTGTCGGTAGTCGAAGCAGCAGCGCCAGCACCAACTAAAGTTATTTGGACATGAGAAGGAGCCAGAGTGTCGACGCAAGTGTAGAGAAAAATGATAACCAGTTTAAAAACAGCACATTAAGTTAAAAAAAGAGGTACCGATGAAATTTGATTGGTATAGTTACGGGGTTCCGGAGTTAAAATATATAATACTCGATAGTCACCGCGCGTAGGTACTAAGGTCGAGTTAATCTTAATAACCTGTATTCTTGTGGATGCTTTCTTGTTGGTTGTTTATTGTATTTTTCGGCATCATTGGAGAATAATCCTTAGCCTGCCTAATTAATAAGCTCAATGTGAAGATACTCCAAGTTTAAAATTACATCTCCCTGTCATGTAGTGACAAAGGTAAGATAAAGAAAAAAAGTTTTCAACTTGGAATAACTTTACATTGCCTTTATTAATAACATAAATGTCTTTCTTAATGATACCACAGATCGTAATGAAGAAACCATTTATTAAATAATAAGTTTAATCGTACGTTTTTACATTGTAACCATATTCTTATGAAAAAAAAAAGCCCACTGAGTCTTATCTCTGAGGCATACCTTTTCGAATGAGTGGTAGGATTTGATTTTCAATAATTGTTATCATGTCCTATTTGAATTTGACACGTAACTATATATGAAGGTATTTATAAAATTACTTCAGTGCTTCTGAGTGATTGAAATAATATTTCCTCTTTATAATATTAGTAGGTTATGTTTAATATTTTACTGTCAACCGAATCGTTGAGAGGTGAATGTCTCCATCTTCCGATTAAAAATAAATAGAAGAGACAACACTGCACGCTAACGACTCGCTTAGTAAAAGTAAAGTACAGGTGCGTGCAAAATGTTTAAAAAATATATTTACTAGCTGACCCGACAGACGTTGTTCTGATCATATTAAAAAAAAAACTTTTGCGGGTCGAATTTCGTAAAATCCTTTAAAATTAAGCTCGGCGAAAGGAATATTCCTACCAAATTTCAAGTCTCTACGCCTAATGGTTCCAGAGATATCGTGATAAGTGACTATATACGTGGAAATCTCTTATATATTTATTGATAAATCAGTAAATAATGACCGCGACACAAAAAAGTCGTAACAACGGCGGTTTAAGTTCGAATTTAAATTAAAATCAAACTTTGCAGTCAAATAAAAGTCAAAAGTCAAGTTTTGCCATATAAATTAAATACATCGCGCCCGCTTATTGTATGAATAATTGTCATATGACGTAATGAAATGTCATTGACTGAATTATTTGTATTGCGAATATATAGGTAGGTATTTCTAAGTAAAAAAAAAAATCCGGATAAGTAATCACCAACATATCATATTTGACATGTACAAAAATTGAGATTTAATGATGTAGATATGATTTCGTGTTCCTCTAAAACTTCAAAATTTAGAATAAAACAAATCTTGGCACAAACAGAGTAAGTTAGAAATCATGAAATTTCTTCTGAATTGTAACAACGTCTACAATTGCACTGTGTCAAATTTATTTATTATTTTCTATAATTTTAAGATCTTCAATTTTGTAATATTTTATGTTTAAGAATGTATCTGTATTTGTTTCAAAATAAATAAATAAAATAAGCCTTCTCCGCATCTTATGCTATAAGTCACGGACGAGTAAAAAAAGAAGGATCCCGCGCCGTGATATTAGCAAGTGAAGCACCGTTATGCTAGTGTGTGTGCGGTTACGGGGGATACTAGTTACACAATTTTTTCTCCCTTAAATAATCATATATGGCCACAAATACTTATAAAGTATCGATTTTACACTTTTTCACAACGCACGACGGCATTCTAAAATATTTTACTGAGACGCAAACTGATCTGTCACAGACGATGACAATTCTCATAATGGCCGCCTATCGGCCTGTAGTAGTGTAAATGTGTGCGTAGGGCTATGTATTTACACGTTAATCTACTTGTTTTGGTGCTGCACTGTTATGTAAGGTGACATGTAGTCCTTATTTTTTTACTATTCCGTGGCTATAAGTATTTATTATTCCGATCGGTTCATTAGTTTTCGCAATATAACCGTAGAACATGGGCTCAACATTTATAAGTATAGATATACCAAAAGGTAATTAATTTATTAACAATTTTAAATGGTTAAGGTAAAGATTTATTTAATTTATTTTTCTTCTACTTGAATCGTCATATGAAATATGGGAATTCACATCCGCCTGCGGTATTGACACACGAGAATATGTTGCTCATCAGAGATCTATACACCTATCTAGTATACGACAAGTCTAGTGTAAGCCCTATCAGTGAGAGAAAGCGAGAGACAAATGCAATACTTTATATTACAGATTACTATCAAAATAAAACAAAAAAATGCGGATTGTACTCCGGGATTGCCGGCAGAATTGAAAGCTTAAACATTAACGTTGTGCATTTTTTAATATTTTGGAATGGTTAGGGAATAAATTCGCAGGAATTGCTTTACTTTTCAGTATAAAAGTATTTTATGTTATTCAATACAATGTATTAATTTATTGCGCTGACGGACACAAAAATGACAAGCAAAACTAGAAGGTTCAGATATTTATTTTAATCGATTTTACTCACGATTCATCGGTTTTCAACGGTAAAGTCACCTCGAACCCACTCCCCTGATGAAGGACCTCCGAATGGTCCGAAGCTAGTCGATATCAATATCAAAATTTATGAACAATGCGGGAACCCGTGAATCTTGGAAGCCCAGAAGTGATAATACTATAAAAATAACAAATTGTTTAGATTTGAAAGAGCGTCATCTGAAGTCAATTTCCTAATATTCAAAATCAACTGTAAAGTAGAAGATCCTGTAGATGGAGAGACAGATGGAACCTAAGAGTTGAACAAGACATACCAAGATTAACGATCCACGCGTTACTCGAACGGTAGGCTCAGTTGGTACGAGCGCTCGGACGGAAACCGAGAGGTCATGGGTTTGAGTCCCGCATCGTTCATAAATTTTTGTTCAATTTTTGTTATTTGTATAATGAATACCAGCAGTGAGAGATATCACTTGAAAAAATAACAAATTGTTAAGATATCAACACCGTTCAATATTGAGTAAAGCGGATTTAAAAAAAATAAAGTGAATAATGTAAGTTTTAGCAATTTATGTTTCGGATACCTACTTCTGAGAATCGGAGAAGTCAATAAGAGATACTGCACATGCATTTGCACGAAAAATTTAATTGCACAAAAATCAACCGCCTTCAAAAACACTATTCCAAAACAATAGCTGATATAATGTGCACTAAAAATTTTAAAAATAATTGCGTATTTTCATACAATCTAATTAATTAATCTTATTCTAGTTACGATTATAACAAGAAGAATTATCAAAATCGGTTCACCCGGTCGAAAGTTTTGAGGTAACAAACATAAAAAAAAAATCGCCGAATTGAGAACCTCCTCCTTTTTTGAAGTCGGTTAAAAATTAAATCAAATCGATAGGTAACTCAATGATGCAATGGGTTAATAGAACCGATACAGAAATAATTGAAGTGTGACGGTAAACATGTAACGTATATTGTTAGAACACGCACTTCATGCGTGATTTCTCGCAGTCAACAAGCTATTAATGAACATTTAAGCCGATTATACATAAACAATAGTAGTGGGTGAGCGGCGTGACCGAACACAATATTCGAACTGATTTTTACGGCTAAAAGTAGGTTTGAACTTAAGAATAACCAGTCAAGCTTAGGTTTATCTTGGAGACGAGGTTAATAGCAGTTTCTCAATATTTAAAACTATAGAACTAACATAAGTTTAAACGTAATACACGTTACTGAATAACTAAAACTAATAAACAAAAGTAATCTAATATATAAAATTCTCATGTCGCGGTGTCTGTAGTTAAACTCCTTCGAAACGGCTTGACCGATTCTCATGAAATTTTGAGTGCATATTGGGTAGGTCTGCGAATCGGACAACATCTATTTTCATCCCCCTAAATTTTAAGGGTGGTCCACGCCAAATTTTTTTAAATGTTTTTGACATTTTTTTTTATTATGAGTCAGCATTAAAAAATACATACAACTTCAATCATTTTCACCCATCTACGATCAACAGTTACTTTTGTAACGCGATTTTAATATCGGCAATACAACGTTTGCTGCGTCAGCTAGTCTTCTATAAAAATGTATCTTGATATTTAGAATATAAGTATAATATAATTTACAGTTTTATATAAAAGAATAAGAGCAACATTAAATTAAATTCATCTAAATTAACATAATATAACAAATGATAGAACAGTAGCGTAACTCAGCGGTCTTCTTGTAATTTATACCTACATCTGGGTGAAGCGCTAGGGTTGGCACATACAAAAAGATTGACGACGCGGACGGGGCGTGGCAGCTAATTTAACTCGGACGTAAGAAAACAAAAATTAGGGGTACATACTTACTCAACTGAAACTCAAAATTTTTTTCATCAAACCCATACGTGTGGGTTTACATCTTCAAAAATTTAGGTTTCTATTATCATTTTCTAAACTGAATAATTGCGCGAGAGACATAAATCGTAAACCGCAATTTACCTCTCAACAATATTATTATTATTTTTAAAGATCTTTTATATTATAATTACTTGATGCTACGGAATCCTTCAAGGGCGAGTCCGACTTGCGCTTGGCCGTTTTTTATTATTAAATTAGCAATTTATTTTATTATTTTACTAACAAAGTACTTATAACGACGACTTGTATAGCCGAGTGGTTAGCGATCCTACCTACTAAGCTAGAGGTCCCGGGTTCGAATAGCGGTAGGTGCAATCATTTATATGATGAATATGGATGTTTGTTTCCGAGTCATGGATGTTTAAATGTATTTATGTATGTTTATATGAATTTATGTATGTTTAAGTAAGTATATTGTATTAAATATATCATTGTCTTGTAACCCATAACACAGGCTATATATGCTTAACTTGGGACAAGATAATTTGTGTAAAAAAGTGTGTCAATAATAATAAATAAATATTATATTATAACATATCTTAGGTAGGTACGGTTAAGCATGACAGTACATACGAGAACAATGCTGTCAAAAACCGTTACAAATTATAACTTTAGTTAAACGGTACAATGATTAAATTAGGAAATTCATAAGATCAGATTTCAAGCACAAATAAAGAAAGCGTTAGTTAACTACATCAGATTTGATCGAGACGGTAACGTATAATCACGGACTAGTTAAAAAAGAAAGACTCAGCGCCGTAATATTAGCAAGTGAAGCACCTTTATGCTAGTGTGTGTGCGGTTACGGGGGATACTAGTTACACAATTTTTTCTCCCTTAAATAATCATATAGGTATACACAAATAGTTTTAAAGGATTTTTTTACACTTTTTCACAGTGCACGACGGCATTTTTAAAATATTTTATTGAGACGCAAACTGATCTGTCACAGACGATGGCAATTCTCATAATGGCCGCCTATCGGCCTGACGTAGCGTAAGTGTGTGCGCGGGGCTATGTATTTACACGTTAATCGGCTTGTTTTGGTGCTACACTGTTATGTAAGGTGACACGGAGTCTTTATTTTTTTACTAGTCCATGCGTATAACGTACGAAAGTAGTCAAGCAAAATTGATTACATTCCTATACTTCGAAAACATGAGGAGACGTGGAGTTGGGACTGCCGTAGTTTTCAACCGACTTCAAAATTGAGGAGGTTCTCAATTTGATTAGTATTTTTTTTATGTATATACACCGATTACGCTAAGATTTATGATCAGATTTACGCAATTCTTCTTTTGTTTGATACGGAATAGTTATAGTTATATTATTATTATTATTTCTCGAACATTTTTTTTATTGTTTACGTGGCCGATCTAATTTTAGATTGTGTACAGCTTTTTCGGGAGATCTCATTTAGATTGAATATATATTATTATTAACCCGTGTCCCGTACTACTATAACATTTGGCTTGGCACCGACTTGAAACCTATCAATAGGTAGTACATACTAATAATAGTATTTTATTAATATTAAGGTTTTGCAGGAGAGGTGTATTAAATTAAATCTTTTTTAAGCTATTTTATACTTTTTTGTTTTCGACGTTCCTGTCTCTACTGCATTAACAGTTGGTCCCACACATAGCAATAAAGTTATAATTATCCTTATAATGTGTAAATTAGTTTTTAATATGATATTCGCTCATATAATTTGTAGTTATGGTTATAATTTTTCTTAATAGATAAATCTAAACAATTTGTAATGTTTTTGAAGTGATAACCCTCACTTGTGGGATTAATTACACAGATAAAACTGAAAAAAAAAATATGAACGACGCGGGACTCGAACCCACGACCTCTCGCGTTCCGTGCGAGCGCTCCTTCCAACTGAGCCGACCGTTCAAGTGACGTATCGTTGATAAAATCGTGTATGCTTTGTTTAACTCTTAGGTTGTGGCTTCATCTACATCTACATAAAATAATCTACATCGATTTCGCCTCAATACATTGTATTTAAATACAAAAACCAGAAATAAATATCAAAACTGAGAGCGATTATTTACAGTTTACGAACTTTTGTATGGCCAATGCTTTCTATGGTTGATCGCGACTGTACATTTCAAATTTAACTACGTATTAAAGAAACTGACATTAGATCGCTATTGTACCTAAAATGTTAACGTCATGTACCGTAACGCAACTAATAATTACCTAGAACTTATGGCATTTTTAAAAAATAAGTATGAATTCATCGGGTTTTGCACAACACTGACCTGTATAAATACCACTGGACCGGGTGTTCATGTTTGACAGCAAATGTTTTGTGCCTATTTGAAACGGCACTCGCGAGTGTCCAGAGAACTAATTTTGACGTAGCTGCAAAGGAACGTACAATACTCTGAAGTATTTTTGCATTTTGAATTAATTTCGTTCGTTTTCCGTATTATTTATGCTTCAAACTTGTAAATGGTTTCCCACCATCCATCGATGTTTGCTGAGGTTGCCATCAATAGTTTTAGTACCGCAGACTCTCGCTACATGGCCAACAGCGCCAAAATGGCGAACATCAAACAGGTACAAAAGCACTTTAACAGCCGCCGGTCCAGTGGTTTACAGAAGAAGTCAGTGTTGCACAATCACAAATCTTAGCAAAATCAACCTTAAGCACGTCTGTCTGTCTCACACCATAGGAAATCAAATAACTCCGAATGTTAGAAATGGTTCCAATTTGTATAAATTATAAATAGCAGACAAACGTCTGTCTATTTGTTTGTCCCGGATATTTTCAGTTACGGCTGGAGGAATTTCACTGACAGAAAGCTTATGAAATAAGAGGGCACATGTTAAAAGTAGAATTAAGGGTAACCACTTGAGTTTTCAGTTTTTTTATTACGCCAATACGGGACGAGACGAGCAGGACGTTCAACGGATGGTAATTGATACACCCTGCCCATTACAATGCAGTGCCGCTCAGGATTCTTGAAAAACCCAAAATCTCTGAGCGGCACTACACGTGCACTCGTCACCTTGAGACATAAGAAGTTAAGTCTCATTTGCCCAGTAATTTCACTAGCTACGGCGCCCTTCAGACCGAAACACAGTAATGTTTACACATTACTGCTTCACGGCAGAAATAGGCACCGTTGTGGTACCCATAAACTGGAAAATGGGTACCCCACCCATAATCTAGCCGGCATTCTGTGCAAAGGAATAAATAAAGCTCATAATTCTGCTAAAATCCATTGTATCTGCAAAAAAAAACTACGAGGTAATAAACGGTGATAAGATATCAGGAATTGCATAGTTGCCGTCTCGATTCCAAATAGCTTCAGATGCCCGTGGTTATACAGGCTGTAAAAACGCGTAACGTAAAGTTATATAAAATGGTATATATTCCGCCATTAAATTTCATATCAAGTTGTCATCACACGCGATTAACATTAAAACAGTAGCATTTACAAATTGAGCGCGACAGTACAGTCAACGAGCAAATTCAGACTCACATATCGCGATTTATTAATTCCCCAACCAACTGTTATAAGGTCTGGATATATAGGGCATGCTTAGCAGATATTACGTTTAGATTCAGGTAATTGAAATTGATAAGGATTGGATACAAACATCGGGGTACGTTTTTGCCTACCCCAGAGTGATCAAAAACAATGAGTATATATAAATGGATGAAATATCTTTGGATCTCGCTATAACGAAAGCGAAAATATGTCTCGATTAATAGATTTGGTTGTGGTTTTTTTCAATGAGTATCCTCTAAAACGACGCCCATTACTGACACAAAACCACATTCACCAAAATCACTTGTACTAAAAAATATTCTCCTACTAATATCTTCCCTTTCTTGGCGTGCGCCCGTGCAGAATGGGATGTCGCTATGCCAACTTAATGGCTGACTGGCAGTATTGCGATAAAACCTTTATTTGCGAATGCAACGAGCAACTACTAGAATAACATAAAAGCAATAACATTTAAGTTTATTTGACTGTAAGTCGTTAGTTGTTCCACATGACACATAAAACTTCGAGTATCGAGTTAATTAAGCAGTCAGATTACAAATATTGTCACTACTGTCACAGGCAGATATTGCCGCTTATCAAAGCATCTGTTCGTTTGTGACATAATTATTGAATCAAACAATGTGGTTTAGAATTAACCTTTATTTTGCGAGCAATGCTAGCACACGAATACAAAGTGTCATATAATTCGCGAGTGTAAGCCGTAGCTTGTCACACACGCTAAAGTATTAAACCTGGCCTGTGTTCATCGGTTGTCTAAGCAAGAGACTTTATCTAGACGTATGAATTATCTAATATTTAATCATTGATAAAGGATTGTTTGATTGTTTAAAATTCCAGCTCATAATAATTATTTAAAAATTATATCACATTTGTGTACGACTGTACTCCTCGAACAAAGTCTTTTTCAAGCACCGTAACAATCAGAACTACTGTTGAACACATTTTTTGCATTAGCCCCCATTATATGATTCACCGAGCTGCTTACAGTTTGATCGCGAACCACTTGTGCTTAGCGTAGGATTGGGGGGACATGCCGCAGCAGATCTCCTGTCGCTAAGTGACCAAAACAGACCATACTGTGCTGCAAGAACAAAGCTAAGAACAGTGAAGTGAAAACTTCTGTCAGCATGCTTAGAATTATATTTTTTGCGCTTTGAATGAGCTTTCAGGCTCGGCTATATAACGCTCGTTCTGGAAATATCGGCTCGTGCGATTCCATTCGCAATAATGTACATGTTTATACTTTCAGCAGTGGCGTGCATTGCTTTTCTAGCAAGGCAAACTCTTAAAGTAGTGCTATATTTGTTTACGTTCAGAACGAGGTAGGCACTGCCTAGTTGCCTATATGATATGCACTTTCAGTTAGTAGTAGTAAGTTTCACTGTACTTCTGTTGAAATTTCTTATGGCATAAGGGGAAAAAGGCACGAAAGCGCCAGGTTAAATAAAAATAAAAAATGGATTAGCAAACATCCATGATTGAATGTAAAAATTTAAACATTTAAAGAAGTATCTGAATATAAATAAAATAATAACATTTAATAAAATAATGTAACGATTCCACTAAAAATATTAGTTTTACGTATTTACTACCACTTAATATATATTCTCCTTTTTAGTTAACCTCCTCAATTATTTGATGCCGAGAACCTTCATCAAAGTTGGCCAAATAGTAGATAAGTATACAATATCATTAAAGTCATCAATATTTTAATAACACCGATACGACTTAGGGACTTTCAAGAAAAGAGCATGCTCCCACCTTGGGGCTTGATGTCCATGGGCGGTTGCCTCAACACTCCCTACCCAGAAAACTTCTAGCCCCTTTGCACGCTCTTATATAAAAAAAAAACTACCATGATTCAATAAAGTCTAATAATATTATTCCAAGAGATTCTATTATTATTAATTATCATTGGAATAATTTGACCGTGACTGTACACAAAAATCACTTATCTACTAAAGCTTTTATCTAAAAAGAAATTTTAACTCAATTAACACATGAGCAAAACTTAGAATGTACCTTTTAATAAGTCTTTAATAGTCTCTATAAAGAGGAAGACACATTGTTCGTGTGATATTCATTTAAGTTTTAAAACGTCTATAAATTTGGTATTCGCTGTTAAACAACTCAAAACACCAACATATTATTGCAAAAAGATTTTATTGACATAGTCACATCCGATACACATATTGATTTATTTTTTTTTTATGGAAAAGGAGGATAAACGGGCGTACGGGTTACCTGTTAAGTGATCACCGCCGCCCACATTCTCTTGCAACACCAGAGTAATCACAGGAGCGTTGCAGTTTTTCTTACTGGTCAAAATAGTTTATAAGTAGCGTATTCATAGACGTGTATTAAAAGTGTAATTTTTCACCGATATAAATAAATGATTGTATAATTTTTACTTAGATTAACGCACATTGTTAATAAATGCAAAATGTCCACATTGTACGTTGAACACACTATTGAACACGACTGTACCTACAAAATTAACAACATCCATTTGTCCGCGACTGTACACGATACACAGTTAACATTCGTCGAGCAACGTAAAGTAACGTAAACACAAATAGAACAATTATTACTGTTAAACAGATTTTTTGCATTAGCTTCCATCTCATGATTCACCGACCCCATTGCCACTAACCGCTAACCACTTGTATTGTACTCGCCTGCGTCGGTACTTCCCTCGAATCAACGATTTCAGAAGTGGGATCAGTTTGTGTTCGTTGAAGTGTCGCTCGTGGGTTCAAACTTAAATAATCTTTATACCATTGGGAGGCTCCTTTCAAATTCAAATTCAAATATTTTTATTCAAAATAGGATTTAAAATCACTTATTGAACGTCAAAATCTACCACCCATTCAAAAGAGACTGCCTCAGATCTGAGAAGAATGAGCGCAAGAAACTCAGCGGGCTTTTTTTTAAATATAAAATATGGATTACAATGTAATATCGTACAATAAACATTTATAATTAAAGAGCCTGAGGGTCTTCGCTTTATTCCCAGTCCGTGGTGTCATTAAGAAAATCGTTTATGCTATAATAACCTTTCCCACACAAACGTTTTTTAACAATTCTTTTAAATTTCGTAACACATTTGTTTTGTACCTTTTCTGGGATCATATTGTAGAAGCATATACGAGGGGAGGCTGATAAGTAATCTACCTAACTATGAAAGAAAAGACTTTGATGGCTAGTTTTTTTTTTATTTTTCTATATAGTCTCCTGCAAGTGAAATACACTTATGACATTTGCAAATAAGTGACATCATGCCGTTATAATAGTAATTTTTATTTTGCTCGTCAAAATAGTCAGTCACAGCCTCCTTCATTTCTTCGTCCGTCGAAAATCTGCGACCCCTCAATTTTTTCTTTAAATCTTTGAATAAGAAATAGTCACAGGGAGCCAGATCTGGACTATAAGGTGGATGGTTAATTTCTATGAAGCCGTTTTTGCTCAGGGCTGACCTCGCCGTTAAGGCTGTGTGTACAGGAGCATTGTCTTGTAAAATCAGAACACCTTTGCTGAGTTTGCCTCTCCGCTTTTCTTTGATTTGTTCACGAAGCTGGTCAAGCAAGTTTGCATAATATTCAGCATTCATTGTTGTATTTTTAGGCAAATAATCTATCATCAAAATCCCTTCGACATCCCAAAATACGGTGGCCATTAGTTTTCCAGCCGACGCGGCTTGGCGGCTTTTCTCCTTTAAATTTCCATTGCATTGACTCTTGTTTGCTTTCCGGATCCCACTGGCGAATCCAAGTTTCATCACAGGTCACAATTCGAGAGATAGTCTCTTCTTCTTTACCTTTGACCAGGTCTAGAAATGCCTGACAACATTCTACTCGCCTTTGTTTGTCAAAGGGGGTCAACATTCTAGGGACCCAACGCGCGCTCACCTTGGACATGCCCAAATGTTCGTGAATAATTTCATGAACTCGTTCCTTGCTAATGCCCACATCTCTGGCTATCTCCCACTGCTTGATTCGCCGATCTGCAAGAATCAGGTTCTTCACCTTTTCAACATTATCTGCGGTAACAGCAGAAATTGGCCTTCCACTACGTGGGTCGTCTTCCAGGCTCTCTCGGCCATGTTTAAATTGCTTCGACCAAAACTTTATGACGAATTCAGAAGGACTTGAATCACCAAACACCTTTAACATGCGCTCTCTGATCTGCGTAGGCGTATTTCCTTCTTTACTTAGGAATTTAATCACTGCTCGATGCTCAAATTTCATCATTTTACAATTTTCTTTCGACATGGTGAAATCAAAGCCGCGCCAAAAAAACAAAAGCAAGCGAAAAAAAATAAGCGTCATAATTTTGAAAAAGGAATAAATATAGAATATGATTTTGCAGTGGCCAGTTCGATTTTCAAAACTTTCTTTAACAAAGTAGATTTTATATCAGCCACCCCGCGTACATCGCCCAACAAAAGACTTACTAACTCGACCCAACCGAGTAGTAGGCATAACAAGTTTGTGTTTGTTCCTCGTGTTAACATTATGAATGTCACAGTTTCTAGAAAATTCCTCAATGTGCTTATGAACATACAGAACATTATCAAAAATGTATTGAGAAGCAACAGTCAAAATATTTTTTTCTCTTAATGATTTGGACCTAGGTTATAAATCGCGCGAATAGCCCTCTTCTGCAGCACAAAGATAGTATTAATATCGGCCGCACTGCCCCATAACAATATACCATAGGACATAATACTATGAAAATAACTAAAGTATACTAATCTCGCCGTATCTATGTCAGTTAACCGTCTAATTATTTAACCGCATATGCTGCAGAACTATGCCTATTCGCTAATCCTTCAATATGGGGGCCCCACTGCAATTTGGAATCAAGAGTAATGCCAAGAAATACAGCAGATTCCACCTCTCCATTAAATAAAATGTTCGCATCTACATTTTCGACATTTGGCGCGGTGAATTTAATATATTTGGTTTTATGACTATTTAACAATAAGTTATTGGCGCTAAACCAGTACACGATGTCAGATAGAGCATTGGTTACTTCGTCGTATAAAACTTGGCTTCGTTTTACTATGAATATAAGTGAAGTGTCATCCGCAAACAATACCACTTTGTGTTTTTTTTCTACAAGGTTAGGTAGATCATTTATATAAATTAGGAAGAGGAAGGGTCCAAGAATAGACCCTTGTGGTACCCCCATACCGAGAGGAGTCCCAGGAGATCTCCTTCCATTCACACATTCACATTGCACAGGATGCCGGCTAGTTTATGGGTGCCACAACGTGCAAGTAATGTATTTCGGTCTGAAGGGCGCCGTAGCAGCTAGTGAAATTTCTAAGCAAATGACACTTGACATCTTAGGTCTCAAGGTGACGAGCGCAATTATAATGCCGCTCAGTTTTTCAAGAATCCTGAGCGGAACTGCATTGAAATGGGCAAGGCGTATCAATTACCATCAGCTGAACGACCTGCTCGTTTCATCCCTTATTTTCATTTAAAAAAAACTAGACCGATAATGCATTATTTATTAGGAACATGTTTAAAGATTGTATGAATCTCTAATGCATTTTTCTCTTGCTATTCATTGTTTTGACGAAAAACTGTACTGGTCACTGGGCAGCTACACTTTAGGTAAAAACTTGTGTAAAAGATGTGACAGCCTTTAAAATCTTTTTTATAAACACTGTCAAAGAGAGAAAAAAGTGTGTGCGTGTAATCTCTACGCGCGATGGAAATAAATCTTAATAGTATTTAACTTAAGCAATAATTAACAGATACATTACGTTGTCCCGTTTCCAAAAAAATTTGTTTTTATTCATCGCCAAGCACGTGAAAAAGCGAAAAATGTTTTTGACATGTATGTTGAAGAATCAGTTGCAGATAAAAAAATTGAAATTTTAATCTAGTCTTAAATGGTAAGCATTGTTTAAATTTATCGACACACTCATGATTATGGTCACATCACTATCGCATTCCCGAACTCTGCATTCGGATTGGGGAAAATAGGAATACAACGTGGTTGAGCCACGCCTATAACGATTCAATCTATTTTAAATGTGTGCCCTTAAGAACTTGTTTCATGATACAAATACAACTTTCTATTAGCTCTTACAACTCGTCTATGAACACGCTATCTTCGAATTGCATAACATAGACAATATTGAGTACAGTTACATAACATTTACCAATCTGGAAGATGATTTAACAGACCTCAAAAAAGACAAAGAAATCCTATTCTTAAGAAAGTTTGTCACCTTAATCTCCGCAGTTACTGGACCGATGTTTTTTATTTTATTACATTAAACTGCCATCGGTAACGACTATAATCAGTTCCGTAGTTTAGTTTAATGATTTGAGTTTTGGAAGCCATCGCCCCGACCAGCCTTTATTCTAATGAGCTGCTTTCTTTTCAGTCTTCTCGTGGCTTGAGAGGACTCAAGCAGTTTAGTGGTCAAGGGATTTGGATGAGTGGCTCGGAGTTCGGCGTAGCGTCTGGAATCTTTTTTTTTATTTCCTCCTTTATAGTGGGCATGTCTAGATATTTATGAATCTTGTCATTCCGAGCAAACCAGGGTTTTTTTATGAAAATAAGGGACGAGATGAGCAGGACGTTCAGCTGATGGTAATTGATACTTCATGCCCATTACAATGTAGTGCCGCTCAGGATTTTGTAATTTAATAATCTCTTAGTAAATAAATTGAAAATCATTTGATTTAAGAATTAACAGGTCTGTCTAGTTGCCGCGGGGTGTTCAAGATGGATCGTCTGCTGCGTCCGGCAATCGCGTTCTATTAAATTTATATCAATATATCGGCTCGCGCGGCAAATTAAGGTCAACTCGGGTCGAGCGCACCTTAAAGCGTTCAATTGTGTGTATCGGTTGGTTGATTTTGGTATTTTTCAGTTTTTAATCCACGCAGAAGTTGCATGCATAAATTAGTTTATATTGGACACACAACAAACGAATCTCACAAGTAAGAAGTGACCCCGTTGGCTCTCCTATTTACATAATTGTAATTTCACTCTCGGAGTGTTAACGGCCCAGGTATTAACTGTAGTCACATACAGCTTAGCAACTTACGTAAGCAATACAAATTAATATTATAACAGCTCAGGGAAAGTATTTCATTTTTACATAGCAAAAAAAAAAAAAATAGAAAATTAATTGAATTAGGCGTTATTTTGCGGAATTCAATAAAATTCCCAATTCTTTTTTAACCGACTTCAAAAACACTATTCCAAAACAAGGTATAATAAGCACTAAAAAGTGTGAAAATAATTGCGTATTTTTATAAAATCTAATTAATTAATCTAATACCAGTAACGATTATTGTTAGTTTTGGAGTCGGACGTATCATTTCGCTAATATTTGTCTTCAATCAATTCCCACACGTGTTTCGCCTCTACACGAGGAAAAGAATTTGTGACGTTTATGGACGTATGTGTCCTTAGATGATATATATAGGTGTAGATACGAGTTAGGCTTGCTGTTAGGCAACGCATGAAAGCAGGCCACGTTTATTACTTTAGTGTGAATGACAAGCTACGTCTTACACTCGCGATACGTACGTCACTTTGTTTTAGTGTGTGTCCGTTTTTTTCAACGTGTCCACAGCTGTCACAATCTATCTAAACGTATAAATAATAATCTAAGAGCGCTTTCGCACTACGTTCGATCCGAATCCAATCCGTACCCGTGAAAACACGGTCCGAAGTAGTCGTAGAACTATTTCTACGGTAGTTGACGCACTAGATCCATCTTCCGTCAACCGATTTCTTTCTGTCAACCGATAGAAATAGTTCTACGACTACATCGGACCGTATTTTCACGGGTACGGATCGGATTCGGATAAGGCAGTGTCAGTAGGAGTACCTACTACAAAATGAGTAGCCCATTCTCGTGCAACACCAGAGGGATGACAAGAGTGCCAGATTCAGAGGCAGAATATAGGTCAAACAGCCACACATCCAAATAACGAGGATGATATCCTAATTAGTGGCATGTCGTGCGAGGGTGGAATTCGGAGGCAGGAATCAGGTGAAACAGCTCTTCGAAACAATCCCTGTGATAAGTGGACTATAAGACATACAAGACGGTATAAACAAAATTAAAAAAAGCTGTGTATAAATCATACAGTAAATTAGAACAATATAACACAAGTATGGTTACTAGAGCGAGACGCCCCCATATCGTCGTCTCAGCGAGCGAATAAGTTAAACATGCTCTAAAGCTACGGGCACACCATGTTATATTTTTTAAATTTATTTATATGTACACAATTAAAATTTAAAAACAAATTCGATGAACGATACGGGGCTCGAACCCACGACCTCTGGTGACCTGTTCACTGGTCACAACCTGAGAGTTGAACAAAGCATACAAGATTTTATGACGATAAGTCACTCGAACGGTTGGCTCAGTTGGCAGAGCACTGGCACGGAACGCCAGAGGTCGTGGGTTCGACCCGCATCGTTCATAAAATTTTGTTTTATTTGTGTATTAATCCTAGAAGTGGAGGTTATCACTTTAAAAACAACAAATTGTTTATTTATATGTTACAACTAAAGTACACAAAAAATAGCTTTAGTTAGGGGCTGTTTCAAATTGTCCAAGTAAAGTAAGGAACAGGCTACTTGCTACTTATCTATCGAATAAAGACATTATTTGCGTTTCACAATGCAGAAACAATTATCTACCAGGTAAGCGCCATTTAAATTATAGGGTAGATTTAGTAGCAGATATCATAGTTATCTGATGGATCTCCTGACTGAGTGCCAAGCATTCGACAAAATGATGTCAATTTATATAATGGTAGGGGGGGCCAAAGACGCTAAGAGAGATTTACTCGAGCGTCGTAGGCACCATTGGATTGTGACGATAAGATGTCAAAGAGAAAAAAAAGTTTATATGATGTGTACCCTGTCACTGGTGAGCGGAGTGTGTACAACAATGTAGAAAAAACAGTCACAAAGAAATACTCAAGCGCTTCAGGTATTAAATGTGTATGCGCCCCAGATATTTCTGGTAGCAGAAAAATATTATCCTGCCGGTTTGCATACGAAGGGGTGTTTTTAGTTATCAGAGAAGACTTTAAACTGAATATTCCGAGGTCAATTTATGATTTTTGATCACATGTGATTTAGGTTTAAATAACTTTATTCTCATTAAGACCTATTGTAACTTACATGAGCAATTAATATTTTACAAATTAAAGTAGGTACTTAACAACAATGATTTTGGTAGGTACAGAATGCAATTCAATGTTAGGCAAACAGATAAGACATAAAACAACCTTATCTATATATCATATGTTATTGAAAGATTTCATAATTATTGAGTATGTGCCTTTTGAAGGCTCGCTTTTAAAGAAGTCAATGTTTTGGCATTTCTTATTTCTGAGGGCAGGGTGTTATATATCTGAACTCCCTCAAAGGTTATTGGCACCATTGGCAGCACAATATGACTAGCTCTTCGTGTAACAGTTCTGGTTAAATTCCTTTATTAAATGATTTATAAATAAATAAGAACAACCATCCGACATATTCATACATACACTATACTAAATATAAAAAAAATAGAACTATGTACTAGTTTTATTATTTTAGAGAAAAACGGTTATAACTAGAGTGAATTTTCGGTATTCAAAGTAAATTCAAGCCTATAGTTAGTGTGGTCATAGCATTAACCGTTACCTCAGTAGTGCTCGTGACCTCTAGCGGGTCTATATGAGACAATTTGAAACCATTTGACTTTCTCGCCAAGGCACCGGTTCATAAAGTTAAAAACGGTGTCTGTTTGCATATGTGTTGTGAGATACCGACAGAAGTGAAAACGTCATTAATTATTACGAAATACAGTTGTTTTTCTTTATTCTAGCGGCCTTACAAATAAACTTGTTATAAAGTTCTACCTGAGAATACGCCAAGAATATGTAAAATTTTGACAATATGGCTGAAAACACTGTCAATACAATGATAATTCTGAAGTTTTCCGAATGATAGGCAGCCACGCCTATGCCGTTCTATATAACGCGTTACAAAACAGCCCGAAGCGAGATAAACTAAGTCTGTATACAAAAACAAAATTTGATCAATCGGCAAAATTTTTCAATAAATATAAATAGCGCGTGCTAATTTAGAATAATTTGTAAATCATGTTTGTTTTTAATTATAATAATTGAAACAAGACGAAATTCAAAATTCTGTCTCGACAATTTTGAAAGCTTTCTATGACTTCAAAAATTTTTTAAATCGGTCCATAAATGGCCGAGAAACAATTTAACACAGAATTCAATTGGAGCCACCCGGTCGGAGCTCCGCTCGGCTTCGCTCAATAATTAATTATCACAGTCAAAATTTTTGTCAACACTAGTATGTTGTCATGTCAGGGAACCAGATTACAAGGATGTCTTTACACTCGAGTACTGGCGACAAAAAATGTCAAGTTGGAAAAAATGGTTATGTGAAGGACAGAGTGTATTTCTCGTTTTGCCCAACGCTTGCCGAGATGGAACAGCGTTTTGGATGGCATCAATAACACCGACGATGGTGCGAAATGCCACAGAAGTCCCGACGAGTGAGGTTGTGTATTGAGCAAGGCGGAGCACACTTTGAGCAGTTCCTGTAGATTTGACGTTTATTATGAAAAAGTAAGTGTTCGTTTAGTTTGTTTCGTTAGGTTTAGGTTTTATAAAGTCTAAGTCTAATTATTTCCCTTCCTTATGTATAAACCGACTCTTTGCTCATAGAGAACAAAAAAAAATAGCGTTTAATTACATGAACAAAAGACTTTTCAATAGATAACGCTGTTTTTACACGTTTTCGTACTGCTAGCCAAACGAAATTTTCAGACATTATTCTTAACACTAGTAGTTTTTAAGATAGATTTTGGAAAAAAGTCTTATGCGATTTTGTTTTCTACGAACCGTCAAACAGTCTAATTAGATTTTCTTAAAATACCGAATTGCTTCAACATTTTTTCCATTTTAAAGTAGCGATGATTTACAGCGGTAGGATGATACAAAAGGCCTGCTATTGAGCTAAGCTGAGACAATCGTCTGTGTTTTTACATTAGTTATCGCGTAAAAGTTATATTTTTATTATTATTTTAATTAACCCGACATATTGTGATGTTTACAAGTGGACTGCGGTTGACAGCAGTAGTTTTAAAACCTTTAAAAAGTGTTTTATTTAAATGTGTAACAATCGTGTTAATCAAAGAAAAAACTATGTGATATATCATTACTTATTAACTCAATATAAGATGGCCGCATGCTATATAATAATAAATCTCACTTAATGAACACTAGATCGAAGAAAGCCGCTCTAGGCTAGGACGTCAAGAGCGTGAAAATTGCGTTTTCACTGCGGTTAGCAACACGTCTAGTGTTTACCTAGGGCTGTCACTCACTAAAAGATGGAATAAATAATTATTCGTTTAATATTATTAATATAATATATTATACATAAGCCAATTACATACTTACAACACAACCTTCAGTCACGTAGAGCTTTTCACCATTAATAAATCCTAATAAGCTACTTCCAATAATACATCTAAGTAACTGATGCACTAACATATATTAATATGTTTATTTATTTTACCACATATAGTATACATATTTTTGTATTTCCTATTATGTAAATATTTAGTAACAGTTTTTTTTAATGTAATGAGACGACCTATATAATCTCAAAATAAATCTCATTTTTGTTTAATAGGTATCGCACCATGTTGAAATTTTTCGGAAACCGTAATTAAATATAATATAATATAATATAAGGGAAACCTGTTATTGGCATTATTATTGTAAAATATTATTAGTTACTAGCTGACCAGACAGACGTTGTTCTGTACATAATAAATAAAATACCGTTTTTGATGAAGTTGTCAATAATTTTTCATTGTAACATAATAATATGCTCCTTGTTGTAATAATAAAATTGTTTCACAGCAGAACTGTCAAACCGCGCGTCAAAATACTCTCACAGAAAATATGTCCAAACAAAACAAATATTGGAAATAAAAATAATTATGGGTCCCAAATCGAAATAAAAACTATCCTATCTCTTAAGTTGGACTAAACTGCACTCCATGAAGTAATCTCCATTGAAATCCGTTCATTAGTTTAGGAGTCCATTGAGGACAAACATTGTGACACGAGATTTATATATATTAAGATTTATCTAATCTGTAATATGCTGTTGGTTTTCTTAATAAAATAAAATAAAAGCCTTGTATTTGCAATTGCAACAGTACCGTTAGTAGAAAAAGAATATATAAACGCGCCCTAACGCCATAGAAGAAACACGACTCAACCAATGGCAATCGCAATTCGGGACGAACGCCCGTATCGTGAATCGAGATCGTCAATTTGAGATTGAAAATTGTCCTGGAAAAAGAATACAAAATTGTATGAGAAGTTTTACATAGATTTTGAAAAGAACCTCACAGAGCAAGCTATTTCTTGTTGGTCTATTTTGTTTGAAATTGTTAACCTCACCTCCAGTATAACTGATGTGAGATACTCACAATATGTTAAAAAACTACGACTTAAACAATATAGGCTAGAATTTTCTTTGTTTGCTTCTCTCTATATAGAATCCTCGCTACGACCACGGTTTGAGTGTGAGAAAGTATGAGTCGACCTTTTAGATTTTTTTCTCCATCGACTTGGCTTTTATTATACAGTGTTACAGTTTGATTTGAACAAATAAAAAGAGAAATTAATAATGAACAAATAAAAAATAGCAATTTGTGTTGTTACTTAAACATGTATTACTTAAACTGAATATAATGCCTGTTACTTCGGATTTTATAAAACGAATCACTCTGCCTATTGGTACATGACGTTTGGTAGGTAAATGCGTTCACGGTGGAGGATTTTGATTTATGATACACATATTAATCAGAATATAATCATCAGATAGTCATCAGGCTTTATCCAAGTTCAATATAAAAGAAACTTAAGTGATTATTGTAAAAAAAATAAATCGTATCATATTTTGAAATGCTTAAGTAAAAAAAAATAAGTTTGTCATGGAACTCACCAACAGCGCCACCTATAAGGTCGAACCACAGCTCGTAATTATTAACCCCTTATCTGAAAATAGATATTATTTTATTTAAAATTGATGAAGCAATTAATGAACGGTTAGGTCGAGTAGAATTCTATTATATATATTACATAAAGTATAAATTCAAATATTTTTATTCAAAATAGGATTCAAAATCATGCTTACTAACGTCAAAAACTAGCGTCCATTCAAAATAGACTACCTGACCTGAGAAGAACGGGCGCAAGAAACTCAGCGGGATTTTTTTTTTATATAAAATATGGATTACAATGTAATGTCGTACAATAAAACATTTATAATTAAAGAGCCTGCGGGTGTTCGCTCCATTCCCATATCACCATAAGGTAAATAATTTATATTATAATAACATTTCCCATAAAAACTATTTTTAAAAATTCCTTTAAATTTCGTAACACATTTGTTGTACATTTTCATGGATAATATTGTAAAAGCATATACATCGCCCAATAAACTTAATAACTCGACTTAAGCGATTAGTAGGCACAAAAAGTTTACGTATGTTCCTAATGTTAACATTATGACTGTCACAGCTTCAAGCAAATTCCTTAATGTGCTTATGAACATATAAAACATTTCTTTCTTTAAATTTTTCTCTTAATGATTCTATGGGACCTAGGTTATAAATAGCGCGAGTAGCCCTCTTCAGCACTAAGATGGTATTAATATCGGCAGCACTGTCCCATAAAAATATACCATAGGATATAATACTATTAAAAGTAACTAAAAAACTAGTTGCGCGCCGTATCTATGTCAGTTAACTGTCTAATTTTTTTAACTGCATATATACTGCAGAAATAAGCATATTCGCGAATCTTTCAATATGGGGGCAGTCTGCATTTAATATGCAATTTGGAATCTAGAGTAATACCAAGAACAATAGCAGATTTCACCGGTTTTACCACCTCTCCGTTAAATAAAATATTCGCATCTACATTTTTGACATTCTGTGCAAGGCAAACTTTCGTATGCCTTGCACCAAATGAACACGATGTTAAAAAACCCCTGTACTATTTAGCATGTATAGGCAATTATATGCAGATAAACAACTAAACAAATCAACCCCGGTACCAAATTTGATTATTAATGTTTTTTTATTGAGAGGTGAGGTGATCACCAGCAATGACAAGTGTATACTATTCACTCAACCACTAACTGTCAGTATGTTTTATATCTGTATCAAAAAAAATTTTTTTCTCTGCGCGCGCCAGCCCTATGATGATCACGTAAATCGCGTAACGATGTAGTTACAACGTCATGTAATAAAATTACTCGCTTCTTGTTCGAAAGTGATACTTTTGAGTTAGTAGATAATATACTGATTTTCTTTTATTATAAAAAAATTTAAAGTGAAGAATATTTTTTTTTCATCAATCATTGTTTTTTTTTTCTAAATATAAAAAAATATACTTATAATGCATAAATAAATAATAAAAAAGTATTCGCCCAACGTGGGGCTCGAACCCACGACCCTGAGATTAAGAGTCTCATGCTCTACCGACTGAGCTAGCCGGGCTGTGATGACAGCGACGAAATTATAATACCAATTGTAATCTTAAAACGGATGCAAAAAAGATCAAAATATTATTGTCAATGTTGACATATTTTGTACGTGTAACGGAATCTTTCACCGTAATTACCAGAAGACATCCGAACTAAAAATATTCCACACTCAGGTGCTTTTCTTGCAAATATTATTATTTTTGTAACCTATGTGTTTTATTCCACATTATTTAATAGTTTATTTGTATTTACATAAGGAAAGTCTACTAATCTGCAGTAAGTACGTACATAATATGTAATTAGGCCGTGTTTGTTTTGGTTAGGTCTAATCTTTCCATATTATACTGACAACCTTTTCGTTATTTAAAGGATCAGTTATGTCAACTTAATATCATTGTATATAAACGAGCATTACCCGCAGTTCGTGTTGCTTTGATTTTGAGGTTATGTTTCATTTCATCAAATAACACCAAAACCCGAGTTTTGATTTAAAAAATGATAACTGGAGTGATTCCATTCCAATCGTGGCTGACTGTCAACGACTTGTCAATATATCGGTTACAGTAACAACAGGTTCTCTTACCTTTTCTATCTCCGTTAGAGATTTTCTTCTGTCTTTCACGCTTTGTTGGACTGTACACTAGTTTATTGAAGCTTTAAAATACATTATTATCAGAAAATAATTTTGTCTGAACAAATATCATATATCTTTAAACGAGCAATTATTCTATATAAATAATGAAAATGGTCTGTATTTGAGGCTCTTACAAGCATAAACAACTGATCGTATCAACATGAAACCATCGCCATTCGATGCGAAATTTATCCAAGATGGTTTATGGCTACTTTTTTTTCGAATTCCAATGTTCCTTCGCAAACGACTAGTATATATATATATAATTTGAATCTCTGAAACGGCTCCAACGATTTTCATAAAATTTAGTACGTACAGAGGATTTCGGGGGCGATAAATCGATCTAGCTAGGTTTCAATTTAAAAAAATTGAGTTTTATCCGTGTTTTAATGAGATACAGCTACATTAGAATTCAAAGGTAAATTTCGCCACTATATACAAGACTGTAATAGCTCAGATGGGACATTGGGCGATTCGGAATGCAGAAGGCCCTAGTTCAAATCCAGGTGTCCAATTAGTTTTTTTTTGTTCAAGTTTTGTACTTTCTTAAAAAATCCGAGCAAGGCTCGGTCGTTTGGATATTAATAAATACACTATGTAAAAGAAATAACACCTATCCTTATACGTTGGCATTTTTTTTTATTAAAATTGAAAGGATATAAATCGCGGAATTCCAATAAGATCTAATAATTCCCAAAGAATCTTCACACGGCACAATAGTATAAATAAAGTAGAGCTCAAGAATTAACTGGATTTACGGTAGCCGTGGTCTGGTCACGTTTTACGGAGCGTTATTGGAGCGTGAGATTATAATTAAGCCAGGTAGTAAACTGTACAGTGTGTAGCCGTTTTGTGAATGCCGCAATCGTAGTCAATTAAGTTTCGTCGTGTGTCATAAAAAATATATATGTCGTAGTCAAGAACGTCGGAGAATGAGGGAGTACGATGATGTTTCGGTACTCGTGTTGGCTCGGGTTTAATCGGCATGAGGTGCGAGTGCAGACGAGATCAAGCGCCGAGCTGGCAGTCTGGGAAGAACTACCAAAAGAGGCGGTTGTGTCTTACATACATAAGGCTTAATGAAGTGTATCTACACTTACGATTGTAACGTTTATAAGACTGTCTTTTACTTGCTGTCGTGTAACAACGCCCACAACAATGGACATCCACGAAGATCCTGGCCATGTGACCGGCCTTCCTACGTCATATACCTATACAGGGTGTCCCAAAGTTATGGGACATGAAGGGAAAGTACGTTAAATATCGAAGATAGGCTATTTTACTAAAAGAAGACTTATTACTAACTTTTAAAATTATTACTAACTAAATTACTAACTTTTAAAACTAACATAAAGTCTTCTTTCAGTAAAATAGCCTATCTACGATATTTAAGGTACTTCCCTTCATGTCCCATAACTTTGGGAAATCCTGTATATATTTTCTAGTAAAATAAGAACCACCTACTAAATGTTATATCAGAGTAAGTACGAATATTAGCAAAATATTCCCTTTTTTACCAACCAAAGCCGTTAAACTGGATTTTAGTCATTTTTTATGATAATATGGGACGAGACGAGCAGGATGTTCAGCTGATGGTAATTGATACGCCCTGCCCATTACAATGCAGCACTGCTTAGAATTCTTGAACAAACCCAAAAATTCTTAGCGGCACTAAATTTACGCTCGTCACCTCAAAGGTAACATGTTAAGTCTCATTTGCCCAGACATTTCACTAGCTACGGCGCATTGTGCATGAAATGTCCTGGTACATGTTGCTAGGATGACAACTGATTTCAACCGCTATGAGAGACATTACTATCACCGCTTCAATATTTGTTCTCCAGGTGTCAATGCGTCGTACGAATGGCGTTAGAATATCTTAAGGTATACTTGCGTCATACATAAGACAATCTTTTCTTCAACTATGATCGCCTGGTACCAAAACACTGTATAATGCTTCCTATCTCATTTTAAACGTTAAAATATATTATGCGTTTATGTGTCTGCTCTTTACACTATGCTTTTTGATTTAATCGGTTTTCATATTAATCAGTTGTGACGTCAACAACTGTCTAGGAAAAACAAAAGGGGTGTGGGGTGATATTATGACGTCATCCGTCTAGGCTTGCGTCGCGACACCGTGGCGCTTGTACAGTCAAACAGAAAATACAATATTTGCAATTACTGGTATTTTTATGAGCATATATGTTGACTCTTAATATCGCATAATATCTTACTTTTTTTACTTACTTACTTGTGTAAGGCATATAGTATTTGACGTTTGAGTATTTTTGTTGCATCACTATACATATATTGTAATCGAAATGTTTTGTAAAGCTCTAAATGTTGATATTGAAAAGCGTGGCAATGAATTTCTCGCCACTTCTTCTTATTAAAGCTCTACCTTTTCCGGTGTGGTGGAAAATGTAAAAAGAGAAAACTTTTGACATTCATAAGTGTCATTTCATTGACCTACAGACATACACAGATTGTGAGGATTTGATTGGAGCAATGGGCGTACCCAGAGTTTTATAAGAGATGGGGCAGAAGCTAATTAAAGCTTAAACTCAATGAGTACTGTAGTAGCAGGCACTTGCGTTCCGTACGCCATCTATGTTATTGTCCTTAATGACATACCCGCATCGACTTATTATTTCATTTTGGAATCACCTTCATTTTGGTATTTGTCTCTCAAGGGTAGGTTGTGAGTACTACAGTTGAAATAATTGAGGCTACGATTCTGTTGTGTTGTTGACGATCTTGTTGCATTTCCCAGCTGCAGCCCAAAATTTGTAGCATTGGGATTACCCATTGTTTTTCAAATTCGTGGAAATCTTTAAAGAGAGGAGAATGCTTCACTAAAAACGAACTTTGCATAATAGTTAAAAGTTGGTATTAACAACGCACCTTAGATCATTCATACGTCTAAACAGACTGTGAGAGCTGTGAAAACGTTGAAAAAATTGAGGTTGACAGTTCACCTCTATTTTGAGCAATGCAAGCACACTAACACGAAGTGACATACAAATCGCGTGTTTAAGACGTAGCTTGTCACGCACACTAAAGTAATAAACCTGTCTGTTTTCATCGGTTGACTAGCAGCAAGAGGCTCTATCTAGTCGTCTAAGCAACGCACAGTACCTATGCACAACGGGCCCTTTAATTTCTGACAAAACGCCAGCCAAGGATCATACTCCGTCAACCAGCTATGCTTAGGTTTCCACAGGTGACACTCGCTCGCTTGTCTTCCAAAAAATATAAAAATTCCAATATTGACAATGAAATATTTGTATGCCGATATATTGGCGAATTGTGCTGTACATCTACCAATTGTTCAGAACTATGTTACCACGATTCATAAAAATAAATAAATTTCATTTCATTTCAAAAAACAGACTCGTTTCTAGAACAATGATTAAAATACAAACGCGAATGAGTTACGGATGCAAGTTTGCTGTGATGTTTATAAAACAGTAGGCGTGTGTTTTGAGAATTTGTACGATATTTTCCAAATACTAACGCGACTAGTTCGAATTTCGGTTCGAATTGCTGGTATCGGCGAGCATGTGTTGTCAGATTATTTTATATAGGTTTTTATAACATATTGCGTACTAGATCTGCTCTGATGTTGCGAGGATTTGTGTACCACTCAGCGTACAACAACTACAATATAATAATGTACAGTCAGCGCCAAAAAGATAGCGTACAACGCAACACCCATCGTTACCATATACATCGATTCACCAAAAGTGACCAAAACGATAACGCCATCTAAAGTAGTCAAATATATCTAGACCGTACCTTTTGGAACGCTAATAGGCGTTAGTTTTTGATTTAGAACATTGACTCTATGACTACATGAGTGTAGATGCTAAGCTCAAAATAGTCTTTTCATCGTAAATACGTGTCGTGGGTGTGCTGCAAGACTCGAGCCTTGGACTAGCTGTTACTAAAAACGATTTAAAATCAATTAAAATTAAATAATAATAAATTGTTATTAGCAGAGCAAAAACAAACATTATAATAGGTACATAATATTATTAAAGTATCTATAACACTTCTTTACACGACTGTACATAGAAGTCTCTATCTATGACTAATATAATTATTTCATATAGTCTCCCCATTTTCAGGGAATTTGGTACAAGTTTTATTACAGCAATCATATTTTATGTGATTTTGACATTGCTGCGTAGCAATTTGGGGAAGTACAATGTATTAATATATTATGTAGAAATGTGTAAGAGGCCTGCTTTATGACTTGAAATAAACCAACAATCAAATTGATTTATTAGTATCTTACAACATGTTGATTTGTAAAACTTAATGTATATACATAAAAATGAATTGCTGTTCTTTAGTCTCGCTAAAACTCGAGAACGGCTGGACCGATTTTGCCAATTTAGGTTTTGAATTATTTGTGGAAGTCCAGGGAAGGTTTACAAGGTGAATAAATAGAAAAATGCTGCTACATTAAATAAAAACAACAAATTTTGTTTTTCCTTTGATGTGTCCATAATTTCTATGAAAGAATTTATTGACGCACGGTTTGACAGTTCTGCTGTGAAACAATTTCATTACGACAGCAGGGTGCATGTTTTACGAAGTAATTTTTGATGTTATGATATATTGTTGACAAATTCATATAAAAACATTATTTTATTTATTATATACAGAACAACGTCTGTCTGATTATGATAATTATGTACCATCATCACCATCATCAGCCGGAAGACGTCCACTGCTGGACAAAGGCCTTCCCCAGAGATCTCCAGGACGATCAGTTCTGCGCTGCCCACATCCAATATATTCCGGCGATCTTGACCAGATCGTCGGTCCATCTAGTGGGGGCCCTACCAACACTACGTGTTCCGGTACGTGGTCGCCATTCGAGCACTTCACTGCCCCACCGGCCACCTGTCTGTCAAACTATATGCCCTGCCCACTGCCACATCATGACCACATCTGTTTGGTCAAAACTAAGAAACTAATGTCAAGCGTAGCTGACTGTTTACGAGGTGTCAATCAAAGTCGATTACAGTAACTAAAGATTCGCTTACCTTTTCTATCTTGCTGTATATAATAAAGTTTTAATAATGTTATTAAGTAAGTAAAGGCGTACACGATATTAGATAATATAAGTTATTATTGTGTAAATTTGCCATAAGACAACAACGTGGGCTTCGTACTAAATAAATAAAAAAAAATCTCCGTTAGAGATGTTCTCTATAGCCCATTTAACCGACTTCAATAAGGAGAAGGTTCTAAATTTGATTGGTTTTTATTTATGTATGTACACCGATTACCCTGAGATTTATGATCCGATTTACGCGATTCTTCTTTAGTTTGATGCGGAATAGTTGTCTGTTGGTCCCGTGAAAATTTAACAAAGTTTTTTTATTTTTATGAAAATAAGGGACGCGACGAAAAGGACGTTTACTTGATGGTAACTGATATGCCTTCCGATTACGATGCAGTGCCACTCAGGATTGTTGAAAAACCCAAGAATTCTGAGTGGCACTACAATTGCGCTCGTCATCTTGAGATGTAGATGAGCGTCATCTTAAATTTTATTTTCCCAGTAATTTCACTAGCTACGGCGCCCTACAGACCGAAACACAGTTATATTTACAAATGACTGCTACACGGCAGAAATAGGCGCCGTCGTGGTACCCATAATCTAGCCGGCATCCTGTGCAAAGGAGCCTCCCACTGGTGGAATAGTTGCCATTTGGTCCCTTGAAAATTTAACATTGTTTGGCCTAGTACTTTTCATCTTATGAAATTATGCTACTATATTGTAACGGATGTTCTCAATATACTAACTACAGATAGATATAAATTACTACCTTCTACTGTCAGTAATTAGCTGTCAATAATCTGAAGCTGTCCCAATATACCCGATAAGTCATTCTTATCGCCTTATATTGGGACGCGTAAATTTGCAATTTCAATACAAACTTCTATCGCTGGTAAGCTATACGTCGTCCAATTGACAGACAGCGTGTACGGATAAGGTGAGTTAACGTCGATAAGTTTTTATTGGGACAGAAAAGTCAACGATAGTTACGATTTTTACCTCAAGTAAGAGATATACTGAATATTGGGAATGGCCGTAAGTCTATAGTGAGGATAGATACGATTCAGTTATTAAAATAGGTCGTCAATGTCAGTGGTGCGTCAGGGATCCCTGCGGGAGTCGAAACCTTGACCTATATTAAATTGGCGCACTGCGATACCGCCGAGTGACGTTCCCAGTATACGCCAAGCCACACCTTGCATCACTCATATTGAGGGCGTGGGCCTCTACGTGTAAAACAACAGATATACTATAAATATCCACCTTCGCACGACACGTCACAAGTTAGGATATCATCCCCACCATCTGGATGTGTGGCGGTCCTCCACAGTGCGGTTTTCTAGGAGCTGTCTCCCTCGTACTACAAAGCTGTGGAATGAGCTTCCTTGTGCGGTGTTTCCGGGACGATACGACATGGGTACCTTCAAAAAAAGCGAGTACACCTTCCTTAAAGGCCGGCAACGCTTTTGTGATTTCTCTGGTGCTGCAAGAGAATGTGGGCGGCGGTGATTACTAACACCAGGTGACCCGTACGCTCGTTTGTCCTATTATTCCATAAAAAAAATCATTTTACAAAAAAAAATACGGGTTGCACTCCGGGAGTGCCGGCATAAGTGAAAATTTGAGCTAGCGTTGTGCATTTTTCAATATTTTGGAATGGTTAAGGAATCATTTTTAGGCTTTATTTATTAGTATAAAAGTACGAGGCATGCCTTTTAAGTTCTGTCGATTCCATATTTCCCGGCAATTTAGAATCTGAAACTGTTCTATACTCGAATGTGTTTAAATTCTGAATCTCAAAACAGTTGAAAGTATTAGGATTAATGCTATTGTTTAGTCACGGGGTCGATTGGAATCTGTCAAGTTACGTACGAAAATGAATCTTTCTATGGAAAATGTGCGTGCAATGATTTTCTACAACTTGAGAAGAGGCCTGACACGGCTTCAGTGTTTTGAAGAGCTGACATCTGTGTTCAGTGATGAAGCCCCATGTCTCCGGACTGTCGAACACTGGTATTTAGTATTCCAGCGTGGGCATACTAGTGTTAGTCACAAATCTCGCGAAGGACGTCCAAAATCCGCCTTCACTGAAGATAACAACATTGCTGTGAGACAACTAATTCTCGAAAATCGTCATGTGACGTATCGAGAGATAGAGGCTCTATTAGGCATCTCAAGGACAATCATTCAGAAGATCTTGCATGAAGCGCTTGGTGTGAGAAACCTAGTTTGCCGTTGGATAGCGCATCTGCTTTCCGACAATCGCAAGGCGGCCCGCGTCAGATGGTGTAGGAAAACTCTGCAAAGGTTCAACCGAGTCAAATCACGTCTACGATATCATCAGTGATGACGAATCTTATGTCTACGATCCTGATTCTAAACAACAATCTACAATCTGGATCTTTCAACACGAGCCAAAGCCGACTAAAGTTGTTCGTCTCGAAGCTCTTCAAAGAAGATGTTGGCCACGTTCGTTGGAAAAACCGGCCATGTTGCGACTATTGCACTTGAAGATCGTAGAACGGTTAACGCAGAGTTGTTTACCACAGTTTGTTTACCACAAGTCATCACCGAACTTCGAAAATCTAACTCAAAGCGACGCATCATCCTGCACCACGTTAACGCAAGCTCACACATCGCTCGTCAAACGATTGAGTATTTGAAGCAGGAAAAAGTAGAAATTCTTCTTCCATGCGTAACCTAAGCCCAAACGATTTCATTACATTTCCTAAAATTAAGAAACGTCTTCGTGGTCAAAGGTTCAAGTCTGCTGAAAAAGTAGTCGACGCTATCAAGTCAGCCATTTTGAACACCCCCACTTTAGAGTGGAATAAATGTTATAATAACTGGTTTGAACGAATGGAAAAGTGTATTAAGCTACGTGGTGAATACTTTGAAAAACAATAAAAAGTACTAAGTTAAGCGAGTATAAGTTTCTAGTGGTGTTCTCTTTTCTTCAAACGACAAAACTTAAAAGGCATGCCTCGTACTAGCATTTATGTGGTTAAATATAATATTCATCTATTGCGCTATCGTACACAAAAATGACAATTTACTTTTTTTAATACTTAATTTAATTATTAAAATTTAATTTTAATACTTAACATAAAAAATTTAACACTTCAAATCCATTACAATTATTTTACATTAAAAAGTTCGTCTCTCAGAAAACTCAACTTTCATCCATAATTTCAACGACTGTCTTACGAATTTTCGATCAGGTCACGTGTCCTGACGCACGAGTATTTTATTGTGTAAGTCCCATCCCATGAAAAGTGCTCAACGCCCCTAAAGAAGTTTCCACTTCAAAAATATCAATAGTCCTCATAATTTTGCGTTGTGAAACATAAAAAGGATGTTTGTAAATCAGAGAAATACTTGGAAAATTTTATTGCAAGAAAAAAAAATTTAGGTTTTTATAGGTTTACAAAAACAGTTGGCATTTAGATAAAAACTAAAAAAATATTTATATAATATAGAACGTCGTCGATGCTGATATTTAGAATCTCTATCGTCACAACTCCGGAACTTGACCTCATTTTAACACGTTGGGTATGTTATATTGTCAAAGCAACCCTATCTTCCTACTGAAAGGGATCGATACAAAGGGTGCGTCGTTTGCAAGCTATGAATCACCGAGTAACCTTTGAAAGCCAAACCCAAATGTTTCAGAAAGTCTTGTGTTCCAGTACAATAATATCCTATGCTATATATTATATATAAGCAATTGGCAGTTGAAACAATATGCTGTCAGTACTATATACAGAAAACGCAGTTTGTCGATTTTAATTGGACGAAAAACGTGCAATTCGTACTTACGCACATATCACTGCAAAAAGTACTTTTTCACCGACTTCAAAAAAGGAGGAGGTTCTTTTTTATGTTTGTTACCTCAAAACTTTCGACTGGGTGAACCGAATTTGGTCCAGATCTGACAATGGCATCCATGAGAAAACCATAAGTCTTAAATTTGCTATACGTACGTATAGCAAAGTGGATGATAAATTTACGAATAACTCTATATAACGCCACCGATTTCGATGATTCTTTTTTTATTGGAAAGGATATTTGTCAAAGGATATAAAGGATAGGAATTTATAATTAGATTTATATAAAAAATATTAAATATATAAAATATTAATATTAAAATTAAATTTTAAAAAGGAATATATAAAAAAATAAAATAATCATAAGTTTTCACTAATTTAAAAAGCAGCTATTATTCATCTCTAAGATAGATTTGTTACTACATACATAGTTATACGTGAGATGTGCTTGAGTCGTGGGGAGGCGAGAGCGGTTCGCGGCGGAAGGACACCGATCCAAAAATAACAATAATTGTAACTAGAATAAGATTAATTAATTAGATTGTATAAAAATACGCAATTATTTTTGTACTTTTTAGTGCACATTATATCTATACGCGTTAACGACACATCTAATCATGAAATTCTATACACAACTGGGGTAGAGATGGACAGAGGATACATTTAATTCTAAAAAAATTATGATATGATGCGCGATTACGAATTTAATGCAGACGTAGTCACGGTTAGAATATAATCATCATATTATATCCTTCATATTACAGCGTATCAATGAGCAAAAGCACAATCTGTCTACGATTTTCATCCAGATCATGCAAGTCGTTCTTGAGTTATAAACGGACAAACATTTCAAAAAATTTGTGTCATTTAGTCAATAATCGTCTTTTAACCACAAAGTACATAATATAAAGATTATTATTTTATATCAAATGTAGCGCTCTTAATTACTAATAAATACAATCTCATAGACTTATCTCAGGCCGATAATACGTGTGATTTGTCAATGTGTCATGTAAATCCAAATCGGCCGTGAAGTGACAATAGGTTCGTTAACCTTTACAATCTTCTGTATCTCCCTTAGAGATATATTAGGAAAATGTAGGAAGTATTTGTATACCGCAGTCGCTGTCCGTGCTGCGTAACACGGTGCCTACTGAAAATCAGTGTCGAGTCTCTGAAGGCTCGACGTATACTGAGTGGGCCTCCGATTGGCAATACTAAAGTGATTGCACTGCTCCTCAATCTAATTGTTTTATTTATTTTAATTTTACTAGGTCTGTTTTAATTATTTTTTAGTGGTTTTTATAGTTTAAGTTCATAATTTTGTTAACTTATAATTTTAATCTAATATCTTACATTAAAATTACTTGTTTGTTAAAGTTATTATATTATAAACTATGACTAATTTTAGCAGTGTAATTATGTTGCCAATAAAGTTTTTGTTATTATTATTATTTCTTATTATATAATTCTCTTTCACAGTCTTCATTTGTCTATAAGCTAATATATTGTAAGTCTATTTAATCTCTTAGTATAGCCCAGCATAGCACTGGCACACAAGACTTACAGCCTCGCCTCGTACGTCACATTTACAACCAAAACAACCTTGCACGATACGTGTACTTATTAAGGGTTACTGTGTCTGCATCAAAGTAAAACTTAAATCTACGTTCAAGTCGTTTTGGACCTTATACTTATCAGAGTGAATTATTATGCGATGCGCCCGCACACCTTCACGCAAATTCGACACCCTGACGTTATTTGGTCAACTAGAACTAGGTCGTTTATATCAAACTCTATGTCTACTGATCCACAACCAGTGGACAAGAATTACAAGTTTTCAAATAATAAACAAAATTTTGACCTTGAATAACTTACGACGGGGACACGAGACTTAGAATACCAAAATAAATGTGTGAATAGCTAATTATCTGCTATCCCGCGCTTGACCTTTTTTTGCTTAGGCGACTGGCCTAACAATACATTTCTACGTACGCTTTCAACGCATCGGATATTGAGGGACTAGTAGCAATGGTGTGCAAAATGATGACGATACGAATGAATTAAAAAAATCGTAGTGACAAATGACCGCCATTTATTTTATTTAAAAAGAAATTTGCAATTTAGTTTGAAATACACTTACCGATGATAATATAATATTTGCAGGTTGTTGAAGAGTTTCTGTAATTAGTTTATATACAGTGGCGTAGGGGGCTTTGTTGGGGCCCCGTATAAAAATTTAATTGTGGGCCCTTATAAGTAAGTCTGCATAAAATTAAAAGAAATATTTATTCATCATAATTATCTGTCACTTTTTCCAAAAATTTTTAAAAACAATTCATATTAAATATACACTCTCTTTGCCTTTTATCAGCAATTATCAAAAGTTTTATTATTAATTTATTAATTTTTGCTTACGCACGTCCGTATAATATATATATAAGGGGCGTAGCTACATAATATATATGCTATATAATATATATATAAGGGGCGTAGCTACCGCCGTAGCAGGCGGTAGCTACGCCCCTAATAATATACTGAAATACACCATATTCATTCATATATGGTATATATAACGGCCGTTCCCAATATAATATCTACAGATTATTACTACCTGCGACTGTCAGTAATACGAGAGCGGCACTGAAAATTTCGGGAATCAAGGAAGTGACACAACATTACTATTTAAAAATGTATTTATTGCTTTTCGAAGTATTCTCAGCGAAATTAGACACATTTTTCCATACGATGGAACCAATCATTGAAGCAACCATTTCATTCGGAAGTTGGAGTCTCCAAAATGGCCGTTTTGTAGGCGTCCACAGCTTCTTCAGGTGATGTAAATCTCTGACCACGCAATTTATTATTTATTTTAGGTAAAGTATAGAAATCATTAGGGCTTAGGTTGGGGCTGTACGGCGGATGGTCTAATATTTCTATGTGTTCTTGCTCTAAAAACTCTTTTGTTCTGTGCGCGGTGTGAGAACTCGCATTGTCGTGATGAAGGATGATGCGGCGGTTGCAGTTCTCTTTACGGAGTTCAGAAAAGACTTGTAGCAAACAAATGTTAGCATACCATTCTGCATTAACCGTTCTTTGTCCCTCAAGAGGAATAGTCGCAACATGGCTAGTTTTGGAGACAAACGTGGCAACCATTTTTATGCAACACTCCATGAACGAACAATTTTTGTTAGCTTTAACTCATTTTCGAACACCCAAACTCGTGACTGGTTTTTTGTTTCGGGTTCGTACGCATATATCCAGGATTCGTCACCTGATACGATGTTGTATACAGCATTTGAGGATCCTGCGTGGAATCTTTCGAGAATTCTGACGCACCAAGTAACGCGAGCCGCTTTTTGCTTGAGAGCAAATGCGGTATCCATCGGGAAATCAATTTTTTTACACCTAATTGTCCATGCAAGAATATTTGTATTTGACTCATGCCAATGTCTAAAGTTGCCTTAATTTCGCGGTATGTAACATGTCGATCTTCCTCAATCAGCTTACGCACAGCATCAACGTTTTCTTTGGTGACTGCAGTTTTTGGACGATCTTTACGGGGATTATCACTGAGCTTGACACGTCCACGTTGAAATTCAGGAAACCAGCGATAAATTGTGGTTTTGGATGGGGCTTCATCACCAAATGCAGAAAACATCCGGTCAACACACTGTTTTTGTGTTAAACCACTTCGAAAGTCATAATAAATCATCGCTCTAGAATTTTCTCGAGTCAATTCCATTTTCTCAAAGACTAAACAAGTTTGAAAAGACCTTGTGACAAGACCGAGAATCTTTTTTTTAAATAAATAAATGGTATACGATTTTTAAAACCAAGGAGTCTTCAATTAAAAAGATTTTAATATGACAGGAACAGTGGAAATATTCCATTCCCGATACTTTTAGTGCAGCCCTCGTAAGCTGTCAATAATCTGAAGCTGTCCCAATATACCCGATAAGTCATTCTTATCGCCTTATATTGGGACGCGTGAGTTGCAATTTCCATACGAACTTCTATCGCTGGTAAGATATACGTCGTCCCATTGACAAACAGCGTGTACGGATAAGGTGGGACAGAAAAGTCAACGATAGTTACGATTTTTATCTCAAGTAAGAGATAGACTGAATTTTGGGAACGGCCAGGAGCTAGTAACTAGGACCTAGGATCTAGTAACATTACAAGAAGGTGCTGTATTATTTTGCAATGGCTATTTCTATTTGTATTTCTAGACCGAGCCTTGACAATAATTTGTTGCAGCCCCGTTAGAAATAATTGCGACAGTATTGCAGCAATTAAGAACTTGTTGATTGATACTGAAACAGTACATTATCAGTTTTGCCGTGTTGTTTTTTTTTATAATTTATTGAACTGGGCGAACAATTACGCAAGTGATTTGAAATTAATGGATCGTCGCATGGAAAGATCGTGGAAATCATTTGCCAAAGGTGTTTTAATTGCTTTTTTTTAAATGGAATATTGACTTTAAAATAACGGTAAATCTTATGGGTTAACGTAAATGTTGATTCCGCTGAGATTTGTTAGTCTAAAAGCACAATGCACCCACGGACGAGTAAAAAAATAAGGACTCCGTGTCACCTTACATAACAGTGAGGCACCAAAATAAGCCAGTAAACGTGTAAATACTTAGCCCCACGCATACACTTAAACTAATACAAGCCGATCGGCTGCCATTATGAGATTTGCCATCGTCTGTGACAGATCAGTTTGCGTCGCAATAAAATATTTAAAAAATGCTGTTGTGCGTTGTGAAAAAGTGTAAAAACAATAATATAAAAGTATTAGTGGGTATATGGTTATCTAAGGGAGAAAAAATTGTGTATCTGGTATACCCCGTAACCGCACACACACTAGCATAAAGGTAAGCTAATATCACGGCGCGGAGTCCTTCTTTTTTTACTAGTCCGTGAATACACCTACTCTTATTAACAAACGCAATGAAAAGTTACTCCAAGTATAAAATTACTTTTCCCTGTCATGTTCACCAGTGGGAGGCTTCTTTGCACAGGACGCCGACTAGATTATGGGTACCACAACGGCGCCTATTTCTGCCGTTAAGCAGTAATGTGTTAGCATTACTGTGTTTCGGTCTGAAGGGCGTCGTAGCTAGTGAAATTACTGGGCAAATGAGACTGAACATCTTATGTCTCAAGGTGACGAGCGCAATTGTAGAGCCGCTCAAAATTTTTGGGCTTTTCAAGAATCCGGAACGGCACTGCATCGTAATGGGTAGAGCGTATGAATTACCTCGAGGAACGTCCTGCTCGCCTCGTCCCGTATTTTCATTTAAAAAATGTTATTCTGTAGTGACAAAGGTAAGATAAAAACAAATAAAATTAAATTTTGAAAAACTTTACTTCGCGTTTATAAATAACACAGCTAAAGTCCAACCGGCGTATGTAACGAGTTATTAGCAGTGACGGATTAACCACGTAGAAAGGGTTGCAATTTTTACGGGCCCGCACGAAAGGGGGCCTCGCATATTTAAATTTAAAACTCACTCATCTGTATGAGGGCAATTTTTTGAATGAACTTAGTAAGATGTAGTATATTGCATTAACTTGATGCCACAAAACGTTAAACTCATACAAATCAGTCGCTGCGTAACCGACAATTTCCAATATGATATGAGATTAAGGAATCTTTGAAAGAATTTGCTAAGGGCCCCGCGCTTGTTACATCCGGCACTGGTTATTAATACCTAGTAAGAAGTACGTTACTAAGTGCTGGGACTAGCAATTAATTGTTTTTGGAGTTATACTGATTCCGAGTATAGCAGTAATCTTGCAGCCGGATCTCGTATTATCCTAATTCATTTTTATTATTATCATAGATGTAGTAAAAACACTAACGGCCTCACAAATAAACTTGGTATAAAGTTATAGCTGAGAATAAACCAAGAATATGCAAAGTTTATAAATAGACATTCTGCTAATGATTGACGGACGTATAACGTTTCCCGAGTTTTTCTACCAGGCTGCCTGACAATCGGAAAACTTCAGAATTATCATTGTATTGACAGTGTTGTCAGTGATATAGTCAACATTTTAGCGCTTATTACACTTCACTGAATCTAGTCGTCTAAATTCAGAAGCAACTTACAAATTAGAAGCTTCTGATCACACTGTCCTATATTTAGTTACTGAATCTGAGGGCTCCAGACATCAAAACATTGGCCTTTGCCTAGCCCTGCCCGTTGGCTCAATCCAAATAGAAAAAGAAGAACATGGGCGAAGGAATAATTATTACTGCGCGGAAAGTTAGCAAACACGTGATTCCATTTGACCACGTGCAACGCAGAGCAGCTCGAATTGTCGGGGTCCCAGTGCTCTGTGAACGGCTGGATCACTTGGCGTTGCGTAGAGACGTCGCTTCGTTGTGTGTCTTCTACCGCATTTATCACGGGGAGTGTTCCGAAGAGCTGTTTAACCTGATTCCTGCCGCCAAATTCCACCTTCGCACGACACGCCACAAGTTAGGATATCATCCCCACCATCTGGATGTGTGGCGGTCCTCCACAGTGCGGTTTTCAAGGAGCTTTCTTCCACGTACTACAAAGCTGTGGAATGAGCTTCCTTGTGCGGTGTTTCCGGGACGATACGACATGGGTACCTTCAAAAAAGCGCGTACACCTTCCTTAAAGGCCGGCAACGCTCCTGTGATTCCTCTGGTGTTGCAAGAGATTGTGGGCGGCGGTGATCACTTAACAACAGGTGACCCGTACGCTCGTTTGTCCCCCTATTCCATAAAAAAAAAACACGGACATTATATGGCTGCTTTAGAACCAGCGGACAAATTATCTACGAATAGATTCGAGATCGTTTGACATATTACTAAATCTTGTGACTCCGTTTAATTTAAAGCAAGATACTATTCTACAAGACAGTTTTAATGCAAAAGAAATATTGGTCGTAACACTAAGATTTATTGCAACAGAAAATTCAAATCAAGATTTAAAATTCAGTCCTTTAATATCCCAACGCCTGCTGACACAAATGATCCCTGAAACTTGTTGGGCTATTACTATTATTCGGGAACACAAAACAAAATTAGATACGTCCTCCACAAACGAAGAGCCACGAGCGACAGAAATCAGTAACTTAATGGGATTACACCTTCCTAAATGCGTTTCTAAATTAGTCAGTCAGAAACCATACTTATTTCTGAATTTAGGATACTGGATTGCCTAAATTCAGAAGCGACTGAATTCAGACGACTAAGTTCAGTGAAGTGTAATAAGCGCTTTTCATTTGCAGAATGCAGTTAATTTGTAAGGCCCTATAAAGAATGTTTGGTTCCACTACTTGTGGCTACAAATTGCAAAGGAATCGAATCGCCAGCTTGACATTGGTGAACAATGTAGGTACTAGTATGACTTACGAATGGACATATTGCTGATTCACGCGTCGGTCCGGTTTCTACGTCAGTACGTCCGCCTAGCTTTCCACTTTCCACAGCGTTTTATATTCAGCGTTGCGTCTCTGTTCAATTAACTAATTCATTATCGCCCTATATCATACTGCGATACCAAATTCGATTCATGTTTGAACCAGTGTGAATACTTTAACATAAAGACTTTCTTCCATATACAACAAAGCTGTGCAATGAGCTTCCTTGTGCGGTGTTTCCGGGACGATACGACATACGTACCTTCACAAAAAGCACGTACACCTTCTTTAAGGGTCGCTAACGCTCCTGTTATTCCTCTGGTGCTGCAAGAGAATATGATGACTTAACACCAGGTGACCCGTACGCTCGTTTGTCCTCCTTTTCCATAAATAAACTACCACCCATTCTAAAATTTATGCCTTCGGCCTGGGAAGAACGGGCGCAAGAAACTCAGCGTGCTTCGAAACAAAATTTCGTAAAATTAAGTAAATTTATTATTAAATAGTCTGAGGGCGGTCGCTCTATTCCCAATCTGTGGTATCATTACGACAGTAATTTAAGTTATAATTAAGTAGGTAGTAACCTTATACCACATAAACATTTTTATACTTTATACAACACAAAAATTTCTACCTATGAATTTTTTTTATGAAAAAAAGGGACGAGTAGTAGGTACGTACAGCTGATGATAATTGATACGCCATTTGAAAAAATCAAAAATTTTGAGCGGCACTACAATTGCGCTCGTCACCTTGAGACATAAGATGTTAAGCCTCATTTATCCAGTAATTTCACTAGCTTTATATTAATACAATAATGTTTACATTATTTCTTCACTGCAGAAATAGGCGCCGTTTTTGCACCCATAATCTAGCCGGCATCCTGTGGAAAGGAGCGTTCCACTGCTAAATACCGTAGGTACCGTGGGTACCTGGTATATAGTACCTAAGCGTTTAACCATAAAATACAACTGGTAACTATGGAACCAAAATAAATTAATATTATCATGTCATTGCTTGATCTGAGATATCTCGCCGGCGTAATGTTTCTATACAAACTCATAAACGGTCCAATACAATGTAGGTTACCTCTTATAGATTATAAACTTTGCCGCCCCATATTCTTTTTTTTTTTGTGAAAATAAGGGACGAGACGTTAGTTATAAAATCGTCAGTCAAAGTCAAATAAACTTAATTCAATTAGGCTTAAACTAAGCGCTTTTAAATCGTCACTATAAATATTTCTTTTAAATTACTGAATCTTCCATATTATGTTCGGAAAAATAGAGCTCGTGAGAAGAACATACAAGAAACTGAACGGCCCTTCTTTTCAATCAAATAGAGTATTCTACAATGGCTGTAATATATATATATATATATATATATATATATATATATATATATATACACAGAACAAATTAGTTTGTAGGGTGGTGCATCCAATAATAAATGAATTGTGTTTAAATAATATCAAATATTTCATAAAAAATTAATCGTATAAATATAAATTATCGTATATTGGATGCATCAACCTTTAGAGCTTCAATTCATTGTTTGTTTAAGGAGAATCGGTTTCCTCAAAGCGACTTTAAATAACTATAATTTAAAATAACTTTACCCAAGATCTGAAGTCATTATTGATTCAATTCGGTTAATATATCACATATAAACGGCCTTACAAATAAACTTGGTATGAAGTTATAACTGATGATAAACAAAGAAAATGCAAAATGTTTACAATATCGTTGACAACACTGTCAATACAATGATAATAATTATTCTGAAGTCTTCCCAATGACAAGCTGCCATGCAAATAAACGCGGGAAACGTTATACCTACGTCCGAACAAACCATTCGTAAGAAGAATGTCTATTTGTAAACATTTTAAATATTCTTGGTTTATGCTTAGTTATAATTTTATGCCATTTTTATTTGTAAGGCCGTTATAGTCTAATTGACAATAAATAACAAACAAATGATTTAATAAACATCAGTCACATAGGACGTGAGTCTCTATGCGTGCCGTCCTCAATGCATTACGTGACTGCAATACACAATGTTATTTATTCATCACTCGAATGCGATTCGACGTCTTCACCTGTGTTAGGGTCGTCAACCGTGCTTCTATCTTACTTATAGTATTGATATTCTTGGTTTATAAATGACTTTCTTAATGATATTACAGATTGGGAATGGTGCGATCGCCGTCAGGTTATTAAATAATAAGTTTTATTGTACGATATTACGTTGTAACCTTTACTTTTTATGAAAAAATAAAAGGAGCCTGATGAGTATGTTGTTTGAAAATTCTTCACTGTCAATCGTACGGATTGTTTTAGACAATTATCATATTGACTGTATTGTGACCCTAAAAAATCAGTGAAATCAGTCCAGCCATTTAGGAAGTAGTTTTATAGTGAATCTAAACCATCCTCGAATCCACTTGAACACAGACAGAAAATTTGATTCAAATCGGTCCAGCTGTTTAGGAGGAGTTCACTGTCAATACAGAAGAATTATAAAAAATACCTATATAAAGATAATAATATTTTCATTGGTTGTATTTAATACCTTCTTTATAACAATAATATTGTTTTTTCTCCAAATGTAAAATAGCTCGAGGAATAAATTTGTTTTATTACTCCAAAAAAATAACTTCTTGTGTGTCATAATAAAATCTACAACATTTTATGGGTGGTGCTAAGTAAAATATAAAAATCACCTTGTAAATTAACCACAACATCAACAGTTATTGTAATGAGAGTAGCACAATTAACACATAATTTTTGCACACTTTCATTTTTAAGAACATGTTAGAATACTTTCATACCAATTAGCGTCACTTTGTTCAACTTCTGCTTTAATTGCTACGAATGCTGATTACAGCTTATACATATCTAATTTACATCATATGAAATCAAATTGTTTGACACACATCAGGTATACTTTGAGTATTTACAATTTCAGTATTTAATCCAGCCAGGAGGCTTAGAAATCTTAATATATATATAAATTACGTGACACGTTGTTTGTGCGCAATGGATTCCTAAACTAATGAATGGATTTAATTGAGGATTACTTCATCAAGTGCAGTTTAGCCCAACTCGAGAGATAGGATAGTTTTTATTTCGATTTAGGACCCATAATTATTTTTATTTCCAATATTTGTTTTGCATGGACATATTTTCTATGAGAAAATTTATTGACGCACGGTTTGATAGTTCTACTGTAAAACAATTTCACTATAACAACAGGGACCATATTTTACGAAATAATTCTTGATGATATGAAATATTATTGACAATTCATAAAAACAGTATTTTAATATTTTTATGTACAGAACAATGTCTGTCGAGTCAGCTAGTAGAAATATATATTTATTTACCATAGGGAGTGACAATGACATAAAATATTGAAACGACACCCTTGAATCATCAGTATGTCATGAAGCCAATTAAAGTAGGCCAAGTAAAAACTGTGATAGCATTAATATAGCAGGAGCATTTAATTGTTTAAAAAACGAGAGAGAAAAAGGATTGACGCACTAGAAATGTGGTGTTGGAGACGAATGCTACGAGTATCTTGGACACAACGCCGCACAAACGTCTCGATACTTGAAGAGCTCAAGGTGAAAGAAAGGCTTTCATCTATAGTCAGAGCCCTTATCCTCAGATACTTCGGACATATCACGCAACGTGGAGAGCATGCCATAGAGAGACTTGTTCTTCAGGGAAGGGTCAGCGGCAGTAGGTCAAGAGGACGCTCCCCTATGCGCTGGACAGACCAGATCAAAGCCCTAACCAATACTCCCCTCAACACATGTGCCAGAGAAGCAACAGCCAGGGATAACTGGTGTAGAATTGTTCGTCGTTCGATGTTACCACGACTGCTCTGTCAAGAGTAATCCGACAAAGAAGAAGAATTTAATTGTTACTTGCATATTGAATTTTGTTGGGTTCAGTATATGTTTCTATCTTCAGAATCCAAGGATTCTAGATGTACAAAATGCATCTTTTTTCACATTAAAATTAGCAATTCACAAGCTTTTAACAGTTGTCTTTGAAATTTTAATGGCATCTTTCTCCTATGAGCACCTTAAATGTGTGCATAATAAAGCTCAATTATAATAATAACATATATCACATAGAAAACACAATCATCGTTATGAAATCAAATAAAATTGGTTTTTAGGGTTCCATAGCGAAATGGTAAAAAACGAAACGTTATAGATTCATCATGTCTCTCTGTCTGTTAATGTCACAGCCACTTTTTTCCAAAACTATACTGTTAAAACTTGGTAAGTAGATATATTCTTTGAACCGCATAAACATTTTCACTCAAATATAGAAATATAAAATAAATTTTGGGGGAATCCTCAAAAAATTTTTTTTCATCACATCCATACATCTATGGATAGGTCTTCAAAAATGAGATTCAGGTTTCTATTGCTCAGTGGAACGGTTAGCACAGTGGTTTAGAGCACCGGCACGGAACGTCAGAGGTTGTGGGTTTGAATCCCGCATCGTTTTGTTTTTCCAAATTTTATTTGTAGGTTTCTATTGGTTTGCAAGAGATCTAGTATGTTATTTTTTTTTAAATATGTTTAAATGATGAGAGCTCATTTGCACTGTATGATTTTGAGGATAATTTAATATCATTTTCCTTTCTATACAACTTTTATATTATGCTACTTGCTGCTATGGAACCCTTCATGGGTGAGTCTGACTCGCACTCGGCCACTTTTTTATCATATTATATGCATAGATCAGTCAATAAATTAGTGGGAGTAGATTCTGGGATATCATTTACGTAAAAAAATTTTAACTATGCTAATTATTGGAATAAAATGGGTGAAGCATTCAAATATGTTGAGGAGGTTCTGAGGTGAGCATGTACACACACAGACAAACATTAAAATTGTATGGCCTCAATAATAAAATTACCTACAATGTATATAATCAATTGGTCCCTCACTTTAAAAAATAACAAATTGTTTAGACTTGAAAGAGTGACATCTCAAGTCAATTTCCTAATATGCAAATATTGGGGTTGAGCAGGTTATCAACTGTACAGTAGATCCTGTAGAAGAAGATGAATGAAAAAGACATAGAAGATTTATCAACTATACATAACTCTAATGGTTGGCTCAGTGGAAAGAGCACTCTCACATAAAGTGAGAGGTTGCAGGTTCAGGTCCATCATCATATCATTCATAATTTTTTTTTTCTAGTTTAATTTGTATTATTTTTTTATGAATTTTTATAAAAATGTAACAAATTATTGTAAGCTAATAAATTTGGTGTCTATAAAAACACTTTGCTGAAAAATAAGTACAGCCTTACAGTTCAGTGAAAATATTAAGAGATGTATTGACTATCAAGATTTGTATATTATTTTGTGGACACTAGCTAGTATCCAGGCCGTCACAAATTTTCAATAAGAATTTAATTATTTAACTAAAATCTACGTAAGGTTTTGCTTTGGTTCGTCCTGGTTTTAACATAGTAAACAATAACAAAAACATTTTTATTAAATTAAACATTTGTATAGGTATTTATATATCAAATAAAGAAGAAAAGATGACCTTAAGGAGGTCAATTTCGCATGAGCCCGACAGTTAATAATATTGTTTATAAATTTAAAAATTCACTTACGACCGGTGCAGGGGGGGATTTATCATTCAGACAATAATCCAACAGGGTTAACACTAAACATAATTATTTGTACACTTACACATTACAAAAAAGCTCATTTTTAACACACCTATATTGTTATTGTAAGAAATTACACCAGCAAAACTTGAGTTCGAGCAATCGATTATTATGACTTGAGGAAATCCCTTTATAAAATGCACATTATTATGACACAATTATACGTAAGTACTACAATTAAGAGCCAGAAAAAAACTTTTGCATACTAAAAAGTAATATTTTTCATTAATCTAAATAGAGGTAAACAAAACTCGCATTTCTCAATGTACGCCCGCACGATCGTAGATGATACATGTTAATAATAAATAATAATTATTATCACAGCAATTATTGGCAATTAGGTTTTTTTTAATTTATTTAGTGACACGGGATGCAAGGCTATAGGCCTGGCAATTTAGTTTTCTGTTATAGGTGTTGCCTAACTAACAGAAATCGATGAAAATTTGGGTAATAAATCTAGTATCGTTTGGTTAAAGTTATGGGTTCATGATACTAAGACTACTCTTGGAAGGAAACTTACCTCTTTTGGAGAAATTAACAAAAAATGTATCTGAATTAAAATCAGATAATAATTTAAATGTGAAAAGGAAGACAATTAGGTACCTTCAATAAATTCCGGCACTCATCCGACAGAACACACATGCATACAAACCGCCATTTTGTTTTCATGCTGCTTTGAACAATTACTTTTACATATTTCACACAAAGTTGGTGTAATACAATACAAAATTTGGCCATAAGTAGCACAAAATATATACTTTTAATTTTTTTAACTATTGTCTTAAAATAATACCCCGTTGTTTTATAAAACCCCATAAAAAGAAGTCGAGAGGAGTGGGGTTGGGCAACCGAGCATCACCTGCGAGGGCGGAAGCGCCCAATCCATTATTTGCCAAACACCGTGATAAGCTGGTCACGAGAAACATGGAATGTGGAGAAGCTCCGTCTAACTGCAACCATATCCGCTTATTGGGCAGATTATTCAGTCTTCGTGAATGACTGCCCAAAAATTAACAGAACACTTTTCTGATGGGAAGATTCCCTCAATAAATGGGGATTCGTATGGATCCAGTGACACATCGTTTGTCGGTTCCACATGCCGTTTCGAGTAAACGTGCTTTTTCCTGTCCAAAACACATCTGAGTAAAAATGTTGGTGAGACATTTTTTCTAGTACCCACTTGGCAGTAAGACTCTTTAATCAGCTTCACTCGGGGCAGCACCACCTGCAGATTTGGATATTTATTATGGAAATAGTATAAGACTCGTTGTTGAAAAGAGGATGTAAGGTAACGCAAAGAAACTCCTTTTTCAGGTGTTAGGGTACTATGTGCTAATTTTTCCTGATTTCTTGGACAGCTCCCAGCATTGTCTGGCCATAAGTAGTGTATACACGAGATGCGCCATACCATATGATAGTTATGTAGCGCATCTCGCGTATATCTCATAATACGAACGAAGAGCTAATTTTGGCAGCATTCGCCATACAATAAAACCATATCGGTGTACTCTGGCAGCACTGTAAAAATGCTTTTGTCTAGGCAATTAGTTTAATTAATAAATACAATTACTTTTTACTTATTAAGCTAACTTTCTAGAAGTTCAATTATTAAATACAATAAGTGTTTCATTATTAATCATTTGAAGTAATCACGCAAACAACTCTGAAATGTGAACATTGAATACTCAAAGTAACGATAAACGCCAAATTGAGTGTATTTGACACCAATTTTTGAAAGTCGTAAGAGTAGACCCTACTAGTAGTCCTAGTCCTCGGTATAAAGTCGATATCGACATCTACAATCTGACATTTCTATATGTCACATGGGCAGGAATACTAACATAATAACGACGTTATTAACATTATTGAGTTGGTATAAACTCACAATGCACGTTTTACATTAAACTGAATATCAATTTTTTTTGGCACTGTCGGCCACCCACAGAGTACTTTTACGTCTCAATATATAACTTTATTTGAAAGTATTTTGTATGTACATGAAATTGTAAATTTTCAAAGAACGGCGACCGCCTTAATACATTTCCCGTTTTTGTAGATAGTGTGGTCTTTTCTTTTGCAGTCACTAAACAAATCCTAACTGCGATGCCCTATGAAATATTAAATAAATTAATAGTCTAAATAAGTTACGTCAATTATTTTAAACACCTGCGTTTTTGTTAAATTAAATATCAAAACATTTTTAATAACAGCATTACAAAGCAAACTTATGTCTGTGGCCTATGGACTTGCATCCCGTGCCACTCAATAAATAAATTAAAAAAACTTATGTCAGTAAATATGGTAACTTTGATAACTGATTAACTGCCTTCAACTGTCAACGCCAATGTTTGCATAACAAAAACCGACATCCGAGTGTTCATCTTATATCTACGGTTGTGAAAGAGACATACAGTGTGACCAACTTATCTGTGAACTGATGGGTGTCGCCATCGTCGGCCAAAGTGCACAAAAGTCGGGAATGTCGACACATTTACATACACACGTCACAACACGTATCGTAGTATCGCAATAAAACACACGGAACACTCGAAAGTAGTAGACACTGACAGTCGAATGACATTTCAATGTGGCAACCGTAGTTCCTATTTTTGCCAATTCAGTTAAGTTGGTATTACTATACTCTTAATTTGACGTCTTTGACTGACTTGAAGATAAAGCTTTGGAAATAAAAAAAAACTGTGACGGTATTGCCAGCATGCACTACACAGTAGTTTTAGTATACTGCATGTACAAATACTTACAAAAACTATGTTCATTTAAAATGAAAAAAAAAAGGCAAATATAATTGATACAAAATACTAATGGCTGTTATTTTTACAATAAAACAATAAATTCATCGAATCCATACAAAAAAAAAAATTGAGTTTCAGATATTAGTGATAGTGACTTTGAAATTTTTTTGTGCAAGGTTTATAATTATTTTAATCATCAAATAAAGCTAGAGTGGAAGGCATCAATGAATGAATTAATTAAATCTAAAAAACTTTCAATTACAAGGTTTAAAAAATAAAAATAGAAGAGACCACTTACGGACAAGTCCTATTCAAGGTCTATTCCAGTTTAAAACTTCATTACTGATGAGTCTGTTTGGCAGTGAAATAGGATATATATAGCTCATAAGAATTTCTACCGAGTCTCAGTTATTATTTTTTTCTTATCACATTTTTATTTTGATAAAAATATATTCAATATCAATTTAAATATGTTGAATTTAATGAGTATCACACATCTGTTAGGTTTCTTAGATGAGTTCCCGGTGCTGTGATTGTCATGCTCACTTTAAATGGCACTGCTCGTGGCGACGTCGTACTTATTTCAAGTGTATGCGAATTTATGCATCAACTGCGCTCGGTATCTACTCTTTTGGGTTTTTTTAAATTGTTAATCACTTATTATTAGTAACAAAACTTTCCAATGTTTATTTATAAGGTCGCTAGTTTACTTATATTATTTCTAGTAATACTTACAAGTATATTATATACCTAATATGTAAAATTCTCGTGTCATGGTGTTAAACTTTGAACTCCTCCGAAACGGCTTGACCGATTCTCATGAAATTTTGAGTGCATATTGGGTAGGTCTGAGAATCGGACATCTACTTTTTATCACCCTAAATGTTAAGGGTGGTCCACACGATTTTTTTTTTTTTTTTTGATTTTTTTTTAAATTTGTTTGATTATGAGTTAGCATTAAAAAATACATACAACTTCAAATTTTCACCCATCTACGATTAACAGTAACTTTTGTATCGCGATTTTAATATCGGCAATACAACGTTTGCTGGGTCAGCTAGTAGTAAATAAAACAAGAAAGTAGAAACAAGCACATTTATTGAATACACATAGATAAAAGCTTATATACAAACATATTTCCTCACTCCAACTTTGGTCAAATCCTGAATATTATTCAAATCAACAATTTTTGGTTAATTCAACAAGTTATACAAAACAATTTCAAAAACGCTACAGCATTAAAATTAATACAAACAACTAATTAATTATTTATATAATATTACACATTATCGCTATTGTAGGGAGCCGAACCATAATGCACCAAATTTTTTTGAATTTAAATAAAAAAAAACCGTACAAGAAGAGGGTAGCCTGAAAATTTCTTAGGTATTTTCAAAGTACCCTCGTTTGCGGTTCCGTGTGAAACATGGCTGGCCTATATAAATTTCGAGACAGATTTGACCACACTCGCAACACCGCTAAAAGATAATATAATATGATTTGTATCGGTTAGCGCTGAGATCGGTACTACATACTAACGCCCACCATGTGAGTCTGTCACAAACATACATACATACTTTATCTTACAATTATTATTATAATCAATATGATTACTTACAGTGAAGTATTCGATAGCTAACAACTTAGACTAATAGTAAATATAAATCTGCTGTGACGGTGGTACAACCGACAGTAACACTTTGCATGACTACACCCTATTGAAGTTAATTTATGTTATACCATTTTCCAATACTCCTGGGGCACAGGCAGAAACAGCTTCATTGGACATTGCTCTTCCTATTAGTGAGATATACATTGACTTGTTATTACTGAGTGTGCCACTAACGAAGGATTTTAAAGTTTATCTCATGTCAGCGCATGGTGTTAACAACTCCAAATCTTAAAAAAAGGCACTTAATAGTAAAGTAAACTCGAAAAAGAGTTGCCATATTATTAACATATTTTAATCAGAATACCACTAACTAATATCTAATAAAAAATTTAAATAATATTATGAATTATATTTTACACTTATACCTTTATTACAAATTAAAAATATTAATTATAAATATTACATACATTTATTTATTTTATAAAATCGACCCTTCCTATACACTTCAACCTGCCAAATATGTTTCCCTAGAATCACTATTGATATATATTCTACAATATAATATTCCTACTGTCACATATTTATAAGAACAAAAACATCCAAATTTTATGAGGGCCATCATACAATAACACTATCACATGGGTTTTGAGAGCTTCGCTAAGTTCTCCGTTGCAATTAAATTTATATTTAGCAGAAGTTATACCTACAGACTTTCTAGCCAAATGTCTTAACAATCTACTGTAGCTATGTTTGTTCTCTCTAGTATGAACAAATTTGCTAAGCAGCGTAGACACTCAAGTCTCAATCAAGTAGCTTGTACTGCCAAAAGATGAAACCAATGCCAAAAAAAAACATGGCTATTTAGAGGCTACACACTATTAAAGATATCATGAAAGTAATCACCTGATAAAATCAATTTTTGGCACAATGCTAAAGAAAAAGGTACTTGTTTCTGTATGACAGCAAAAACTCCATCATATTGGAAGAGCATTTCTAGAGAAACATATTTGCTACACTAATCTAAATAGTATCTAAAATCTTATATTCTCATATTATCACAAAACGTTAGAACTTGGAAGAATTGTTAGTGCTTGAACATCAACGAAGACTTACAGTCGCTAAGGAACAATTATTATTTTAAAAATTACAATTACGTTTAAAAAAAATCACTTAAATGCCTGTGAGGTTTGTCATACGCTAACAATTAAAACAATCTTAAGATAGAATAGTTAGCATATGGTTTCCAGAATTTAATTAATCATTTATTTAAAACAATAAAACTTATGATAATTAAATAACTAGAACAATTTGTTATTTTAAAGTGATAACACTCACTTCGGGGATTAATTATATAAATGAAACATGTAAAACTCCCAGATTGTGGCTCCACCTAATGGATCTACTTAACAGTTGATCAGTTGAACAAATATACCAAAATTTGCAACCCATTCGTACTCGAACGGCTGTTGTAAAGAGGGCTCGGACGGAACCCAAGAGCTCGCGGGTTCGAGTCCCGCATCATTCATAAATTTTACTTTATTTATATTAATAGGCTAATAATTACTGAACGAATCAAGCAAATTATGACTTATATTTATCAAACAGCTCCTATATTATTAAACAGAAGAAATGTGCATTGATAACATAACTTTGGACTAAATTATGTTTAAGGCCCCTGTACACATAAAAAGAATAAATAATAAATGTTACCTAAACTAATATTATAAAGAGGAAACATTTGTGTTTCTGTATTTATGTTTTCACATAAAAACTACTGAACCGATTTCAAAAATTCTTTCAACATTAGAAAGTTGCATCTTTACTGAGTGACATAGGCTATATTACAATTTCAAAAAAATATGGATCCCTAATAAAAATGCAATAATATAACCCAATTTGTGAAACAATTAGTCATAAAAAATCTGTCATCGCGTGCGCTGCGGAAACTATTGATGATAGGAAAAAAATGTTCTACACTATTATAGAACGTATCAATATCTACAAAAAAGTCTGCAATACCATATGTCCAACTACACTAGTTTTACGTCAATACTATTATGTTTATTACACGTCATTTTCATATTACATTTGGCTGATTGCAGATTTTACTGAAAACAAAAATGCATACAGAGAACGTGCTGTTAATCATCTCCCTCCTCTATCACTCGCCACATCACACCTACTTTCTCTCTCTCTCTCTTTCTTTCTGTAGCGTTATTTTTTTGCCGTGAGTTATATTTGTGGACCCGCCCTAAGTTTACAATAAATTTCTTAGGTGGGTACACTAAAAAAACTATATTATTCAACCAGGTATTAGTTAAATAGGATATTAAAGTTATTTCACATGGTTTGTTAAAGCTATATGTCATTACAGCCATAGTAATTATCTATTAGGTTATTTCATTACAGAAATGAAACATCTGAATGATATAAGAAAATCAATGATATTTGAGGGTCTCCTACAGCCAACTTAATTGGGATGTCAGTTGCATTGCATTCGCAGATATCTTGGGGTTTACGGAATAAACGAAACAAAAAAATTATTGCTTTAGAACAAATATTGTTTTTTTTTAGATATTATATACTGTATAAACAAGTATTGACAGTGTTGTAGAATATAGTATAGACTATATTATATTCGGAAAACTTCAGGATTATCCAATCATAATTCTGAAGTTTACCGAATGTCAAGCAGCCTTGAAAATAATCGCGGGAAACATTATACGTCCGAATAAACCAATCATAAGCAAACTGTCTATTTGTAAGGCCGCGAGGGTTTTGATGTGGGTATGCGTCTATCTCGCGCGAATATCTTACTACCAACTACTGACGCAATTAAATTATCTGATGGGATTTTTTGCTGTGAAAATCCCGAGATTTAACCATCATCAAGATTGATTTAGTAGAGAAATTAATATTTAAATTATCTCAGTTTATTTTTGTAACGGAGATTCAACTTGAGTTTTGTTGAAGTTAAGTCAAACTTCCTGCAATTCGTCTCTCTGCTCTATAAATATTTTTTACCATTAAACCTATCCTATAATTATCCAGACTACTTTTTATAATTAAAAGCTATCACATTAGCGGATCATAATTATATTTTACTCTGAAGTATCGGGGACAAGTTGATATAACTTGTCTGGGAATTTATTATAACCTATAATCAATGTCTTTCTATACACATATCTAAGCAGTCTGATAGCGGAAAGTGTGCTTAAAGACAATGTAAGCCCACTTTTCTCCTCGTGTGTCAAGTGTCACTGTCCGAAGCATTGAACTGAATGAATGTTTTACTTACTGCTTATTGACCAATAATATTTTAAACAACTTTGTATAGTAGTCAAGTAGTTTATTATGTTGTTTATTTGTAGAATGTTCCATATTTTGACTTTGTTTTTTTGCGTCGTGACTTGTCTGTGTATAGAACGTCATTGCCTATACTGTACAAACTTCAACGTTAAAAACAATTATTAATGGATAATAGTGCTTAATACTACAAATATAACTGAAGGCACGTTATTGGAAGTAATATTGTAGCAGCATTTGAGTGCTAATTGGTTTCAAGTGTTAAAATAAACTATATAATATGATACGGCTGGTGAGAAACTATATATCAGGAGATTACTTACTCGTAATTACATTCTCGTGAAAATTATGTTGTAATAAAATTAGATTCTTCAAATAAATGAAAATCAGAAGTACAAACTCCAGGTAAAGCAAGCTAATCGGTCGCATTAGAAATAAAGAAATGCGCTCCCGGAGTGGCATTGCTGATGTGGGTGAAAAAACTATCGGGCCAAAGTGGAACTGGGCCGGGCATGTATGTCGGATGCACACAGAGCAATGGGCACAGGTCGTCACGCATTGCTGTCTCATAGACAGACCCCGAAAACGAAGGCGTGACAATCTGGATGCCTATAGTAAGACCTGGTAGGAGCTGGCAAAGGACCGCGATACATGGAGTAATAAATGAAGTCGTGACACATCACCGCACTGCGCGACTATTTCGTTAGATAAGCGCAAGCGCCGACAGGTCCGTGTCTCGACTCTTTCGGTTTCTACTTTAGCGCCTTGCGATTCTCCGCTAGGTGACGACGCTTTACGTATTTAATTACTGCTGTATATTATATATTAAAAATCCCCCTTTCAGTCCTCTTGAAAACGAGATCTGAAAAGGTCTTGAAACGTCGGGTTAACTAAAATAATAATAAAAATTTAACTTTAATAAAAACTTTAGCAAAAAGAATTTACTGAGCAAATGAGACAACATCTTATGTCTAAAGGTGACGAGCGTAATTGTAGTGCCGCTCAGAATTTTTGGGTTTGGCAAGAATCCTGAGCGGCACGTCTCGTCCGTTATTGTCATAAAAAATATATCATCAACGTTATAAATAAAATCTGCTTTTGCTTGCAATTAAGGTAACTTAAATAGGTGGGATTCTTTGTGCGTACTTTTTTCATGGAACCACGGTGCGGTGGTAGTATTAATTAATTAATGATCTTAAAGTTATTTATAAATATAATAAAAAATTGACATACTTCTAGGAATCGCTTCACATCACTATTTATTAATATGTTCTTATTTTAAGCTATTAGTGCGATATGAAGTTGCCACGATTCGTTCTGCATTTGCCTCTCTGAGACCTAATTGTTTGTTAATGCGGAACTATACGCTGCAACGTCGGAGTGAACTAGAGTTTGGCGAGGGGTAAAGTAAAGTTTGACTTGAGGCCGAGACATCTGCATCATTCTTAAACATATATATTATAAGTATTTATTAAGTAAAATATGTCAATTATTGTATTCACGGTGATAGGTGATGTTACAGTGAGCTTTAGTTTGAACTACTTTTCAATTTATATATATTTATACCACACAAAGCGAACAATTCGGCATTTTCGTTGCGCGGTCCGTATCTGAATGCCGACTGAACGCGCATTAAACGTCATTATGTTAGTAGAGATCTCTTGAACGGTGCGCGCTTCAAGGAGAAAGCTTAGCAGCCAACCAATTTTTGGTCCATCCAACTATTTGGTTTTTGCTTCCAACGTAGAACGGGCTTTTCGGAATGACGAACAAAATAAGCTATAAATCTAAAACACTGAATTACTATTTCCGTACAAAACAAGTAGAAATTGCCAACTTTTGATAGTGCAGCAATGAAGAGACCTAGAGGTAGACAACAGATGCTATGGACGGATTACGGAAAAGTGGTTACGAATTGGATGGAAGCAAAACGGTGAAAACTGTAGCAGGTCTACACCAAACTGGTTAAAGAAACACCAAAATTACAGAGGAGAGAGAGAGAGAGAGAGAAAGAGAAAGAGAGATTAACATTTTGTTAGATTCCTTACCATACTTTAATAACTATCTATAACTAAAATATTATAAAAGTAACAATGTTAACTTTTATTATTCCAAAACTTATGCTACTTTGTATGACGACATTGTTAAGAGGGGATTCTACGTTTTCGCATCGGTTATAATTTAGTATAACAAATTTTTCATCACCAAAAGGTTATGTGGAACAGCTAAGTGATCGAAAATATGTAAAGTCAAGATTATTTCTACTTATCCTGCCTAAAATAATGGACGCAAAACTTATTCAATAAAAATAAATATATCTCTTCGAAGTTATAATTACTAACTCCATTAGATTATAAGTTAACTTAACAATCGATGGATAATAGTTCTCCGTACCGTAAAATAACGTTTTTATTATTGAAGTGAAAACTTCTTTAGCGGCGTTGAGCACATTTCTTGGGATGGGTATAAAATGTTAAACTCGCGTCAGGACACGTGCACCTGATCGAAAATTCGTAAGTCGTTGAAATTGATTTTTCTGAGAGATAAACTTTTTTATGTAAACTAATTATAGCATTTCTGAAGCCGCGCACTACGAGCACAAATCAGCAGTATGAGACGGGACGCGAACCCACTACACTCTTACCTTGATGAAGGAACTTCAAATGGTCCGAAACTAGTCGGTACCCAATCCACACCCATAAAACGTGGGTAAAGCCGTGTTTAGTAAATAAAGTTATAATGTTTCACAAAAGTTTTAATAATTTAATTCTTTTTTTCCTAATACGTAAGTTGTGTAATGGTAATAGTATAATTACCGTGTATGTGTGTCATTTAGATGATATGTCCAAGCAATATGCAATACGCCTAATATAGATTTATGGCTGTATTATTATGGCCGGTTATATTATCAATCATTTGTTTTTATACTATCGGAACAAGTCAAGGGGCGAGCAGATGTAAAACGGCGTCATTTATAAAATCGGCAATATCTTAGTTCTTAAACTTAAAACGAGCTATTAACACTGCATTTGGTATTAACCAATAACTAATTTTTTTATATGGGTGGACATTGTTTTTTCAATAATTTAATAAATATCTTAATATGAGCGTACAATCCTGTTGCAAGTTCAAAATGTTTAAGCTTTTTACATCAAAGTACTGTCAGTCAAGTATGTAAATATTTTAAAAAAAAATACTTTTGAACCTTTTTTTAAAATGGCTGAAAATCGGAAACTATGTAAAAATAGTCATCATTTTAATATCTTGTATCTATGTGAACGGATTAATTCAAAGTTAATGTCAAATCGGTTCAGCATTATGTGTATACAGACATACTAATTTAACAAAGCCAGATAAATGTTTGTTTTTAATTGACCCTAATATCCAAGGGGGTAATTGACGACAGACAAAAATAAATTCATAAAAAGAAATATTGTGAATATTTCTGTGGTATAGCTTGATTACAATATGGTTGATGATAGAATTTGGATTCCTCTTCTATAATGTGTATACACGCCTATTTTCGAAAAAAAAAACCTATTTTTTTATTAAATCAGCAATATAAATAGCTGTTACGCAACTTACTATATTTTTATTTTAGATACAATGATCTAAGATAAAAATACGTATGAATAGATAGAGCCTCTAGAGCCTGCTAGACAACGATGAAAACAGGCCAGGTTTGTAACTTTAATGTGCGTGACAAGCCACGTCTTACACTCGCGATTTGTATGTTACTTTGTGTTAGTTGTGTTGTGCATTACTCAAAATAGAGGTTAACAGTAAATCTAAATTTTTTCGACGTTTTCGAAAACGTCTGCCTTTTGGTGCCGCATGGCTTATTACTGTATTTTATTCTTTTAATTAATAAATTAATAATTATATATTTATATTTACCCCATTTTTATGATTATAATAAGAAAGGAGTAATTTAAATCCAAATACTATTATTCAACAAATAATTTTTGATTTAGGTAATAAGAGTCCAGATAATAAATCACGAAACGTTTATAAGTCATGTTTTCGTATCAAAACCAACTGTAATTAATTGGTTAAAATTTTAAGATATATAACTTTATCGTATTTTAGTTTTCAACTACCATTTGAATCAATTTAGGGCACTTGAAAACAAACCCTGCATACCGATTGATATGAAACTCTAAAACTCGGGTTTGTATTATGATGCTTTCAAATTTTGCCTGCTTATAATTACGCCATAGAAGTTACCAGTTATCACCACAAAGTAAGGAAAAAAAGCCATCACAAAATAAATATTATTTTCTGCCCGATGAAACAATAAAATAATTTGATAGATCGGTAATATCTAGAAATAATCTTATTGAAATATGAGGCCATAAGAACCATAGAGGGCTATATAATTTTTTTACAATATCATTGTAAAAACAGTGATTTAATAAATAATAATTATTTAAGTTCAAGTTAAAACACTTTTCGGCAACCCTGGTTCTTTCAAAATGATTAATTTTGAATTAGAATTAAAAACTTAATAATATAAAAATTTTAGTTACCCCACCATGATTCTCATTGCCCCATAACTTCTTTTTAATGCCAATAATTTATAAATCACTTAAATATTATTTCAACATCTCCTTGTTACCCAGCCTGTCGATCTGCCTGTCTATTCTGATGGGTGAGGTGACAGACTTGATCATCTCGACTAGTTTCGAGTCGACCCGCGGCTTCTGGAGTCGTTTCGCGGACCTCGTGCGGAACTTCGCCGACTCCTGGTTCAGGATTGGGTTGGGCGTTAGCGATTTTATACACCTGCAAACATAACTTATATTTAGCTTTGGGAGAGGAAGGCTTCTTTGCACAAGATACGGGTACCACAACGGCGCCTATTTTTGCCGTGAAGCAGTCATGTGTAAGCATTATTGTTTCGGTCTAAAGGGCGCCGTAGCTAGTGAAATTACTGGGCAAATGAGGCTTAACATCTTATGTCTCAAGGTAATGAGCGCAATTGAAGTTTTTTCAGAATTTTTGTGTTTTTCAAGAATCCTGACCGGCAGTGCATTGTAATGGGCAGGGCGTATTACCATCAGCTGCTGAACGCCCTGCTCGTCACGTCCCTTATTGTCATAAAAACATTCATTTGTGTTGCTTCCACTACTATATTGTTTTAATAGATCTGACCTTGCTGCTTCTCTCAGCTTGTTGGTGAGCAGTTCGTTGTTGAGCCGCGCCGCCGCCAGCTCCCGCCGGAGCTGTGCCTTGCTCGCCTTGTGCAGCAGGGGGTGTCTTCGTATCCTGGCTGCTGACGGACGCGACCTCGGGTTCGGCTGCACCATATCCTGAAATCATGCTTCTAATATCAAGTACCTGTTCGAATTGAAGCTCTAACAACAACATTATTTCGACATGCTGCATGCTCACAACACTTAGATGGGTGTACTGTTTTTGTTTTATAAATACTATAGTTTTCCAAACGTTGTGTGTTTTCTTGGGTGTAAATTTCGCCAAGATTCAAGACTAGTCAGTTAAGTGCTAGAATTTGGCTTGTCAACATCTCCTGAGGTCGCCTCGTGTAGACGCGAAACACGTGTCGAATTGATTAAAAGACAAATCTTAACGGAATTTACACTCAAGAAAACTCACAAAATTAGTATAATTATGGATTTCAGTAAAATAACGCCTAATTTAAAAAAAAAATCTCAAATACCATAGTAATACAACAGATTGTATTTTTTTTTGTAAAATGTCAAACGAGCATACTTATGGGTCACCAGATGACATGTAATCACCGCGGCCTTTGAGCGATTGCGAGCGTTGCCCACAGAATCGAATAAATGTTCATACGAATTTGTAATCCGTAAACACATTGGGAGGTGGCGGGCGACGATCAACCCAGACAACAGATGCACCTAATTCACCGCCAACACTGATTTAGTGCCAGTCCTGGGCTCTTACGAAAACTCAATGCAACAAACTTTCAATTTATCAGCGCGCAATAGAGAGAGACATGCTAGGCGTTAGGAGAAAGGACAGGAAAAGATAAGGCTGGCGATAGGAGTTGGAGACTTTTCGGTAAAAGTGAAAAGATTGAAGTGGAGATGGAATGGACATACTTCATACATGGTTCGAATCCCGGTAGGTGCAACCATTTATATGATGAATATGGATGTTTGTTTCCGAGTCATGGATGTTTAAATGTATTTATGTATGTTTAAGTAAGTATATTGTATTAAATATATCATTGTCTTGTAACCCATAACACAGGCTATATATGCTTAACTTGGGGCAAGATAATTTGTGTAAAAAGTGTGTCAATATTATTATTATACTATAAGAGGAATCGATAAGTGGAGCAAAAAGGGTACAATCAGGCACAAAAAAATCGGAAAAAGAAAGAGAGGATGGCAAAATAGAAACAAAGATAGCTGGAAGGTTTGGACTACAACAGCAAAGGACAGTGTACTATGGAAGAAGTTGTAGGAGACCTTTGCCAAATAGTAGTATTAGTACATAGCTGGTAATATTATATTCGATACTGCCTCAATAGTAATGAATAGTGTTAATTTGTATGATATTAACTAATTAATAGTCCGAATAAAAGGCTTATTTATTTATAACTCAATATATTACTAACCTTCAATAGCTGATTAAACTCCCTGGAAATGTTTGGCAGGTCCGGAAGCTTTCCGTCCCTCAGATCATGCCACTCCTGTCCGTTCTTCGGGAGAGGACCCCCGCCACCGGCTTCGAATAGTGTTAAACCTGTTAAATTTAGACAATAGGTAAATAAAAGAATTTTTAAGACAATATAGAACGAGGTTTATACAACTGGGACTAGTGTAGAAATTATATAGGTTCCGTACTTATATCATTAGATTAGAACATATTTTTTTGGAAAATTCGTTCATTCGAAATAGTATTGCCAGACCTGAGAAGAACGGGCGCAAGAAACTCAAGGAGTTTTTTTCTTAATCTTGTTACAATATAATGTAGAATTGTACACTAAATATTATAATTAAATAGCCTGCGGTTGATCACTTTCTTCCCAGTCTGTGTTATCATTAAGAAAATCATTTATGTTATAATAATCTTGGTAAAGGTTAAGGTCACACGGACGTTTTTTTTAACAATTCTTTTGTACATTTTCTGGGATCACATTGTAAAAGCATATACATCACCCAATAAAATACTTACTAACTCGACCTAACCAAGTAGTACACACAACAGGCATAAGTTTGTTGTATAAAATGGGGGAAATGGGCAAGAGATTCACATGATGGGATGTGGCGAGGCAAAAGGCCAACCAACCACAATACCAGGGGTGAAGCGTTGCCGGTTTTATAATAATCTTGTTCATCTCGTCACTTTTATGCACTCACCGAAGGCAAATATGTCCGCTTTAGTGAGGTCCGTGTACTCCTCGTGCAGAATCTCCTTGGAGAGATACCGGCAGTCTCCCTCGTCATCCACGGACGGTGAAGACACGCAGGTGACGTGGCCGAGGTCGCCTGCAGAGATCACACATATTATTTAATTGTTATTAAGTACCAGAACCTGTACAAGATGTCGTTTTTATGACAATAAGGGACGCAGGACGTTCAGCTGATGGTAATTGATACGCCGTGCTCATTACCTAGGATTTCATTACATAGGATTCCTGAAAAACCCAAAGATTCTAAGCGGCAAAACAAAAGCTTTATGAAAAACAACTAATCATAGTCAAATATGGGTGACTGCTGAAGTGCAGAGAGAAGTGCAAGAGACTGACTTTGAGAGGCAAGAAATGAGCTACAAGAAATAAAATAAAAATTTACAAAATTAGTAAACAAATGGATCCCACAAGGCAATATCAAGAGTATGTCTCAGAGGCACATAACAAAAAAAATCTAGGCCATTGTTGGTAAGATTGGCAGATCTGCCACAAATGGAATGCAATGGAGGAGCAATTTGTGTTAAAATATTCGACATCTTATATAAGTATTTTTATTCCAGATGATGATAATATGTATTAATAGGAGGTTGTGAAACAGTTATGTAATAAAAACTTTTTTTTTCAATCTTAGAACAATCAATAAACGGACTTGAAATTGGATTAAAAGGCTTTCACTTATTGTAGTGACACTGTCTTTTATATAGAGCTCTCAAACTCTTAGGTTGTATCATATTAGCTGTTATAGTTAAGGTTTAAGTCAAATTTAACTTTAACAGTAACACTGACTTTAACATAGACTGTGGCATGTGTTGCACCATCGTGCTAAGGAGGCATGGTTATAGTTAAACTTAAAAAGTTAAATATCAAGTCAATATCGAATATTTATTTGAAACTTTTGACATTTAGCTATTTAACAACAACAATAGCATTAACCGGCGAGATTGGATGGCTATGGTTAACTGTAGCTTTGATGAAACCTAGCCTTATTTATCCATTTATATCTATGTTAAAGTCATACATTTGCCCTCACTACGGAAAAGTTGACATGAGAAGTGGCAGGAAAGTCAATGTTGTGTTTTTGCTTATTTATTAGCCCTATTGACTCCTAGTCACCATGAGGCGAAAACCAGCCGATTTGGTCAAAATTTCTATAAGTAGGAATTTGTTAGAATGTCTTCACGCACACTACTTATATTGGGCTATTTACTTAAAGAACCGTAGTCTGTAAAACTTGTTCGCAAAAATAAATATCTTTTAAGTGAGAACATTTTATGGTCCTTCGAGCCGGATACTGAAATTTACCTGCAAACATCGAGCTGCGCGTGATCGAAGGAATTCACAGTCGACCACGTGCACACTAACGCAAGCGAATATTGTGCGTTATAAAAGAGCCTACATACTAATGGTATATTACAATCATACAATTTGTATTAACTATTAATTTACTCACCAATCTTATATTTATGTTTCGGTTTGGTGGTCACTTCATCCTCATCGTCATAGCCATCATCAGACTCCGAGTTAGACGCAACCTCTTCGTTGCAAATAAATATATTCCCTGGTTTTACGTCCATATGCACCAATTGAAGTGAATGCATGTACCTGAAAGAGAGAAAACGATAAAATAACTTGCTATACACCGCGGTATACTTTGCAATTTTTATACAAATATGATGTATGTTAAAAACCAATAGAAAGAACTAAAAACTTCATTAAGACGAAGTTGAAAAACGAAATACAATTTTTTTGTTGTATATTCATGAACAGCTATCGAAAAAGTGTTACATGGCTTAACATAACAGCTCAGTGTCATTCAATTGATAAAACAGTCCAAAGAAACCCTTTGCCATCATTATATCATTCACACTACAACAAGAATCTTTGAGATTTTCCTTTTACTTGTGGTGCAAAAAAAATAATGTTAATTTCAACTTGTCACACCAATGTGATACATTTTTTTTCATGGATTAGGAGGACAACCATGTAGTCCACCTGATGTTAAGTGATCACCGTCATTCTAATGCAACACAAATTGCTTCTTTTCGCCCTAACTTCTTGCACCGTTTCTTCACTCTCAGCGCGAAAAATAAATACCGTCGATGACGTATTTTCAACAAAAATTTACCACCAACCACAATTTCTTCAGTTTGGTGATATTTGACTTAGCAGAATATTTAGGTCGCCATTCGAGGACTTTGCTGCCCCAACGGCCATTTGTCCGTCGAGCTATGTATGCAACTTCAGTTTCGCAACCATCTGGGCTCTCTCGGTGATTTTGGTCCTCCTACGGATCTCCTCAATTATGATTTGATCTCGCAGGCATACTCCGAGCATAGTCCTCTTGATTGATGAATGAGCTTCCTCATAAGACTATCATACCGGAAGACGCAGTGTTAGTGGGCCCCCACAATATGGACCGACGATTATCTGATCAAAATCGCCGGAATATGTAGGATGATGGCAGCGCACGACCGATCGTCATAGCGATCTTTGGGAGAGGCCTTTATCTAGCAGTGGACGTCTTCCGGCTGTTATGATGATGATGGCAATATATGACCTAGCAGCATGTCTTATAAACGCGATATTTACTTAACATTTAATTCGTATATATATTACGGATAGCAGTTCACCAGTTTAAATGTGAGTGCAAGTAATGAGTGTAATACTTACGCTAGTCCATCACTAATATGGGCCAGCAACAGCAGCAGTTCGTTCTCGGGCAACGGTCCACTCTCCAACAACTGCTGCAATGAGCCACCGTCGCAGAACTCATTCTGTATTATCATGTGGTCGTCTTCGGCCCAGGCCGAGTAGTATCTAAAACCAAATTACAAAAGTTTGATGTGATTTGAGATTTATCTATGTTTGTGTATATTATGAAAAGGCAAATATTGGTGCATTGCATAAATTTTTCAGCACCATATTATGCTTAGATCAATTATATGTCTAGATAGACTATGACAGCTGTCAAAACGTCGACAAAAATTGATTGGTGAGCAATTCACGCACACTAACACAAAGTGTCATTACAAATCGCGAGTGTAAGACGTAGCTTGTCGCGCACAGTATCAAAACGGGCTTATTTTTATCGGTAGTCTAACAGCAAGAGACTAAATTCAAATATTTTTATTGAAAATAGTATGTGACATCACTTATTTAAAGTAAAAATAAACTACCAACCATTCCAAAATGAATGCCTCAGGCCTGAGAAGAATGGGTGCCAATAACTCAGCTGGCTTTTTTTTCCATAAAAAATATGTTTACAAAGTAATATTGTACAATTAAACTTATTATTTAATAGCCTGAGGGCGGTCGCTCCATTCCAGAAAGTCATTTATGTTATAGTAACCTTTACCCCACATACGTTATAACAACTCTTTTGAATAACGTAATACTTTTAGGCGTATAATTTTTTTTTAATTATAAGTATTTCATAAATAATTTACTATCTAAGCGTATAAATGATCTAACAAAAATAATTAATAATACCTGACTACGTGCGGGTGTACGCCGAGAGCGGCGTGCGCGTACACCTCGGTGAGAGCGGCACGTTCCTCGGCCGAGCCGGCCACGGGCCGCAGCGACCGCTTGAGCGCGTACACGCACCCGTCTAACTTGTTGACGCAGCGCGCGACCCGACCGAACTGCCCGCACCCGATCACATCCAGTTCCACGAACTCCACGTTATAACGTGATATGTTGGATTCCTGGATAACAATCACAACTATTAATGGTATTTATTATTTAAAACGGCTTCACTCACGGTATATCGGTGAAGGTACCAAATAGTTTTGGACAATTAGAAATAGAAATATATTTATGTACAAGAACGTAACATATTGCAAGCAAAACTTGGTAAACGTTGTGAAGTTACAAGAAGCTACTATATTATAACAACTGGGCCTATTTTATATAATATTATACAATTTAAGGAGGCCTGTGTAGAACCAGTGAGATTCAAGAAATATATTAAAGCTTCTTTGACAAAGAAGGCTTACTATGGTATAGTAGATTATATAGAGGACTAGCTGACCCAGCAAAAGTTGAATTGCCGATATTAAAATCACGATACAAAAGTAACTGTTGATCGTAGATGGGTGAAAATTTGATGTTGCATGTATTTTTTAATGCTGACTCATAATCAAACAAATTTAAAAAAATGTCAAAAAAATTAAAAAAAAAATTGCCGTGGACCACCCTTCACATTTATGGGCATGAAAAATAGATGTTGTCCAATTCTCAGACCTACCCAATATGCACTCATGAGAATCGGTCAAGCCGTTTCGAAGGAGTTTAACTACAAACAACGCGACATGAGAATTTTATGTATGGTTATTGTCTAGTTCTGTGCAGGCCACCTAAAATTGTATATAATATTATATTAAATAGGCCAAGTTGTTATACAATTTAAAAGATGGGCTGGGAGTTTCTTTTCAGTTCTTCTCCCCATGTCAAAGCCCTTTTTCAAACTGATGTAGCTTTATGAGAGTTACTAAGTGTTACGTTATTGTCACTATGGTATATATATTCATATTTCTGGACAACTTAAACAATATTAGGTGTTGGGTTCCTGGACAATAAGTGGGTCTCAATTAATTCAATTTCACTCACCCTTAGCCTTTTAGCTGGTTGCTGTGGTGAAATATTACCCTGGGACGTTGGTGTCTTTGACAGAGCCCGCTTCTTCTTGTTCAACGCTTGGCCTGTAATGATTCAATAAATTAAATTGTGGTAAATATGGAATTCAGATAAAAATGTGAAAAAGCCCTAATGGTGTGTGGTTGAAAATGCAGACTAAGGCTGTGTTGTATCATATTACTAGCTAAAGTTAAGGTTTAGGTCATATTGAATGTTAACAGTAACACTGACTTTAACATAGACTGCGGAATGTGTTGCAACACATCTGATTTCACATTCAATCATATTCCTGGCATAGTTAAAAGGTGTAATATCGAGTCAATATATAATATTTGATTGAAACTTTAGACAGATATTTTAACATGTTTGTTATTGCTAAAGTTGGTTGATGCAACACAATTTAAAATTGACCATACTAATTACTTAAATACTCTCTGATCCATTTAAGTGGAATTAATGAAATCTATGGATAAATTGAGGAAAATGTGGAAGGATCGCAATATCACTAAAACCACAAAAATACGACTTGTAAGGGCTCTCATATTCCCCATATTCCTCTACGCTGCTGAGACATGGACCCTACGAGAAAGTGAGAAGAAAAAGATCATTGCTCTTGAGATGTGGTGTTGGAGAAGAATGCTCGGTATATCGTGGACCGAATTCCGAACCAATGAGTCCATTCTACGGGAGCTCGGCATCAAACAGAGACTGTCCACTACCGTACAAGCTCGCATTCTCACTTTCTTCGGGCATGTATCGCGACGTGGAAGCGACTCCATAGAACGCTTAATAGTGCAGGGTAAAGTCGAGGGCACTAGACCAAGAGGCAGGTCCCCGATGAGATGGACGGACCAAGTGAGGCAAGCTGTCGACGGTACTCTGCATGAATGCACGAGAAGAGCGGCAGTTCGCGACGAGTGGCGACGCATTGTGATACAGGCCACTAACCTCGACGTGACGACCACGACCACTCTGACAAGAGTGTAACGCCGAAGAAGAAGGATGAATTCTAGTAGAGAAATGATATAGTATTCGTACTTATATCACAAGTTTATACCTAATAATTTTCAATTAAAAAAATTACGCTTAGGCGAAGGAAGGAAATACGCAAGGCCTATAGTGAAATGCTTTTTTTTAAATATATATAACAGGGGGTAATCAATGTAAGGGGTAAGTCATGGGAAATGGTGAGACATCGGCATAACGACATCCTCAAAACACATTACATATATATTCATTATATATTTCGGTATAATTTACGTATGTATTTAATAGTATGTAAGTTTCACTGTCTAAATAAGACTATTTTGTTAGTATCGTAGGTCATTATTGTCGATATAAGGACCACCTTGTGGAGTAAAAGCCTTCTCCATTTATTTCCATTTGTTCCCATCTCTTGCAATTCTTTTCCACTTCTTTCCTGCTGTTTCTACTATGTCATCGCTCCATAGGGGTGCCAACTTTTTTTGAGACCGGTATTTTTGGATTTAGTACCCAAAGAAATATATGAGACAAGGAATTAATTTATGGATAGCCCCTTCCAAGAGTTCGTGAAGAACATGTCGTATCAGTATTGGGTGTAACATAGACTAGAATACTTTAGTGTCTCTTTTTCTCACCTCGATGAAAAGCTGTCTGGATAAAAAGGCCCTGGTACGAGGGAGAAAAATGGCTGATTCTCTCCCAGCAAGACGACTTTTGTCCCTCGTACCAGGGACTTAAAGCGACCTTTATATCCAGATGGGAAAAAGAAATCGTATACGCACTACGTGAGATATGTAGAATATTGCCCGCCACGATTGTCAATATTCCGAAAGGTGAGAATGACCTACTTTTCTCCCTAGGTGCGTAATATACTATAAATGCAGACATACCGTTCGGCGTAAAAGGATTGATGTTAGCCAATGGTCTGCGGTTGTAGCGGGAGTCTTCGAGGTCGTCGAGCGCGAGGCTGCCCAACGCGCTGTCCTCGTCTGATGGCGGATGGAGGTGGTGACTGGAGCCAGACGGCAAGCCTGAAATAATGCATCAGTATTCAGTTATATTCATGTTAAGTATCATATACTAAAATATTGTTCAGTGTAGTAAGATGGGCAGTGTTCGGGAAGCTCCTCGTTTGAAGACGAAGCTCTTCAACCAATGTGTGTTGCCAGATATGACTTACGGTACGCAGATGTGGTCGCTAACTATGGGCCTTATGAGGAAGCTCATTGTCGCTCAGAGGGCAATGGAGAGGGCTATGCTCGGACTTTTCCTGCGAGATCGAATCAGAAATGAGGAGATCCGTAGGAGAGCCAAAGACACCGATATAGCCCAAATGATTGCGAAACTGAAGTGGCAGTGGCAGGGCACATAGTTCGACGGACAGATGGCCGGTGCGGCAGAAAAGTCCTCGAATGGCGACCACGTACCGGAAAACGCAGTGTTGGTAGGCCCCCCACAAGACGAACCGGCGATCTGATCAAAATCGCCAGAATACGTTGGACGAGGGCAGCGCAGGACCGCTCGTCGTGGAGATCTTTGGGGGAGGCCTTTGTCCAGCAGTGGACGTCTTCCGGCTGATGATGATGAAAACAAGTGTTCAACACATGTTTAACTTGTTTGTAATAACACAGTGTTTATCCACTGAATAACCTACTAGTCCTATCTGATATCACAATAAAATCTAAGGTCTCTCACCCGACGGAATGTTAAGCTTGGGCGGAAAGAGCCTTGACCTCGGCGGATGATGCGAAGGCGTCGAACACTTCTGCAGCAGCGATTTGGGAGTGTGCGGGCTGTCAAACAGTCTGAAACAAATTAAGAAAATATTACTGAAGGCGGTTACCACTTATGGCGGATTCGACCAAACTGGAGTAAGTTTTTATTCGCGAGTAACTTACGTAATATTAAATGTATCATTTTACCTTTCATTGCATGTTTGCTGCAAGCGTGGACGCATAGCGCGCTCATAACATCATCCACGTAAGCATGAATGTTCATAAAAAATTTTCATAAAATTAAAACCACATGAAATTTTTATGGTACCAAATGGCAACGATTCCGCATCATACTAAAGAAGAATCACGTAAATTAGTTTATAAATCTCGGCGTAATCGGTGTTAAACCAATCGAATTGAGAACCTCCTCCATTTTGAAGTCGGATAATAATGGAACATTTATGCAAACAGACAATATTATAAACAATATGTTATGTTTTTAAAGTGATAACCCTCACTTCTAGGATTAATACACAAATAAAATTTTATGAACGATGCGGGATTCGAAACCACCTACTACTTTAGCAACTGTAAAGTAGATCCTGTAGATGAAGCCACAACCTGAGAGTTGAACAAAGCAAACAGAATTTTATAACGAGGCGGTACTCGAACGGTGAGTTCAGTTAGTTAGAGCACCGGCACGAAACGCCGGAGGTCGTGGGTTCCAATCCCGCATCGTTCATAAAAGTTTGTTTTTCAAATTTTATTTGTGTTGACAATATTATTCCAAACAATTCGCCGCGGTTATGTTAAATATAATTTTGTATTTTATCACTATTGTATCTGCATATAACTATTTGTATTAAGTTTCAGCTACCAAGCCTCTTATAACTGATAGGTCTACTGAAGCACAAGCAATGTACGAGAGTTAAATAAATTTCAATATATAATATGTACAAGTATTAAAAAAAAAAAAAATCTCTCCAATTTTAACTAAATTACAATAAAAACGACATAGAAGAATTATTACTTCTTGGGTGCGTACTGTATAAGTAGACACACACACGTTGTTTTGTACACAAGTTATTAGCGTAAAAGTTAAATTTTTATAATACAAAATAGATATTATTTGGTGAAATTATGTTAATATTTCACCACCTGACTATTCTATTCAAACAAAATTTATTTCTGGAAGTGCATGCAGGTAAACGCTACAAAACAATAATAGCACCCTTATTCACATTGCAAAAAGGTTCATTTTGTTACTGTCCCTTCTTAATAAGTCTTTCAAAAAGCGCTCAAAGATCCTGGAATTTCTCCACCCGCACGGCAATTTGAACCGTAATTCTACGTGAGAAAATATATATTCGTATGCGTATCATTCACAAGGTGTTACCACACTATTGTATGTGTTTTTTTCGCGAATTGTGGGAGTTTTTGTCGTTGCGTGTCAGCTGTTCCATCACATGTTTAGTAATTGTGCGCGTAACTGTAGTTTAACTGATTTCCAACCGAAAATGTCGTGGGAAGACTGAAATAGTCACAGGTGGTATATGAAACTTGTAAAGCCCGAACTTTAAAGGATTCAACCTTAAGTGGTAACTTTAGCTGAGGGATTTTTTTTTTAAGAATTTGCCCTCGTTCCCCGGGGCATAAAAAGAATAGGGAAGTCCCAGGCACAAGGGTGTCGTAAGAGGTGACTCTGGGCATTCACAAGCAGGAGGCTTCTTTGCACAGGTTTCCGGCTTGATTATGGGTACCACAACGGCGCCTATTTCTGCCGCGAAGCAGTAATGTGTAAGCATTATTGTTTCTTCTGAAGGGCGCCGTAGCTAGTGAAATTACTGGGCAAACGAGATTCAACATCTTATGTCTTTACCATCAGCTGAACGTCCTGCGCGTCTCGTCCCTTATTGTCATAAAAAAAAGTCTGGTCCTATGAAGGAGCCCTCAACCCTAACTAACCTATTAAGACAAGATGTATGGATAATGCACAATTCGGATGGTTTGCTAATTTTGTTCAAAGCTCTGGAGTGTATGAAAAGTAGGAGTTCTAAACATTTAGCGCTATCTTGGATAATTTATGTATGTCTAGATAGAGCCTCTTGCTGCTAGCTGATATATATTACTAAAAATGAAAGCAAATAGAAAAATTTTACAAATTGCTTCTCATATCTCACTTTTACCTAATTAATAAGTTGCTCAAAATGGTTTCCGTTGACTCCAATGCATAAGTTTGTACGTCTCTTTAATGACATTACTGCATTTGTTACCATGACAGTATTTATCCCCGATAGAATATCAACACAACAAAAAACAACCGACTTCAAAAACACTATTCCAAAACAACAGATATAATATACACTAAAAAGTGTAAAAATAATTGCGTATTTTTATACAATCTAATTAATTAATCTAATTCTAGTTACGATTATTGTAATTTTTGGAATCGGTGTCCTTCCGCCGCGACCCGCTCTCGCCTCCTCACGACTCAAGCACATCTCACCTATTACTATGTATGTAGTTACAAACCTATCTTGGATGACACCGAGTCCAAGAATTACAATAATCGTAACTAGAAATACATTAATTAATTAGATTGTATAAAATACGCAATTATTTTTATACTTTTTAGTGCATCTTTGTCTATTCTTTTGGAATAGTGTTTTTGAAGTCGGTTGTTTATTTATTAAATTTTTTTATTTTATGATTTTTAGTGAATTTGAAGTACACTAACTAACAATTTGTCTAAATATGTGTATAATTATTAAGATTCGGCCGAGTATAGTTAATTTGCTCTTAAGAATTGAATAGTTCCGTATTTTGTCATGGAACCTAACCAAACTATCTTTGAAGTATATTCTTTCCAATAAAAAAAGAATCATCGAAATCGGTTGGCGCGATATTGAGTTATTCGTAAATTTATCATCCACTTTGCTATACCTATGTATAGCAAATTTAAGACTTTTATGGTTTTCTCATGGATCCCATTGTCAAATCTGGACCAAAATACAATGGAACCACACGGGAAGCACCAGCTTTCAAATAAAAAAAGAATTATCAAAATCGGTTCACCCAGTCGAAAGTTTGAGGTAACAAACTAAAAAAAAAATACCGACGAATTGAGAACCACCTCTTTTTTTGAAGTCGGTTAAAAAGAGTACGATTTGCAAAAAAAAGGTTGAATGGGAGGTGAGTTTTTTCCGCGTTAAAATAATAAAACAGAAAATTTGCTAGGTATTTCCTTTCATTTTTAGTAACACATTTATTTGCAAAGATTGATCCTTATCCGCAACATAGTCCATTGGTTCAATGATACAAGTGTAATTTTTTTGACAAAACATTCGAGTCGATTTTCGTTAAAAGTTCAAGAGTAATAAAAAAAACTAAATATACAGTTATTGGTTTCTTATGAATAGAGGGCATGACTCTTTTCATGACTTTTCTCTTAGTCTCGTAGTTTCCGACTTGGCCATCACCGCCCTTCTCAAAAAGCCACCCTGTATATATAGGTATTATAGCGACGACTGTTTCCATGTGAAGCGAAAGTACACATTTATGAGGGAACACGTGGCCGAGATTGAACTGTAGAAAAATTCTAGAAATAAATCAAGGCATCACGTCTCAACATGTTCGAATTCCAACAGATTTTGTGAACAACTGGTTACGCCGTAGTCCGAACCAGTTTTCAATGATGCCAAATAGTGTTAACAATGCCAAAACCAGTTGCAAAGCCACCTCGCCTATTCCAGTATCTGCGATGTCAATCGCTAGCTAGCGGGAATCGAATCTGCGGGACGGCCAGCTTTTATTGAATTCAAAATAATTTCACATCTACACTGGTAAGACGAAAATCACAACGAAAAAAAAAAGAAGTCTTCTGGGATTAAATTGAACAAGGTTCATGGGAATTCAATCGACGACGATTGTGATTAAATTGACGACCCATATAACCGAATGGTTAGTGAACTTGATTACTAAGCTAGAGGTCCCGGGTTCAAAATCCGGTAGGTGCAATCATTTATATGATGAATATGGATGTTTATTTCCGAGTCATGGATGTTTATATGTATTTATGTATATTTAAGTAAGTATATTGTATTAAATATATTGTTGTCTTGTACCCATATACAGGCTATGTCTAGATTGGGGCAAGATAATTTGTGTAAAAGTGTGTCAATATTATAAAAAAAAATCAATGTGTATCATTATATAGTTAACTCTGATCTGGGAATACCACAATACACAGAATTACCATATTTTAACGTTCATATCGAAAATACTAGCGCCGGCGCGCACTATTCTGGGATTTTAGTTTAGAAAAGTGAAGCCTTTCAAAAAAATTAAAACTAAAAAAATAGTGTTTGTTAGATGTCTAGTAAAAGTAAACTTGAATTTGGCACGAAAATGTGGAGCCCTAGCTACCAAGTTCATATAAGTTAGATTGAGAGCATTCATAGGAAATTCATAAAATTATATTCTATTAGAAAAGACAAGGAATTAACATTTAACATAAGGCTAAAAACTTTCAAAATAAACTCACTGACAGATGATAGACAGAAATTACATGATAATATGGTGTTTTATTCAAGTGTTAAGGAAACACTCTTACAAATACACACATCTTTTTAGTCAAATATCCATCAAAGTTCCATACCATACTCCATGGAATCCTATTTCACATTTTACTCACCCAACCCACAGGACCTAATTGGGGTATTTGGTTAAGTAGACTACATAATTAATATAACAAGTAGAAGTAAGACCATCGATCTATTCTGTGACAATATATCAAAATTTAAAGGGTAATTAAAGCACTCGATTCCGCAGAGGTGGACAACCTTAAGAACTATATAACAATGACACTGGTAAATTCATTAACACCAATCAAATAACAGAATGTAAGCTTGGTGGTCTACTAAAATGTGACATTGGCTGAATTGTGGTGCTCATTCCGCAGAAGCCACAGTAGAAAGAATAGATATTGTATATTTTTTTCTTATTCTTTTATTTTAATTTCTTATGTACCTTTCATTATATAAATTTGCTGTAACTGTCTATAAATGTAATTATATGTATCCTTAGCACCTAAGATTTGTTTTATGTTAAAATATCACTTGTAATTCTGTTGGTAATGTCTGGTTGGTTCATTAATACATAAATAGATAACTACATGCAAGTAGTATAATAGAAAAATCTCTCGAAGATACTAAATGGTTGGAATAAGTTGGGCGAAGAAATTTTGAAAAGCAAAGATCATCATTGGTACATTATCAAATATTTTTACATTACACATAAAAAGTTTTGCTCTATGAAGTATCACTCCGCAAAATCTATTAAAGATATAGGGACTTTTGCGGTCATGCAATAAGGTGTAATTCAGATTGCACAGCGCTACTAACCTATATTTATATTCATCTAGAAGTTGCCTCATATGATTGATGTATTTGTGTATGTTTTACTGCATTCATGTAAGAAAGACTAGCAAGAAACCAAAGAGCAATGAAGAGGAGCATCTTAAGTCCAAGTCTAAAATTAAGGGACAAAATCTTTATCTCCGAAATCAGAGCAAAAGACTCACAGACATTCTTTCAATCATAGATACTGGAAAGTGGAGATGAACACACACACACAGAAGGTGAAACAAAAACACCATTTGTTTTTACAAGATCACCCTTGGCCTCTTGATGGAGGAGCTTAGCAATGTATTAAGCAGCATTGGAGATACCATATTGTTAGGGGACCCCATAAAGCTACACACAAATCACAAGTCAAAGGCACTGTTTGGAGTCACATGTGAAGCGGAACACAAAAATAATTATTATTGTTGGATAGAAACACAAAATATTTATAAAATACATTGCAATGATGATTTCACTAATTATTAGGGTATTAACTTATCATATACTATTATTATTTAAATGCTATTTATTTAGTAGATGTACATAATATACAAAAAGGCAATGTCAATATTTTAACTTTATACAGAAATAAGACATCATTTGATTTATTATTTCTTTTAACATAATTTGGGATACAATAAAATCCCTGGGGTGAAAAGAGTCTAAAAATGATAAAATAATTTCTATATTATTTTCATTTTCCAACACTGCTAGACCACTTTTGGTCAATCTCCTCTATTTTGGTATGTATCATAGGACTACATCATATGTTATGCTTAGTGTTTTCAGCATTAGAATAGCTGGTGTAAATAACAACAGCCAATGAAACTAGTTATTGTCAACTTGACTCTAATTTGGTTAAACAGTAACAACTTTTTAATCAATTAACACATGTGTTGCAAACTTTGGAATAGGTGTGAACAGTTCAAATGAAATTAAGTGTGTTGGTCTTAAGGGGTGAACATACTGATCTCGCCAAGGATCTTGTCTCATCAACTCCTGGAAAACATGTTGTTACAAGTTTTCATACCAAGCAGACCCTGGTCACCCAGGTCCTATAAATTATAATATTCTAGTATTATTATTATTTGTGTAGAAAAGAAATAGATGAAACCCTATCTAGACAGGTCATTTAAAACAAAAAACAGGATTTACTCAGATTTCACACTAAATAGATCTTAATCTCACCCAGGTCATTATATATCTTCTGCGAAGATGAATATATAGAAGAATTATATTTGGTTTGACATATAATCTGCTGGAAACTATATATCTGAAGATGGGCAGATCAAAAATTAGATACAGCTGGTTGATTGATGTTATTCCTAACAAATTTAATATCATCAATATCCTGAAAAATGTCTGTCCCATTTGTTGTTTTATAACACAGATAAAATCGGCAGGGTATCTTGGTAACACAGTTAGTATCACATCAGTTCTTCTCCATGTGTTGAACTACATGTTGTTTACGAACTGATGTAGCTTTATAACATTTACCAAGTTTGTTACAATATGTCATGTTATTGTCATTCATTATGGTAAATAAATATATTTCTATTCTATTCTAGTCAAAGCACAATCCTTTTCAATGGTACAGTATGAAAAAAATTGTGTATTTTTTATTGTCAGGTAGCGGACACTATTTCTTTCTATTAACAATTACTCTTTTACCATGTTCCTCAAATACTAGGATTAAAAACTTGTGAGGAATTGTTATCCATGGTGAAAAACATATTAATATACTTAATGTCCATGAAAGCTGTTGTAAACATTTAAACATGTTTGGATGTCATGTTTTAACATGTTGAGATATTAAAAATGTCTCATATTTGTCACAAAACTAACTATGGTTTATATCTAATTAGTATTCTATGTAATTAGAAATAAATAGTATTTAATTTCCAAACAAACACATACAAACTATATCAAAGTACTATTTGTATGTTAATGTTATATTAGTGTTGTGTAGAAGATTCTACATGAGTGATCATCCTAAGCTTATAATTTTATTGAACTTTCACTTTACTGTTTACTATTTAGAGAAAAAGGACAGTCAATTTTATGGAGTTAAACAATTTTTTCATATCATTAAGCAATGTTTGCAGTTATTTGGTAAATCAAACTGCAAATAACTCTAAAAGTAGTTCGTTTCAATCTATAAACGTGTTATTTTTCGTGCGCTGACTGCATCATGAGAAAAAGCTCTTACCTCAAAGCTCTGACTTTCTTATAAGGTGGGCTTAGCGGTGCTGGGGCAGGAGAAGCAGAAGGAGGAGTACAATCATTATCATCCATATTACTGAAATCTAATTTCCTTGGCACAATCACAGTCGGAATAGGGCTTAGATTATCCGAAAACATATTATTGAAAGAGTCTGACATTTCACATGAAGTTTCAACTGATAAATCTGAAGAATTGTCGTGTTTGTGTCCCGTTTTCATTCTATACCACTCACTCATTTTAAAACATTCTTTAACTACACTTATTAAAACGCTTCGGAATCGTTAAAACAAACAAATTTCACTCTTCACTTTCACAATTTAACAACGTTATGGCGGATGACGCATAGCACCTGTTCAAAGGAACAACCAATCATAGCTCCGAATTTGACCGGTAAGTTAAATAGGGGAACTCTATTGGCGTTGTAGCATTTCTTATAATGAAACGGCTTGTCTATGACTCCGTTCAAAGATATTAAAATTTAAAATCGTTCATCGATTGAAATTTTAATGCAACCAATAAATTTTATATATTTTTTAAATATGAGCATTACATGCTGTATGATTTTTTACCTCTTTATATCAATCGCATATTTTGAGAATTAAAACAACTTACTTTGCTTTACCGCGCCATCTTACGACTTTGTTGAATAACAGTTTCAATGAGTGTTGAATGTTAAGCAATGGCTTTGCGATACCGTTTAAGTCTACCATAATCTTTTTCCAGACCAATGAGCGTTGTGTATAAATTGCCTAGATGTCAGTTTAATAGTAAAAACATTTAAAATAAGAAGGTAAAGAGAGATGTCTCTCTGAGTGTTAATAGGTACTGTTTATTAGTTTGAGTGAGCTGTTTGAGTTATTACGTAAGTATACATCCCTACTTTGTGGTTTAACTGACTGCAATGGTAATTAAATCAAGTAAAAGTTCTTAATCTGCAAAAAAATCTTAATTCATGCATGCATTGTGGACATCTTCCAGCTGATATGATGATGATCTAATTATATAATCAAATTAAAAAATAAATTATTCAAAGAGCATATTATTTATTCATTATTGCCTAAATAAAAAAAATATTTTAAAAGAATTTCTTTCAACATTTATTAATTAAAAAGTCTGAGGGCGGTCGCTGCATTGCCAAGGTATCATTATAATAATATGTCATTTATGTCATCGTAACCTGGGTTTACAAAATAAACTTTTTCTTACAATTCTTTCGAATAACATGTAACACATTTGTTTGGTAAATTTTCTAGGATCATGTTGGAAAATCATATATATATATATTGCCCAACAAAGGATTTAGTAACTTGATTTAAGTATTTTCTTTTTATGGAAAAGGAGGACAAATGCGTACGGGTCACCTGGTGTTAAGTGATCACCGCCGCCAACATTGTCTTGCAACACCAGAGGAATCGCAGGAGCGTTGCCGGCCTTTAAGGAAATAAGTAAAGTAGTAGCAATAACAACCTTAATACCGGCTAAAACAATTTGTTCAGGTTAACACAGGCAGCTGAATTTGTCAAGCAGCCTGTAGGAGAATGTGGGCGGCAGTGATCAGTTAAGGAGCGAACCAGATAGATGATCACAAATTCTGAGACATAAGATGTTAAGTCTCATTTGCCCAGTAATTTCATTAGCTGCGCCCTTCAGATCAAAACACATAATATTTACACATAACTGCTTCAAGGCAGAAATAGGCGCCATTGTGGTACCCATAATCTAGCCGGCATCCTGTGCAAAAGACCCTCCCACTGGATTGGCAGACTGACAGAAGTTATCATGCGCAGTCTTGGGGTGAGATCAGTACGTAAGGGTTGTCGAGGAAGGTGCACAAGAATCTCGCAAATTTTTCTAATGACCTTCGACTTAACCTCAGCAACCACTCTTCCTGAGGACAACTCGAGCTCTTTTTTCTCAACCTGGAGGCATGATTACAGTGTTTCTTAAATTCAAAGTCGCCGCCGTTGATGCCGATGTTTTCGGCGTGAGGCTAATTTGCTGGTGGGATTGAAACGAGATTGAGGTGCTACCCATGGGCACCGAGGAAAATTGAAAAAAAAAAATTCCATCCACCATACAATGGTGCTGCCCTTTTTCAGTAACAGAGTCAGCAGCGGCATATTGATCATCCGAAAAAATAACGTCAAAAATACTTTATTGACATAAAATCAAATAAGAGTGGTAGTGCCATGTTGGGTCCTCACGGACACAACCGATTTGGGCCTGCACGCCCGGAGAAATACCACTCCCCCACTCGAAACCAGCGTGAAATAGCGGCTATGCCGCTGTGTTTCGTCCGCTGAGTGGGGTATCCGGAGGCCTACACCCCCCCTCCCAAATACAAATGGCAGCACAGACTAAAAAGAGACTAATCCAGGACGGTACCAGGCTATGCAGCCCTGGAGAATCCGTCCCTGGGCGTCCACAATTAGGGCCTGTACCTAACAGTGGTTGCCCAGGCTGCCCCGCGTATTCTGGAGGAGGCAAATCTGCGCTGACTCGGGGCAAACAGAGCAGGAGGCTCAAACCACCCTCCTCCACACTCGCTGTGGATTTTTGCAACATCAGGGGGCTTCGATCAAATTTAAATGCCGTCTACTTTCACCTGGAGACGGCGAAGTCGGCCCTGCTCTTTTTAACCGAGACACAGATATCCTCCCTGGCTGATTCATCTTACCTTTCCTACCCGGGGTATAATTTGGAACACTCCTTTATACCACGGGCTGGCGTGTGCGTTTACGTCAGGGAGGATGTCTGTTTTCGACGCCTGAGTTTTCTTGAAGGACAGGACCTATCCATCATCTGGCTGCGTGTAGACTGCGACGACCATCCGCGAATCTACGCATGCCTGTATAGGTCCCATAGCGGTAACGCAGAGACTGACCGGCTCCACGAACACATCCAAATGGCTACAGATTCCGTGTTGGAGCAGATCCCCACTGCAAATATCGTGTTTCTTGGCGATTTTAACGCCCACCACGCCGAATGGCTAGGCTCACGTACCACCGATCATGCAGGGAGATCTGTTCACGACTTCGCCTTAGCATATGGTCTGACGCAACTGGTTATTGCGCCAACGCGAATCCCAGATGTGCAAGATCATACACCTTCACTATTGGACCTTTTGTTGACCTCACATCTGGACGGCTACCTAGTTTCCGTTGACCCTCCTCTGGGATCGTCGGACCAGTGCCTGATCCGGAGCACCGTGCCGATCACGCGCCTAACACGGCCCCGCTTCTTAGGCTGTCGCCGCGTGTGGCACTGTAGGTCAGCAGAGTGGGACGAGATGCGGTGCTTTTTTGCATCCTACCCGTGGAGGCAGATCTGTTTTTCGCTGGGAGATCCAGATGCCACTGCTGACGCTGTTGCTGATGTGGTACTGCAAGGTATGGAACTCTTCATTCCATCCTCCTCTGTGCGTATCGGTGGCAGGTTCCAACCATGGTTTGACCGCTCCTGCAAAATGGCCTCTCGCCGTAAGCAGGAGTGCTATCAGGCTTGGGTCAATGCGGTGGTATCTAAGGATGTGAATTCCAGCGAACTTAAAAAACTCTTCAATCATGCCTCCAGGTCCTTCAAAGGAGTTATTGCTGACGCGAAGTCGAAGCACATTGGCAGAATTGGCAAGACTTGCACGCCTTCCCTCGAGAACTCGTGCGTTCTGGTCGCTCGCCAAGGCTGTCCAAGGAAACTTCTGCCAGCCAGCCAATCCGCCACTGCACAGGGATGATGACTCGCTGGGCCATGACGCGAAAGAGAAAGCTGATCTCCTGGGCTCCCTCTTCACGTCCAACTCGACTCTGTATGACCAAGGTACACCACCACTGCATATTCCGCGGTGCGATTCATATATGCCGGAGGTAAAACTCCGGCATGGTGCCGTGCTTAAGGCGCTTCTCACCTTGGACATTCACAAATCGAGCGGGCCTGATGGCATTCCCCCGATAGTGCTGCGGATATGTGCTCCGGAACTGGCGCCGGTCCTTACCCGTCTTTTCCGGCTCTCCTACTCATCAGGCGTAGTCCGGAAATTATGGAAGGTGGCTTTAGTGCACCCGATCCCTAAGAAAGGTGTACGCTCAGATCAGTCCAACTAGTGCCCCATTGCCATTACCTCCATTTTCTCCAAAGTAATGGAGTCGATCATCAACCGCCAGCTCTTGGGATACCTAGAGGGGCACCAGCTGATCAGCGATTGCCAGTACGGTTTCCGTCAGGGTCGCTCATCTGGTGATCTTCTTGCATACCTCACCCATAAATGGGCGCAAGCGGTTGAGTCGAAGGGACAGGCATTGGCGGTGAGTTTGGACAAAGCGAAGGCCTTCGATCGGGTGTGGCATAAAGCGCTTATCGCGAAACTGCCATCCTATGGGCTTCCCGAGAAGTTGTGCAAATGGGTCACTAGCTTTTTGGCTGATCGGAGCAAGATTGTTATCAACGGTGCATGCTCCGACTTAAAACCCATAAACGCTGGTGTCCCGCAAGGCTGCGTGCTATCCCCTACGCTGTTTCTTCTGCATATCAATGATATGCTGCAAATCAGCAATATTCATTGCTATGCAGACGACAGCACAGGGTATGCTTCCTACACCGGCCGTGCCAACATGTCCCGGGATAGCGTCGACGAGAACCGGAACAAACGTGTGTCTGAAATCGAGACTATACTTTGCAAAGTCTCGGAATGTGTCCGACATAATTTAGTCCAATCCAACCCCAAGAAGACACAAGTTTGTGCGTTCACCACTAAAAAGTCTCCCTTTGTCGTATCCCCTCGATTCGAGATCACTCCTCTAACCGCCACAGCCTGTATTGGCATACTTGGCGTCGATATATCGAGCGACGTTCAGTTTCGTGGTCACTTGGAAGAGAAGGCCAAACTGGCCTCTAAAAAGCTTGGTGTACTCAGTAAGGCGAGACAGTACTTCACTAAAAGCCACCGCCTGCAACTTTATAAGGCGCAAATTCGGCCTCACATAGAGTACTGTTCTCACCTCTGGGCGGGTGCTCCCCAGTACCAGCTTCTTCCATTTGACCGCATACAACGAAGAGCGGCTCGAATCATCGACGATCAAGTCATCTCCGATCGGCTTGATTTTCTAGCATTGCGTAGAGATGTGGGTTCTCTCTGCATCTTCTACCGCATTTATCACGGGGAGTGCTCAGAGGAGCTGTTCGGGTTGATTCCAGCGGCCGAATTCCACCATCTGACATTACGTGCAAAGTACCATCCGCATCACGTAGACGTCTGGCATTCCACAACCGCGCATTTTGTTCGAAATTTCTTGCCTCGCACAGCCACTTTCCTATTCCCAATCTGTGGTATCGTATGTATGTGGTATCGTTGGAATGTGGTACAAACGTTTTTTAACAATTCTTTTGAATAACGTAATACTTTTGTTTTGAACATTTTCTGGGATCTTTTTGTAAAAGCATATACATCGCCCCACAGAAGACTTAGCCGAGTAGTAGGCATTATAAGTTATGTCTGTTCGTGGTCCTGGTGTTAACATTATGGTTATGACAGTTTCTAGCAAATTCACTTATGTGTCTATGAACATATTTCGTGGGTAACACTGAAAATGTTTAGAACTAGCCAGTTAGAAACATTGCAAATGAAAATTTTTTTCGAATTTCAATTTTAGAACTCTTTGTTACCTAATGTAGTATATTGCATTCATTTGTCATTTGTTTTTGTGAATTAGCAGCAAATCTAAAACTCTTGTTATACGTGAAAATGAACCTAATGCGAGAAAATTTTCGGTCAATGATTTATTATGACTTTCGTTGTGGGCTTACTCAACAACAAAGCTATGATAGGCTGCGATTAGCATTTCTTAATGAAGCCCCATCTCGTGCCACTATTTACAATTGGTTTAACGAGTTTAAGAGTGGACGTAGCAATCTCGATGCCGCGTGAGGGACGTCCTTTAACAGCGACTACTGAAGATAACATCAGTGCTGTGCGACGCATGATAGAGGAAGATAAGAGAGTGACCCATCAGCAGATACGGGCAAGCCTAGACATTGGTATGAATCAAGTTCAAAAAATATTACACGAACATTTAGGCGTCAGGAAGCTTTGTACCAGATGGATTCCCCATACTTTAACCGACGACCAGAAACACCTTCGCATGGACTGGTGTCGCCAAATATTAGATAAGTTCAACGGCGGTGACTCAAATGCTGTATTTGACATCGTCACAGGTGATGAAAGCTGGATATATTGCTACGAACCCGAAACCAAAAGACAATCAGCTCAGTGGGGGTTTCGTTTTGAGGATCGGCGAACTAAGGTAAAGAATGGAATAAGTGAAGGAAAAAAGATGATTGCCTCATTCTTTGGTCGTAAAGGTCATTTCGCGACAGTTGTGCTAGAAGATGGAAGGACAGTTACTGCAGACTACGATACGTCAATCGCTTTTTGCTTTTTGTCTTGAAAAAAAAAATTGACAGCAGCGCCCTCGAAGCACAACAATGTTTCAGCGCACTCCGCAAAACGGACTGTTGAATATTTGACTATAACAGGTGTCGAAATAATGAGCCATCCGCCATACAGTCCTGACCTGGCGCCCCGCGACTTTTATTTATTCCCAAGAACTAAAGATAAAATCCGAGGTATTCGCATTACGAGTACTGAAGATGCGGTGATAGCGTACGGAAATGCAATAGACCCCTGAGGAAAAATTGGCCCACTGCTTTTCTCATTGGTTCCATCGAATGCGACGATGTGTAGAGAGCAACGGAGATTACTTTGAAAAACAATCAAAGTATTGGCAACTTACTACATTAAGCCGTTTTTCATTTTCTAAACATTTTCAGTGTTACCTAGGTATTACATTATCAAGAATATATAGAGAAGCAACAGTCAAGATGTTAATATCTTTGAATTTTGCACTCAATGATTCTTTAGGATATAGGTTATAAATAGCGGGAATAACCCTCTTCTGCAGCACAAATATTGTATTAATATCAGCAGCGTTGCCCCATAGCAATATACCATAGGACATAATACCATGGAAATAACTAAAGTATACTAGTCGCGCAGTATCTATGTCAGTTAATTGTCTAATCTTTTTAACCGCGTATGCTGCAGAACTAAGTCTGTTCGCCAATCCTTCAATATGGAGGCCCCATTGTAATTTGGAATCCAGAGTAATGCCAAGAAATATAGCAGATTCCACCGGTTTTATCACCTCTCCATTTAACAAAACACTTGTATCTTCATTTTCGACATTTGGTACGGTAAATTTAATATATTTAGTGTTCTTTCTATTTAACAATAGGTTATTAGCGCTAAGCCTGTTCACGATGTCAGATAGAATATATTATTACACTTCGTCATGCATACAAATTTACTGACTTTTGTAAAGGACCGCATTACATCCCAATCGGCACCGGCAAATGTGGAGGGGAGTGTTTTGAGCTTCCAGCATGAATGGAACATCAATTTTGCCCACCCTCCCAGAGTACATATGTGGAACAGCTCGCGCATCCATTATCAGGTGCAGGTCCTGGTTGTGTACTTCCAGGAATGGATTCTCCAGAACTATTTAAGCATTTAGCTAGCTACTGTACCCTTTACAGACAGACAGACAGTTATAATAAAGTTTCCATTATTTATATTAGGGTTCTGCATGCATAACCCTTTAAAAATTACATATATTGTCATCTTTTTTTAAATTATCTATTCAATGGCCGTGGTTTAATATTATTCAGCCTTTGACACCGTGTCCCCAATAATTAAAAAAGACCCAATCTGATTAGCTCTATGACCGAATGCAGTTGACAGTTGACACACATTTGCGCGGGAACCGCACGTGCCGCCATCTTTTGTTTGATTCGACTCGCTTCGATTTTCAAGTTAGTTACGGAGATTAGTTGCAATGTTTTCATAGTTTCATTATTGTGAGTGAAAATAAATTAGGATAGGATTTCATGGTCGTTTTATTTGAATATTTTAGACGATATCAAAATTATAACCGGTTTGACTTATCGATAAAACACAATGGTCAAAATTGTTGGAAATTTTGCTCATATATATATATAATATGAGCAAAATAGATTTAAATGGCTTGGGCGTTGCCTAACCGCATGATGCTTATGTGTTTATTTTAACCAATTGCCTCAAAATATTTTCTTGTAAAGTCTTAGCACCAACTTCAGTCCAACAAATTATTTTTAAATAAATAGAAAGTTTTATTTTTATTTTACGTATTACTGAAATTTACTTATTTCTCGTCCATTTGTTGTGCTTCAGTAGACATAGTAGTAGAGTTCCAAGAGGCTTATGAGTTATGGTAGCTGAAGTATGATACAATTAATGGTCTAGTTGACCAGCTAAGGTCAGGGTGTGATATTTGGGTTTCGCACACCGATAAATCCACTTTGATCATTTTCCCTAACGCGCCAAAAGAAGTAAAACCACAAAAGCCATTTACTTTTTCAAAATCGATTCATTGAATTTTTTTCCGAATTTAATTAACACATTCAACACTTCTGTAATTAAAGGCGCTCTGAGAAGAGACGAAATAGTGGAACTGTTTTATGCGCTATTTAATAATATTACCATTAACTTAAGTAATTGCTAAAGATACAGAAGATAAATTTACAATCAAGTCGCAGGCTTAAGGCGAGGGACCGGGCCAACGGCCTTGAGGAATCGAGCGGAACTAAATTACCTCACTCGCACAAGATTGCCATAGTTTTAAGTCACAATTAGAAGCAGTTTTAATTTATTACAAATATAATACAGTTGTCTTTACAAAAATTATATATTATGTCCTGTTAAATATTATTGGTAAACAGTAAATAATTTTTCATACAATTTTTATCGAGATTGAATGATTAACATGGCTCCAACTGTAAAAGTTAGTTATACTTTGGTGATTTTTTTTCGCAGTGTCTATTAAAGATAGAAGAGAAAATAAAAAAAATATTTTTCTTTTCATACTTTGTAGCCGTATAATTATTTTTTGTAAAAATAAAAGCTTTATATAAACCGTTAATAATTGGTTTCAATTATGAGCTATTTTGGCGATTTATTGGGATAGCGGCCTTAAGTACAAGCAATCAAATCAAAATCACTTTAATCATATAGGGCACGGAAATGACACTTATGAATGTCAAAAAAAAAAATCTTATTGAATCTACCGCTACTTCGTAAAGGGTTGAGCTCATGAGACGAAGTAGCAAGAAACTCATTGCCACTCTTTTATATCAAGATTTACATTTCCATCGATTTACAAATCATTTCAATTACAATATAATATGTAAAATGATGCAACAAACACACTCAAACGTCAAATAGTCAATGCCTTACACGAGTAAGTCAAAAAAGTAAATGTAAATTAATACAAAAGTTATTGAGTACAGTACCTGTATCATCCACACACTTGTCTTGTGTGTTATCCACGTATTGTACCTGCTTGAGAGTTATTTTTCAATAATATTGAATTAGAAAGGAAAAAAATACTTAATATCAGAGTGCTTACTTAAAAGTGGTGGATCTTAAACATACTTTCAGCTTTAATGTTTAGGTATGTCCTTGCGGGAGGTACTCGTATGTCACAAATACAACGTGCGCAACCATATCTGTAATCATACAAAACTATTTCTAAAGATTTATGTATATAATTGAAACTTTGTATTTTTCAAACAACGAAATTAAACATTTAGAAAACAAAAATTTGATCACCATTACGTGGGCGCTATTCACCTACGAGTTCTGACGGCTACGACGCAACGTGGAAGCAGTAAGTGTCAGTGCCTACGCTAGCTCGTAGCTACTAGATTACTTAAATAATTTTAATCAGCCTTATGTGGGCGCTATTCATCTACATTTCTGAAGACTACGGCGCGGCGTGGAAGAATTAAGTGTTCGGAAATGGTGTAATGAAAAATTGGTTTATTTAGGTAAATTACTTATTTTTATTTTTGAATTTTTGTATGCGCCATCCTGTATATATATATATATATATATATATATATATATATACATTGCTTCGTACGTTTGCAACGCTCTGAATATTGCAGAACTTGTACACCAATGTACTATAAAATAATACCATTGTGAATAAATAATAAATAATCTCATACTGAAAAATGTTGGCCCCTTAATGTGAGCATAATATTTTGACTTTCACCCTTCCCGCAACTGTCCATAACGAATCGTTGTAATTATGTCAATACTATGCAAATTAAAAGGGCTAAAAGTCCCATGAAGTTAAATACAATGACTACTCCTGCGGGATTTATGTAGGGACCTATGCATCATTGAACAGACCGAATTAAAAAAAAACTGTCAACGTACGATTAACGACGAAACCCAGAAGTGAAAACTTCTGATACATTATTTTTGGGTAGTTACGAAATACTTTTAGAAAGTAGATAGTTAATTATAGTTACTTTTTTTTTATGGAATAGGAGGACAAACGAGTGTACGGGTCACCTGGTGCTAAGTGATCACCGCCGCCCACATTCTCTTGCAATACCAGAGGAATCACAAGAGCGTTGCCGGCCTTTAAGGAAGGTGTACGCGCTTTTTTTGAAGGTGCGCATGTCGTATCGTCCCGGGAATACCGCACAAGGAAGCTCATTCCACAGCTTTGTAGTACGAGGGAGAAAGCTCCTTGAAAACCGCACTGTGGCGGACACATCCAGATGGTGGGGATGATAACCTAATGGAATTCGGCGGCAGGAATCAGCTTAAACAGCTCGGAACACTACCCGTGATAAATGCGGAGAAGACACACAATGAAGCGACGTCTCTACGCAACGCCAAGAGATCCAGCCGTTCACAGAGCATTGAGTCCCCGACAATTCGAGCTGCTCTACGTTGCACGCGGTCAAATGGATCGAGCAGATACTGGGGTGCGCCAGACCAGAGATGACAGCAATACTCCATGTGTGGCCGGACCTGCGTTTTGTAGAGCGCTAGAATGTGGGCCGGCTTGAAGTATTGCCGTGCTCTATTGACTATTACTCTATTATTTACTTATTTATTTATTTAATAGGTACACACAACAGAATTACAACAAGTACATAATTAACAATAAAACTATCAGCTAAATACAAGATGGCTGCAACTCCACGAGGGTGTGTACTCAGCATGTTTAGCATAAATTAATAACTATGAAAATATAATAATAATAGCGATTTTAAGACTAGCTTTAGGTAATGTAATATTATAAAAGAAAAATATCGAGAAAATATATATTTGGACAAATAGACGTAAATAATTATGGTAAGGGTATATTAAGATTTTTTTTTAAATAATTTAAACTAATTAAGGAATTTATATAAACTAGATTTCCATTTACAAACAGATTAACTGTGGATGTCAGGTAGGTACTTCACTATTTTCGAGTAGTAGGACATTGTATTGATGACAATTTCTATCAACGTATAATTTATATAGTTATAAAAGTTACATTTATTTATTTGTTTAACATAAAGAAAATGATTGTTCTCTACTAGCTGCCTGCGACTTCGTCCGCGTGGACGCTATAAGTAGAAAAATACTATATCTCCATATAAGGTATATATTTAGATTATTATAAATCTATTCAGTAGTGTTGAGTTTTGCCTGGACGTACCTATAGAAAAAGAGACAGAAATTCTAAATAGTTCGGAAAACCCAAAAGTGCCCGCCTCATAATCTCACTTTCCACAATAAAATTGAATATTTGTAAAAGTGCGAACAAAATGAGACTAAGCATCTTATGTGTCAAGGTGACGAGCTCAATGATTGTAGTACCTCAGATTGTAGCTCAGAGTTGTTGAGTTTTTTCAAGAATCCTGAGCATTACATACATTACATTGCGATGGACAGGGCGTATCAATTACCATCAGCTGAACGTCCTGCTCATCTCATCCCTTATTGTTGTTATAAAAAAACATAACATGGCAACACTTAGGTAATGCTTTACTTCAAGGCTCGCAAATTGGCGGTCCGCCGTCAAATTTTGTGCGGACCGCGAGAACACAGCAATTTGCACTACAGAGTACGTATTTTAATAAAAATGTATCCCCCGCATTATCTTTGTTGAAGTCAATTCAAAATCATCCGGGCGTAGTTACGAGCTAACAACATTTTTAAAGACGAACCTTATGTCCCGAGTCAGCTCCTTTTAGCAGAGAATCACGCGTCGCACAGTTCATTTTATTTTTTTCGTTTTTATTTTAATAATTTTTGTTACATTTCATTTAATTTATTACTTTAAGATTTATACTGTAAATTGAAGGTGTGTTTTTCTGGCTAATAAAGTGTTTTTATTCTATTAGGAATAAATTTCGAGCTCGATAGACTGATGAAAATCTCCAGAATTTAATATTAATAGCTTGCACCAGTGTTGGTAGGCCCCCCACAAGATGGACCGACGATCGAGAATATGGTCAAGATCGCCGGAATACGTTGGATGAGGGCAGCGCAGGACCGATCGCCGTGGAGATCTTTGGGGGAGTCTTCCGGCTGATGATGATGATGAGCTTCCACCAATTTTACTCTATACTTCAGACAGTTCGCAACAAAATATGTTCTCTTTCTCATTTATATGTCAAAAAATATCTTTGTTATTTCTATAATTACACTTGTTTAATAATATATTTTTTCCAATGTAATATTGTGCAGACTGCGATGGTTTTATGATTTCTGTAAACGAACCCCGAGAGAATCTAATTGGTGACCCCTGCTTTAGTTATTGCCACAACCAAAGCCATATCAAGTTTGTGAATCCAAGCGTAACACGATTTCTGCATTTCCCTAATCCTAAATTCGCCCAACTTACGTAAAAGAGTTTTGACTTCAAGCAAAATATAATTCTATGCCATGACTTCTATAAAGATTCTTATAGGATTTAGTTAATCTCTGAATCATTTTAAAAAATGATTTTTCAACCTTGGAAATAAGATAGAAATCACTTAGAGATATGTCCGTACTCCGAACACGCGGTTTATATTTCATCATGTTCATGTAAAATGCTATGCGCACTGACAGTTTAATTTTTTTTCTTCAGCTATAAAACGTAGGTACCACGATACGACTAGGGTGACCATTAAGCAATTTGAAAAGTCCTGACAATTCAATAAAAGTCCGGACTTTTTAGTTGATCTTGTTTAGATTCCGTTGCAGTTGAAGATTACAGACTTATTTCTTTTTAGTAAACGTGTAGTTTTATAACTATATTCCATGTAATTGAATATGAAATCCAATATCCAGAGCCGGAAAAATTTTGGACTAGAGCTTAAAAGTCCGGATTTATCCGGATTAATCCAGACGGGTACGGACCTTAGACACGATCTACCAAAATATTTTTATCAACTTTTTTAACCATTTGTTCGGTCACTACCATTGTTGAGACCCGAGCGAGGCGTGTATTGGCCAGCCATATGTTCTATAATAATTAATAATATTCCCTAAGATAATATCTTAGATAGGTAGCAACCCGCCCCACGACACCGGCACGAGCATTGCTATTTAAGCGAACATGACAAGTCCTGAGAATTAATCAAATAAACCTAACAGATATTATATAGGCAATGTAATTTTATCAAACTCCATTAAACATGCCTCACGATAAATTAAAATGGAACAGCTCTATACAATTTTCTTCTACCATTATTCACCTTCAAACACAGACGTAAAATTCATACAATCAACAATTACCCTATTTTTTCTCCAACTATAAAACCACCGATAATGACACTTAAAGCGTTGGAGATACGTTGAAAATCATGTGGCGGATAAATGTCGCTTAATACGTTCTGTGCTGTAACTTTACACCAATCGGATCGCGGGGGCGGGATAATTTCAAATTCTAACGTTTCTTCGGAGAGCTTTTTTGGCTTATCGCTGCAGTCTTGACACAGCGTTTCGTAAGAAATGTCAAATGATTTCGAAGCTATAAAATGCGACCTTTTAAATATTTTTATGTAGGATCAACTGCACTTTCATTTTGTTTTATTAAAAAATAGTTATTTCCATTTATTATACATATTTTTTGTTGATAGTAAGTAATCACCACATTTATCTGATAGGAATTCAGAAGAATTATATTTGTCATTATTTGCGTTGCTTTTGATGCGACTTGCTACATTATTAACATTTTTTTCTATTCAACCTACTACCTACCGACTAAAAAGAAATTTGTTTATTTCAAGAATTATGATAGTTACCCATAAGCAAGTTTTAGAATTAGAAAAATGCATTTTTAATGAATCATCAAATTGATTCAGGAAATTATAAGTCTAAGCTTGGTTTCTCGTTTAAGTAGGTACCGATCTTGACTAGATAACTTTGCCTTAGATAATTTAAATGTTTAATAAATAAACTCCAACAGCGACGAAGTACTGCTTACAAATAAAAGGTTACCCGTTAAGTCGTAATTAAACGTTTTGGCCTTAAATTTGTGCAGAGTCCACACTGTCGAGTGAGTTTTTTCCCCGTCGATGGGAAACGCTCCTGTGATTCCTCTGGTGTTCCAAGGGTGATCAGGTGACTCATACGCTCTTTTATCCTCTTATTGCATAACAAAAAAAATCTGCCTAATATGTGCTACACGAGGTAGAAAAGAAATCGCACAGAGTGGGTAATCGTGCACATAAATTCAAATTACTATATTTGTTTAGACATAAATCAAATCAAATTATCAAAAATAATAATCAACAAGACTTTTTGATGCATAAAGTTATCACTCACATCTTTTAGTAGGTCTAAACTTCGCATACAGAATTCAATCGAATAGCTATAATGACCATTAATTGAAGTTAAGTCCATCTTTATTCAAAGTTTGTCTCAAAATGACGAAAAGAGTCTTTATTGCTACTAAGTAAAAGCCAAATTCGCACACAACAGCAATAAAATGAAAATCACGATGTTAACTTACCAACCATTTTATTTGATCCCTATTATTATACTTGTTTTCTTTTCTTAAGCCTTAACATTCATAGATAGAAGAGCCAGGGACGGGTCAATTTACAACGGTTGCTTGCACAAAAGCGTGGCTAAAAAGCCACCCCTAACCCGCCCCTTCAAGAACCACTCCCTTTCAAGTCAGTCGATGATCAGCGCTCATAGGGGATGCATGTGTTTTTTGAATCCACTCAATCGAAATCCGAATGTATTTCTCGCAATGACTGTGCAGTGAAAAATTGTTTTCAAACAATGATATAATGTACCCAACAGATAACTTAAAACATGGACTTAAAATAAACCCGTTTATAAAAGAAAATATGTTGAAAACGATACAAAGTTTGTGCTACAACAATTCTAACGTAAGCAATTTTAATATGACGTCGCCATTTCTGGTTGATAACATTCTGTATCAGCAAAAGTCGGCAAATATTCATAACCAGTATTTGAACCAGCAATTGGAACATTACGTCTTCCAACGTTCAAATTTCGAAAGGTCCAGAGACAATTCACCGGAAGTAGATGAAACGAAAATGGCAGAAAACGAAGATGATATACGTAATGATGAGTCAATAGATAAAGATGACGAGGATTCTAAAAGTAGAGACGAAGAGGATGGTTACATAAAAACTGAAGCTGGTTTTTATAATAACGATTACTACAGAAGCGAAGAGCGGGAAAAAGAAATTCTGAATGTACCATCGTTAGCACGAAGATGTCCCTGTGGTGCAGACTGCCCACCGTTTTCTTGCAAGAAAACAGGGATTCGTCGTCTTGAGGAATTAGAAAAAAGATTTAATCTGCACAGTTACCAAGATAATTCTGGCGATGAAGAGCGGGAGAAGAACACAGAAGATATGGTGCGGAGATGTGATGATTATAATAATGAACAGAAAAAACCTTTGTTAAAATTTAGTGTCAGTGCAATATTGGGTGAGGATGATCCGGAGAAAAGAAGTGTTAACGGTAAGAATTTTACAATTACATATTTATTTATATTTAAGCAGGAATTTGATAAAGAACTTTAAGCGTTATATGTATTTTTATGTAAAAGATAGCAAATAGAATGTAACTTTACTGAAATTTCTTGATTTGCAACTGAGAAAAAGGTTACAATGATATTTTATTCGACAATGACTGCATCCACACTGGCGTAGTCACCTAGGGGATAGGCACATACGTGTTACGTATTTCTGTCTAATATTATGAGTATTAAATCTAATCTTAGTCTGTCTTACAAGTATGCTGTATAGTTTTGATGACATACTTTAAGTATATTATTAATAATTAGATATAAACTTAAAAACAAATTAGGTAATATTTTTTACTAAATCTATATTTTTGAAGAATTTAAATTGAAAACTTTTTGAAGGATTTACTTTTAAACGCTTGTATTTTATCTTGGTTTTTAACCGCCTTAAAAAAAGGAGGAGGTTCTCAATTCGTCGGTATTTTTTTTATGTTTGTTACCTCAACACTTTCGACTGGGTGAACCGATTTTTATAATTCTTTTTTTATTTGAAAGCTTCCCGTGTGGTCCCATTGTAGTTTGGTCCAGATCTGACATGAGAAAACCAAAAAGTCTTAAATTTGCTATACATACGTAGAGCAAAGTGGATGATAAATTTACGAATAACTCTATATCACGCCAACCGATTTCGAAGATTCTTTTTTTATTGGAAAGGATATACTTCAAAGATATTTTGGTGAGAGTTTGGTTAGGGTCTAATCTGATTACGGAATCCATGACAAAGTAACGGAACTCTTCAATTCTTAGGAGCAAATTAACGATACTCGGCCGAATCTTTTTTATGCTATCCGGATATTTAAGTCATCTACCATAACATAATTATGGTCAAGTAATTATTGTAGTCGATTATGATGATCAATGGGACTCCTTAACGACTTACAGTAACGGTGCGATCTGTGGCAGAATTTCTAACTGTCTGCAATCAAATTGCAAAGCGCGTACGGTCATTGCTGCATTTAAAAATTTAGTATATCTATACATATTCACAAATTGTTAGTTAGTATACCTCAAATTTCCTAAAAAAAAATTAACAAAAAAACAACTGACTTCAAAAACACTATTCCAAAACAATAGATATAATATGCACTAAAAAGTATAAAAATAATAGCGTATTTTTATACAATCTAATTAATTAATCTAATTCTAGTTGCGACATTCGTTATTTTTTTTTGTTTCTTCGTTCATTATTAGTACAGGCAAAGAGTTCAAGCCCATACAGCCGTATTCGTTATTAATAATTAATTATTGTCAAAGACATCTTCGCAAGATTTTTACATAGTATTCTTTCTACAAACATAGAATAGCAGGAGCAATAAATAATTTTAAGAATTTTTGCTTTGTTACGCCAAAGAAGTATTACTTCTTGCGTGCATACATAAGTACACACACACGATTTTTAAATGTGAATGCCTCTTTAAATTTAACGTAATCTAGAAAATTTACTATTACAAAATATCAGTAGTACATTTTATTGTTGTGGCTACTGGGATCTACATCCAAAGTTTAATTACAACATTCGATCGCCAAGGAACCAAAGAAATCGTCACGCTTAGTGAGAACTGTGAATTATTGGTAGAGGGAAGTAGTTACTCACATAATATCCGTTTACAATTACAGACGAATAAAAAAAGAAGGACTCCGCGCCATGATATTAAGAAGTGAAGCAACATTTCGCTAGTGTGTGCAGTTACGGGGGATACCAGATAACACAAATTTTTTCCCGTTATTAGTCATAGTATATAGCAAGTTACTTGTAACTCCGATTTTTTAATATCTGATAGTCAGATTGTTTTCTTAAATTAAAATAAATATCGTCAAATTATGAGTAAATAAATAAATTACATAAACAGTTATACCTTGAAAGTAAGGATTGCGGGTTTGATCTAGTTCCCGTGTCTTGTTTGCTGTATCTTTGTTTTAACTAATATAAAAATGACGTACTAACTTTTCTTATTTTTAAGAATACCTATACAAAATTCATTCTTAAATTCTTATATTTTTGCCACTGACGTGATGAGACTTGACATCTTTTGTCTCAAGGTGACGGGCACAGTTGTAGTGCCGTTCAGAATTTTTGGGTATTTCAAGAATCCTGAGCGGCACTGCATTTTAATGGGCATGGCGTATCAATTACCATCAGCTGAACATCCTGCTCGCCTCGACCCTTATTTTCATAAAAATATGAATTTTCTACTTAGAAGACGATTAAAATATGGAACACCCAATTTTTCGGGTAATGTCCCTATTTATTTTCCGGTCACACTGGATGTTAATATCACGCGTTGTGGAGTTCTTGTGTTCCAAACATCGAATTAATTTGTATTATGAACAGAACAAAAAAGTGTGATTACTTCTATTCTATCTGTGAAATGTAATTCCTTGACACTTTTTATGTTCCGTAGCATTGTTTTTACACGTTTCAACAACGCGCGACGGCATTTTTTAAATATTTTTTTGAGACGCAAACTGATCTGTCACAGACTATGACAATGCTCATAATGGCCGCCTATCGGCTTGTATTAGTGTAAGTGTGTGCGTGGGGCTATGTATTTACACGTTATGTATGGTGACACGGAGTCCTTATTATTTTACTAGTCCGTGTTTACAATATGCTTTGACAAGAAGAAGCTACCACGGAGTAGTAATCGTTCTTTCTTGAATCTTTAATATCTGTATATTGAACGAAGACACACTTAATATAACTTCTCGTTTCAAATACCACAGTGTCTGAAGACAAATCTAGCGATTGCGTATAAAACATTTGAGTAATTATTCAACATCCTGTATAACATCCATGTACCTATTACTATTTACATGAAGTTTAACAGGGTGATTTAAAAATATATCTAAACAATACTTTGACTATCTATGAATACGTCTTGAAACAGCCAATCAAAATATATAGATTGTTTTTATTTGGAAACGGATTATCTAACTTAACCTAACCAAAGGAGCCTCCTTTGCACAGGATGCCGTCTAGATTATGGGTACCACAACGGCGCCTATTTCTGCCACGAAGCAGTAATGTGGAAGCATTACTGTGTCTCAGTCTGAAGGGCAAAGTAGCAAGTGAAATTATTATTAGCAAATGAGACATAAAATCTTATGTCTCAAGGTGACGAGTGCAGTTGTAGTGACACTCGGAATTTTTGGGGTTTTTCAAGGATCCTGAGCGGCACTGCATTGTAATGGGCAGGGCGTATCAATTACCATAAGCTGAACACCCAGCTTTTATCAATTTCACCACTTATAAATACTTACCGACGCAACAGAAAACATTGACGTTTAAATATAAATTTGACATTCGACTTCCCTATTTGAATATAATTTATACAATCAAAAACATACTTGTAAAACCAAATCCCGCAACTCAGTTCTTCTACTGTAGGTAAATAGTTGTGAGATCCATGTAATACGCAGTCAGTTTACTTAGTCCCTACTTAAGGGTCCTTCTGTATTAAGTTATAACGTAATTAGGTAACCTTACAATATCTTATAGTGACCTTCACGGACGAGTAAAAAAAGAAGGACTCCGTGTCGTGATATTTGCAAGTGAAGCACCGTTATGCTAGTGTGTGTGCGGTTACGGGGGATACTAGTTACACAATTTTTTCTCCCTTAAATAATCATATATGGCCACAAATACTTATATACTATCGTTTTTACACTTTTACACAACGCACGACGGCATTTTTAAAATATTTTATTGAGATTCAAACTGATCTGTCACAGACTATGACAATTCTCATAATGGCCGTCTATCGGCCTGTAGTAGTGTAAGTGTGTGCGTGGGGCTATGTATTTACACGTTAATCGGCTTGTTTTGGTGCTACACTGTTATGTAAGGTGACACGGAGTCCTTATTTTTTTACAGTAGTAGTCAGTGAGTGACATTATCAATATTGAAAATATTTTCTGTTTTAAATAAATATATTAACTTCGCCATTTAGTGATACTCTTTACAAAAAGGTTTTAATAAAAATCTGAAAGCAATTAACGAAATATAATAATTACGATTGATAATAACGATTACTGTATCCATTCCTACATCTTAATTTACTGTCAGAAAGTAACAATATGGCGTCTACTTTTTCAATAAAACTGGCAACATCTGGACGAACACTTAAACGGGGGTGGGCATGAGATAGAAATACGCTATTTGCACGCGTTAGAAAAAGACGACGATGCGGGGGTCCACGGCGAAATTAATATGTCCTTTTCTTAGCATTTTCGTGGGATGAAAGTCGCTTTATTATTTTATTATTGATGTCTTGATATTTCTCTATTAATGTTTAGTGCTGGCTCTTCCCTTGTGTTTTCTTTTGATATAGAATTATTATTTTAATCTATTTACTTATTTGCAACGATGTGCTTTGAAATCAAATCCTAAAGCTATCCTAATCATTAACAAACATAATAATGCTAATAGCCTTTTATTAACATACCCAATTAATGTAAATGTAATTAATGTTATATGTATTTTATTTTAATTTTTATCTCAGATAATTTACGTCTAGGTAGACTTTGACAACTGTGAAAACGTTGAAAAAAAAATGTGTTTCAAGTTAATCTCTACTTTGAGCACACACTTACACAAAGTGTCATACAAATCGCAAGTGTAAGACGTAGCTTGTCACGCACACTAAAGTATTAAAACTGTCCTGTTGTTATCGGTTGTCTAACAGCAAGATACTCTATCTAGACGTATAAATTATAGAAAGTTTTCTTGTAAAGGGCTTGACCAAACTTAGATTATATTACAATTCGGACCGGTAGATTTTGAGAAACATGGAAAAAGCTAAGAAAAAAGTGAAAATCGGTTTATACATTGAAAAGTAATTGCGGTTTAAAAATTTATAAAATGGGGTTTTATTTAACTTTTATCAGACTTTTGAGCTCAACAACATAGAACAGCTAACTCTTTGAGCTCGAAGAGCTCTTTTTTCATAGATTTCAAACATTCTAGAAGTAATTCAATAAGGTATCAAGTAAGCTGTCGTGGCAAAAGAACAAATAATTGCAATTAATTATAGAACCTTTAATAAGACCCAACGGTCTTAAGCATGAAATTGTCATTTAGGCGTACTGGCTAGTTTGGAATAAAATAAAACATTCTTGGCTAGAGATTTAAGAATAGTACTTGGTTCATATGACAGCTTGAACATTCTAGAGGAGAGGGCATTATTCTATATAAATATATTACCTCACTTTACCTGTAAGTAATTAGACAGTATAAAATCAATTATTATACATATAACAAGCCATCTCATTGGTGATTTACATCTTTAAAAAAAAGAGGACTCGTGGATAGAATTCTTTCATAGGTATGCTAGATTCTCTTTTCTTGTTAACACAACACCTCAATAGATTTTAAGATTATTTCTAGTTGCACACGCTCCAAATAGTTTAATTAGTCTCTTCGATTAATACATAAAGTATTCAGGTAATTTCCCATCGTATTACATCATTTCATATCTATTAGTGCTAGACACCTCACTAGATTTTAAGATTTTTCTAGTTGCACACGCTTTAAAATATTCACTAGTCTCTTCGATTAATATATAAAAAATACAGGTAATTTACCACCGCATTATATTATATACCTTTTCAAATCTATTAGGAAACATAATAAAAAACAGTTCACTATAGTAGAATAATCCACACATTGGTCCTTCGAGCCGGACGTAAAAGTAAATAAGGTAACATTTAAAATTACAATAATTTTTGAATCCGAGGGCCGGTTTAGGAATAAAAGCCCAGAAACAGATGATGCTGCTGTCATGAAGACTGCAGTTCATCGACTCCATGCGATGCCTGTGACTCTGAAAAATACAATCCGTACTTCACCTTGGATGAATTTGTGAACAGTGATTCATTGGCCAGTCGGAATTTATTTATGATTTGTCCCTGCTAGCTAGAATATATATACCTCATAAGAATAAATACAACCAGCCTTGCAAAATAATGATATTATGTAGCCAGCAACAGCTAAAATGATAACACTATGATCAAATTATAAATTTCGAGTGATGAAGAAAACCAATGGATTTACGGATCCACAGAGCCGAGCCGAAATAATAAAAAAAGTATTAATAAGACCTTTGCCCTCCAATCTAAATGCTCAATAAAAAAAATCAATGGAACACCCTCAATATTTGAATCCATAATCGAATCCAAACGATTCACCAGTCGATTCAGTATAGCATTCGTAAAACGATAGAGTAACTGTTAAATCGAATATCGTAAGGTCGCATTTGAATGTGTTCGGTAACCGTTGGCGGAGCCGTTCCAAATTTGAATTTTGCAATATGGCGCCGATGACATGTTAATGTGGTACGGACGTGAATAGTATAAAGATTCGTTTTCTAGAAAACTTTTCTTTTTTTGCAATTGAGCTTAAATTTTTTAATACTACAAGTATTGCAAAATACTTTATATATTAGTTTCTTTTATATTATTTTAACGGGATCAACTTTGTTCCAATATAAATGAATTAAATGAGTGTCAAAAGTTGTTATACGCTTTTTTAAGTTAAGCTTAATTGAGATAAAGTGTCAAGTGTTATGTATGGCTTTTTTATGAAAATTAAGGGACGAGACGAGCAGGACGATGATGGTAATTGATACGCCTTGCCCATTACAATGCAGTGCCGCTCAGTATTTTTGAAAAACCCAATAATTCTGAGCGGCACTACCATTGCATCGTACCATTGTGCCCTTCAGACCGAAACACAGTAATGTTTACACATTACTGCTTCACGGCAGAAATAGGCGCCGTTGTGGTACCCATAATCTAGCCGGCATTCTGTGCAAAGGAGCTTAACGAGTAGGTGAATTAAAAAATAAAATTAATGTGAAAATTAAATAAAAATTGTTGTTGTAAGAATAGACAACAAACTAAAAAGAACGAAACAATTTTAAATAAGATTAAATTAGGAATAGTGTGACCAATCAAAAAATGTATCTATCTTATTGTAACAAAAAGTGGGGTGATTTTTAAGAAATTTTCAAAACGACTCTACTTTTAACAATATCTGTCAAATATATAAGCTACTAACTGACCCGACAGACGTTGTTCTGTAGATAAAAAAAAAATACAATTTAAGTATAGGAATTTGCCAATAATGTTTCAAAACATCAAGAATTGTTTCGTAAAAAGTGCTTCCTGTTGTTATAATGAAATTGTTTCACAGTGGAACTGTCAAACCGTGCGTCACAGAATTCTCTCATAGAAAATATGTCCATACAAAACAAATATTGAAAATAAAATAATTATGGATCCCTAATCGAAATAAAAACTATCCTATCTCTCAAGTTGGACCAAACTGCACTCCATGAAGTAATCCCCATTAAAATCCGTTCATTAGTTTAGGAGTCCATCGCGGACAAACAATGTGTCACGTAATTTATATATATTAAGAAGATATAACAGTTGACATCAATGACCCTAATGATAGTTTTATTTTAATGTAATCGTAATAGCATTGTAAATAAAGTTATAAGATTTGTTTTGTTTGAATAAATATTAATTACCAGTGGGAGGATCCATTACACAGGATACCGGCTAGATTATGGGTACCACAACGTTGTCTATTTCTGCCGTATGTGTAAACATTATTGTGTTTCGGTCTGAAGGGCGCTGAAGCTTGTGTAATTACTGGGCAAGCGAGACTTAACATCTTATGTCTCACGGTGACGAGCGCAATTGTTATGCCGCTCAGAATTTTTGGGTTTTAGAGAATAATTAGCGGCACTGCAATGGACATGGCGTATCAATTACCATCAGCTGAACGTCCTGCTCGTCTCGTCCCTAATTTTCATTAAAAAAATATATATTTGACTGTGTATTGGTTACTACGACTAAATAAACTCTCTCTCGGTCTCTTCAATGTCACCATTACAGCTTAAAACTTCAACTGAAAAATAAATATATCCTTTGGACAATAATACACTGCAAGCTCCACGCTCTCGTAATTTGAAAACAGTAAACCGTTGAACCAACCACAAACGCGTTCTGAATTTAAACGAGCCAATTGAATTGCGGTGTATATTAACGGACCAGCTTTGAATTAATGTTTTTTCTGAATCATTTGAACTTTATAATTATTATCGATGTTAAGCGATAACTTTCGCTACTTTGTAGTATTTTCCTCTATTAGTCTATCTGCCTGTCTCTGGATCAAGCTGTATTTGATAAACCGCAATAGAAAATTAGGCCAACTGTGTAATAACCATAGACTGAGGCTGACATCTATAGAACGTACTTAGAGTTTGCTCACACTTTACTTAAGTAAATCTTTTTACACAGAAACTATCATAACCATAATGTTAACACCAGGAACAGACATAAACTTATGATGACTACTACTCGGCCAATTTGAGTTTGTAACACTTTTGTGGGGTGATGGGGTATATGCTTTTACAGCAAGATCCCAGAAAATGTTCAAAACAAAAGTATTACGTTATTCAAAAGAATTGTTAAAAAACGTTTGTGTGGTAAAGGATACTATAACATAAATGACTTTCTTAATGAAATCAGGCTATTAAATAATAAGTTTAATTGTAAAATGAGTTTGTTGCGCCCATTCTTCTCAGGTCTGAGGCATTCATTTTGGAATGGGTGGTAGTTTTTGATTTTCAATAAGTGCTGTCACATCCTATTTTGAATAAAAATATCTGAATTTGTATTTGTGATAAAACGCGGACTTGATTTTTTCACTGGGCTGTCTTAGATTAAGCTCAGCATAGTTTCAGCTATGCTAAGCTTACACTTAGGTAAGTATCACCAGTGGGAGGCTCATTTGCACAGGATGCCGGCTAGATTATGGGTACTACAACGGTGCCTATTTCTGCCTTGAAGCGGTAATGTGTAAGCATTACTGTGTTTCGCTCTGAAGGGCACCGTAGCTAGTGAAATTACTGGGCAAATGAGACATAACATCTTGTATCAAGGTGACGAGCGCAGTTGTAGTGCCGCTCAGAATTTTTGGGGTGTTTCTAGAATCCTGAGCGGCACTGCATTGTAATGGGCAATGCGTATCAATTAACTTAACTTAGCTGAACGCCTTGCTCGTCTCGTCCCTTATTTTCATTAAAAAAAAGTAAAGTCTGAGTACCTACGTTCTATAGATCTCAGTCTTAGAATATACTAACGTATAGTCGACGTGTCAGCCCGATATTTCATGATCAATATTGATTTGTATTGTCTTGATCTTTACCAAGAGATAACACGTTTTTGAACTTGTTGATTAGCCTATTACTAAACAATTTGATATTTTTTAAAGTGATAACCCTTACTCTGTGATTAATTACACAAATTAAATTTGAAAATAAAATTTATGAACGTTGTGGGTCGCGAACACGCGACCTCACGCTCGACTCGGTTAATATGTGTAGCCTTTTACTGTGAATTAGTAGCATCTTATGTCTCAAGATGACGAGTGCAATCATTGTGTTGTTCAGAATTTGGAGTTACAAATGAACGCCGTATCTCCTCAACTTTTATCAAAATAACTATGTTGAAGTGATACTTTCTTATCGGGGCTTCGTAACGTAACGCGTTACGGCACCAGTCTGTCTGGCTTCCCTTTCTCACTCGCATACGTTCGCGGTAGACAGGCGCTACTTTCATAGGATTAAATAATGATACTTATAATGTACAAACACAAAATATTAATGTACATATTCAAGAACAATAAAGCATATTTTACAATCAATTAAAATATATATCAATATGTAAATCGCTTTTCTCAACAGCAGCACGGCAAACGCTAGCAAACACTTTTATAGTGTTTAATTTTGATATTTTATATTTTCATATTTATTTTGGGATAATATTTAGAAGAATTAATTTATATTAGCTTAATTATATGAGTTATTTCTGCACACTTTCTAAACCATCTGCACAGCGCCGACGACTGGCAGGGCCGCCATGTTGGAGGTTCGGATATAAATTAATGATTATTTATATTATAAGCTTCTTTATTATCATTTTTTTTTGCGCCCAGACAAAGGGAAAGTACTACCCTCAGGGATAATGACGGGAGGGAGGTGGTGAATGCTCAAGCATACCAACGCAGCCTGTGTCTGCGTATGTGGGACTCACGTAAAACCTAAGTGCCTACCCACTAAACAGCACCTGAGGTTGGCTTTGGGCCTCTAAGCCTTCATTGAAGGCGACCTTCTCTTGGGGAGAGAGAGGCACAAGCGGCACTCCCAATGGAGCATCCACTGGGATAACTTTTTTATTAAACTATGCAACTGCTTATATACTAGTTGGAGAGATGAGTGTGTTCATAGGTGTATAAAGGTAATACACACTCTACAATACAAAAAAATGCCACATTTTTAAATGTCATGAATATTAGTTATATCTTAAATATTAATTCCGCTAAGTTTTGTTTCTGGAACGATAGTGAACAGTCTCATAGTTTGATGAGTCAACAGCTTCTGAGGATGCCTCGTATAACGGGAAAAATGTGTCGAATTGATATCATCATTGTTTCATATTACCAACTAACCAAGTAGTCCCAGTACCAGTACCAGCGGGAGGCTCCTTTGCACAGGAAGCCGGCTAGATTATGGGACCACAACGGAGCTTATTTCTGCCGTGAAGTAGTAATGTGTTAACATTACTGTGTTTCGGTCTGAAGGGCGCCATAGCTAGTGAAATTACTGGGCAATAGAGACTTAACATCTTACGCCTCAAGGTGACGCAGCTCAGAATTTATGGGTTTTTCAAGAATCCCGAGGGGCACTGCATGGTAATGGGCAGGGCGTATCAATTACCAGCATCTGATCGTCCTGCTTGTCTTGTCTCTTATTTTCATTTAAAAAAAGGAGATTACCACTGATTCTTTGGTGGAACAGCATTTAAGCCCTTTAGGCCGTGTTGCATTCTGCATATAGTGTGAAAATTATGGATTTCCGGAAAATATTGCGTAATTCAATGATATTTTAATAAAATATTTTATGCTACGCACGTATGCGTACGGAAGCCCGAATGCAGCGAAGAATCGGAAAATGCAATCGCAAAAACGAAAGTGTGGAGTCGGCCTTAAATACTAGTTCCACATTAATTACCTCGTGAAATATGTCGCGAGTGTGTACCGCACGGAATATTACGGTGTAAAACATAATAATGTCAACGACATGACACGGTGAGGTTACACCGTGGGTTACACACGCTCCGCATAACATATTCTGATATATTTAATTTTAATTTGTTTCTAGAACTCTCTATACGGTGACAAAGGTAACTTAGCAGTAAGTATTTGTTATATATTTTTTTTTAATTGGACTTTAATCGCCACCACAGTCTGCTCCAGTAATCACATAGATACCGAAGTCTCAAATTTTTGTTTTGTATTTGTATAAAATTGTATTTTCTGGGTGGTTGCAATGTATTATCAATTGCATGTTAAAAAAAGACCAATGTATGTGTTTTTTGGTAGACAATAAAACGGCTGGACCGATTTGAATGAAATTTTCAGGCAAATTTCATTTTTTTTTGTAGGGATATCATAAGCCTGAAAAACTGATCTTATCTGATAAACTGAGTCGGAATCTAGGTTTGAGTTACATAAAGCAATTATAGTCCACACATTTTATGAATTTCTTCATGGTGTTTCTTGGCATTTTATCACGAAATATAATAATAGAATTTCAGCTTAATCAGCTGAGAGTAACAAATTAATAATTCCGTAACATGATTTCACCCGAGAGAATAAGATAGACGTTTAAAAATATGACCCATTATCAATGTTAGATAAAACTGAGAACAAAACAAAACTTATAAACTTAAATCAAATTTATTTTAAGATCAATAGATTAACAGAAAATATACATTTTCAATATATATCGCTGTTATAACTCTAGATCTGTTTGACCGATTCTTCAGCTATTTAAAAAAAAATCTAAAGATAAGACATGAAACGTTAAAATGACTAAGCTAATATAGTATATAATTAGAACACAGATATAACTTAGATAATCTATTCCACGTTAACAAAAATAGTTATAAAAAATGTTCATAAAATGAAAAGGCGAGTAGCGCCAAAACTATGTTGAATTTTTATGGGACCAAACTATTCCGAGTAGAATTAAGTAAATCGGATTATAAATCTCAGCGTAATCGGTACATACATAAAAAAAAACAATAAAATTGAGAACCTTTTACTTTTTAAAGTCGGTTAAAAACTCTAACGCTTAATTATAAAAACACAATCAAATTATATTTGAATTACAACCACAAGTTGACAACCCTGACACTTAACGTTCCATTACACGAAAAAATTGGATATTAAACAATAATAACAGGGCAAAAATATTAAAAATATGGCAATATTAGTGGCCATAAAACATTTTCACAAATCATTATTACGACCCACAAAATCCCAACACGCCTACAAAAAAGGCATCAATACAAAAATCTTTATACTTTTTAAATACAAAAGGCAGCGAATAATGGCTAATCCAAACAGCTATCATAACACATAATAAAACATGTCCGAACAATAAATTTATAGACAAATTGGGGTCTATGAAAACGGGCGTGTGCGATTTCAACTTAAGCAGAAGGTTCCGTACAATATCTAATATATATACAATTCTCATGTCGCTGTGTTTGAGTTAAACTCCTCCGATTGGCCGATTCTCATGAAATTTTGTGTGCATATTGGGTAGGTCTGAGAATCTAACAACATCCTTTTTTCATCGCCCTAAATGCTAAGGGTTAATTTAATGTTTATTTTTTATTTTTTGGATAAATTACAATTTTTTTTGATACAACATTAAAAAATACATACAACCCTAAATTTTTAACCCTCTACAATCAACACCAATTTTTGTATCGCGATTTTTATAATATTCTATTCCATCCACAGATCCGCAATTGTTGCAAGATGGCAATCGAATAAGTAGTACGATAAATTTTATGTATCTACAATATATTTGGTAGGTCTGAGAATCGGCCGTCATCTAATTTTCATACCCCAAAAATTTTAATTATTGAATTTCTTTTTAATTACTTTATATGGCAATACAACGTTTGCTGGGTCAGCTAGTAAATCTAGTAGCTCGTATATATTATTACACAAAGCGAAAATTTTGCACCCCTGCATTAATCAATACTAGTAGGGAATATATTCTACTCTCTCAGGGCAGCGCTCCAAGTATTTAAGTATTTACTAGCTGCCCGGCAGACTTCTTCCTGTCAAAAGTTAGTAGTAGAAATGAAATAAATATAATGTTATTTCCGAGTGATCCCGCTATTTATATCTCAACAATAAACTACGATAACATACAAAAATAGATTTCGTTGACTGCAATATACTTTATAAACTTGATAACATTCTTTCTAATGCTTATCCGCCGCAACCGCTATGTGCCTTTTTAAATCTGTAACAGCTTCGAAAATATTCATTTAAAATACATGTTAATACAAATTAAGGGGCGATATTGGATCTATATATAATCTATCTATATCTCTATATTAAATGCACAATGTATTTAAGGTACATAATTGGATAAGGCTGTATTGCTTAAACCGCTTCGTAAATAAGCCATTATTTCTCGTAAAAAGTAAAGGATAAAAATGGTTATTGTGGGTTATCCCTAAGAGATAGACATATACCATTGGCGTTTTTTTGTAGACATTTTTAAGGTGTACAATACTGTAGTACATTATTTTCATCTATCTCGTAGGGTTCAGCTAGCGTTTGCAATGTAAGCGCAAAAAATATGTTTATTGACGACATCATATCACTTTAAAATTTAACAGTGTTTCTCGACTATTTTATGCATGCATTATACATGTTAACCTTTCTATTGAATGACTCTATCTATTAAAAAAACCGCATCAAAATTCATTGCGTACTTTTAAAGATCTAAGCATACACAGGGACAGACAGGTGGAAGCGACTTTATTTGATACTATGTAGTGGTATGAATGTGACAGATACTAAGCGTTTTCTATACGGATTTCAGGAAGAAACTATTATGGATTCTAGATCGGAAATTCTAGCTATTAGTGCCCCCTACTGGGCTCTGTAAAATAAACAATTCTTTTGCATGCAATGGTATTAAATTTTACAATAAATTACCCAAAAGAGTAACTGAATTATCAATAAATACATTTAAATCATTTATTACACGCAGACTCAAATCGAAGGCTTATTAATATTAATAATTACGTAAACGATATTACAAAATGGAATTAATTCGTTATTAAAGTTGTTACTTTTTATAATTTTTATGGCTCAACTTTGTAATAATTTACTAGATTGCATTATTTTTAAAATAAATATGCATAAAATTTTGTGCATATGCATAAAATTAGCATGTATTTAAATTGTATTTTTAGTGCTTTACATTGAAGAGTATTCTGTTGATTTTATGTCAATAAAGTATTTTTTGTCTTTGATTCCATCTACTTTATAGATTGGTTTTCTTTACAGTACCCTAAAACGAAGTACACCGTTTCGTAGTATATAAAAACTTGTTTATCTCTCAGGGATTATGGTATTGTTGGACTTGCGCGAATATTTTATTGATCCCATTGTGCGTTGTAGACAGACCTTGTTTTCTCAAGTGTGCATTTAATTCGCAAGTTCATTTTTAATCTGTAAGACTTTATGGTTTTCGGGTGCGTTTTTTAATCTGTTTTCTTTGACAATAGGCGTGCGTAATTTAGTTTGCGCTATATAATCTGTGGTACGTTTGCTATTTTGAAGATATTATCATTATTATTAGAACACGGCCAACTGAAAGTAAGGTTAGGTTATTATTATTAACCTTTTTTTATGGAAGAGAGGACAAAAGTAAGTGATCACCCCCGCCCAAATTCTTTTGCAATACCAGAGGAATCACAATTTGCCGGCCCTTTAAAAAAGTGTACACGCTTCTTTGAAGTTACCCATGTCGTATCGTCCTTGAAACACCGCAAAAGGGAGCTCACTCCACAGCTTCATCGTACGGGGAAGAAAGTTTTCCTTGAAAACTGCACTATGGGGATGATATCCTAATTTGTGGCGTGTCGTACGAAGGTGGAATCAGGTGAAACAGCTCCTCGCAACACTCCCCGGGATAAATGCGGTAGAAGACACACAATGAAGCAACGTCTCTACGCAACACCAAGTTCTTTAGCTTGTCACAGAGCACTGGATCCCCTTGTTAACTGTACTTTTCGAAATTCGACAAAAACTTGCTTGAATGAAAAAATTAACCCTCGACTCTTTTCTCTTTGGTTTTTAAGAGTCGTAATAAGCTTAATATCTATAAACCTGATTTGCTTTTTTTGAAATTTTTGTTTGTGTAAGTGTTAGTAGAGTACTTAAAGAAAAGCTTAAAACGATATACAATGATATAAAATTCAAATTTAAATATTTTTATTCAAATTAGGATATGAAGTCACTTATTGAAAGTCAAAAAATATCACCATTCGAAAGACCTGAAAAAGCGTCAGACCTGAGAAGAATAAGGAAATGAAAATAATTAAAATACCCTGACGGCAGTCGCTCCAGTCCCAATCTGTGGTATCATTAAGAATATGTTTTAATTATGTAATAAATAAAAATAAAATCATTTTATTTCAGGTCAGAGACCCATACCTATATACATATTAACATACAGTCCGAATATTTTAAAATTATTAAAAAATCAAAAATATATGTATAAACAATAATTAGAATAAAATGAAAATCATTTAGAAAATGAATAGTCCTTTTCAAAATGAATAGTCCCTTTGGATCTGGGGTACTCTTTTTGTTTTTGTAGCCAGTGTTTGTAAAACACATTCTCAGGGAATGCCTGAGCGATGACTTTAATCACCTTATTATTAGAATTACGGCCGATTTTCCAGAAACCCGGAATTAATCTATTCCGTATAGCGGCGTAGTAAACAGCGTCAGCGAACATGCCCGACGCGCTACAATACCTTGGCATTTTTAAACAAATGCGAAGGGCATCATTATAAGGTACCCTGAGGATGTTAAAGGATCATTTGGTGTAGTTGATCCATGATTGTGAAGCATAAAAGTTCATACAGTACGCTTTAACATCGGCGAGCGAGCATGTTGCACCGTATTGCCAGTGTCCTTCGCTCTCGTTCTATGTCAGTCATCGTCAAAGTTAGTGTACTTCAGATTCAATAAAAAAATTAACAAAAAAACAAACGGCTTCAAAAAAAATATTCCAAAACAATAGAAATAATAATGCACTAAAAAGTAAAAAAATAATTGAATATTTTTATAGAATCTAATTAATCTTATAAATATCTATTGTTTTGGAATAGTTTTTTTTGTAGTCGGTTGTTTTTACTATACTATAGTAAGCCTTCTTAAATTTGTGCTAGGAGCCCTTGTAAATCAACAGTTAACTTACTGCTAACGCAGTAAGTTAATAAGTTTCAAAATCTTTTATAGAGGATTTATATTCTGGGTGTAGATAAAGTCTAATATGCAACTATTGATTATTAGCTATTAAAACACTCATGTGATACTATTATCACACACAAACCCATATTCCCTTATTACACAACAGTTGCATAAATAACTATTTACGGCACCTTTCTACATGTAGAGGTATACGAGTATAATCGAAAGGGTTCCGTTTCGTTACGTATCCCTAAAATAGAGTAACATTTCATTAACGACTCTCGCATGCTATTCAATTAACTGTTGCTCCAACCAGCTCGAGGTAAATCGGAGACCATTGTTACCCACGAACGTGCGAAAATAAATAATAGGCGATAAAACTGTATTCGTTTATAGACAACCTTTATTCCAATAAACCTTTTTTAATTGTTCGAGGTTTGGCCGTTAAAGCGAAACTCTATATTTGTAATTGACTAGCTATCACCCGCGACTTTGTCCACATTTACTAGTGTAACCATATTAGTTGGAGATCTAATGCACATGCAGATATACAAAACAATCATATATCTCTCATCGTAAAGGCAGCGTTTGTAACAAATGTTTTAGTTCTACCGTCTTTTCTCCGACTTAATTTTCAAATCACCACGGAAAAGTATTTTAATTTTTCAGGTTAGTATTTAGACACTCACAAATAATGTGGCTTTCTATAAGAAACAGAATTTTCCAAAATAAGTTTACTAGGTGGAGATTTTCTCCTACAACCTCACAAACTTTATCTCTTTATAATATTTTTGAGCTGATATAGCTGATCCGCCAAATGTTGTATTTCCATATAAATAAAAAAAAAATACAATAACAAAAATGTGGTACAAAAAGAAACGGGTTGCACTCCGAGAGCGCCGGCAGAAATGAAAACTTGAACATTAACGTTGTGTATTTTTAAATAGTTTGGAATAATTAGGAAATAATTTTGCACGAATTGCTTTATTTGTAAGTATAAAACTACTACCATTTATGTGATAAAATACAATATTCATTTATTGCGCTTATCGCACACACAAATGACATAACCTACAATCATTTTACATAAAAAAGTTTATCTCTCGGAAGAATCAACTTTCATCCATCATTGCAACGACTGTCTTACGAATTTTCGATCAGGTCACGTGTCCTGACGCGAGTTTAACATTTTATACTGACCCAAGAAAACTGACAAACCCCCCTTTTTAGAAGTCGGTTAAATTACAACTTGTGTAAAACAATCAATGTGCGTAACGTTAACAATATCGCGAGTTTAATTTTTTTTTAATCTCCAAAAATTTTAATATGCATTTGTATCTATGTAAGTACATACAGAATATAATATGTATGTACATATATATATATCCTCCTCGTCGCGTCGTTTTCCTCATTACTGAGGGTCGTGACTCCCCCGCTGCATCAGTTTCTCCCGTACGATTCCCCTCCATCTGCTGCGATCCTTAGCCATTTGAAGGGCATCATGGAAGTTGATGTTCAGAGCAGATCGTATTTGGTCCGACCATCTCATGGGACTGCGTCCTCTGGGTCGCCTGCCTTGACTGTCACCATCAGCTGTTCCACATATTTATATATACACTTTAAAATAATAGAACATAGTAATTATAAATAAAAACTTGAACTTTATAACTTAACATCAATAGAAAAAACATTAATTGATTACCAGTGGGAGGCTCCTTTGCACAGGATGCCGCCAAGATTATGGGTACCACAACGGGGCCTATTTCTGCGGTGAAGCAGTAATGTGTAAGCATTACATTATTTCGGTCTGAAGGGCGCCGAAGCTAGTGAAATTACTGGGCAAACGAGACTTGACATCTTATGTCTCAAGGTGACGAGCGCAGTTGTAGTGCCGCTCAGAATTCTTTAGGTTTTTCAATAATCTTGAGCGGCGCTGCATTGTAATGGGCAGGGCGCATCAATTACCGTCAGCTGAACGCCCTGCTCGCCTCGTCCCTTATTTTCATAAAAAAAATGGAAAAGCTTATCACAAAGACCTAATAAACGACAAAATGTTGAACCCTAAATTTCTCCCAACACAAATCCGTTTAAGATTCGTTTAATGACAACCCTAAGCAATTAATAGGTGTTCGATATAAATGAATTCCCGATTAAAATCCTTAAATTATTCGGGGGCTGTTCTTAAGGGTAGAACTTTTACACAACAACGCCTCCCGATCCCTTATTCCCGAGGGATGATTATAAAATTAGGTAATTTTACTTTACTATTCACAAATGGAAAGGCTCGGCGATAAGGCTTCATAATTTTATGTATATTAATAATATTTGCATTTGACGTGTGGTTAAAAACACTTTATGATAACTTCTACGCTGATAGATTTGTGAAATAAAATGAAATGTTTATTTGAAACGTATAGTACACATAAATATATAAATAACTTAAAATAAAACTTATAAAAGACACAAAAACTAAAAGATTAACACTATAATATATATATACATTACAAAAGTTATCCCAACTCAGTCTGTCTGCTGGTATAAAAACCAACGCTGGTCTTCCGTTGGGCCGTTTGGTGATGTCACGCTAAATATAATTTTAAATAAACAATTAGTTATTTTAGTTAGCAAATTAACGTAACGAGAAATTAATACTTAACTTAACATTAAAAAATTATTTCAATAATTTTAATTTTGTACTTTTATGTTGTATACTCCGTGGGCGCAGTGGTGACTGTTAGTTGCATCTAATGTCAACTGTCCGTCTGTCTTTGTTTTGTTTTGTTGTCATTGTTAAGTGATGCTAGACAACCGATGAAAACAGGCCAAGTTTATTACTTTAGTATGCGTGATAAGCTACGTCTTACACTCGCGATTTGTATGCCACTTTGTGTTAGTGTGCGTGCATTGCTCAAAATAGAGGTTAACAGTTAATCTCAATCTTTTTCGACGTTTTGAAAAACCCAATAATTCTGAACGGCACTACAATTGTGCTCGTCACCTTGAGATATAAGATGTTAAGTCTCATTTGCCCAGTAATATCACTAGCTATGTCGCCCTTCACACCGAAACACAGTAATACTTACGCATTATTGCTTCACGGCAGAAAAAGGGCGCCGATGTGGTACCCATAATCTAAGCCGGCGTCCTGTGCAAAGGAGCCTCCCACTTATAAAAGTCTGCCTCTTACGATACCCTTGGACCTGGGACTTCAATATTCTTTACTTTACTCTATTATGATCGCTCGTTGAAACACACACGCTAGTCTACTCTTACTACACGTTTTCTTTGGTAAAGTAGCAGATGAAGTAAGCTGTAAAGAGTGGATGCTGGGGTGGGGGAAGGTAAGTGGTAGAGTATCTTGCCCGCGATATAAGTTACTCTACTCCACCATATATTAGAACTTTACTCATACTCTTTATGCCGAACAACATTGGGAAAAAGTGTGTGCGTGTAATCTTTACGCGCGATTAAAGTAAAACTTAATTATAATTAACTTAAGGAATAATTAACAGATACATATATATACTATATTTTTGCTCATCTGACAGCTATATCCAGTATATAAGAAATATTCTTAAAAAGTTGATAGACAAGAAGATTTAATTTATACCATTAAATATATACTTACATTAATTAAACCCGTGTTATTAATAAATAATTGAGTAAAAATAATAAAATTATTAATATCACACATATCAATATAACGTTGTTATTGAATATAAACGAATATGGCTCTATGGGCTCGAACCTTTTGCCTGTCCGACGAAGAGAAGTTAACGAATGTCGCAAACGTCAGACTGAGAACTTTTATTTATTATTTATTACAAAGTAGTCATAAATGAACAAATATACTTGGAGATTTTCAAAAAATATTACTGAGCAATAACCATTAAATTATAATGGTTAAAAATTGTTTCAATTGACTTTTTTCTGCCGGAAGTACTAACGTTACTTCCGTCAGAAAAATATTCTGAGTTACCCCCAAGTCACGCCTAAAGAAGTTTTACTTCAATAGTTAGTTTGAAAGTTAACATTCTAGTGTGTTCCTATACCGTTTACTACACCCGTGTATAGGCTCAACAGATTTTGACCATATATTGGCCACTTAGTACGGTATCACATTACAAACACGTGTTAGTACGTGGGAATGATGGTGGTCATGTGATATTTTAACAAATATGTGTCCATTATAATATGTAATGGAATAGTTCAAACGATATCGCAGATCTTTCAGCACGTGATATATTCCACGCTTAATATATTTACCCAGTACCGATACACAGTAATGCTTACACATTATTGCTTGACAGCAGAAAAAGGCACCGTTGTGGTACCCCAGTGGTAAATGTCCTAATTCCCCTCTTACAACACCTTTGGGCCTGGGATATCCCTATTCTTTTTATGCCCCGGGGAAGCATAGGGCAAAGGCTCTAGTTATATAAGATACTTTTAGCTGTGCCCGCTACTCCAGCGTTTTCTTAAAACTATCTCTACGTTAGTCTATATGCAGCGTTCTATAATGGATACACGGATGTTAAACATAACCAATGACGTTATTTAGGACACATTAAGTCGTATAAAAATAAGTCGAAATATGGAACATGCCACAAATTACACCGAAATAAGTTTTGAATGCTATAGCTATACATTGCCGCATTTATTCTAGTTGTTTAAAATATTCTTGCTCAATATGCAGCAATGTACAACTCGAATCGGACAAGTAGAGTTGACACACGACGAAGGAGAATATTGTGCTTACATTGTCTTTAAGCACACTTTTGCCTTTCCGTTATCAAATTAAAAATTAAAAAAAAAATAGCTACGGTTACCGGTACTCATATAAAACTCGTAATTCTCCTAAATAAATTTATTTTATTAATATCATTTCGGAACAATCTGTAAGTAATCAGTAGCCCCGTAGCGCTATCGTAGTCACAGACACCTGAATGTCCCACGCCGCGCCGTAGCTGTTATGAACTCGTAGGTGAGTAGCGCCCACGTAAGGTTGGTTAAAATTTTGTTTTTAAATATACCATTTATTTGTTTGAAAATTTCATTATTTAAATTATTTACTTTCTTTTTTAGGTTTCCGTAGCCAAATGGCAAACAACGGAGCCCTTATGGATATATCATAAATCGTTAACCGTAACATACCTTTCATTCAATCAATATTTTAATTATAAATAAAAATAAATTTTTATTGTTTGTTTATTATTATGAGAATTTACACACTCGTCTTGGTGCTTAATTGGGCACAAACAAATGAGAGAGCCCTTTTGACCTACGGAACCCTAAAATATATATAATCAAATACCGTATCGTTTCTCCACTGAGATCATATAGGTTTAAATTAATATGGAGTCAAAAACAAAACGTTTTGATTAATGGCATTACAAAGGCTATACAATATATTAGGAGCGGCGTGGATTTGACAGAAGGGTGGTAAGAAATCTGTGGGGTGCTGGAGGTTGGTACAAGATGTGGGCGGTAGCAGACTAATTATATTAATATTATATTAATATCTAATCTGTATAATTTATACATTTATTTACAAACATATGACCAATTGTCATATTCACTGTGCAGCAGAAAATCCTATTTACCACTTTGAATGTCTCTAGAATATTTGAAATGACTCCATGTAATGAAATTGAAAATACAGTTGGCTAGACAAACAAAGAACAAAATATTGTTCACATAACTACTTTAAATTTAAATTAATAGTTTAGAGCAGAACGAACACACATACCTATAGTATCACAGAGACAAACCAGAGAGGGACTGCTACAAAACCACGCAATTCGCAAGAATCTTCTGACTTTGCAAAACAACTTTGTTGAATCAGCTTCCTTGTTTCTGAACCATGACATGACGACCTTTAAGTTAGGTGAGATAATATAACCAATAAAAGTAATTGTGTGGTTTTATAATAATAAATAATTATTAATGTTTCAGCTAAAAAGCGGGCAGTTCTAATGGGACATGCGATAGCTGGGCGAATACAATTTGATGTAAAAGTTTAACTTCAGTAAAAAAACAATGTAGGTCAGTTGAGAAAGTTTCCGAATATAGGTCATTATAAGCGGTATGTCATCAAAAACGGAGTTCTGAATTAACTTTAATCAAATTTTTCAATAATTTTATCATTGTAACTGGGATCATAATATTAAGGTCACACTTCTTAAGAATGTATTTAATAAAAAAAAAACAATATGTTTTATCTTTTTTATATTTAAATCTCCCACATTTTCTTTCACATAATTCACATCAATAGGTCAATAATCGATAGGTCGTCGATGACGAATTCAATGGTCAAGCTGTAGGCATGAGTTGTACCTCTAAATATTTCGTGTCATGTATTAAATAAATTCTAACGCCTATGTTACCTTACGTTTTGCTAACTTATATCATTTTATGTTAGTATTAGTTACGTTTTAATCTACTGAGCTGTTTAAAATGTTAATATACGAATATCGTGTATCTCTATAATTTTATTGCAAATTACTCTCACTAATTGTATTCTGTCTTGATATTATAATATAAAAATGAATATAATTTATATAATAATAATAATATGCAGAAAAAAACATGTTGTATCAACAGCTAGTACGCGAAACGTTTATGTTTTTTGTTGTTCACTTTCCACTAGTTTTTAAATGCAAATTTTTGGAAAAAATCAATGGAAAGCTTTTATAAATAAGATGATTTGTATAGTTAGCCATTCTGAAAAGTTTCTAATAGAAAATTATTTCAAATTTAGACTTATGAACTTTGTGGGAAATTTGCAAGTAGTAGTAAGTGTAGGTGTACTTCAAATGTCTAATATTTTATTTTGATTATACGAATTGGCGGTAAATCATGCGTCAAAATAAATGCAACTTTAAATTTTTTTTGCTCGGTTGTTATCACCGCCACTACATCTTTATGTAGTATAATATAATTCAGTTGGAATATTATGTTGAATCCTTGTCATATACCGCTGTTTTAACATATAATATTTTTATGTAATAAATTCTGAATCTTAGCTCATCTCATAAAATAATGTCGCTGTGTAATATAAAAACAGTAGACTATTACTCATACGCTTACAAGTTTTTCAAACTAAAGTTTTTTATATTTGTTTCTGTCTATATGTTTGTTTCAGTCAATCTTCGAAACAACTAGACTGCTTTTGATGGTATTTCCTCTGACTGAATAGTACACGTGAAAAGCAATTACTGAGGCTACTTTTATTTTAAAGAATAAATTAGGGTTCTGCTCAACAAATAAGAACATATGACTTTTTAAGCAAAACTCACAATTTCATTAACCTTTAAATTTAGATCATATCCAGCCATATAGGTCGGCAGCACATCTTTTAATCTCTAGTTATAGATGTCCATGGGTGGTTACTTTATCACTTCCGCCACAATATATGTCCTTGTCCGTTTGTCCCCTCTTCTATAAAATAAAATCAAAGGTAAGATTGAAACACATGCGAAAGTTACCAGAAAATAGTCATTTGTTTATAATAATAATAAATCGCTGTAAGTATACATCTTGCACCATTGACAAACAATTGAATTCCCTTCCGTTTGTAATAGCGTTGTTAAAAGATTAGGGGTGTACGCTATTAGCGTTCATTCAAATTGGCGGCGTCTTGACTTAATTGAATATCAATTCTTTATAATCTGTGCTTACTTTTGGGATTTGTTTAAGATATTATCGAGGACAGAATGATAGGTTTATAAAACTGACTTATAATTGAGCACTAATATGTCATGATTTTTATATTAATATCCATATATTTATTTATTTTTAATAAAATAAGGGACGAGACGAGCAGGACGTTCGGCTGACGGTAAGACACCGTGCCCATTACAATGCAGTGCCGCTCAAAAATGATACCCAATAATTTCATTAGCTACGGCGCCCTTCAGACCGAATTACAGTAATTCTTACATATTACTGCTTCACGAAAGAAAAAGGCACCGTTGTGGTACATATAATTTAATTTAATTGTTTTATTATATTGTTACAGAATATAGGCAACCAATGATTGGCAGTCCGTGGCCAATAGCCAAGCCGATCGCCAGCAGGCCGATACCAGTACAGCATCAGCACTTACAGCATCTTCTGGCGCATTGCCATCATCCTTACTTAGCAGGTATATATTGAAATTATATAATATTGGCTAAACCTGGCAGATGTTGTTCTGTTACCTTTGACACTTTGTCACCAAAGACATCAAATACAGCCATGTTTAAATATGACAGGCTTAGATCATTTATACGTCAAGATAGACTGTGACAGCTGTCAAAACATCGAAAAAAAAAATATAGAACTAACCTCTATTTTGAGCAATTCAACGCCCACTAACACAAATTGTCATACAAATCGCGAGTATAAGATGTAGCTTAGGTACACTAAGCTAATATTCCTGGCCTGTTTTCGTTGTGTTCATCGGTTGTCTAACAGCAAGGGACTCTATCTAGACGTATAAATTATCTCATATAGCAGGATGTTACGGCGTCGTGTGCCAGGTCGTCTCCTTTCCTGAAATATGTCCGAAGGGAACGCTGGCTGGTCCATGAATATAGACTGCTTGTAGTGCCAGTGTGACCTGTAATAGTTAATAAATCATTGTATTTGTTGGATGCGATTACTAATTGTGACAGTAATCACGACCATCATGTTCACGAAGCATCCAATTACACAAACAATGAATTCAAGCTCCAAAGGTTGATGTATCCAATAAACGATAATATATATTTATACAATATGTTCTTAATTACTTTATTTTTATGAAATATTTGATATTTTAACCGTTTTTAACTTTGAACACGATTCATAATATATTGGATGCAGCACCTTACAAACTAATTAGTTTTATATATTACAGCCATTGTAAAATACTCTATTGATTGAAATGAGTGGCCGTTGTGTTTCTTGTATGTTCTTCTCACGAGTCAGTAATTTGAAACAAATATTTATAGTTATGATTCAATAGCGCTTGGTTTAAGCCTAATTGAATTAAGTTTATTTGACTTTGATTTTTATGGAATGACCCTTTTATGGAATGGCTTGGGCTCTGGTCTGCTATGCACCTACACCCTGGCTCTTATTTAAGTTACTTCAGTTGGTGCTGGGGCTGCTTAGCAAATATGTCAATCTCTGTGAATTTTATTTGTTCATTTAAATTTAACTTCGACAAGTTAGTGTGCTACAAACCACCTTTTAATACAGTGGATATTAACAAAAAACAAATCCTTCATGACAAATATATAACAAGGTTGAAACGGTGCAGAGGGGACAGGACAAAAATTTTTTCCACAAAAAATACATCAATATCGAATGGACAACGTAGTATATAAAAAGTAATTTTAAATATGTTCAATATATACATCCTACTTTTTCTCGCGACTTCATTATAAAAAAAAAACTCATACGAGGGAGTATTATTTTCCATCCGATCAATTGCTTATTAGGTGGTCGTCTTGAAGTGTTGCTCTTTCAAATCTAAACAATTATCAATTAGAGATTTGAACAAACCACCAAGATTTATGGATCATACGTCATCCAGCCGTTTGGCTTAGTGGCTAGAGCGCTGGGGTGTAAAATCTCGAGCAATGGCCAATTCCGCGGTCATCTGGAGGACAAAGCCAAATTGGCTTCGAAGAAGCTCGGTGTCATAAATACAGCACCGCGATACTTCAAATCGACCCACATTCTAGCGCTCTACAAAGGGCAAGTACGGCCACATATGGAGTATTGCTGTCATCTCTGCTCTTGCGCACAGTATCAGCTTGATCCATTTTACTACGTGAAACGCAGAGCAGCTCGAATTGTCGGGGATCTAGTGCTCTGTGAACGTCTGGATCACTTGGCGTTGCGTAGAGACGTGGCCTCATTGTGTGTCTTTTACCGCTTTTATCACGGGGAGTCTTCCGAAGAGCTGTTTCACCTGATTCCTGCCGCCAAAATTAGTATATCATCCACACTATCTGGATGTGTGGCGGTCATCCAAAGTGCGGTTTTGGAGGAGCATTCTTCCACGTACTACAAAGCTTTGGAATCAGCTTCCTTGTGCAGTGTTTCCGGGACGATACGATATGGGTACCTTTGAAAAAAAAACGCGCACACCCGCACAAAGGCCGGCAACGCTCCTGTGATTCCTCCGGTGTTGAAAGAGAATGTGGGCGGCGGTGATCACTTAACACCAGGTGATCCGTACGCTCGTTTGTCCTCTTTTTCCATAAAAAGGTCAATCAGGGGAGAAGAATTAAAAGGGAATTCACTTTAAATAACAAATATAAACTTGTGAGACATTTTGAATAATCTTGTTTTGTATTGTTGCAGTTCGGCCTTCACAAGCTCATACCCAGGTGTTCCCGTTACCTGGGGGGTTCCCCTGGGCACACAGCTCTAGAGGTGAGATTTTAGTATTATTCTTAATATAATAATACCAGCTTAGTCCAGTTAGTATTCGCTGCTTTAGTATATTGTCAGATAAAATTGATTCATGACCCAAATTGCTGATAATATTTATATTTGCATGAAACATAATATTGTATGACAATTGTCAATGACAGCTGTCGGTCTCTAATAAAATCATATTCACATATCAGGAAATGTATGTTCAAGCTAATTTCGATCTATTTGTTAGTTATGACTGTATGAAAATTTACGTTACAAGAAATTGTGCGTTGATCTTTTATTTATATATATATTTTTTATATGTTTGCCATAAATAATAAAACTGTATTTTTTGGGCGAAATTATAGATTGTAATAATACTGGATCCTCTTTTTTTTTATTTTTAAAAAAATATATTATTTGAAAATGAAACGCTCTGAGAGTAGGTAACATTTAGGGTTATGTGATTGTCATTTGTCTTTTCATTTTGGCAAAGTTTAGATGATGTTATGAATGATTGAATTTTAAAATGATTTTTTTTCGCGTAAAATTCGTACTATGATTTCTAATGATTTTCGCTGTGCCTTGAGTCAACAAATAAGTTGTCAGGGACTTCCATTGGCTTTTGCTGATGAAGGTCTACCTTGTAGCAGGAATACACTGTGAATCCAGGCCTGGATGTGACCATCTTTCCGGCGATTTTTGTGGAGGTCGCCTCCTTTTCTCTAACTACTAACAACTGTTACCTAAACTTATATTTATATCATACGAAAACTGATTTTACATACTAGATATACACTGCAGTAACTCACGCTTGAAAACCAAAGGATAGTTAATGTAAATAGATATTCTTGGAAGGTCTTGAAACGTGGGGTTAGCTAAAATAATAATAAAAATGTTACTTTTACGCAAAAATCTAATGTAAAAACTGTTACAATTACACGCGTTTTATTCCTTTACAAGTGTTTTATTCAAATGTGTAACACACGCGTCAATCAAAGAAAATACAATTTTTTTAAACTAAGTATAGTTAAGCCACAATCGTTCTCATGGCCTCAATTTGGGATAACGCGCATAGACGATATTAGTATGTGCTGTCCATTATCGTTTCGAACGAAATTTTGGTGTCTTGTTGAACTCTCGGATTGTGGCTCCATCTATAGGATCTACTTTACAGTTGATAACCTGCTCAACCCCTTAATTGCATAGTAGGAAATTGACTTGAGACGTCGCTCTTGCAAATTATCGTTTTCTTACTCATTTATGCTTTACTATATTTCTTAACTTATGGGTGCAATTTTTTTTAGGAAAGCCACGCAGAGGCATGATGCGGCGAGCTGTCTTCTCCGATCTTCAAAGAAAAGGCTTAGAAAAGAGGTTCCAAGTGCAGAAATACATTTCGAAGCCCGATAGGAAGAAGCTGGCTGAGAAACTGGGCTTAAAAGACAGCCAGGTTAGTTAAAGTTAAACTCTTTTCATATAGGCTTAAACTTTTGAATCGTCACTATAAATATTTTATTTAAATTACTGAATCAACAATATCTACGGAGAAAGCAAAGCTCATGAGAAGAACATACAAGAAACTCAAACTGTCTTATTATTAAAGCGATATAAAGTTACTCCTAGTTTAAAATTGCTTATTCTCCCTGTCATCTCATTCTGTTGTGATAAAGGTAAGATAAATTGAATAAAATAAAATAAAGACTAACTGCCTTACAAATAAAATTGGTTAAAAGTTATACCTGAGAATAAACTAAGAATATGCAAAATGTTTATAAACAGACATTTTTATTTATGATTGGTATAATGTTTCCTGCGTTTAGTTCCAAGGATGCTTGACATTCGGAAAACTTCAGAATCATCATTGACAGTGTTGTCAACGATATAGTCAACATCTTGCATATTCTTGATTTATTCTCAGGTATAACTTTATACGAAGTTTATTTGTAAAGTCGAAATATATTTATCTGAAAAAGAAATTTTAAATCACTTACTAAACGTCTTTTTTACCATCTGAGACAAACAAACACGAGAAGAACGGGCGAATAGCGCCAATAGTAAGTGAATTACAATTTGATTACAGACAGTTAGAAATTCTGCCACAGATCGTACCGTAAGTCGTTAACAAGTTCAATTGTTCATCATATTAGACTACGACAATTACTTGACCATAACAACGTTACAGAAGGTGATTCGAATATCCGGCTAACATAAAAAAGATTCGGCCGAGTATCGGTAATTAATAGATAATATTAAGAAGAAGAGTAATTTGCTCATAAGAATTGAAGAGTTCCGTTACTTTGTCATGGATCCCATAATCAGAACCTATCCAAACTCACCAAACTACCATCGAATTATTTCCTTTCCAATAAAAAAACCGTAACCGAAATCAGTTGACGAAATATTACTTATTCGTCCATTTGTCGCGCACGTACTTATAGCAAATTTAAGACTTTAATGGTTTTCTCATGGATGCCATTGAACCAAATTGCATTGGGACCACACGGGTAGCACCAGCTTTCAAATAAAAAAAGGATTATCAAAATCGGTTCACCCAGTCGAAAGTTTAGTATTATATGGTATTAAATAAAACCAATGAAAATATAATTAAACCGCATAATTAAGTTTAATAACGTATAATTAAATATCATTAAATTATTGTTAATTTAAAACTTGAATAAAATTGAAATTGTATATTGAAATTAAATTAATTCTCTTACATTGGTTGTGGTTCAGGAGACATATGAGTTAAGAGGCTTCGTATGTAGCTGAAGAATGATAATATTACTTAAAAAAATGGCTTTTGATTATTTTGCCTCCCACTGGTACAATTTCTTGCACTTTGCCCAATGAGTTGTTTGATGTGTGACTTGTTGCTCCATATTGCTGAAACCACAATCAAATAAATCCTGTAACAAGGCAATATACCGTTCTAAACTCGAAAGTCAACGAACTTTTTGGCCACATGTGTCCAATAAAGATTTAATAAAATTTCTAATAAATCTTGTTTAGTAAACTCGACACACGATTTTTATTGAATCCATAAAACCAAATCAGTAGGACCAAACCAATTATTGCAATCAAAACGTTTATCTTTTTAAATCAACTGCAAACCGCAAGAGGCAAAGGTATACACCCGTTCAGCCAAATTCCCAACAAAAAGGTCCTTTAATCTCAACTGAATATCACTTCTCGAAATGCAAATATCGAGTTAGAATCGAGTAATTGTTTAAGCCTCCTTTTCATAGGGGCGGCAACATTCCCCCGACGGCTGTGGCTGACAGACCCCTCCTATTACCCTTAGGGGTTGCCAATTTTTTGTAACACCCTATGTTCTCCCCTAAAAGTTGCTTAGGCTGTTGAAATATTTTGGTTAAATTTTTGATGGATATGTTTCATGCCGAAATTGTTACAATATCAAAATAACGATGTTGTTATTTATATAAAAATATGAATTTAATATTCCTGACATTCTTACAGAGGATTTGTGTTTGTTTGTTTTACTGTGATTTAACGTAATGGTATATTCCCTTGCAGCTTTTAACATCTTAATATAAACTCACCTTAACTATTACTTACTTAACTTCTCAATATATTCTTGATAATGTTATATATTATTGATAAAATTTACATTTATTCAAACAAAACAAATCTAAAACTAATTTTAAAATACTATGACTACATAACTATCATTACGTGGAAGCGTACCAAGAATACTGGCAGCATTTCCGCGTTGGATAGCTAGGCTGATCCGGTGACCGAGATAGCTGCCAGCGCTTGGGTTTCCAGTAGCCTTATGGAGGCGCGAAGATAGTATTTTGAACATTCTCCGCGCCTCTGGGCCCCATGGGCCAAGTGTCTCGACACCAAAGGGCACAAAGATGTATGACTCACTGAGACCATCATATTTGCGACGCTTGCCGTCTTCGGCAGTCGAAGCAGCAGCCCCAGCACCAACTGACGTAACTTGGACATGAGAAGGAGCCAGAGTGTCGATACAAGTCGCGGACCACACAAGCGCCCTTCCATCAGGATGCTTGCCATTGCGGCGGGTAATACCATTTGGCTCTAAAACAGCTGGTACATTAAGAGTGGCAAATGCCCTGCGGATGACTTAGGTACGGCCTGCCGATTTTAGGCAGGATAACCCGTGACGCCCAAGAGCATCTGTATTCATAGGAACTGTTAAGAAACGTTTGTGTGGTAAAGGTTACTATAACATAAATTACCTTTTTAATGATACCATAGATTGGGACCGCCCTCAGGCTATTAAATAATAAGTTTAATTATACGATATTACATTGAAACCATATTTTTATGAAAAAAAAAAGAAGCCCGCTGATTATCTTGCGTTCTTCTTTGGTCTAAGGCATACATTTTGGAATGGGTAGTAGTTTTTGAGTTTCAATAAATGATAACATATTCTATTCCTGTCCAGCCGTTCAGAAGATTACTAAGCATCAGGCTCAATTGCACTTCTTTACCATGAAAAAAATATTTAAAAAAATGGGCAGCTTATAGACGATATGTTTTGGAGCCAATAGAAGTGAAAACTTAGAACTTTGAGAATTAATATTAATTGATATTTCATTATGTTTACAAAGAAATAAATCATTTTATTAATTTCAATTTAATTTTAAAGCTCATTTTCCACTCGAACGATTGGCTCAGTTGGTAAGAGCTCTCGGACGTAATTTGAATAATAATATATTCACACAAAAACACTACCAACAATGCTCACAGCATATTTCCATTGAACTTCTCACTAAATCCATTCAATTTCACTTATAAACACTGCACTAATTTTGATCAATACGTCAGCTGTATAGCCACAGATATTCTGCTTACTGCTTTAAGCAATTCGGTGATGCGAACGAGACTTCAAAAAATTTTTGTTTTATTATTTACTCATCGCGTGCGCCCGTGGAGCATGTCAGTGACGCGATCTTAAGATTTTCAAGAAGATTTCACCTCGAAAATAGTCATTTAATCGAATTTTTTAAGAGTATTTTTAAGTTTTTAGTGTGCTGTTTTAACTAAGATGTTAAACTTAGAGCTATAAGCTCTCTATATAGCGTCTAGCTACCTTTTATAAAGCGATGTTGGTCTTATATCTGTCATCAACGATAATGGGTCCATTTTAGCATCAAAATAAGTTGATCGCTATCAAACTTTCTATATTTTTATTGCTTTACAAATCTGAACCATTTTATCAAAGACATACCAGCCATTTTACACCTTCATTAAAGGCCGGCAACACTCCTGTGATTCCTCTGGTGTTGCAAGAGAATGAGGCGGTGGTGATCACTTAACACCAAGTGACGCTTATGCTCGTTTGTCCTCCTTTTCCATAAAAAAAAGATTATGTTCAAAACAAATGTATTACGAAATTTAAAAGAATTGTTACAAAACGTTTGTGTGGTAAATGTTACTATAACATATATATGTGACTTTCATTATGATACCACAAATTGGGAATGGAGCGACCGCCCTTTTTTTTACATTCCAACCATGTTTTTATACAAAAAAAAGAAGCCCACTGAGTTTGTTCCGCCCGTTCTTCTCAGGTCTAACTGAGGCATACGCTTTGCAATGGGTGGTAGTTTTTGACTTTCAATAAGTGATTTTATATCCTCTTTTGAATAAAATATATTTTTAAATTGAATCATTGAGCTATTAAAAAAATATGAGTAGGTACATTTTTTATTTATAGTAAACAGAGATTATTTACAGAAGCACTAATTAATTCATAATTTTACCAATTAATCGTGTAACACTGACGCAATAAAAAAAAACGAAACGCAACATACAAATCCTTTCTCAATAAAACATTTAAGTAGAGACACAAGGGCGCCATTAAATTAATTCCCCGAGGGGAAATGATAAGCGGCGGCGTTTATCGCATTACGAGAATAGGGGACAGATAACATATTCTAGAGTTGTGTTGTCTTTGGATTACATCGTCTTGGATTTGTAGTTGACTCTTACTCTATGTTTTTTCCAATACTTTTTGACATTTTATTTTCTTTAAATTATTTGAATCACATTAACAAAGACATTGGAACGAAGTTCCTTACGGCAGGCTTGGAGGAGATAGGGATTTTGCTGCAGGACCGAACTGAAAAAAATGTGATAGTAAAACCGTAAGAAAAAGTCCGAGGAATAAAACCGTTAAATAGGCGTTAAACAGGCGCGACAGTCGTATACACAAGCGAGTAGTGTATAATACCTTTCTCTTTCTAATGGACTTTATTATGTGAGTCATGAGTGCAAGAAATCTTAGCAGGGTTGACAATCTTGTCATTGGCAATCAAGTAATAGATGTAATATAACTTAAAAAAATTAAGATGGATAGCAACTCTACAATTGTTCCATACATTTATATAACATTACATTTTGGTTGCATTAAACTGTATCGTAATTTAAAAACCCTTCTAGAGATGGCGGTAATATGCATTCGATGACCACGTTACTTTACTACGGCATGTAAGATGGCGCCACGTTCTCTGTTTGAAAATATTTTTACAATTTTATGAAATCTGATTTGAAAAAATAAACAATTTATTTTTTTACAAATTGTGTCCATTCTACATTAGCCGAAGGAACTTCGTTCCTACCTGGTGTCCCATGACACCACATCTTTCTGTTTTTATTATATATTACTAGCTGACCTGGCATACGTTTTGCCATATAAATTATGTAAGTAAACCTTCTTTGAGCTTCAACGAATCTATTACAAAAGATTTCATTGAGATCGGTCGAATAGTTTAGGAATTATTAGGGAACATACAAACATACATTCTCCTTTATATATATAGATTACGAAATTTATTTTAATTTATACCTAAAGTATATTTTGGATAATAATTTTTATAAAATTAAATTTACTGTTACTCTATGTTTTTTTCAATAGTGTTTGACATTTTACTTTCTTTCAATTATTGGAGTCACATTATCAAATATATTAATACATTTATTTTCGTTTATACCTAAAGCTGTTTTGTTTTATTGGGTAATAATTAAATTAAATTTTCATTTATTATCTTTCAGTTTGAGCGGCCGCGTTACGCTCTAAATATATAAAATGTTCTGACAGTTTGACATTATTGTTTTTTAAATTGATTGTTATTTTATTTTGATGGATAGATAAATAAATTATTTATATGTCTAAATAGACTGTGACAGCTGTCAACATGTCAAAAATATTGGCGGCGAATTGTTAGCCTCTGTTTCCAGCAATGCACGCATGTTGAAACATGTCGCGAGTGTAAGACGTAGCTTGTCATGCACACTAAAGTAATGAACCTGGCCTATTGTCATTGCTGTCTAACAACAAGAGGCTATATAAATATCTAAGATTTTTATGTTTTTTTTCCATAAAAGAAGGTGGTTCAATGTTATCTAGTATTGAACCACTTAGAATAATGATTATTTGTAAGTTATTGTATTTTTTATAGTGAGACTAACAAAACTTAGTCAATTAACATTTAAGATATATTTAAATATTATTAAGATATTCAATAAATATTTTAAAAATGAACATTAGCATAGGTATAAGTTATAGCCTCTTTGCAACACAGTTCAATCCATCATTCCTCACCAACTCACCAACCGCCGGTTAAGTCGAAGGTCATTGGAAAAATTTGCGAGATTCTTGTGCACCTCCGTCGACAACCCTTACGTACTGATCTCGCGCCAAGACTGCCCATTATAACTTCTGTCAGTCTGCCAATCCAGTGGGAGAGTCTTTTGCACAGGATGCCGGCTAGATTATGGGTATCACAATGGCGCCTATTTCTGCCTTGAAGCAGTAATGTGTAAATATTACTCTGTTTTGATCTGTAGGGCGCCGTAGCTAGTGAAATTGGGAAAATTAGACTTAACATCTTATGTCTCAGGGTGACGAGCGCAATTGTAGTGCCGCTCAATGTTTTTGGGTTTTCCAAGAATCCTGAGCAACTGAGAATTGTAATGGCCAGGGCGTATCAATTACCATCAGTTGAACGTCCTGCTCGTCTCGTCCCGTATTGGCATACAATAAAACACTGTAGCATAATATCAAGTTCTTCACCACTCAAACATTCACCCTGTAAATTGTCATGTGAATGTAATCTTTCGTGATCTTTTTCAACTATGTTTAGTTTCCCGCTAGGTGGTGCCTACTTCTATATCGGTAAGGTTCCTTCTGAAATATCCAGATATTTTTGAACACGGAGAATGAATTTGCTGCATTAATCACTGGTAGAACTAGTGATATAAATATAGGGTATCGATTTCTTCTACCAAAATACAGACTGTGTCACAAACAGCAAAACCGCTTTTCCCGAAGTCATAAATATAAAAAGCTATCATGAAATTTCATAACAATCGCAAAATCAATTGTGAATATCATACAAACATCAAAGTAACCCTGCAACGATTCGAAAGATCGTTTCAACTCAATAAAAACGAAAACTGGAAGCAAATGGCGCGCAAAACAAAAATAAATTCTCTATTACGTCCAATATTATGCTCATAACAAAGTAACGTTCGACTCCAAGACGGCGAGTGAAACAGAAGTATGCCTTTAGTGCATTAGAAAGAGATGACTGTAGGAATAGTTTTTCGTTTTCATAGCAGCGTGATTGGACGATTTGTGTCGTATAAAAATGGTTACGGCCTCGCTATTGGCCGGTTGGTTTTTGTGCAGTTTTCTTTTATGTTTTTGATATTAGATTTTTACGTTTGTACTCCTTCACTGTTATTTTTACGATTAGATTAGAAACGTTATTCTGTTCATTGGTTTAATATTTTAGTGATTGTTAATTGTTTACGATATGACCTCATGACTTCATTGTCAATTTCTTATAATAAAGTCAAAAACACATAAACTTTATTCCATTAGGCTTTAAACTAAGCGCTTTTGATACGTCACTATAAATATTCCTTTTAAATTACCTACTCAATCTACCATATGTTCGGAAAAAGTAGAACTCGTGAGAAGAACATACATGAAACTCAACGGCCATTCTTTTCATTCAAATAGAGTATTAACAATGGCTGTAATGAATCCTGTTTGAATAATATCAAATACTAGTTCACCCGACAGACGTTGTTCTGTATATAATAAATAAGATAATTTTTTAATAGTATTTTGTCAATAATATATCATAACATCAAAAATTACTTCGTAAAATATGCACCCTGGTGTCGTAATGAAATTGTTTCACAGCAGAACTGTCAAACCGTGCGTCAATAAATTCTCTCATAGAATATATGTCCAAACAAAACAAATATCGGACGACGGGGGACACATCAAAGGAAAAACAAAATTGTTGTTTTTATTTAATTCCGAACACTTTCATATTTATTCACCTTTTAAACCTTCCCTGTACTTCCACAAATAATTCAAGACCAAAATTAGCCAAATCGGTCCAGCCTTTCTCGACTTTTAGCGAGACTAACGAACAGCAATTCATTTTTATATATATAGATTTCATAAAAAGTAATAGTATAAATTATTGTATATTGGATGCATCAACCTTTAGAGCTTGAATTCATTGCCTTGGTAAGAATGCTTCGTGAACACGGTGGTCTTGATATCTATACATATAAATAAAATTGGAGTGTCTGTTTATAATATGAAAATAACCGTGTTTTACAAAATGTATATGAATATATATATATACATACACCAAAAAACATTTTTTACATTTTTTTTTCTGTCTGTCTGTCTGTTTGTTCCGGCTAATCTCTGAAATGGTTGGACCGATTTTGACGGGACTTTTATTAGCAGGTAGCTGATGTAATAAGGAGTAACTTAGGCTTCGTTAATTTTAGAAAAATTATTTTATTTTAGAAAAAAAAATATAATAATGTTGCAATGTCACATACTTATTGTACTGTTAATAGTATTCCTTTTAATTGGCGTATCTATTCTGTATTTAATATACTCTTTTCATTTTGTTAGCTGTAAGGAATCATAAATAAATGTCCAAGAAACGGTCTAACTAACTGTTTATATGGCAAATCAACGTTTGCCGATGTAAGCTAGTGATAAATAAAAATATATGCAAGCCTTTATTTAACTTCAAATATTTGTATAATTCAATGTTTTTTGAAGTCAAATCTTGCAAAGTGAATCAAAAATATCATCAAAGTTTGATTCTTCATATCACAGTATTATTTATAACATTTTGTAGGTTAATATTTTATATACGACCTATACACAAATAAAATTTGATAAACAAAATTTTATGAACGAAGCGGGATTCGAACACACGACCTCCGGCGTTCCGTGCCGGTGCTCTAACCAACTGAGCTAACCGTTCCGGAACGCCGGAGGTCGTGGGTTCGAATCCCGCTTCGTTCATAAAAAATTTGTTTATCAAATTTTATTTGTGTATTAATCCTAGAAGTGAGGGTTATCACTTTAAAAACATAACATATACGACGTATAGTTTTCGAAATATTAAATTGTTTGCCTAGCGCTACGGAGCGTTCTCGCTGACCAGTATGGCATTACTACGACGATAGCGGAGCTGACATCTATACACTCTATAGCAGGGGTGCTCAAGCTTGAACTGCTGGCGATCTACCTCAAAATTGTTCGACTACGATCGATCGACTCTGAGAGGCTTAAAGTATGTGTGATGAAGGATTTTTATATTGATATAGAAGCTGGTGACAGATGCGCTTCGCTTCAAAATTTCATATCAAAGCTTAGATTAAGAATTGGTCTCCGATGCGCTCCAACTAGATACCGCTCTACCTCAGAACATTTTTTTTTATTACGGCAGCTATTAGCTTGGCACTCAATGGCACCTTTCAAATTTTATAACATATGCTTCGTGTTATTTTACAATGAAAATAATAAAATACAAAATACTTACTGATGATAGTATGTGATCCCAGTGTCTTTCTTATTTCTTATATTATAATTACTAAGTTTTAATACGCAACCCGACACTTTAGTTGCTATTATTAGCAAAGTTTAACAGAAATGTGGCACGTCAACTTCACACATTGTTTGAGACTGGCTCCGATACGCCCACTTGGGCGTAGAATTAGTTGCTATCAATGATATGCATGTTTTTAGTCAAGGTAAGTTTAGGTCTGATCTAAAATGTCAATAAAAAAACTCGTAATTATTCTATTCTATTCTTCCTACTATGGCTCCTGTGGAAGGTATACCACAAGTTTGCCAATGTCACGTTAAGGTAGACCACCAAGCTTAGAGTATTTTTGTTTTCTAATTTGATTGGTATTGTCGGTGCTAAAGATTGAAACAAGTTTTATTTTCTTATTTTATACATGAAACAAATATACACGCTGTTAGGACTATAAAGGACATACATAAACATAATTACATAAATTATTACAAGCACTTAATGATATTTACAACTTAATCTTAATCTTTTTAATATATTTACACAAAATATTTACAAAAGGAGTAAAAACTAGGGCGAGGAGACATTTAAAGGAAGTTGGGCGGGGAACTTCAGCAGGTATATCATTGTAAAAAGAAGATTGCATTAAAGGACAATTGAAGAACAAATGATCCAAATTTCCTTTATCTAGACCACATTCCACTCCACAAAACGAGTTATCTCTAATCCCAAGTTTAGCTAAAAATACTGGAGTACAAGCGTGGTTAAGGCGTAAACGACAAAAAATTTATATCTAAATGATCGGATAGCCTGGGACTAGATTGTGATTATTTTATAGCGATAGAAATGATTGTACAATATTGTATATTTTTATTGAAAAGAGCGCAAAAAAAGAATGCTGCGAGAGTTTCTTGCGCCGCTTCTTCATTCTCAGAGCGCCATTTGTTTCCGAAGCGGTAGTATCTAGTAGTTATTAGAAATGACAAAAAAAAAGAATTCTAAAGGAATCAATTTTCAGAAAATAAATGCCTTTTATGCCTTTTTATCAGGAATCTTAAATTTGGAGAACCAAGGTTTTTGAAGGATTTCAGGTTTAAATGTACCTTGTAAATTTACCTTTTGAATTTTTGGATACTTGCCGAATATGGACCTACCTTGGTAGTTACCTAAAACAAATCTGTGAATATTGCTATATCGGATTTTTTTCTCGAGATAGACTCGAAAAGCACTCGCGATTGACCTGTTGATCGCAATCGACCATTTGAGCACCCCTGCTCTATGGTATAGAGCTTAGACTTTGCTCAGACTTTACTATACAGGAGATAGTCAGGCGAACTATGGACTATTACAGATAAGACATGGTCTAGGACAGCTAAACATAGAAAATAGTGGAAGAAGCTGGAAGAGGCCCTTGTCAATAGACAAACAGACAGTCATAGATACTTAGTTAAGCGTACTTAGTCTTTGCACTTTATTGTCTTTTCAATAAACGTAAAAAACGAGGATTTTTTTTTAATTTATGTTTTATCGTTTATTTATTTTTATTTATTTATTTATTTGGATCATCAACATTACATATATAACACATTTATATAAACTTATGCTAGGTACAATTATTCTGATATATGTAACAATTAAAGATGAACACATCATTCAATGGTAACAGTGAACAGTGTGATTTATACAGTCAAAAATGTCTAAGTACTAAAATGTATATAAAGTAAGGATATAATATATATGGTTTTATAATGAAGAGGATATAGGTACATACTACTTGGAAAAAAAAAAACGTCACAGGTTAGCTTGATGTGCGAGAATTTTTACAAACTTTTTTGAATTATCGTTGAAAATATCGATTTCTGAATTTTTTGAGTTAACTTCGTTGTATAATCTACAAAGCCTGACGATGGGGGCGTTGAGTCCAATGTTTGTTCTGCAGTAAGGAATTATGAAAGATCTTGGATATCGTCTGTCTTGGGTATTTAAAGGGTACTGCCATGTACTTATCATGCCAAAGAATCATAACTTCTTGCGTGCGTCAATAAACTAGTACACACCCCCCTTTTTTCAAAGCATTTCATATTCTAGTATCAATTTCATTTCATTGATCTTTTCTTGTATTATACATTTATTTATTTTTATTTATTTATACATGATTTATTGATACATATATGGATAAATATACCTTATACTTTATATTTATCCATATATGGTAACCATAAAACACATTTTCATTTACCTACCACTACAGCGCAGTAGCTGGTTTCAAAGATACCTACATCATACAAATTACTACCACCAACTAAATACCGCAGACGTAGTCGCAATATACGACAACTAATGCTACGCCCAAGTGGGCGTACTCGAGCCAGTCTCTAACAATGTTTGACGGTGACATGTTCTGTTAAACTTTGTTAATAATTGAAACTAAAATGCCGGGTTGCGTAGTAAAACTTTGTAAAATAATACTACTACAACAAGTAAGAAAGACACTGGGATTTGTATTTTATTAATTTCAATGTAAAATAACACGAATCGTATGTTATAAAATTTGAAAGACGCCATTGAGTGTCAAGATGCCACGCACACACGCATCTAATAGTTGCCATAATAAAAAAGCTATTGTCTTAGGTAGTGCGGTATCTAATTGGAGTTCAGCGGAGACCAATCCTTAATCAAAGACTACCACAATAAGTTTTAAGCTACATTATCAGACATTGAGTTGGGTTAGAGAAAGGTATTGTTAGGGACTGATCTGTTGAAACAATAGTCGAGAAACTTCGATGATTAATATCTCCTGGTTAAATAATACTGGAACCTTCACTGTAACTATTAATCTTTATATCTGAAAATTTCGTGTTACGTTTCATCAACTACTAAACCGATTTTAATCAAATTTTGCAGACTGTGTGCTGTTTGATCCAACTTGAGAGATAGGATATTCGATTTCGTTTAAATTTTATAATTTCAAATTTTATTTCTGTACTAGCTGACCCAGCAAACGTTGTATTGCCATATAAAAAAAATTAAAAAAAAAACTCAATAGTTAAAATTTTTGGGGTATAAAAAATAGATGCAACCGATTCTCAGACTAACCAAATATATCGTACAACAAGAATCATTATATTCGATTGTCATCTTGCAACTCTATTGCGTATCTGTGGATGGAACAGAATAAAATCGCGATACAAAGGTACATAAGTGTTGACCTTAGGATCGCACTGAATATTCATATAATATTTGGTAAAAATCAGTAAAGCCCTTTCGGAGGAGTAAGGTAACTAAAATTGTGACACGAGAATTTTATATATTAGACTAGCTGACCAGACAGACGTTGTTCTGTACATAATAAATAAAATACCGTTTTTGATGAATTTGTCAATAATTTTTCATTGTAACATAATAATATGCTCCTTGTTGTTATAATGAAATTGTTTCACAGCAGAACTGTCAAACCGTGCGTCAAAAATACTCTCACAGAAAATATGTCCAAACAAAACAAATATTGGAAATAAAAATAATTATGGGTCCCAAATCGAAATAAAAACTATCCTATCTCTTAAGTTGGACTAAACTGCATTCCATGAAGTAATCCCTATCGAAATCCGTTCATTAGTTTAGGAGTCCATTGAGGACAAACATTGTGACAGGAGATTTATATATATTAAGATAATTAATTCCACGAGATAATTTTATAACGCACAGTTTGACAGTTCTGCATTGACATTATCTATTTCACTACAAGAACAGGAAATAACGAAATAATTATTGTTATGATTGATTTTTTACAAATTTCGTAATAAAAACAGTAAAAAATTTTCAGCTTTGACACTTAGATTAAGGATTAGTCTCCACTGCGATCCGACTAGATACCGCAGGCGTAGTTGCAAAGTGCGGCAACTAATCCTACACCCGAGCCAGTCTCAAGCAATGTGTGAAGTTGACGTGCCACATTTCTGTTAAACTTTGCTAATAATTGCAACTAAAGTGTCGGGTTGCGTATTAAAACTTATTAATAATAATACAAGAAATAAGAAAGACACTGGGATCACATATTACCGACAGACGTTGTTCTGACAATAAACGGTTCCAGAGATATGGGTGGGTAAATGCGTGGGTGAGTGCGTGTGTGGGATCGTGACACGACAAACTATATATGTAAACCTTCCTTGAGCTTCAACGAATCTATTACAAAACATTTCATTGAGATCGGTCGAATAGTTAAGGAGTTATTAGGAAACATACATTCTGTTTTATATATATAATCATGATATGAGTGTCAAGATGCCACGCACTCAAGCTTATAGCTGCCGTAATAAAACTATTGTTCTTAGGTAGTGCGGTATCTAGTTGGAGCGCATCGGAGACCAATCCTTAATCTAAGCTTTGATATGAAATTTTGAAGCGAAGCGCATCTGTCACCAGCTTCTATATCAATATAAAAATCCTTCATCACACATACTTTAAGCCTCTCAGAGTCGATCGATCGTAGTCGAACAATTTTGAGGTAGATCGCCAGCAGTTCAAGCTTGAGCACCCCTGCTATAGAGTGTATAGATGTCAGCTCCGCTATCGTCGTAGTAATGTCATACTGGTCAGCGAGAACGCTCCGTAGCGCTAGGCAAACAATTTAATATTTCGGGAACTATACGTCGTATATGTTATGTTTTTAAAGTGATAACCATCATTTCTAAGATTAATACACAAATAAAATTTTAAAAACAAAATTTTATGAACGATGCGGGATTCGAACCCACGACCTCCGGCGTTCCGTGCCGGTGCTCTAACCAACTGAGCTAACCGTTCCGGAACGTCGGAGGTCGTGGGTTCATAAAATTTTGTTTTTCAAATTTTATTTGTGTAAAGGTCGTATATAAAATATTAACCTACAAAATGTTATAAATAATACTGTGATATGAAGAATCAAACTTTGATGATATTTTGATTCACTTTGCAAGATTTGACTTCAACAAACATTGAATTATACAAATATTTGAAGTTAAATAAAGGCTTGAATATATTATTGAATTTCAATCATTACATCTTTTTGTGTATTTAAAAACGATATTACACGCTTAATACCGTGCCTTTTTATTACAATTGTATAACCACAAAAGGGTAACATTGAATATATTATTACAAATATTATTTTAAATATTACAATTTGAATAGGCAAATAATGTTTGTCTTTATAAGCAAACATGCCGTCAATCAAAAGTTGAATTTTTTACCATCACGGCACCGAGTTCCGAATTCAAAATAAATAAATGCAAATATTTGAAATTGGAACGCCGTGAATGTAAACGGTCCGTTTGAATATTCATTCGAAATATGAATATTTCAAATTTCGGAGCGTACGTAAATCAGATTCATTGGTCAACGTAGACTATACAATAATACAGGAGATTGAAGTTTCTGTCTATGGTTGAATAATTAATACTACAAATTATAAGATGTATTATATAATTTTTAAATACTCTTTGGTCATACCAAAAGATAATTTTAGTATGGTGTAGTAATTATTGTGTTGCAATGCTAATAAACAAATAAACACTTTAATTTTAAATGTATTAAGTTTAATTTACAATAATTCGTGTATCGTGTTACTTTTTGAGAAGGTACCGTAAATAGGGAGGCGGATAGGGAACAGGAGATAACTAACCGATTCGCAGAAAAATCTATCTAACTTTTTTTTAATGAAAATAAAGGACGAGACGTTTAGTTGATGGTAATCGATACGCCCTGCCCATTACAAAGCAGTGCCGCTCAGGATTCTTGAAAAACCATAAAAAGTCTGTGCGGCACTACAACTGCGCTCGTCTCCTTGAGACATAAGGTATTAAGTCTCATTTGCCCAGTAATTTCACTAGCTACGACGCCCTTCAGACCGAAACACAGTAATGCTTTCACATTACTGCTTCACGGCAGAAATAGGCGCCGTTGTGGTACTCATAATCTAGCCGGCATCCTGTGCAAAGGAGCCTCCCACTGGTAAACCTAATTGGCAATTACAAATATAGTTACACCAATCGCTGACATAACTTGAAAACCATGGAACTACAGTGGTATGCTCCATCTATTTAACTAGAAATATATTTCGCGATGTTTATTAGACATCGATAGGGAACGTATGTATGGCTGTACGCTGTAACATGCTGGCTCGCAGGTTTGCATGGTGTACGAAATCAGTAAAGATTACACTTTTTAAGGCATATCGCCAATCTTTCTTCACCTGCACCCTGAGGGTTGACTACACGCAGAGGGTATACAGTGATCTACATGTGCAATATAATAATGCACTCAGGGTACTGGGGCTGCCATAACGTTGCAGTACATCAGGGAAGTTCGCGGAGGCGTCCATTGATGGTTTCGTTCCATTATACGAAAAAGATGCGCATTTTTTTAAGCTAACGAATAAAAGTCGTGAGATTCATATTTGTCTGACATATAGATAGATTTTATACAAAACTTCTGTTCGAATACTGGAACGCATACTTCATATTATGATATACGTTATTCCACTCAAACGACACATGCAGAAATATAATTTCTCCAAAGAACCAAATGCATTGATTAGAATTTATAAAAGTCAGCACTATACACTTTTACCAACCAGTCATTTATTGTATTAACTAAATAAATGTCATAATGTAGTATTCTCCTTGTTGGTTATTTTAAAAGCCAACGGTAATCTGTAACTGTCATTTGTGCAAATTATAGATCAATCAATGAATATCGATATAAATTCACAAATCATCCCCCATTCCGCAATCCGACGCGCCTCCGCATCTTTATTCCGTATAAATTGTAATAAAAGTGAATATGTCAGAAAGTAATTAATTCTTGGTGTCACCCCTGTTATCGTATAGTGTTGGGACGAGATTGTCGATGATTCTGTTCTTTCATTTACAACTTTTATATATTCTTGGTTTTCATTTAACGCGATTAACGTGATTTAAAATATAATTTATTCCATAAAAGTGGACTGTAATTGTTAACATTAATTCGCGGTTCGCGGTAAAAGAAAAAAAGGGGAAAAAAAGAATGAACACCTACCTTGCGATGTAGATACTCCATGAAACGTATTATGTATGGCCTGGCATCGATCCCAGGGTTAGTATCAATCACTGATTCTAGTGAACCAGCGTTGGAGGTCATATGGTGCCATGTGTGGTAGTGCGGTTGGAAGCTTAAACTTGCTAAAATAGTTTGTAAACGAACAGCAACTGCCTAGGTGAGGTAGATACATTAGTAAAATATATTAAAATTATACTACCTATGCCATATCCTAAACTAAAGAAAACAGTGTTTACAAAACATAAAATATAAACATTTTGAAAAGGTCTTAAAGGATCGTAAATCTCTTTGAAATGAAAAGTTCTAGACGCACACTGAACTCTATATTTTATGGGAATTGAAGGAGACTGAGCTGTCACGTACGCTGTATTTAACTCTAATTCACTACTGTTGTGTATTACTAAACACTTGTATACCAGGCAGGGAGAACAAAGTCAATTTGATTTTTTAAATCAGTGAAAAAAAGTTAACAATGATTGAATTATGAATAATTATTATTGAAGTACTAACAAAAATATATATAAAACATAATGTGAACATTAAGAAGTGAGAATTTATTTAAATTTAATTTACAAATATGTATTTACGATAATCATAACTTATCGATAAGTCACATCACTCAAAAGGGCCAGGCGTCAGCTGCTGGCGGCATATTGTCGGAGTCCCTCGCGACGCTGCGAACTCTATTCGGTCAAGACGAGGGTATCCGAGGATATGACGGAGCTCAGCAGTCATCTGTGCTGTTAATTGAGATGTTTTGTAAACATGTTTTTGGCACATAAAATGGCGCATTTAGCTAGAAATGTATGAGCCATAATGTTAAGCATAAGTATTTTCTGAGTCTGTGACTCGATTATTGTTCTGTTCTTGTAAGTTTTTATGGAATATGATGACAAATTAGGGAGCAGGACACCTGATTTTAAGTAATCCTCGTTGGGCATGCTATCTTGGGGAATTGGAAGTATATGTCAAAAAGAAAACTAGTGGACTCTACTTAAAATAAGCAGACAAAAGTGAACCTGACAACGTAAGATGAAATTACGTGGGATGAATTTCTGATTAGAGAAGAATCATATAAAAAAACCAAACTTAAAATTTATGTCCAATTTTTTTTTAAATTCGTCTTATCCATTTTCGGATTTTCGGATCAAAATAAGATGATGTGTAATACATTCCAAATGACATATTTTATTCATATCCAATATTAGATTAAGGATTGGTCTCCACTGCGCTCCAACTAGATACCGCAGGCGTAGTTGCAAAGTGCGGCAATTAATACTATTCCCGAGTGGGATAATGTATGACGTTGACGTGCCACATGTTCTGTTGAACTTTGCTAATAATCGAAACTAAAATGCCGTAAAAAATTGTAAAATTAATACTTCAAGATTTAAGATTTTATTAATATCAATGTAAAATAACACAAAGCGTATGTTACCAAATTTGGAAGATTTCACGCACACAAACGTCTAATAGTTGCCGTAATTAAAAAGCAATTGTTCTTAGATAGTGCGGTATCTAGTTGGAAAGCAGCAGAGACCATAAACATGTATTTAATGATGATAATGATGATAACAATAATTAATTTTACAACTTCAATAACCCAGATAATAGCTAATTATTCCCAGAAGTGAGAGATATCACATAAAAAAAAAACAAAATGTTAAACTTTAATGACGTTTTATTAATATTTGATGCTAGAGGATTATCCTTGTATAATCCTCTAACATCTTCCACTCGTGTAAGCTGTTTCACATGTAAGCTCTTGGTCCATAAGCACCTCTCTGGTCCTTTTGCTCTCATGCCCTCCTGCATCTCTCCAAAGTGATCTCCTTCAAGGTCAAGCGCTTTTGTGTTTTCTGTTTTTTGGAAGTAACAGTAGCCAGTCGTGATCACTTACCTCCAAGTTACACACAAGCCTGTTTATCCTCCAAATGCATAAAATAGTAGGTATCTGTAATATTGATTAATAACTGAATTGTTACTTTAGGTGTTAGATAAAGTTTCATTTTCAGTAGGTATTAACGTTTTCAGGGAGACTGAACAGGGAAATATATATAATTTACAATACTTTTGTATTTAATTGAAATATTTAATCCTCTAAAATATTAAAGAACATACAATTTGCGTTCTCTTGGTTAATAACTGGCTGCATCACTCCTCCGTAGCCATAACAACGTTTAACAAAGTGATTCGTCTTTTACGTTTCAATAAAGCGCTCAACAAAGACTATTTCATTGTAGTTCAGAAATTTTGACAAATGTTTCGCGCGCTTTTGTAACTGATTCGTTTCAGCCAATCAGCGCGAGCAATTTGTCATTCCAATTTCAAATTTGTCTATGGTACAATCAATAACATCCGATTTTTCGATTGATATATTTTTATTTGTCAAAGACTTAACGGATATCTTTTTTGTTGAATATATTTTTTAACAAAGATAATGTCGTTATCACACAATTTTGAACAACTGATGAGATAAGTACATTAAAAGTGAAAAAAATTGTCAGAATTAAACAAAATATTTGATGTTAATTTTTTATGTAAGCCTATTATGAATATTTCTAACATTATTTACTATTGTATATATTGGTCTCCCAAAAGTCAAGGCCAAGTGGTAGTGAATTGAAAGGCCAAAACAGAAATAAAATATTTACTTTCCAAATATTCCTTTTATAAAACACTTTTACGATTTTAAAACCACCACGTTGGTAATCGCAGTGGAAAATCGAGCAAAATCATTGTCAGATTAATTCACTTAAGGCATTTTGACATTCACAGGTATCATTGGACCTAATTTAATAAATCTGATTTGATTTGATTTGATTTGAAATCCCTACGCTAAAGTGTGGCCTTGATATGAAATGTGGGTATTAAATGTCGATTGAGAAAAAAAGTATTGAAAGGCACCCACGACAGCCATAAACCACGCCCCACCATCATTCATGTCAAACCATACACAATAGATTCCCTAAAACTGTGATTTTATGAAAAAAGTAAACTGACACAGCAAAAAGTTGCATTACTATTTTTATGATAATTTTTACTATTAACACCCTTTATTATTTAGTGATATCAAACGATAAATATTTTTATGATCAAACGATCATAAAAATAATTATTGATATTACGTTTTACTAATGTATATGTTAAATTATTCAATGAACTGAAACTGTTTATACTCATTGTCATTTAGGTCGAAAATATGACACTTATGAATATCAAAAGTGTTTTAAAATTGACCACGGTCCACCACTCACTACCAAGAAATTGATTGCCACTCTTTTAAATCAACATCTCAGCTCGTTATGCAATTATTTTTATTACAATCTTTGTAAAGTGATGCAGCAAAAATACTTAAAAGTCATGCATTTGAAAGTTAAAAAATAAAAAAAATCACAAGAATTATTGAGTACGGTATGGTTTAGAAACTATCTCAAAAAAATAATTATAAATTCACTTACTGACTAATGTCAGTAAGTGATAAAAGAGCGGCTCGAATTATCGACGACCAAGTCATCTACGATCGGCTTGCTTCTTTGGCGTTGTTTATAGAGATATGAGTTATCTCAGCATCTTGAACTGTATCTATTACGGGGAGTTCTCAGAAGAGTTATTCGGATTAATACCAACAGACGAATTCCACCACTGGAAATTACGTCAAAATCCTAAATTCCAGGCCAATCTATAGCTCAGCTGGAGCAGTTCTTTTCAATGACTTAATTATAAGTGTGTGTGTATTAACACATTGTAAGAATCTATGAATACAAAAGAAGTAATTTATGATTTATTTAAGGCTTTTGACGGTGTCGATCATGCTGCCTCAAAACTTAAACAATATGGTGTTCAAGATATTGCTTTTAATCTTATGACATCATATTAAGAAAAAAGAAGACAATCAAATAATGCAATAAATAATATAATATAAGTTGAGCAGCAATGCGAATGGGCGTTCCACAGGGTTCAATTTTAGTTTCTTCGCTTATATATAAATAATCTAGCATATTCCATAAAAAAAAGTGTAAAATTGTTTTGTTTGCTGACAACACAAATTTTATTTTATTACAAGTAGCAGAGCATAAAGGGTTTAAAATACACTTAATACGCATTCCAGAATATTAGAAACTCACGTTAATAAAAGATTAACACTTGGTATAAATGTTATTACTAATAAAAAAAACATTAATGATTTTTTTTGCACAGGTAAAAATCTGGTTTCAAAACAGACGCATGAAATGGCGGAACTCAAAAGAGCGGGAACTCCTTGCATCCGGCGGGTCCAGGGAACAAACACTTCCGAACAAGAACAACCCCCATCCCGACCTCTCCGACGCTGAGGCAGACAAGCCGAAACTGTCGCCACTGTCAATGAACAACGAGGAGGAAGATATTAAAAACAAAATTTTCGCGTCAACTTCGAACTGTCAAACTGAATTTCGGTACGATGACAAGGTGGCCGCGGGACTGTTTACGCGCGAAAACTATCAAATGGACGAGCCTGACGATTACGATAGCGAAGCTAGCGCGTCTGATGAAGAAATTCATGTGACATGACGTGTTTTTGTTAAATGTATATTGTTTTAATTTAAGCTAATAAGAATAGATAACTTATGACATTAATAATAAAGTTTGATATGTTCCGTTAAATGTGAATATAATTTTAATAATATGTCCGGCGGGGTTGATAAAATATTATAATGAGTTTAAGGATTTGTCTGCAATGCAAATAAATGTTATGGTCAGAATTAACGGCCGGCGCTTATGGCTATTTTTGAAACGAATAAAAGAAGGCATATTAAAGGCAATTCAGTTCAAAGATTGGAAGCTGAATTGAAATCATAAAAATCTAAATAAGAAGTAAATAATATAGTCTCGTGTAATACAACATATTGACGCGTTATTTCACGCCTGCCGTTGTGGATAATACTAAATTACTACTTACGAGCTGGTGGTCTTAAAGTCTACTTCTACCTTACCTTCTTGTTTATATTTCTAAGATGAAACACTTCCGGTTATCGGACAGAGTTCAGTTTATACATCCTGGATTAATTCCGATGACAATGAAAATTTATTTTACCAATCGACCCCCAGGATTATCTCCAGAGTATTCTTCAGCATTTAACAGCAAAGAAAATATCTATAAAAAGTCACTACCCGTGATATGGGTATCAAATGAAAGAGTAATCTGAAAAATACTTCGAAAGAGCCTGTGGCTCAAATAAAGAAAAGCAGAAAACGTATGTTTAAACAGGTTTTGAAAAAAAAAATCATATTTAAGGGCTTTTAAATTATAATTAGATACTTAAATTGGCATTAAATTGACCTATCTCTAGAAAAAGACATTATAAAGTGCAATAGATTCCTTATCTACTTACAGCTGTTTGTGCCAATTTCCGCTTTCAATATTTTTTTCTAAATTTCTTCCAAATACGAGACCATTTCGACCCAGTTCATTATGTAAGCTAAATATTATGTTGAATATATTTATACTATGCAAATAATAATAGATATTTTGTAAAGAAGCACCAATTTGTAAATATTACTTTAAGAACACATAGGTTATGTCGTAACTACACTAATTGCGATGCAAAATGCGATTCGTACGTGAGTATCGTGAGATATAAACAAATTAAATTTTGTTAACAGAAAGATTTTTGTTGTAAGTCTTTCTCGTTAAAAACTTCAACAATCTGTTGCTTATTTTTGTGCGTATAATGTAATTTTTTTTAACAAAACATTTTTATTTATACCATGTAGTACATATTGACTAAAAATGATTTCTTTATAATATGTTTTATTAATAGTTATACTTTGATTTAAATCAAGCGTGTTAGCTATTTTGTCAACGTTAACTTCTAACCAAACGTGTTTCTAGATGCTTCGGCGGGAAAAGTTGATTATGTATTTGTATAAATAACGTAAAAGTCAGAAGAATATAGAAGTAACTGATAAAGTGTATGTAAGAATAAATTAATTGTGTAATTTAAATTTGTTTTTTTCCAACGAACATTTTTCGTATTTTCTACAAGATATTCTTTATTCAAAATTATTTTTGTGTCTGCGAACGACTTCAATTAAACGCACCCAAAAACGCATGATTTGAAAGCAGCATTTCTCCCTGTCTGCAGCCAGTGCTTGCATTCTCTCACCTCAAAGGTTGATAACGCATGTCTAAGACCTCTGGTATTATTATTTTTTATGATAAGAGATGATAAGACGAATTATAAGACGTCAAAATGCTGGCGAGTAATAAGCCCTGGCAAATGCAATACCTCTCAGGCTTATTGAACAAGACAAAAATTTCAGCGGCACTGTGATTGCACTTGTCAACTTGAGATATAAGATGTAATCTCGCTAGCCCAGTACTGTCACTAGCCACGATACCTTTCAAAACGAAACACAAATACTGCTTGTCAACAGAAACAACCCATCCAGTTGGAATCCAGTACTAAGAAGCCACCGATACTGGTACTACCATGGTGGGCCTATAGTACGGTGAAGCACTTGTCTCCTCTAATTTAAAGAAAACTTGGAAATTGACCACTCGTACATTATATTCAGAAACTGGACTGATGAATGAATGGTTAACAAATGTTATATTGCATGTGGAAGACGCTCCTCTAAAGTTAACTATACGGAATGTCCAAATTTCACGTTCAGTTTTGTAAAAATAACAGCAATCAATGTAATAAAAAAAAACGAGTGTGCTTTAGATTACACGATTGAACTTAAACAAAATATTAGTTTGTAAAATTGATCAAGAACGAAATGAAAGTACAAAACAATCAAGAATCACCTTGTGCGTAACTTTAGCGTTCGTTCGTAATGCTATCGTCACGCATTCACCAACTTAGGTATTCCCCAAGTCACGCCAGTCTCACTCCCCGTGTAGGTTTCGAAATCGTAAGTATGTGCAGCGGCCTCTACAGAGTAGGCCAGCCCGTAGGGACTCACGAACGACCAGTGGCGCACGCGCGAGTTTTGTTGTCACCTACTTCGTAGATCCGACCGATATTTAAAAAATGGAGAAACACAAAAAGCATAGCATAATATTAAAGGTCATTGCGATCCAAATTTAAATTTATTAAGCTTGCTAAAGACGCTGAAACAATCTAATTTAAAGTGATTATTATGAAATTACCATCTATGGTAGCTACCTATCTTATATCTTTAAACGAGCAATTCTTGTATATCGGGAAAAACGACACCAGATTATATATATATATATATATATAATCTGAATCTCGGAAACGGCTCCAACGATTTTCATAAAATTAAGTATGCAGGGGATTTCGGGGGTGATAAATCGATCTAGCTAGGTTTCAATTTAAAAAAAATGGTTTTATCCATGTTTGAATGAGAAACAGCTACAATAACATTAGCATACAAAGGTAAATTTCGCCACAATATACAAGACTATTATAGTTCAGATGGGACATTGGGTGATCCGGAAAGCAGAAGACCCCGGTTCGAATCCAGATGTCCTATTAGTTTTTTTTTTGTTCAAGTTTTGTACATTCTTAAAAATCCGAGCAAGGCTCGGTCGTCCGGATATTTTATTACTTATACTAAGTAGATTCAATGCTGCCGTTTGGTTTTTCGTACTTAGATCAAGATCCGACCGCAAGAAATTTATTTGTTATTTCTAATTTAATACCTAAAAGGGCTTGTGCAAGGCTAGCTCGCGTCGTGGTTCTGTTCAAGGTCCTACCTACCTATTTAAATAGTTTCATTTTTTTGAAGGAAAAATGAATTATGTTGAAGATATCGTGGTCTTCCAATTACTATGTTCAACTAATGTAGGTTCGACAACTATAAATATTAATTGATTTAAAATTACGATTACATACCTATTTATCTTATAGAAAAAACTAAGCTATTTTTATAAGATGACTTTATCTAAAGAGACAACCCTAGCGTCGTCAGAAGAGATAAGAGTAACGCGATAGAAAGAGAGGCAACTTCTAGGTGAATAAAAATGTAGGTTAATAGCGCTGTGTGATATGAATTACACCTTATTGTATGGCCGCGAGAATTTCTATACATTATCTTCTGTACTTGTACTATTACAATATAATATTGTTCTTTACCCAAGTCAAGAAATCACCGATGGCGTAACCCTAGCGTTCGTTTGTAACGCTCTAGTCACGCATTCGACAGCTTACTCCCCAAGTCTAGCGTACGTAAAAAAGTTTTAATTCAAAAACATCTTCATAAATATCTTCGATTTTTGAGTGTCGATAATTAATCGAATCGAATCGGTACAACAAAAGATTATCAGTAATTGATTAGTGCTCGAGCTGTCAAAAACTTAACAGATAAGGCATAAAGGGCATTTATTTCTGGAATTTGATTTGTTTCTTATACTTTTAGACGACAAACAGTACCTGCGCTTTGGAAACAAATGGTGAAAGGGAAAAACGACACCAAAACACTCGCTATTTTTAAATATCGAACCATTTTACAATTCCTAGTGAAATCAGTTTAAAAGGTTTTTAAGAAAATCACCAACTGGTAAGCATTGTCTACAATTGAAGCTAGTTAATCAAACACAACAGTTACCTTATGTTTTGAGTACTATCATTTATTTATTTTTATTTATTACATAATTATTGTATTTAATAATGGAAGCACTTGTGGCTGTTATCGCGACGGCCGGCTGATTGAAGGTAGCTACTGAAAATCAGTGTTGGGTGATACCCAACTAATATGCTGAGTAGCAAACCTTTTTGGGACATAACACTGCAAATACCACCTTATTATGTTGATATAGAATAAGCCTTACTTTAGTTTTTTAATGTATGTTAGTTTTACTTAGATTAGGTATATTATAGTAATTTTTAAGATAAGTTTTTTCATGTTATTTGTTATTTTATTTTGTAAATGTTCTCGTGTATTTGTAGTGTTTGTTCCAAATAAAGATATACTTACTTACTTACTTACATTAAAAATTAATATTTTATTTTAACTTTGAGAGCCACAAATCAAAGCCATTCCGTACGATCCCCTTAAATGCTTAAATACTGGCTTTTAACCCTGTGGAGATTTATTAAATAATCATCTCTATCATTCTAGATGTGGAAAAATATCTAATATTTCCAGCCGAGATTCAAACTGCTTCATAATTATATTTCTAGTGTCAGATTTATCGGAATACTTGTCTTAGTCTTTTGATACAATACTATTCAACTGAAGGTGTCTCTTGGACTTTTATAATAATGCGTTTTAGTGATGTAATTGGAAAACTAACTATGTCTCATATCTGCAAAAATACATGCCAAAAGTAAAGGTACCCTTATTGTCTATTTTCAAATACGCCAAAAAAAGATATAGTTAAGTCAAAAAGCAAATTTTGAACAAAAATTTCAACCTCAATAGATATTACGGTTAATAAACACGTTTTTACCACACGAATAAAAGGCGTGGCGATTTATAACAAAGGTGCGAACACGTCACTATCAGACGCACTTTGTCACCAGCCGCGCCTTCCGTCTGGCGACACCTTTACGTGTTTTTTCATATTATTAATTTCCACACAGTATTTCGATAAAAATATATGTTCTTAACTGAATAATGTTTGATGTTAGGGTTCCATAAAATTCATTTCAACAGATGATGAATTCACAAAGAAATAAAGTCAACCCGGCGAACTTTAAAAGGAAATAAATAATAAAACATTGGAATACGAAAAATGAATAGCCATAAACCATCTAGGATAAATTTTGCATCGAATGGTTGTAGTTTCATGTCGATACGATCAGTGGTTTAGGCTTGAAATAGTCTCAAACAAAGACCATTTTCACTATATTATATATAGATTTCATTGCTGTGTTATTTACTTTTACAATTAGGTACAATAACAGATAACAGGTTAAATTAACTATCACAAGGTATGAGAAGTACAAGATATTTTTTATGAAGGATAAACTAATTAGATCTCAGGAGAGATCCAATCAAAATAACTTGGACAGAACTGAAATTACTTCATGATTAAATTTGAGTTTTATAAAAAACTGAATCATAATACAGATAATGTTATATAGAATATTCTAAAATATATGTATACTTCTATGGAAAATATCAATATCGGGAAATCGTCGACCAGTACCAGAAGAAACTTTTATCAAATATAAAGACGGCTCTTGAGATCGCGGAATGGGGTAAAATGAATGTAGTCCAATTTAACCTCCAGAAGTCTCGAATTTGCTTGTTTACCAATAAAAATCACCATTTGTCATATGAAATGGCCTTGCCTATTATAAATCTTAAAATTTAGAGCAATTAGCAATTCCGTGGTCATGTGGACGGTAAAGCCAAATTGGCTTCGAAGAAGCTGGGTGTCATAGAGCACGGCAACACTTTAAGCTTTTCCACACTCTAGCGCTCTACGAAGCGCAGGTCTGGCCAAATATGGAGTATTTCTGTCATCTCTGGTCTGGCGCACCCCCGTATCAGCTCGAACAATTCAATCGCGTGCAACGCAGAGCTGCTCGAATGTCGGGTGCCCAGTACTCTGTGAATGGCTAGATCACTTGGCGTTGCGTAGAGACGTTGCTTCATTGTGTGTCTTCTATCGCATTTATTACGGGGAGTGTTCCGAAGAGCTGTTTAATTCCTGCCGCCAAATTCTATCTTCGCACGACACGCCATATATAAGGATATCATTCCCACCATCTGGATGTGTGGCGTTCCTCCACAGTGCGGTGTTTCCGGGACGATACGACATTTAGGGTACCTTAAAAATAAAACGCGTACACCTTCCTTAAAGGCCAGGAATACTCCTGTGATTCCTCTGCTATTGCAAGAGAATGTGGGTGGCGATCATTTAACACCAGGTGACCGCCGTATGCTCGTTTGTCCTCCTCTTCCATAAAAAATCAGCAAAAACTTCATTAAATCGTCATCAGACATATCCACGTCTAAATTAATTTCTTCTTGGCTTAAAAAGCCGCAGCGAAAATCATAAATAATTATGGTGCGACTATTTTCTCGACTGAATTTAATTCCACTTTATTTTCAAAAAGATGCCACAGAGTCAATCAAATGACAATCATACAAACGAATTTATCCTCGGAGTGTTCCATTTTCAAAAAACCTAGTTTTTTTTATGATTGAAAATGACTAATCCTACTTTCAGACGCAAACGTTCCTCCAAGGACATTAAGAAACATAGCCTATCCTTTGTCTGAAGTGGGCCAAAACGCAGCTGTTTCCAGGCTCTGTAGGCCTATCTAGACTTTTGTTTTGCCCAGAAAGGGCTACCCTCCGGGAAAACGCTGGGATGCTCATGTATACCAACAAACGCAGTAAAAATCGGTTACAGAAACAATAGATTTCCTTTCCTTTTCCATCTTCCTGTATATCCGTTAGAGGCAAACAGAAAGAAACTGTCATAACCATAATGTTAACACCAGTAACAAACATAAACTTATAGTGCCTACTATTCGGCTAAGTCGAGTTAGTAAGTGTTTTGTGGGGCGTTGTATATATTTTTACAACAAGATCCCAGATATGGTTCAAAACAAATCTGTTATTAAATTTAAAAGAATTGTTAAAAAACATTTGTGTGGTAAAGGTTACTATAACATAAATGACTTTCTTAATGATACCACTGATTGGGAATTAAGTAATTGCTATTATATAATAAATTTTATTGATTTTACATGATAACCATATTTTTATATAGAATAAATATAATAGTTTAAAAAAACACGCATTTTGATAGAATCGAACTAAAAACGATAGACGAAAATTATATAAATTAACAAAAATTTTATTTTGCAAATTGAAATATGGAATAATTTTATCAAATTAATGTATTGTCTCGTATGGTCCTCGATAAATCTAAGAAGTTTGAAAGAAATCAGGCCGTTTAAAGTCGTTCAAAATCGCGCCCAAATGAGTTGGTTACAAACAAACATACATACAGGTGAAGCTAATAAAAAGCGTGTAAAAAGCCCGCTCAGTTTGTTGCGCCCGTTCTTCTAAGGTCTGAGGCATACCTTTTGGAATGGGTGGTAGTTTTTGACTTTCAATAAGTGATTTTATATCCTATTTAGAATAAAAAAAAATTGAATTTTATATTCTTCTCTCTCGTTTTGTTTAGTCTACACGCTTGTATGTTGTAAGTATAAGTGCATTACACATGCAAATATTTATCGCTGTGTATCTGTTTGAATTATTTATAATCTATGATGTTTGTTTGTGACATGGGTGGCGGCGGGTCTTGGAAGCGTGCCGGCCACGTGGCTTCTGGTCGCCATCGATCCGGAGCTTGCTTTAATCGTTCTAATCTCGAGCGCGAGTATACTTGAGACATATTTTGTTAGCCGAAACAAATCTGTGAGTGCAACTAAATTTTATTTACATTATTGAAGTGATAACTTCGAGCATGCTCCTAACTCTATAAAAATACGAAGGTGCTAATGCCAAACGTGGCTGATTGTTTACGACATGTCAATCAAAGTCGGTTACATTAACAATTAATTAGCTGACTAACTTGCTGTTTCTCCGTTAGATATGTTCATCTCTCTCGCACGTTTTGTCTGCCTATAGGCTAGTATGTTGTCAGTCTATGATTTTAATATTGAAATTACGTTTATAATCAATAAAAAAAAATTAAAAAGTACATTGTCACCTTTCATGTCCAGGGTTGGACTTAGTATCCCGTAGCACGAATTTGGAGGTAAAAAATATTGTAGACGCCTATGTCGTGTTTAATTAAGTGATTTACCTGTTTAGGTTAGAATTTTTTTCGTTATTTTCTTGAAAATGGTGCATTGCCTTGTAATGAGAGTGGTAGCATTATAATCGTGGACTAAAACTCTATCAATAACAATATTTTTTACCTCATAATTCGCGGTGATTTATAAACAAAAATCATTTCCATGCCTAATTAGGCAATGAGACGCGTAACATAACGGAGGGTAGTTGTAAAACGCACCAAACCATAGACAATCCTCTCAAGGGGCCACGTGACCAACGTCATATGGCGTGCGAGCGAGAGAGCTATCGACAGCTTGCGGCAATTATACACGCAAGGCGATAATTTAATAACATGGGATTTCCCTCTGTTTTTATATTTTTAAAACTATTAACATTCTGTTGAATAATTTGAATATCTTAAATAAATACTATAAAAAGTCGTTGCATTTTTCATAGACATAGCTGAGATCTATAGAAACTTTGCTTTACTCACGTAAAACTCAGCTGAGTTCGAGCTTAGCGCGATATTTGATTTAATGTTTATAGTCATTTGATAGCTGCGATTTTTTTTATTTTTTTTATTATGATTAGGGGATTTAGATGCATTTAAATCCTATGATGTATTGTGCCCCCTGCTTCGCTACCCTCGACTTCTTATATCTAAAAAACAATAAGCTGTGGAAAAATCGATGCTACTGACTAGGAAACGTGAGCCGGGATTTTCCAATCCCGGCTGTACAATTTCTTGCATTCTCTAGACCTATTCCTCTTAAAAAGTGTAGGATCACGCCCTATGCTTTGAGTGAGGGTGTTTTAAGACACATCAGCCTGATTCTGGCAATAGCTTCGCAATCCAGAAGGATGTGTATCGTGTCTTCAGCGGCTTCGCAGCAGAATCTGCATAGGTTTGATTCACTGAGACCTATTTTGGCTAGGTGCACGTTCCTCTCGGGCCACTGCAAGCTTCAGCTTGGCCTGAGAACCCCGTGAGGGCTCTCAGTTATCTCCTGTCCAAGCTTATGCATTATTTGGCTCGCTAAAATTGATAGTTGCCTAGATAGTAGTTGCCTGATAGGAGCAGCTTACCCTGGCGATGGTCTGGTAGCGAGGAACAGTGACTAGCTGCGATTATGCTGAGTTTAAGTTAAAACAGCCCAGTAGAAACGTCAAGCGGGCGTTTCAATACACACAGTACATTTCCGATTATTGTTAATCAAAATTTTACAATATAAAGTATATAAATAAATAATAACAGTATCCAAGTCTAATAATTTTGGTATGTGAAATGCGGACTTGATAACTTATTTGGTATGAGATACGGAACGTACTTATAGATGGGTGACAGCAGTAATTGTGATGACGCAAGCAATTGTTAATCTCCTTTTTGTTCGGCTTATAGTCTGAGTTTATCCTAAGTCATCGTTATGCCTTTACCGACGCCGAATTCCAGATTTGCACAACACATCACAAATTAGGATATCATCCCCACCATCTGGATGTGTGGCAGTCCTCCACAGTGCGCTTTTCAAGGAGCTTTCTTCCACGTACTACAAAGCTGTGGAATGAGCATCCTTGTGCGGTGTTTCCGCGACAATACGACATGGGTACCTTCAAAACGCGTACACCTTCCTTAAAAGGCCGGCAACGCTCCTGTGATTTCTCTGGTGTTGCAAGAGAATGTGGGCGGCGGTGATCACTCAACACCAAGTGACCTGTACGCTCGTTTGTCCTCCTTTTTTAATAAAAATAAAATAAATACTACTTCAGCTTAACCTGTGTTCGCACTCAAGGCGATGTTTATAAATACTCAACTCTTTAGATAAGTCTGAGCAAAGTACGTTCTATACATCTCAGCCTCAGACGTAGCTTGTCACTCACACATAAGTACTAAGCCTGGCCTGTTATTATGCGTTGTCTAACAGCAAGAGACTATCTAGACGCATAAATAAATGATGGTATCTATGTTCATACCATAACATTATCAAGAAAATAAACAGTTACTTCCAGTCCTAGTTCTTTTAATCTGCTAACTCAAAGGTTACCCTAAAATTATCAAAACTATTTTGTATATTGTAAACTTAGTTTCAGTAAACTGCGTCCCGAATTAGAATCACGAATAACAATAATTATTGTTGTCGCCGGTGTTGCAAGGGTTAGTTTACGACAAAATAATGTTGCCATATGTGGAGTCGTAACTAACAATTAGAATGGGATTTGTAGATTTATGTTTATAATAAATATAACGATATATTTTACGGATCATTAGATTATTGATGTTTGGGATTTATTGCGAAATCTTGAGTCGTAATAAAAGTTTTAGCTGCATACTATTTTTGATTTATGAAATGTTTTATTAAAGTATTTTATAAGTTCATTTGATTCGAAACCATCCTTCGTGAATAGATTTTTTATATATTTTAATATTCTTTTTAAATTTAGGTAAGTAAGATATGTAAGGAAGTAAAAATGTTACCAATTACTAAGAATACTGGCAGTATTTTCGCGTTGGATAGCTAGTCCGATCCGTTGACCAAAATTGCTGCCCGCGCTTGGCTTTCCAGTAGCCCTATTGAGTTCTGTAGATAGTATTTTGTACATTCTCCGCGCCTCTGGGCCCCACGGGCCAAGTGTCTCGACACCAAACGTACCACACCAGCGTCCTTCCCAGTGCCCAAGCCACCAGCGTCATTCCATCAGAATGATATATATATATATATATATATTTTCATGTTTATTACCTCAGAACTTTTGACTGTGTGTACCGATTTTGATGATTCTTTTTTTATTTGAAAGCTGGTCCTTCCCGTTCCTCCCTATTTCGTCCAGTTATGACAACGGCATCCTAAGTAAACTATATTAATCTTAATTTTTCACTAAGTATCTTTGCGACAAATGGATGAATAGCTCAATTCAAATTCAAATATTTTTATTCAAAGTAGGATTGAAAATCACTCATTGAACTTCATAAACTACCACCCATTCAAAAGAGACCGCCTCAGACGGGAGAAGAACGGGCGCCTGTAACTCAGCGGTTTGTTTTTTTATATAAAAATATGGATTACAATGTAATATCGTACAATAAACATTTATAATTAAATAGACTGAGGGTGTTTGCTTCAATCCAAGTCTGTGGTATCCTTATGAAAATCGTTTATGCTATTGTAACCTCATACTAAACAAACCTTTATTTAACAGTTCTTTTAAATTTCGTAACACATTTGTACTCTACATTTTCTGGGATCATATTGTAGAAGCATATACATCGCCCATTAAAACAAGTTACGTACGCAAAACAAGTTTATGTTTGTTCCTCGTGTTAACATTATGATTGTCACAGTTTCTAGTAGATTCCACAATGTGCTTATGATCATACAAAATATTATCCACGCCAACTGATTTCGATAATTATTTTTCATTGGATTGGATATCTTCAATCAATCAAGGTGTCAGCCAGTGTAGATTTGTAACTACATAAATAGGTGAGATATTTTTGATGAGGCGAGAGGCGAGGGTGTAGCCGTGGCCGGCGGGAGGACACCGATTATAAAAATAACAAATATTTTTAACTCCATTATATTGCCGTTTACCAGTTGGAGGCTCCTTTGCACAGTACCACAACGGCGCCTATTTCTGCAGTGAATCAGTAATGTGTAAACATAACTGTGTTTCGGTCTGAAGGACGCCGTAGCTAGTGAAATTACAGGGCAAATGAGACTTAAAATCTTATGTCTCAAGGTGACGAGCGCAATTGTAGTGCCGCTGAGAATTTTTGGGTTTTTCTAGAATCCTGAGCGTCACTGCATTGTAATGGGTAGGGGTATCAATTACCATCAGCTGAACGTGGTGCTGGTCTCGTCTCTTATATTCATAAAAAATAGGAATTGATTGACTTTTAGGTAGTCTAATATTTTTCATTTAATTTTACTTAAGTGAACTCTAACTCGAATTTTTTTATTTAGTGCATATTATGATGTGTTGGAATAGTTTTTTTTTGAAGCCGGTTGTGTTTTTGTTTAATTTTAATTTTAATTTTTAGAACAGCTTTTGAACGTTGAAAGTGGAATGTATTAATTAAACTAGAATGTGGTTGCGATGTGTAGGCGAAAGCTTTTGTTTTTACTCATCAATTTTCACGTGCATATCGAAAAAGAAAACAAAGACTTTGAAAGTTTAGAGCATCGAGTGAAAAAGAGTTGGAATTTTGTGAACGAACGCTGTAGCGACAGCTGCCACGCACAGAAACATTTTGAATGAAACTTCTACCGTTCGAGTTTTTGACATTGACGTTTCGGCCGTAAAAGGTTTACGTATTCGCTGATCGAATTTGAAGCGTACCTTCACCAAAGTAAATAACCAATGGGAGGCACCTTTACACAGTATGCCGGCTAGATTATGGGTAAGTACCACAAAGGCGCCTATTTCTGTCGTGAAGCGGTATTGTATATGCATTACTGTGTTTCGGTTTGAAGGGCGGCGTAGCTACTGAAATTACTCGAGGCAAATGAGACTTAACATCTTATGTCTCAATTGTAGTGCCGCTCAACTCAATTTTTTCAAGAATCTTTAGCGGCACTGCATTATAATGAGCAGGGCTTATCAGTTACTTTCAGCTGAACGTCCTGCTCGTCTTGTCTTATTAAAAAAAGTATGTGTGTGTAACCTTTACGCGCGATTGAAGAAAAACTTAATAAATAATTAACTTTTGGAATAATAAATAGATGCATAAATATTAAATAATTTAATTTATATATACACTAACGGCCGTTTTCAATAACGTATCTCTAGGTACGGATGCATTGCTGTCACCGTTTCATGACAGGATCTTATTTATTTATTTATTTATTTATTGAATATAAATAAATAAAATTATCTAACCACAGTTATGTCCAATATTGATATAGTCCAATGCTTTATGTCGATAGATTATTGAAATGTAAGTACCTAAGAGTAAAAGGATATATTTGTCTACCACTAGTAGGTAAGTTAAACTAAGGATAGATATGTTATTGAAAACGGCCGTATATGAAGCCGTGTTACCAACTAAGCATTCACGTATTACTGAAGAGCTAGGAGCATTGTTAGATTTTTTTTTTCACGGAAACGCTGACGATGTAAATACATCTTTAAGCAAAGTTGGCACTTTCTCTACCTAAAATAAAAAAAAATGCCTTTATTAATAATTAATAATATTATTTTATCAAGTGAGATTTTATATATTTTACAAAGAATGCTATAAAGTTATGTATTGATATTATTATTCATCAGAAAATAAACACTTACTTTACAGGTCTTCTTGATTTTCTCTTTCTTATTTATTGATGAAAAAGTAAAATGTTCTTGGGATTCCGACATTATTATTTTCATTATATATTCTATATATAATTCAGTTCATTGTCCATTCGCACATTTTAAAATTTTCACTCATTAATAAAATAATTGATAATAAGAAAGTAAAGGTTATATTATTATTAGCACATATAAATATGACGTTGTTAATGGCTGTATGGGCTCGAACCCTTTGCCTATCCTAATAATGGAAACGGGAAACAAAAACCAAGAACAAATTAACGAATGTCAGAAAATTTCTGTTAACTTATATATTATTTATTGCAATAGTAGGTAGTAATAAATATCCAATAAAAACACTTGGAGATTCTTAAAAAATATTACCTACTGAGCAATTTGAAATATTTTTTAAAATCATTAAATTAGAACGGCTTAAAAAATTCTTTCAATTGACTTTTGCACTGAGCGTTACTTACGTCAGAAAAAAAATCTGAGTTACCCCCAAGTCGCGCCCAAAGAAGTTTTACTTCAAAATAAATAATAGTTAAAAAAAAACAAAAAAGCACGCTGCTGCTTTTTAAGATATTGTTAAAATAATAATTCTTCTACACCCCACGCTTTTTTTTTACAATAAAAAATTTTTTTTACACTATTTACAATTTAAATTTATTTTCTATTTTTTAGTCGAATTTTATATAAAGCGTGCTTTTTAGTTTTTTTTAACTATTATTTATTTTTAATTTTTAAGTCAAATTAGGGTAATGTCATCGGTCCTCGATAAATCTACAAAGTTTGAACGAAATCTAGCCTTGTCTCACAAGAAATATATATTATACAGGGTGGACCAAAAGTCCGTTTATAATTGGAATGATGATTAAAAAAACTAATTACAGTAGATCACAATTGTTTATTGTTTTCGATAGTAAACAAAAGGGGAATTTATTTCTTAAAAATCACATCATCCATATGCAATCCTTCATTATTCTAGCATTGGTGCAATCTAGAGCGGAAATTTTCGATAACAGCTTTACATGTTTCTGTTGAGATGTTTTGGATTTCTGTGCGAATACGATCCTTTAATTCGTCAAGAGTTACTGGGTTGGTTTGCTGGAATGCAGGGGTTATTGCTCACCATGACATAGTGTCACTCCTATAACGACAATTTTGTCTATTAACATGCCCATTTAGGTGGAAGTGTGCCTTGTTGAGAAAAAAATGTTTGTAAAACTGGTGAATCGCTCTACCATTTCGTTCGCAAACTGCAACCTAGTGGCATGGTCCTGAGGCCTTAATTCCTGCACCATTTGGATTTTATAGGAATGTAGACTTAAATCTTTCTTGAGAATGCGGTTTAATACATCACTATCTTGGCACGTTAAGGACAGCAGACCGCTTTCGAGTTGAAAGTCCAGGTTGGTAACGAACAGACGATTTTACTCGCTCCACGATTTCGGGGTCCCTCGACGTTCTAGGCCGGTCAGATCGAGGAAAATCCATTGTTGAACCCGTCTTCTCAAACTTGAGCACCCATTTTTTAATTAATACACCTGATGGAGCTTGATTTTTGTGTCGTATCTTGTAATGATTACAAAACTTTCGTTGAGCTAAGGTCGCAGAATCGTTGTTTCGATAGTACTCGCGTACAAAAACGCACGTTGACTACGGCTAAACGACGCCATGGTACTAAATTCCCATTGGCCGCTCTTGCAATGCGTAACCCCTCCAAACCCCTCCGCCGCCGCTGCTAGACGCGGCAACCGATTCAAATATAAACGGACTTTTGGTCCACCCTGTATTATATTAGATTGCTTAGTGCGATGGCCAAGTGAATTTGTTAATTTAAAACAAAATATTTCTTATTTATTATAGATAGGTATTTGACCCCCTAATGTATTACACATTTGGTTAAGGTCCAAAAACAAGCAAGGTCCTCTAAGCACGAACTAGTAAAAAAAGAAGGAATCCGCGCCGTGATATTAGCAAGTGAAGCACCTTTATGCTAGTGTGTGTGCGGTTACGGGGTATACCAGTTACACAATTTTTTCTCCCTTAAATAATCATATATCCAAATAATACTTTTTTTATTATTGTTTTTACACTTTTTCACAACGCACGACGACATTTTTAAAATATTTTATTGCGACGCAAACTGATCTGTCATAGACGATGGCAAATCATAATGGCGGCCGATCGGCTTGTATTAGTGTAAGTGTATGCGTGGGGTATACCATACACAATTTTATTTACACGTATTTAACAATGTATTTACACGTTTACCGGCTTGTTTTGGTGCCTCACTGTTATGTAAGGGGACACGGAGTCCTTATTTTTTTACTCGACCGTGCCTCTAACAACCAATTTAGGGATATGTTAGCCAGCCTAGCAAAACTCTCTAGTAAAAAGCGATTCACTCGATTTAATGAAACGTGCAGTCATTGGTAGATTGACAGATGATGGCTATAATCTTGTAAAAAACGGAGAAAGCCGAAATCCACTACGTTTTAAGCAACTGTTCGCTTTCAAACTTAGCCGGATCATACTTCGTCGGCAATCGCCATACTGTAATTAATAGTATTTCAAAGTTATGTCAAATCACTGCACGTTTCATATTAAACTAAAATTTTACTTAGGCAGTCCCACCTCTTGTTGCGTAGTATTAACATCCTCTTTGATGTCAGCACATACTAATGAATATAATCTTAATGTGTTTATTCAAAACTTTATGTAGCATAAAATTATCAAATTAATACCTCCATTTCCACAACCAGTTTCTGAAAGCACTCAATACAAGATGACAATGCAAACAGCGACACTTTTTTATAACAATTGTAGCGTAAAATTCTTAAAATATCATTATTTATGGTCTCCAAATTCATAAGAATGATTTTTATAAAACATCATTAATAAAACGTTGCCATTATCAAAACATCGATAAATTATCTGACAATTGAATTGGCGCGTTTTTTAATGTCAAATTAGGCGGCCATTTTGACGATTGTCATAGAGTTTTTGTTCTTTTTTTCGGGTGCGTTCACGCGTTGATTCTTTTTAATTCGAAGGGGTGAGAGTGTTTATATGGGGTTTGTATTTTATTTTAGTATCGTTATTGCGTGTGGCCTATTGAAGTTGTTCGCCTTTTGGATTATCTGTCTTGGTAATCCCCGAAAGAATGCTTTGATATTTTTTTGAACTTGCAACATCGTTTTGTGAGAACGTATTTTGGATGTTTGCTCAATAAAGAGTTGATACACCTGTAAATGTATTTTATTTGTGGGCTGCTTACTTTTTTCAATGCTCAAACAGTATTTTTTCTGTTTCGGCATAAATATATTAATATGGGTAATGTGTGCAGTGTGAATACTATATTTTTTGTGGCTGAACAATTGATTAGTTAGGGCGGAATAAGACAGAATGTTGTTTTTGATCAAACAGACAATGTTTGTTGTGTAAAAGAAGACGAAAGAGATCATTAGTGCTACATCCAGTTAGCAAGCTGCTGAAAACCGCAAAAGTTGTAGGTATCTTCTATAGAACCTGACACTCTGATGGTTAAAATGGGGAATGACAGTGATGCAATTAAATTATTACTTTTTCATACTAAATGACTACCTACTCACTGTTGTTCGTAGTTCTTCGAGTCGATATGCTTAGCACGGCTATGTCACTTCTATTAGATCACACTACTATTAGATAATTTATACGTCTAGATAGATGGTATTGACGGGGCAGGGGGTGCTAATAGTTCGAGGGTTTGACAACGTTACCACCAACGATCACTATTGGCTCTGGAAACAGAATGTCAAGACACTGCGGACTGACGAGAGCTGACACTGGGGTTATCCGAGGTCCGAAGACTTCTACTTCCAGGAGCGTGACCAATATTACCAAAGCTGTTCACCGCTGCATTGGAAGATGTCTATAAGCTTCTGGACTGGAACGGCACCTACATTGGACAGATAATTCAGTTGGGCAGGTCCAATTTCGGGAAAGGTCACTCGACTCAGATTAGCAGCATTCGGGAAGCTCTGTAAAATCTTCTCGTCCAAAATACCACACTGTCTGAAGATGAAGTGCGTGTTGGCAGTGATGACCTACGGAACAGACGTGGTCGCTTATCCCTTATGAGGAAGCTTATTGGAAAATTGAAGTAGCAATGGGCAGGGCACATAGTTGGACGGACAGATGGCCGTTGGGCCAGTAAAGTCCTCGATTGGCCATCACCTACCCGAAAGACGTAGTGTTGGTAGGTCCCCCACAAGATGGACGGACGATCTGGTCAAGATCGCCGCAGTAGGTTGGGCAGCGCAGGACCGATCGTTATGGCGATCTTTAGGGGAGGCCTTTGTCCAGCATTTGACGTCTTCCGGCTGAAATGGGGATAAAATGAATGTTAATAATTATGAAATATAATATTTTGACATACTTGTACACAAATTATCTTTCCCCAAACTGGGCATAGTCTATGCTATGGGTAAAAGAAAATGATGTATTTAAGACGATATACATACTTAAACATACATAAATAAAATAAATTATTTATAAAAAAAATATAATTTTAATCATTTAATATAATCTTTACTTACCTACCCCAGTACCCCTCATGGTACCCGGCAAAGTAAAATAAAAACAAAACTAATTAAAAGCAAAAGTAACTGTTCTGGGTCCCCCTTTTTATCTAAAATACACTAGAAGAAGTAACAGCAAAGAAAATGGAGTTACCTAGACGAATCCAAGGAATATTTGTATTATTGAAAATGATAGTACTAACGGCTTGATAGAATTAATTTAAATAAATCTGGTAGAGTTTCAATTCATTTCATAACGTTTACAAAACACGTAATTAGAAGTCAAACAATAAACACAAGTTAATATATTTACTAAATATATAAATGATAAAGTAACTAATAATTGCCGCATCCATTATATCGCTTCGTCGCTCGTCATCCCATCAATACTGGCGTACGGACAGATATGTAGTTTGTAGTGCATGTAAACACGGTGCTCAGTGGGAAACAGGGATGGATTTGCTATTAAAATTTAGTTAACATCTCTTCCTCCAAAACTTACGTGATTCTAACCTACTAAACAATGTCGAACGAGAGTTGTCAGTTCAATGCAAACTAACCTCTATGCTACATGACTGGAAAATTTTTTGAAAAAAATATTTTAACTAAAAACACAGACCTATCACATCTAGTCTCAGAATATTTTTTTTTAAGGTAATAAAATACTTTTGACCGTCAATTACATTTTTAACACTACCAATGTGTAAAACTCCTTATTTTGAATAGGTTACAAACTAAATAATAATAATAATATCTCTTTGAAAAAAAAAAAACAAAAAAATATTATAAGTAAACCAAATGCTATATATATACTATGGTAAAATCCATAACAGTTAAAAATAACTATTTAAATAATCGGTTCCGCTCACAATAGATGTGAAAAAGTTCATTGAGAGTTCTTATTCAACACTAATACCCACAAAATAAAGTTTTAGCGTGCCTAAAGAACTGTTCAATTCAAAAAAACCTGGAATGAAGAGAATCTTGATGCATGGGGCACCATCAAGGATGGTATGGATCTCAGAGATTCACGAATATGAAAACGGGATAGGATTGATTAATATTTTTTGTGTGGTTTAATATCGCATTTTATATAGTAACAAGCTTAATACTGATATGTATATTAAAAATTAATTTTTATAATATAATATATTGATGATAATAAAACAAATATATTTACAGTACTTAATATTAAATACAGTTAATTACTTGGAGGAGTACCAATAATTCTGGTATCATTTACACGTTGGATAGGTCTACACTGGCTGTAACAGCTGCCAGCGTTTGGCTTTCCATTACCTAAATTACAAGACAACATTGTAAGTGGTTCACTTTCCACATTTTATTGATTCAAGGCATTTATTGGATTTTGAACTCTATTTGACAAAGTCCTGAGTTAATTTCTTGGCTTCTTATACTAGCATCATCCCTTCTTTTTCGTGACGTTATATAATGAAGTTTTACTCAACAACTGTATATACCTCTGCTCTATAAAAGTAATAATAATTAATATTTTCTTCCATCGTGTCAAAATTGAACATATGTACTTCGAATAATGTTGAATATCTCGTTTTAATTATTTTCAGTTTTGAGTCCGTCCCTGGAGCGCTCTTAAATCAATTTGGTGTAATGTTTCTGTAGCAATTTGCGAGAACTCAATACTAGACAAACAGTAACGCACTCACTAACTCAAATCTATTTAGTGACTTGTTACACTAGCTAATATCCTGACATTGTTCACTTAAAGTTAAGGAGAAATTTGTTACTTGCAATAAGTTTTTATTGTTATTATTTATTAAGGGCATACATATAAAGCTTATTGACATGACACGCGCGTGGTTTAACTTGGAAATCCCTCTTAAGTTACCCCAAGTTTAAGTTTCCCAAGTAAAAGAGATAGCAGGAACGCAAAGCAACTTAGTAACCTACGTAAGCCCAATAAAACATTAATTTTAACAATGACGTTTTTGGAATTTTAAAGTAAAACTTCCTTAGGCGCGACTTTCGAGTAACTCAGATCCAGATTCAAGTATTTTTGTTCAAAATAGTATGTGATATCTCTCATTGAAAGTCAAAAGACAAAAACTACCACCCATTCCAAAATGTATGCCTCAGACCTGAGGAGAACGGGCGCGGGCTTCTTTTTTTTCCATAAAAAATATGGTTACAACGTAATATCGTACAATTAATCTTATTATTTAATAGCCTGAGGGTGGTCGCTCCGTTTCCAATCTGTGGTATCTTTAAGGCGCGGACTGATTAGGATTGTAAACGTTACAACCAACCCTACAATATTTGTTTTGATCATAAGCTGCAAATGAGTATTTATTTTACTGATTTTCTTTTGCTTACTCAAAATTTACATACAAAATTGAAAAATCGTTCGGTTTAAGTTTTAGAAAAGTACTAATTCTATTAAATTCTTTAAAAAAGAATGTTGTGTTATAGCTGAAAATTCAGAGATTTTTTACCCCAAAGTTTATTTTTGATGCAACTTCCAAATTTTTAATTGGATATTTCAGATTACATATAAATATTCTATACGGTTAAAAATTTTATTTAAGTACTTTTTTGTGCACTGTATCTTTTGCGTCGGAATATTTTCATTGCGTTATGTTGTAATCGACTCTCTAAGAAACCAATTTTTGTGGATATTGAGGTCTGACCGCGCCTTAAGAAAGTCATTTATGTTATAGTAATCTTTACCACACAAATTTATTTTTACACCTGAGGAAAAATAGAAACGTTGGCAGCCCTTTAGGAAGAAGTATGCGCTCTTGTTGAAGGTACTCTTATTTTTGAGTTTTCACTCACGATTCTTAGTCTCGCCCGCGTAAACGCGATGGAATGTTGTTTTAGAATTCTTAAATCTCAAAAAATCTAAGCTAATGTTAAACATTAAATAAGGTAAAATCATTAAAAAACAACTTAAAGACATTTAAACACTAGAACCCATAATACACCCATTATTATTAACATATAAGCGGAAATAAGAAAATCACCAGATAAATAAAACGTATCAGGAACAGAGAAACAATTATTATCAGTTAGGAGAGTGATTGACACCGCCCGAGGCGCGGTCGACTGCAGGCGAAACTGATTTGTGTACTGGCAACACCGCCTACAGCCGTTACTCATTTATTTTTAAACTCTAGGCTGCACAGCGAGACCTTTGCCCCTTCGAAAACATTAATTGAATTTAGAACGAAGAAAGTTTTTCGATTAGGCGTCTTTTTAAGTTTTTATACCGGAAGATCTACCTCATATACCTACCATACTAGCCAAAAATAATATTGACGCTATAGCACCAAATATTATTACGTTACTGTTATTGCGACCTCTTTTGTTTCTTTTATATAACAACTCATTTAAAAATACACAGTCTAATCTATAAATAAGCCCGTTTAATTAATAATCTTTTATATCAATATTTACACTTTACAGCTTCATCACCTTACAAGACAAATTACTTTAATTACAATCAATGTGAACTTATGTAGCTTAAATACTCAAACGTCAGAAAATTAATTAATTTAAAAGAAAGCCACTAGAGCTATTGAGTACAGTAGATGTTCTAAATTCGTCTGTTTGGAGATAAAAATTATATAAAGTTTATTTTTGGCATCGCTTTTGTTTGTAGATATGTTGCAAGACGAACATTATCACTTTATTATTGGCAATTTTTAAAGTATAAAAATGGATATAGTATGTTATCCTTAAGAGATAGAATAGAACTTCAAAAGATGCACAATTTCACCATAAATTACTTTGTTATATCTCAAAGGGTTTAGATAGTGTTTTCGTTGAAACCTCCCAGACGGATTATTTTTTTCGACACCTCCAACAAATATCATTAATGTTTACAAATGTGTATACAATAACTTAAAACTTTATATACTAAAACATTCCTCGAGAACCATGCTATCCATTGGTGAAAACAGCATGAAAATCGGTGCAGTAGTTTTTTAGTTTATCGCGAACAGACAGACAGACAGACGCGTCGGAGGACTTTGTTTTACAATATCTAGTCGACACTCATAAACGTAAATAGCTTTTATCATGTATCATAATTACAGTACGGTGTGTTTTTTTTAAGAAGGGCGGTCGGTTAAGTCGGAAACTACGAGTTTTAAAAAAAAGACGTGAAAGGAGTCCTTTTTTTTAATTTCTTGAACTTTTGACAGGAATCGACCCGAATGATTTAAAAAAACAAATGACAACCTGTAATATCGAACCAATGGACTTTGTTTCTGATAAGGATCAACTTTGCAAAGAAATGAACTTTCACGACATTTCTCTAAGACACGTAGTTTCCGACTTGGCCATCAACGCACTTCTCAAAAAACCACCCTGTATGACTAGTGTTGTTTCTTAGTAGAGAAAAGTAAGCATGCCTACTCCAAAATCTGACGATAAAAATAACAAGCGTTATAACAAGATATTTAAATAAACATTCAAGGGGTTAGTAAGGGCCTGTCCGTCGCAGAAGCTCTTTATCTGAGTTATCTTAAATCTTTTTCTTCAATTTGGCGGGAACGCACATATATCCGCATAATACAGTACAGTAAAAGACGTACATAAACTATGCTAAACTTTACTTACATAATCTATGTTCATAGGCACATAAGTGAATTTGCTAGAAACTGTCATAACCATCATGTTAACACCAGGAACAGACATAAACTTATAATGCCTAATACTAAGTCGAGTTAGCTTGTCTTTTGTGGGGCGATGTATATGCTTTTACAACAGGATCCCAGAAAATGTTGAAAAGAAAAGTATTACGGTATTCAAAAGAACTGTTAAAAAACGTTTGTGTGGTAAAGGTTACTATAACATAAATGACTTTCTTAATGATACCACAGATTGGGCATGGAGCGACCGCCCTCAGGCTATTAAATAATAAGTTGAATTGTACAATGCTACTTTGTAAACATGTTTTTTGATGAAACAAAAGTTCGCTGAGTTTGTTGCGTCCGTTCTTCTCAGGCCTGAGGCATTCATTTTGGAATGGATGGTAGTTTTTTGACTTTGATGTCTGTTTCCATAGACAGTTCCTCGTTATACCAATAATTAGAATGTTTTTGTTCAAAATGGCAACATTGCGTACTATAGAGACCTATTAGCTATCGGAGGTTTACCACACGATTATAAAAAGGAATTTTATCGAACGTTCGATGGGCCTAAGATATGTTTTAGCCAATAATATATGCGTATTCATTACTTATTATGAATAAGGCGGCTTAGAAATATTATCATAATAATATAATACTTTTATAACATAATATACAATTCATAATGTTATATTATGTTCCATAATAAGTAATTATTTGTTTCTTACCTGGGTAAAGTGAGTAAGTATGTAATGCAGCACATGTCATTTTTGTCAATTGTTAATTTAATTGCATGACGGCGCCGCTATTGTAAATGATACATGAATTTACTGGAATCAAAATGATATCACACAAATACAAGTTATGCTCAAATTTGAAGTTTTCAAAGAAAATCTTCCTTTATCGTGAAAATTATGACATCTAGTAGTTAATTGTAAAACTACATAGCCAAAGTTCACGAATATGAAAAGCATTTTAAAGAATCAATATAGATGGCACTATTACGCTATTTAAGACTGCAAACCATCAAGCACAGAGTAGTCCGGACTTAATAATATCTACTCTTGTGGTCTTTTGAGCATGGGCGATTTTGATCATTTCTTTGGTCCATATTATTATATTTTTATCAAATAGCATAATATATTAATTTAAAAATGCGCAAAAGTGACATCTATTATATGACTATTACATTATTATAGAGTTGTTAAATATTGGTAATAGGAAAAGAGATAGTGTCTAGTTAGTACCAGCATCTATCGATAGATGTCCTTGTAAAGCAAATTAGCATTAGTTCCTGATTGAAGAATTTATGTGTTGCTACGACATTGTATTGTATGTGTTTACATAAGAATTAGATTGTGTTTCCGTATAAATAGTTACTCCGTGATTGTTTGCTGATCTATTTATATTGTTAAATTATTTCAAATAACAGCTTTTTGACTATACATATACTGGCTTACACTAGCTACTTCGTCTGCGTATAACCGTATTATAAATATAAATAATAAAGTCCATCTTTTAATTTTTATTACTAAACTGCTTCACATCCTTTCAAGGGTTTTTGTGCTACATACTTTTGTCCTCAACATTTCCAAGTTCATAATAAGTAGTATTCTCGGTGTAGGCAATGGGTGTGAAAATATCAATGTAATCTAATAAGTACCTATATTTTGTGTGCATATCGGGTAGGTCTAACGGGTGGTTAAGCCAGGTGACCATTTTTACTCACAGAAACTGGTACTCCCAGAAATCCAGAGCTGCATGCTGAGGGGGAACCCTTATTCAGTTCTCGTTTTTTTTCTTCTTTAATTTAGTTTCCAAAGTATATCACCAAGTGACGCATAATTCCTCCCCTCATGCTTTTCAGCCGCTGCTTCTGCCGCCTTTGAGGTGCTTTCAAGGTGAGAGGACGCATCCCACGACCCCAAGGAATCAAATTCACACCATCAGGTCTCTTTCCATCATCACTTCAAATACACCTAAATATATAAATTTTCAAACACCTAGGGTTTGTTAAGTTAATCCAATTTATTGAAAGATTATCGCGAATAGTAGGCGACGTAACAAGCTGCCGCTAATCACAAATACATACCCCCTTATTCATAATGGTCCGCTAACTCTAAACAGCCGCTAAGAAGTGTTTTTTCTCATTCTGACTTAGGTCAATAGAAGAAGACAGACTGAGAATTAGCAATGCTTTAAGTTAGCAGACCATAGTCTGTATATTATCCCCTTATTCATAAATAGGGGGAAAATATATAGATGAGCATATTTGACCCCTAATGACATCTTTTAGCACGATAAGAAGGTCATGGATTGACTGGCAAGATCAAATTGTAGATAATAAATATGTTATCGCTACTGTATACGTAATTGCATCTATTTTTACTCTGTTTCACCATGATACTGACTATATTAATTACCGTCGGTTTTGTCTGTTATTTCATTTATTTTAGAAGAATGTTGTCAAAAGTATAAAAGGTAAGGTACATTAAACACTTCAAATTCAAATAATTTTCATTTATAATATTATTTAAATTCATTTATTGAACGTCAATAAACTACCACTCATTCAAAATAGTATGCCTTAGACCTCAACCTGTTATATCCTACAATTGTATTGTTTAATTAAATAGCCTAAGTAGACCAGTGTCGATAATTTTTTAAACCAAAAAAAATAATAGTAGGATGAAACTCATTGGAAATGGAAGAGGATATAACAAAAATGAAGGGAAAAAAAATTACGGGCGATCTGAAGTCGGTAAGTGGAAAAGGAGGGGTGATTATATGAAAAAAAAAAAAACGGTTTATCTCTATTTCCGGCAAAACTGCAAGTCCTATGGAAATAAGTCAAATGGCATAGTTGTAGGTAATAAAAAGATCTACAACTTTTGTTTTGCGATTTTTTGACATAGCCTCAAAATTTATGTGAAAATATTCAAAAAACCAAGTTTTTGGTATTTTATTTTAATCTTATTCAAAACTATTTTTTTTCACGAAATTTGGTGAAAATATACCTTTTTATGTCCCAAATACACTTTTGTATTTAATTAGAATAGAAATATTTATTTTTTTACCTTATTTTGATTCAAATATCAAAAAAGGACCCTTATTTTCAATCGAAAATTCACCCGACAAAATATCAGTTTTTTTTTAAATTGGCCTGTTTTCTGTTCGTGAAAAACTCTACTTTCCGATAGTGTAACGAAATATAAATTACAATGGAAAATGTTCGGAAAACTTAAGCCCATCAAAAGCAGTTTCATAGAGGACTCATACATGTTATTTCGTAGCAGTAATAATATGGATTCCATTTAATCAATAATAGAGAAAAAATTTTTTTAGCATAACACTAAATTATTGTCCTTTTTACATTTCAAATATATTTGATTAATTTAGTTAATAATATTTTTATATATACAAATTATTCAAGTTTTGACAACTTGAATAATTTGTATAGTTATGGATTTCCGCAAAGTAACGCCTTATTCAATAAATTATCTTTATATATATATTTCTTGTGTGCGTGTGTATGTCATTGAACTCCTCCTAGACTGCTGGACCGATTTTGATGAAGATTTTGGTTGTTCCAGTAAATTTGATATTGGTGTGTGTCTTCAGGTGGATTCGAGAATGGTTTAGATTCACTATTGAACTACCTCCTAAACGGCTGGACCGATTTTGATGATTTTTTTGTGTGTTCCAGTGAATTTGAGATTGGTTTAGATTCTCAATACCGTTCATATAATATAATTCTCCTGCTCATGTGTATGTAAGTGAACTCCTAACGGCTGGACCAATTTTTCAAATTTAAGACGTGTGTACAGGGCAACGTCTGTCGGTTCTACTAGATATATATAATAAAAAAACTAAATGGCGTTCACTCCATTCCCAGTCTGTGGCATAATTAAGAGAATCACTTATGTTATAGTAACCTTTACCACACAAATGTTTCTTAACATCTTTTTTAATTTGGTAACACATTTGTTTTGTACATTTTCTGAGATGTTGTAAAAGTATATATACATCGAATAAAATAATTACTAACTCGACGTATTACGCATCGTGTGTGTGGTGTCGCACCAGAATAGTCTCCTTCTCCTCCCGTGGCTGTCGTAAGAGACGACTAAGGGATAGAAAGAACGGAGGATGGGCTGCAGCATCCTTCGGTAAGCCTTGGCGTACGATAACTCTATTATCCACATAGTCGAGTTAGCAAGTCTTTTGTGGGGCGATGTATATGCTTTTACAACAGGATCCCAGAAAATGTTGAAAAGAAAAGTATTACGGTATTCAAAAAATTGTTAAAAAACGTTGTGTGGTAAAGGTTACTATAACATAAATGACTTTCTTAATGATACCACAGATTGGGCATGGAGCAACCGCCCTCAGGCTATTAAATAATAAGTTTAATTGTACAATGCTACTTTGTAAACATGTTTGATGAAAAAAAAGCCCGCTGAGTTTGTTGCGTCCGTTCTTCTCAGGCCTGAGGCATTCATTTTGGAATGGATGGTAGTTTTTTGACTTTGATGTCTGTTTCCATAAACAGTTCCTCGTATACCAATAATCAGAATGTTTTTGTTCAAAATGGCAACATTGCGTACTATAGAGACCTATTAGCTATCGGAGGTTTACCACACGATTATAAAAAGGAATTTTATCGAACGTTCGATGGGCCTAAGATATGTTTTAGCTAATAATATATGCGTATTCATTACTTATTATGAATAAGGCGGTTTAGAAATATTATCATAATAAAATAATACTTTTATAACATAATATACAATTTTATAATGTTATATTATGTTCCATAATAAGTAATTATTTGTTTCTTACCTGGGTAAAGTGAGTAAGTATGTAATGCAGCACCGAATAATTTAAAAATGTCATTTTTGTCAATTGTTAATTTAATTGCATGACGGCGCCGCTATTGTAAATGATACATGAATTTACTGGAATCAAAATGATATCACACAAATACAAGTTATGCTCAAATTTGAAGTTTTCAAAGAAAATCTTCCTTTATCGTGAAAATTATGACATCTAGTAGTTAATTGTAAAACTACATAGCCAAAGTTCACGAATATGAAAAGCATTTTAAAGAATCAGTATAGATGGCACTATTACGCTATTTAAGACTGCAAACCATCAAGCACAGAGCAGCCCGGACTTAATAATATCTACTCTTGTGGTCTTTTGAGCATGGGCGATTTTGATCATTTCTTTGGTCCATATTATTATCTTCTTATCAAATAATATATTATTATAACATAATATATTAATTTAAAAATGCGCAAAAGTGACATCTATTATATGACTATTACATTATTATAGAGTTGTTAAATATTGGTAATAGGAAAAGAGATAGTGTCTAGTTAGTACCAGTATCTATCGATAGATGTCCTTGTAAAGCAAATTAGCATTAGTTCCTGATTGAAGAATTTATGTGTTGCTACGACATTGTATTGTATGTGTTTACATAAGAATTAGATTATGTTTCCGTATAAATAGTAACTCCGTGATTGTTTGCTGATCTATTTATATTGTTAAATTATTTCAAATAACAGCTTTTTGACTATACATATACTGGCTTACACTAGCTACTTCGTCTGCGTAAAACCGTATTATAAATATAAATAATAAAATCTTTATTACTAAACTGCTTCACATCCTTTCAAGGGTTTTTGTGCTACATACTTTTGTCCTCAACATTTCCAAGTTCATAATAAGTAGTATTCTCGGTGTAGGCAATGGGTGTGAAAATATCAATGTAATCTAATAAGTACCTATATTTTGTGTGCATATCGGGTAGGTCTAACGGGTGGTTAAGCCAGGTGACCATTTTTACTCACAGAAACTGGTACTCCCAGAAATCCAGAGCTGCATGCTGAGGGGGAACCCTTATTCAGTTCTCGTTTTTTTTCTTCTTTAATTTAGTTTCCTAAGTATATCACCAAATGACGCATAATTCCTCCCCTCATGCTTTTCAGCCGCTGCTTCTGCCGCCTTTGAGGTGCTTTCAAGGTGAGAGGACGCATCCCACGACCCCAAGGAATCAAATTCACACCATCAGGTCTCTTTCCATCATCACTTCAAATACACCTTAATATATAAATTTTCAAACACCTAGGGTTTGTTAAGTTAATCCAATTTATTGAAAGATTATCGCGAATAGTAGGCGACGTAACAAGCTGCCGCTAATCACAAATACATACCCCCTTATTCATAATGGTCCGCTAACTCTAAACAGCCGCTAAGAAGTGTTTTTTCTCATTCTGACTTAGGTCAATAGAAGAAGACAGAGTGAGAATTAGCAATGCTTTAAGTTAGCAGACCATAGTCTGTATATTATCCCCTTATTCATAAATAAGGGGATAATATATAGATGAGCATATTTGACCCCTAATGACTTCTTTTAGCACGATAAGAAGGTCGTGGATTGACTGGCAAGATCAAATTGTAGATAATAAATAAGTTATCGCTACTGTATACGTCATTGCATCTATTTTTACTCTGTTTCACCATGATACTGACTATATTAATTACCGTCGGTTTTGTCTGTTATTTCATTTATTTTAGTAGAATGTTGTCAAAAGTATAAAAGGTAAAAGGTAAGGTACATTAAACACTTCAAATTCAAATAATTTTTATTTATAATAGTATTTAAATTCATTTATTGAACGTCAATAAACTACCACTCATTCAAAATAGTATGCCTCAGACCTCAGATGTGAGAATCAGCTGTATTTCTTTAGTTACAATAATTTATGTTATATCCTACAATTGTATTGTTTAATTAAATACCCTAAGTAGACCAGTGTCGATAATTTTTTAAACCAAAAAAAATAATAGTAGGATGAAACTCATTGGAAATGGAAGAGGATATAACAAAAATGAAGGGAAAAATAAATTACGGGCGATCTGAAGTCGGTAAGTGGAAAAGGAGGGGATTATATGAAAAAAAAACGGTTTATCTCTATTTCCGGCAAAACTGCAAGTCCTATGGAAATAAGTCAAATGGCATAGTTGTAGGTAATAAAAAGATCTACAACTTTTGTTTTGCGATTTTTTGACATAGCCTCAAAATTTATGTGAAAATATTCAAAAAACCAAGTTTTTGGTATTTTATTTTAATCTTATTCAAAACTATTTTTTTTCACGAAATTTGGTGAAAATATACCTTTTTATGTCCCAAATACACTTTTGTATTTAATTGGAATTGAAATATTTATTTTTTTACCTTACTTTGATTCAAATATCAAAAAAGGACCCTTATTTTCAATCGAAAATTCACCCGACAAAATATCAGTTTTTTTTTTAAATTGGTCTCGTTTCTGTTCGTGAAAAACTCTACTTTCCGATAGTGTAACAAAATATAAATTACAATGGAAAATGTTCGGAAAACTTAAGCCCATCAAAAGCAGTTTCATAGAGGATTCATACATGTTATTTCGTAGCAGTAATAATATGGATTCCATTTAATCAATAATAGAGAAAAAATTTTTTTAGCATAACACTAAATTATTATCCTTTTTACATTTCAAATATATTTGATTAATTTAGTTAATAATATCTTTATATATATATATTTCTTGTGTGCGTGTGTATGTCATTGAACTCCTCCTAGACTGCTGGACCGATTTTGATGAAGTTTTTGGTTGTTCCAGTGAATTTGATATTGGTGTGTGTCTTCAGGTGGATTCGAGAATGGTTTAGATTCACTATTGAACTACCTCCTAAACGGCTGGACCGATTTTGATGATTTTTTTGTGTGTTCCAGTGAATTTGAGATTGGTTTAGATTCTCAATACCGTTCATATAATATAATTCTCCTGCTCATGTGTATGTAAGTGAACTCCTAACGGCTGGACCAATTTTTCAAATTTAAGACGTGTGTACAGGGCAACGTCTGTCGGTTCTACTAGATATATATAATAAAAAAACTAAATGGCGTTCACTCCATTCCCAGTCTGTGGTATAATTAAGAGAATCACTTATGTTATAGTAACCTTTAACACACAAATGTTTCTTAACATCTTTTTTAATTTGGTAACACATTTGTTTTGTACATTTTCTGAGATGTTGTAAAAGTATATATACATCGAATAAAATAATTACTAACTCGACGTATTACGCATCGTGTGTGTGGTGTCGCACCAGAATAGCACCACCCCATCTCCTCCCGTGGGTGTCGTAAGAGACGAGTAAGGGATACAAAGAACGGAGGATGGGCTGCAGCATCCTTCGGTAAGCCTTGGCGTACGATTACTCTATTATCCACATCCTTTTTATCTCCTATGGGTTCATATTTAATTTAGTACGGCTAATGTACAACATGTATGGCATATACGGAGCAACTTAAGTATAATATAGACAGCAAGGGTCGCAAATATGTTGGTCTCAGTGAGTCATACATCTTTGTGCCGTTTGGTATCGAGACACTTGGCCCGTTGGGCCCAGAGGCGCGGAGAATGTTCAAAATACTATCTTCGCGCCTCAATAAGGCTACTGGAAACCCAAGCGCTGGCAGCTATTTCGGTCAACGGATCAGCCTTGCTATCCAACGCGGTAATGCTGCCAGTATTCTTGGTACGCTTCCACGTAATGATAGTTTTAATTTTATGTAGTCGTAGTATTGTAAATATAGTTGTAAGATTTGTTTTGTTTGAATAATAAATACATATATACTTAAGTATTATATCGATCCCCTTGAACAACTATTATACAACATTCGGGCTCTATAGAACCGATTTCAGCAGCTTGTGTGTTCGTTGGGTAGTTGGTAGTAGTAACCTTTAATAGAGACCTTGCTGAAAAATGAAACAAAATCCGTACAAAAAATTATCCAAATCTCTCGAACCATTTTGGAGTCTACACAAAACATACCCACATCGATTTTTATATATTTTATTCACAACTTATTACAGTAAGATAATTTTTACCAATTTGGAATCGTTTTAAAGTCCGAACAGACAAAGTTGCGGTCATATTAACTACGTAATCACTATAAATACTTATCGCCGTTGGACAAAACATAATCTACGTCTATATATTAAACATTCCTCATTTACAACGAAACAGTATTAATTTAATTTTGCTAAATTTCGTTGCTACGAGTTTTTTGTAATCTATCATTCTGGCAACAAATTTAAAAGGCAATTGCGGTAACATATTATTCCCCTATCGGTACTGTCATACAGCTAAAAGGCATAAAAGACTTAAAAAGGCATTTATTTTCTCAAAAATGATTCCTTTAGAATTCTTTTTGATGTCATTTCTTATACTACTAGATACTACTACCGCTTCGGAAACAAATGGCGCTCTGAGAGAGAAGAAGGGGCGCAAGAAACTCTCCCAGCATTCTTTTTTTTGCGCTCTTTTCAATAAAAATATACAATATTGTACAGTCATTTCTATCGCTATAAAATAATCACAATCTAGTCCCAGGCTGTCCGATCATTTAGATATTCAGCAGTGGAGTAATAGGATTTACGGCAGAGCCATTTTTTTATAAAACATTCAAATTTATTTATAGATAATGCCTGAACAGTGGCTGGGACTTTATTGTAGAAGTGTATACATTTACCCTTAAAGCTATTATGTATCTTATGAAGCCTACTAGAATTAGTTACAAGTAATCCCTTATTTCTAGTGTTATAATAATGAAAATCACTAGAGAATGAATGAAAATCGCTACAGTGGTTTATACATAAAATTGTAGATAAGTTTGTGCGCAATGGATAAATTTCAATTTAATCTTCTAAGTTTTATTCGTTCGAAAGATGTTCGGCCTTTATCCTAATCTAATATATAAAATTCTCGTGTCGCGGTGTTTGTAGTTAGACACCTCCCAAACGGCTTGACCGATTCTCGTAAAATTTTGTGTGCATATTGGGTAGGTCTGAGAATCGGACAACACATATTTTTCATTCCCCTAAATGTTAAGGGTAGACCACCACAATTTTTTTTTTATTTTTAGTTAAATTATTTATTTTTTTATGATACAACTTTAAAATATACATACAACTTAAAATTTTCACCCGTCTACGATAAACACCTATATTTCTATCGCGATTTTTATATTATTCTGTTACATCCACAGATCCGCAATAGGGTTGCGAGATGGCAATGGAGTTTTTTATTTACTACTTTATATGGCAATACAACGTTTGCTGGGTCAGCTAGTTTAATATATAAAATTCTCATGTCGCGGTGTTTGTAGTTAAACTCCTTCGAAAAGGCTTGACCGATTCTCATGGAATTTTGAGTGCATATTTGGTAGGTCTGAGAATCGGACGGGATGCGATATTGATTCCATTTACAATTGGTGTTCAAATAATAAAATGGAAATCAATACGAAAAAGTGCTCACACATTAAATTCTCCAAGCGTAAAAAAAAATTATCTCCTCTTACAAAATTAACAAGGAGATTGTAAGTCAACTAACAGTCGTTCGTGATTTGGGAGTACTTTTTGATTCCAAGTTAAGTTTTGTCAATCATTATGATCATATTATTATAAAGACATGGAAAATGTTAGGTTTCCTAAAACGTAACTCTAAGGAATTTAGAAACACACTACTCATATCTGTCTATTTATCACGCTTGTTCGAAGTACTTTAGAGTTCGAGTTCAATATCATAATATGGAACCCTTTCTATAAATGCCACATAAAACGCATGGAAAAAATTCAAAAATCATTTACAAAATTCTTGTCATTCAAAGATGTCGGCCTCTCAAATCGATCACGTTACTGTGACAGATTAAATCACTCTAAGATTGTTTCTCTGTCCAACAGACGAAAGTTTCTGGACCTTTGCGGCCTTTATAAAATTATACACGGATCCTTAGAACCTAACATAATATCTAACTTAAATTTCTCCATTCCAAGAGAAGTTTACCAAGACAACCGATTAATAAAATATTTTCAAATAATTACTCTAGAACGAATGTGAAACAATACGGTCCTTATAATAGAATATCTACAACTTTCAATGATATCAACAATCATGACGTTGACATTTTTCACGACACGTTTAAGTCATTTAGAAATAAAGTTTTAGAAAAAATAACGACCACGGTTGATAATAGTTTGTATTAGATTGTTAATGAGTTATTATTCTTACTTTTATTTTTTGTAATTCCACACTTACCACTTTATAATTATTTACATTGTATATCATAATTAAAATGCTGAATGTACCTAATTAGAATAACCAACCTAGAATTAGTATGTAAGTGCAAATCAATTGTTAATGTTAAGTTGAGTATTGATGGTACATCTTAAATAAATAAAAAAAAATATCTATTTTTCATCCCCCTAAATGTTAAGGGTGGTCCACGCTAATTTTTTTTTTTAATTTGTTACAACTTCCAATTTTCCCCCATCTACGATCAACAGTTACTTTTGTATCACGATTTTAATATCGGCAATACAACGTTTGCTGGGTCAGCTAGTATATACCTATCTTTATATATATATTTCTTGTGTGAGTGTGTATGTCACTGAACTCCTCCTCTACGGCTGAACCGATTTTGATGAAATTTTATGTGTGAGTTCAAGGGGATTCGAGGATGGTTTAGATTCACAATTGTACTACCTCCTAAACGGCTGGACCGATTTTGATGATATTTTTGTGTGTTCCATTGAATTTGAGATTGGTGTGTGTCTTCAAATGGATTCGAGAATGGTTTAGATTCACAATTAAACTACCTCCTAAACGGCTGGACAGAATTTGTTGATTTTTTGTTTGTTTCAGTGAATTTGAGATTGCTGTAGATTTTCAATTCCATCCATATAATATAATTCTCCTGCTCATGTGTATGTTAGTGAACTCCTCCTAACGGCTGGACCGATTTATCAAATTTAAGACGTGTGTACTGGACAACGTCAGTTGGGTCCACTAGTATATTATATTTCTTTTATGTGTCTGTTGTAACTGAACTCCTCCTAAACGGCTGGTCGGATTTTAATTAAACTTTCTGTGTGTCTTCAGGTGGACTCGAGAATGGTTTAGATTTACAATTACACTACCTCCTAAACGGCTGGACCGACTTTGATAATTTTTTGTGTGTTCCACTGAATTTGAGATTGGTGTGTGTCTTCAGGTGGATCCGAGAATGGTTTAGAATTTAGATTAACAATTAAACTACCTCCTAAACGGCTGAACCGATTTTGATGATTTTTTTGTGTGTTCCAGTGAATTTAATATTGGTTTAGATTCTCAATTCCGTCCACTGTCATCTGGAGGGCAAAGCTAAATTGGCTTGGAAGAAACTGAGCGTCATAATTAGAGCACTGCGATACTTCAAGCCGGCACACATTCCAGCGCTTTACAAAGCGCAGGTCCGGCCACATATGGAGTATTGCTGTCATCTCTGGTCTGGTGCACTCCAGTTTCAGCATGATCCTTTTGAGCGCATGCAACGCAGAGCAGCTCAAATTCTCGGGGACCCAGTGCTCTGTGAACGGCTGGATCACTTGGCGTTGCGTAGAGACGTTGCTTCATTGTACGTCTTCTACCGCATTTATCACGGGGAGTGTTCCGAAGAGCTGTTACACCTGATTTCTGCCGGCGAATTCCACCTTCGCACGACGTGCCACAAATTAGAATATCATCCCCACCATCTGGACGTGTGCCGGTCCTCCGCAGTGCGGTTTTCAAGGAACTTTCTTCAACGTACTACAAAGCTGTCGAATGAGCTTCCTTGTACCGTGTTTCCGGGACGAAACAACATGGGTACCTCCAAAACGACGCGTGATTCCTCTGGTGTTGCAAGAGAATGTGGCCAGCGGTGATCCCTTAACACTAGGTGACTCCTACGCTCGTTTGTCCTCCTTTTCCATAAAAAAATATAAGAAGAAGAAAATGGGAAAGATGCTCACGTGATGGAAAATGGTGAGACAACCAACCATGGACAGTGGCAACTGGCAAGCCTTGGCCTCAAGAGATGCATTGCTGACCTTAATTTAAGTTGACCTGAAGGTGCCTAAGTCATATCGGTTCGGAAAAACTGCAGTCGGTAATGGATTCCACAGTTTCTGTGCGATATAAGAAATAACTTACAAATGTTGTAGAATGCCAGACGTCAACATAATGAGGTGGAAATATCAGATATTATCTAATTTCTATAATATACTTACCAATATTAAGAAAATCACAAAGCATAATGACCAAAATATAAATTATATTTTAATTTGATATGCAATTAGTTACGAGTTTTATCTATCTAAAGATTTATCTAAACCAGTTTATTTTAATGATTAAGTCTTCTCCTTTTAGTTTTACAAGTTAATTACTTAGTTATCACATTAGAAACTATTTTAAGAAAACAAAAGTAGATTTTTGCATTATTTTTTATGTAATTATATTTAATAGAAAAAAAAAGATGAGTAGATGATCATAAGCCTGTCCAAATATTTTTATCATTAATAAAATCCTCGATTTTGTAATAGACCTTTTTCATAAGGCAATTTTTTTATATGTAGTCTAAATTATGAATAGGGAAGTCAAGAATATTAGGGTTAAAGTATGAAATTGCCGATTTGTACTGAAAATTTTTTTTTATTACACGTTTATTTAATCAAAATAATTAACATTATTATCTGTACATTGCTGCCATCATTTATGCTATTGCGATAGAATTGTGGCGATCTAGGTTCGACAAACTATGTGAAAACATTTTGTACTGCCTCCTGAGAGGAAAACTTTTTATCACGAAAAGAATGGTAGTCGGTTGGAGCAAGGTCTGGTCAATAAGGAGGGTGACGAATGGTTTCTAATTGCAGTTCCTGTAGAGTTAAAACGGTTTCTCGTGCTGTATGAGGCCTCGCGTTATCATGGAGCAATAATGGTGAAGATCGATTCATGAGTCGGGGCTGTTTCACTGCTAGTTTGGCTATCATTGTTCGGAATTCGGCACAGTAGACATCTGTCGTTATTGCTTGACCAGATCGGAGAAAGCTATAGTGAATATAATTTAATCATTTGCAAGTAATACTGGCATGCAAGTTGTTGCTGGTATTGCATGCCAGTAATACCGTCGCGTATAGACATGACAGTTCGTGAGAGAACTCGTACCTATTCTTGCACGCTCTAAATGGATAACAATCGAAGTGTATTAAACAAAATCAACGAGTCACTTACTTACATGTCCATAGCTGTCACGTCTGTTCATACGTGCCCATTTGGCAACACCCCACGGCCCCTCCCTCAAAGTTACAGGCATGCCAGATAGCGTATACACATGATGAATAGCCTGCATGCAAGGAGCTGGTATGCTAGTGTGCAAGCTACGGGCAAGTGTATTTGTAGCTTAACTCTTTAAAATTTACACAATTGTTTGTAATTAAGTGAATGCATATAAAACCTCTTTTGTTTAGGGTGCCCGTTTTTTTACAAATGGGTCAATTTTTGTAGATAAAATTATAACACAGACGGAGTATTTTAGCAATTAAGTTTAGGTTTAGGTTATAAGGTTTCTAAACATACCCTTAACAGGCCTAACATACCCCATTCAGCGATTTTCAAGACATATAAGATTATTAATAAGACGCCCGACTTTAAACGCCCGATCGTGTTAAAACCTTCTAATAAGAAATGTTGATATATCATATCTGCATCTATAATAGCCTATTTTAGTAAACAATGTTAATATTACACTTACAACGCAATTAATTTAATAATAGGAAATACTTTCACTAAGAGAAATTTCTATTCAGTATTGACGACGCAAGCACGACACTCGCGTTACAACACGGTTCTTAAAATAATGACTGTGTAATAATATATTCGTTATCTGCGCGTTTCGGTGTGATTGTAATCCAATTTAAAATCTACGTATAATATTACAAAATGACGAGATCTAATCAGTTATATGTTATCCATTCTGCAAAGTGAATGAAACTAAATAAATGAAGTTCGATAACCTACAATTGTAAAATGGCGGGAATAATCATTGTGTGTTTACAGTTTTTATTTTTTTTTAATCTAAGTGTCCAAGGCTACGAGTTGCAGCAAGTACTTATACTAAGCCGACATAATATTCGAGCTCCTTTGTTGAACAATTTAAATAACCTCACAACATACAGTTTTCCACGATGGAATATAAAACCAGGATATTTGACTGAGAAAGGTGCAAAACTGGAGAGATATATTGGACACTATATAACTGATTGGTTAGTGAAAAAAGGTTTATTACCAAATGGATGTCCAGAGCTAAGCTCGATACACGTGTACGCCAATACGAGGCAAAGGACGCGTGAAACAGCCAAGGCGTTTGTGAACGGAGCATTTCCAAACTGTAACATAACGGTTTACAGTAAAAATTCGGACGAAATGGATCCACTGTTTAATCCCATAGTAAGAAACCGATCATCTATTTTAAAAGAAACCATTGTTAATGAAATGCAACAGAGGATAAACAAGTTAAAGCTACATAATGCCTACGTAAAGTTAAATGAAATAACTAATTTGAAACATTCTAATAAGTGTTTAGTTGAAAACTTTTGTGACTTTGCAAAAGAAAGGGATGACGTTGTATATGAAGTTGGACAGGAACCAAATGTGATTGGACCATTATATTTATCAAACGCATTAGTTGATGTTTTTCTGATGAGTTTCTACGAAGGAATGTCACTAAACGATGTTGCCTGGGGTAAAATTAGAACCCCAAAAGAGTGGAAATTATACACTGACATAGTTCGAGAAAATCTCAATGTAAGATTTAACGGTACTGCTCTTAGTAAAGAAGTCGCTAGGCCGTTGTTGATGTATATTAACGATATTCTTAAGAGTGAAAGCGCGCCAAAATTAACGCTTCTAGTGGGTCATGACGCCAACATCAATTCTGTGATGGCAGCGATCGGCTTCAAGTCTTATGTGTTACCAGATCAGTTTGAACTTACCCCATTAGGTGGAAAGCTAGTATTTCAAAGATGGTATGACAGGAATTTAAACAGAAATCTACTAAAAGTCGACTACGTTTATCCTACTTTCGAACAATTAAGAAACGGAGAAAGACTGTCTCAGGAAAATCCACCACATTGGGTTCATATGGAGTTAAAAAAGTGTACACCTGTCCATGAATTTTTTTGCGATTGGAACGATTTTATCAGGGATTTTGAAAACATTTTAAAAATGTAACTTAGAAATGCTACATAATGTTCTTTTCCACCCATTATTAAATTATTTGATTAAATAATTGATTTTTAATGTTTATTTAAGATTCAGATGATGAGCGGTATCGTAATTGGTCGTCAATTTGAGATATTAGATTTTAAGTAGCCCCATCGTGTCACTAACTATGGCGTCTTTCGAACAGAAACACGACAAAGCTTTCACACTAGTACTTGCAGAAACGACTATAATACCCATATATTCGGAATTTTGTGCAAAGAAGCTTATGCTATAACATTTGGTTCAAATTGAAAGCGGTTTTTTTATGGAACAGGAGGACAAACGAACGTACGGGTCATACATGTTGTTAAGTGATCACCGCTGCCCACAATCTCTTGCAGGAATCACAGGAGCGTTGTCGGCCTTTAAGGAAGGTGTAGGAAGGTATGTCGTATCGTCCCGGAAACACTGCACAAGGAAGTTCATGTTTAGCTTTGTAGTACGTGGAACAAAGCTCCTTGAAAACCGCACTGTGGAAGAACGCCACACATCCAGATGGTGAGGATGATATCCTAACTTGAGGCGTGTCGTGCGATGGTGGAATTCAGCTAAACAGCAGGAATCAGGTTAAACAAACTCTTCGGAACACTCCCCATGATAAATGCGGTAGAAAACACATAATGAAGCGACATCTCTAAACAACGCCAAGTGATCCAGCCGTTCACAGAGCACTGGGTCCCCGACAATTCGAGCTGCTCTACGTTGCACGTGGTCAAATGGATCGAGCTGATACTGGGGTGCGCCAAACCAGAGATGGCAGCAATACTCCATGTGTGGCCGGACCTACGCTTTCCGATTTCGAATAAACATGTTCAGACAATTCGATAATTATCAGTTTGGTAGCAAAGAATGTGTGTATTGCAAAATTCCTGTATTGTGTAATTAATGTTTAGAATATTTCACACGAAATAAGATAATTAATTAGAAAAAAGTAGAAAAAAAATTGTTTAAATTAAAAAGTTAGACCGGACAGATCGGAGGATAATTTTGATAATACAAATGGCGTCCAAATTGCGAAATTTAGCTATAACAGATTTTTACAACGATTATTATAAACTAATTAATAATTATGTTTTTGGTTGTAATGAAAATATTGTAAAAAGGGCTACAATTTAAATTTTCAATTTAATAAATTAGAATAATCATAGTAAAGACCTAGGTGCTGAAGAATTTATTGCTAAGCCAGAATTTCATAACATGATTGTTTTTGCTGAAAATTTGGTAGCGAAATAAAAATTTCCGATAAGCCTATACAGTTAAGAAAAATAAAAGTAAGTAAGTCATTTGTCATTACTCACGTTATACGAGTACACGAGCCTATACGAGTATATTTACGATTTCGAATATTTGATAATATTCCAGAATAAAATAAAATCAAGACAAAATCACATTATTTATGTAGGCCACGGAACTGACACTTATGAATCTCAAAAAAAAAATATTGAATCTACCGCTACTTCGTAAAGGGTAATAGATAATGATATTATAGCATTTATTATTGAATTACAGTAAGACAAAATGAAATACTATGGGAAATTACAGATTATTATTTGAGATAAACTCAAAATTGCAATAAATGCCAAGATCTTGATCAAATAAACACACAATTTTTACACATAATTTGAAAAAAGTACTTGTTTGTTATATAATATAATTCTTACTAAACGGTAATTGAAGAAAATAAGGTTGACACATTAGATTGGGGTCATTATAAAATTAACAATTAATTGATTGTAATAACTTTGTAGTGTAAATTTTTAATAGGTGCATTTTAAATAGTTGTTGTGTATTTAAAAATATTTTTAGAGTTTTTAATATTTATGTGATAGTTGACTAAGCTTACTTACATATTATAATTTTTTAATTTGTTTTATTTTTTATGTTTAATATAACCAAGTAATGGTTAATTAACACAAACATTATGTTTCAATATTTTATTAAACCTTTAAGTACTCATATAATATACGTTTGTTGAAAATATATAATTTCAATTTTACATTTACCACTGTTGTGGCTTGTCCTAGTGGTAGTACATCTTGTTTTGACACGAATTTGCTCAAGTAACTTTACGATAGAATTTGAGGGTCACATTTTAGATAAATTGACTTACATTGAAACTTAAGCATCTATTATATTAAACATAACTTATTTCACCAGCGAAAAGGTCAAAGAGTTATCCTATAAATGAAGATATCTCATATATTAAGTTAAAGAGAGAGTTACATTATTTATTTAAAAAATATTCTAGACAAAACACAAATAAGATAAACCTATCTTATTTGTCAGAGTGAAGCAAGAGTGAAGAATGTCACATAAAATGCACATGGATATTTAATAATTGATCTTAAGAAGATTCTAATGGTTAGTGTCGTATGAAAACAAAGATAATATATATTTCCTTGGGTGAATATAGTGAAGTGTATACACCGGCGAACGCCACAAATATATCGTGCATCAAAAAATCCCAATCATCCATATAATATAATGTTTCTAGTCTGAAAACGTCACGAAGACTCTACTAAGTGCATGTCAAATATGCCAAAGTACCAACAAGCGAATTGTGAAAGCGTGTGGTAAAGTACAAATAAATGAAGTAGTATATCACTGCGTGTATTGAGATTTTTCGATTACAACAATTGGGTTTCGATCCCAAAACGTGCCAATACTATACAATATTTTTGTAGTGAAATGTTAATGTTCATTGTTTATAATTAGGGAATCATCGTAGCTGAGCCATTCCCACCAAAAAAGGTACTTATTATTACAATTTAGTTGAAATTGACTTTTGACATTGACGGTTTATCGAGTATGTATCGATTGACAATTTGACAGTTCCTTTTTTGTTATGACTTGTGACATTTGTATTATTGTTATTTGTTATTAGAAATTTCATTTTCAATGAACATTATGTCTAATTAATTTTATTTTTGTTAAAAGTACCTACGCTCTGCACTGGTCGTATCGTTTGCGATGGCTTACTTGAAATATTAATTACTATAACCCAATAGGTTAAACTTACAGGTTTAGTTACGTCCATACCTATCCTTTACTGGATTCGTGTTTATGTACTTACATATGTAGTTTGATCACAATAATTGTGTACTACATGTAATTTAAGCTTCAAATTAAGAATTTACTTGGAATATGTACTTATATTAATTCCCATAACGTTAAAAGACTCCGTCATATTACGTAAAGGTGATACACACATGACTTCAAATAAGTCAAAAGGAAGAGCAGTGCATACGCAATAAGCGTAGTTCAAAATATCACTACTTCATTCTAATTACAGTCTTTGCGATGTTTGCGCGTCATAACCAATACATTAATTGTGGCTTATTTCTTTGTTTTACGCTCTGTGTATTCTTATTACTATTGAGTTTCGAGTTCAAAAATGTGAATAAATATAAGTTAACAAAAGTGGTCATATTTAGCAGACACAATTTAAGAACACCTTTGTCTAAAAACCTTCAGCACATAACACCTTATACCTGGCCAGAATGGAAGGAGAAACCAGGGATTTTAACTCAAAAAGGTTTTATGTTAGAAAGTTATATGGGAACTTATTTCAAAGACTGGCTACATGATTATGGGTTGTCGCCAGATAGTTGCCCTGATGAAGATCTGTTTTATGTCTATGCTGATTTGATGCAAAGAACTCTGGAATCAGCTAAAGCATTTGTTTTATCTGCTTATCCTAATTGCAATATAGTAATTCATAGAAGTGTTAAGAAAACTGACCCAGTTTTCAGGCCTTATATTCATAACAACAGTGACAGCTTTAGGAGGATAGCTATCAGTGAAATGGAAGCCATCTTGAATAGCTTAGATTTGAGAAGTTCATATGAAAATATGGAATCAATTTTAAACTATAGAGCTTCAGATTCATGTAAACTAGATAAAAGATGTGAAATGGTAGGTGAGAAGAATGTCTTGAATATAAGTGTCGGTGAAAAACCTAGTGTAAAGGGTCCCTTAAAACTGTGCAATGAAGTTATTGACTCCTTTCTGATGGAGTACTATAATGGTTTTGCGCCACAAAATGTTGCATGGGGCAAACTTTCCCAATTAAGAGACTGGCAATCCATTTTAGACCTCACTGTGGGTTATCATAGTGTCACATATAACACAACACTAATTGCCAAAGATATTGCTAAACCACTTATCATGTTCATGAAACCATTATTTACAAATGAGAGTCCCAAAGTATCACTATTAATGGGACATGATTCAAATATTAATGTCCTTTTAAAGGCAATGGATTTTAAAAATTATATGTTGAATAATTCGCTGGTGTCTGTGCCAATTGGTGGCAAAATAGTCTTACAGAAATGGTATGATGTTGTAAAGAAAGAGTACTTGTTGAAAATTGAATATATTTATCAGTCAACTGAGCAAGTAAGGGATATGGTGGTTGTATCACGGGATATTCCTCCTCAATTTTTAACTTTAGAATTAAAAAGTTGTCCAGTCAATGAAGAGGGATTTTGCCCTTGGGATGTTTTTATAAAGTTTTTAAATGATTTATATAATATTTGATTTATGCAACCATTGTCCTAATTAATTTGAAAAATATATAACTCCACTTTTAATGGATACATAATATGTCAATGACATAAAACAAAATATTTATTATGGGCAATGTGCATAATTCAAGAATTCTATACAATATCTAGGTCTGGGCCATCCATGTTATATTTTATGATGTATTTGAAATACTTTCCCTAGTAAACATTGTGTACAATTCTAATGAATTGTAAAGGATACAGGCTAATCTACCTACAGTGTGTTATGTAAATATATTAATATAATTTTTAGTTACCTACCATGATATAAAGTATTATGTATGATTGAAGTCAGTATTTTTATTGTAAATAAATGAAATGAATTCAAGGCAATATAATTTGTTTCACTCAATTATCCGCTCAATCAATTGTTGCCATTGTAAATTAATATTAAATGCTATTTTCTGTTTATTTTATACTCATTTCCCACTGATTACCAAAGAGAATTTAAACACTATTACAATTAGTGAATTAATTGTGCTTTATGAAAAGTAATTATGGAACATACTTACCCATAGACAACTTCATAAAAGGCTTTTATTTTTTTCTATATATATATATATAGAAAATTCTTCTAGGATACTTTTTTTTGTCAATTAAAGCACTGCTATCGCTTCGGAAACAAATGGCATACTGAGAGAAAAGAAACGGCGCACGAAAAACTCCCAGTAGTATATTATTCAACTCTGTGAATGAACGAACTAACAAAAACTAAGAAATTTGTTTCTGCCGAGATCATTCACCTCAAACAACACTGTTGATCTCCAGCTCCGGTAAGGAGTATTATTGTTCTGTGCTGTTGAAGTATCTAAAACAAAAAGACAATACATACCTACAGACTTGGGGTAACACAGATCTATTTCCTGGCGAAAGTAATGCTCAGGTACTTCCGTCAGATAAGAGTCAGTTAAACAATTTCTTAACAACTTGACTGACAAATTGAACTGATTAACAAAAAATGTATTGAATTGCTCAGTAATGGATATTTATAGAATCTCCAAGTGTATTTGTTAATTTGTTTTTTTATTCTTTCCGTTAATGTAAAGGGCAAAGGGGCTCTCCCTTACAGCCATTAATAAATACCTATTAAATAAAAATGTGTGTACAAAGTACCTACACAATATGTCGGAAGTAAAACTTCTTTGGAAAACTAATATTTAATGATCCCAAATTCGTTCTCTACCCTAGAGAACGTCGGATATGATATCCATATTGTTGAAACCATAATTTTGCGCGGCAGCCATATTGGATTTCAAAAATGATGTCAAATTCGTTCTCTGCACCCTGGCGAACCTCGGACTCTATATCAATATTGTTAAAATCATAATTTTACCCGGCGGCCATCTTGGATTTAAAATAACGAAATGTCGCGTAACCGAAAATCGTGACGATTTGCTTTGAAATTTCTCTCATACGTCGATAAAGAAGTTTCACTTCAGTAAAAGTTATCTGACGTTTGCGACATTCGTTACTTCTTTTATGGTTTCTTCGTCCATTAATGGTTACAGGCATATTCGTTTATATTCAATAGCAACGTTATATTGACCTGTGCTTTTACACTTACCTTCAATAATTTATTATTCTCAATTATTTTATGATGAGTCATGAGTCCTATACCAATGTTTTTCATGGCAAAGGAGGACACACGAGCGTACTGGTTACCGAATGTTAAGTGATCACCGCTTATAATAATATATTATAAACTAAGATATATATTATTATATTATATTTAATGATATACATTAATACTTCTTCTCTTTCAACTTTTGAGAATAATTATTTACTGAATATAAGTTGGACCCAGTTATGCAGAAAATTGCCATGTGGGTAAATGTACGAACAGAGTCTTAAGCATTTTTCTGTCGATAGTTGCACTTGGGTTATGTTTTGTTTTTCTGGTAATTTTAAAGTTGAACAATATTTATTTAAGTATTGTTTATTTTTTTTATCCTAGTATTTTATATGATCACTTTGTTGTCCCTCCGTCTGTCTGTTTGTCAGTCAAGACTCAATATCTCGGGAACGTGTGGAGGTATTGAGTTGAAATAATTAAAACGATATATTCACGTCTTACGTCTCATAAAGCTGTGAAAAAATCAAACTTCTTAGTTAAAGTAAACAAAAGATGCAGCCGTTTATGCCGAAATAAACGTATATTTCGACACTCCCAAGGGAATTAAAATTTATAGCGTATTTTCCGTTGACCTATAACTATGAAATTTTGCAAGTAATAATGTATACTTGTATTAAAGAAGCATAGGGAAAAGTCTGAAAACTATAACTTTGTAATAAAAACACTTGTCCAGTGTTGTATTTCATAAAAATAAATTATGTGAAGCTAAATGTGGCTAAGTATTTAAAAAAATCAAGACTCAACTTTAGACAAATTTTCGTGATCACTCTTTGAATAGAAATCTAACTCAGTGCTAAATCCGTCAATGTCGTCTTCAATATATATTGTCCACTTGTCAAATTATCATAAAATATCGAGCATCCTCTAATTTTAGATGTCTTATTGATATGATGTCACGTAGGCAGAGCCTACTCTGCTATGGGTTTTCCATTCGGCATAGTTTACTTAACAGAGTTATGAAGACATATTCTCCTTCTAGATTAGTACAACTACGACATACGTCCAAACAGTTGTAAAATTCTTGATCTGAAATCAGATTTCATATATGTGCAATGGGTCAACGAAAACCTGAGTCTTCTGGGGTTTAAATTGGTTAAAGGTTCATTTCACCCCATTCCGCGACCTTCTAAACACAGGATTCGATAGAAGACACAAGTCTCCTCCGGCACTGGGCGACGGTTTCCCGAGAGCGCTCCGCATGGCCCGTGTATACGGCATCACTACATAGCAATGCATGTTGGAGGCGTCCAACATGTCATTGATATGCAGAAGAAACAGTGTAGGAGATAACATACAGCCTTTGGGAACTCCAGCTTTCACGGGCTTTGGATCCGAGCAATAACCGTCGACGACTTGTATGATGCACCCAGTGAGGAAGCTGTGGGTTCACTTGCATAAATTCTCGGGAATCCCAAATAATGGAAGTTGTTGAGCGAAGCGCCATACACGATCAAAGACCTTCGCTATATCCAGACAGACTGCTAGGGAAAACCTTGCTTTCGATAGACGCGCTCGCCTGTGCGCGAGCGGCCATGGCGAAAGCCGTACTGTCCACCGTACCGATCTCCTGTGAACCACGACCAGTCTGACCGTTTACCTAGTAGCTTTGGTTACAGTAGCACACCTTAGTTATAAAGCCTTTTCTTTAGTAAACTATCACATTTGTTTGAATCCGCGGTAATGGCTTTGCATATCAAAATATGCAATATAGGTATATCTATCTAGGTCACTTTCGGCCTGATGAATATGTATGTTGGGTATTTCTCTTATGGAGTTAACATCCCCATCGCTTCTTCCTGCATTTATTGTTTCGATTCGAAATGTATCGCAAATATTGCACGTATCTTTTTTTAGTATTTTAGATTTGCTGTTAAAAAAAAATCTTGAAAAACTGTGGCTTACAGCATTGGAAGTAGTTTGGATTTATATTGATCAAGTAAGATAATGTAGAACTACTCAACATTCATTAAGATCGCGTTATAAAATAAGTAATATTTCACAAAATAGCCAGGTTGGTGTTGAAAAAAGCCAACTACTAATAATAATAAATATCTATTTGACAGAAAACAGCCATCATAGACTGGCTGCTTCTTACGTAATTTGAAAACTGCATACTCTAACATTTTGAAATTTGTAAAAAACAGCCATACAGGTTGGCTGACTTCTCCGATATAAGAATTTTAGTTAATGTCAAAATTGGCTGCATTTTACACCAAGCTGACTGTTTTTTACAAATTCAATTGTTGAAGTGGCTCGATTTGACAGCTTATTATCTGCGAGATTAATAAAGATATCGACAAAAATTCGCCATGTCTAAATTAGCATAGCTGCTTTTATAACTAATTTCTTGAAAAAATGTGATATGGCTGTTTTCTGCATAACTAGGTCCAGTTTATATATTCGTTAATAATTCCTAGTGTTATATTTTTCCGTTTTACTTCAATCACGTACAAGTTTATCTATGGAGTATGTAAATTATAAACCATAATCAATGTCGTTTTAATCTTAAATGGTTTTTGAGTTACGAAGGGTTCGACAATGCTGCACTTTGGTTATCTTTTCTTTGCATGAACTTAGTTTGAAACTCTCGGACTGAGAGTTAAGATGACGAGAAATGTAGTAAATGCGAATAAGATTAACGTCATTATTATATAATAAGAAAGACTGATTATGTATAGTCATGATTATTATAATGGTAATTCCTGTGGAAATTATTTTAAGATATCACTAATTAAGTCATTGTACACACAGACTTTACGATGTCTGCGCGACATATGCTATGGAACAGTAATTGTGGTTTATTTCTTTGTAAAACTTTCTGTGTATTATTTTTACTACTTTGTTTCGAGTTCAGAATAGTGAATCCATATAAATTAGATAAAGTGGTTATATTTAGCAGGCACAGTGTAAGAACTCCTTCGAGCTATGACCTTGAGCACATAACACCTCACAAGTGGCCGGATTGGAAGGAAAAACCAGGGACTTTAACTCAAAATGGTCATGTGTTAGAATCTTATATGGGAACTTATTTTAGAGGCTGGCTTAGTGATACTGGTTTGTTGCCAGATAGTTGCCCTGATGAAGATCTGTTCTATGTTTATGCTGACTTGATGCAAAGAACTCTGGCATCAGCTGAGGCTTTCGTGAGATCTGCTTTTCCTGATTGCAATATAATAATTCATAGTAGTGATAAAAAGTCTCATTCAGTTTTACGTTCACATATTCATAATAGCAGTGACAGCTTTAGGGAAATAGCAATCCATGAAATGAAAGTTAAGAGGAATGGCTTACATTTGAAAAAATCGTATAAAAAAATGGAATCAATTTTAAAGTATCAGCATTCAGATCGTTGTAAAGAGGATAAAAAATGTGATATGGCCAGTGAGAAGAATGTCGTAAAAGTAAAAGTCGGTAAAAAGCCTAAAGTCAAGGGTCCCTTACAACTATGCAATGAAGTAACTGACACCTTTCTAATGGAGTACTATAATGGTTTGGCACGACGGAAAGTTGCGTGGGGAAAAATTTCAAGCAAAAAAGACTGGCACTCCATCTTAGGACTCTACGCTGGTTATCATGATGTTGTTTATAACACAACACATGTTGCCAAAGATATTGCTAAACCAATTATCATGTTCATGAAACCATTATTTACAAATGAGAGTCCGAAAGTATCACTATTAATGGGACATGATTCAAATATTAATGTACTTTTAAAGGCAATGCATTTTAAAAATTTCGTGTTGAATAAATCACTGCTGTCTGTGCCAATTGGAGGCAAAATTGTCTTCCAGAAATGGTATGATGTTGTTAAAAAAGATTACTTCTTGAAAATTCAGTATGTTTATCAGTCAACTAAGCAGATCAGAAAGATGGTTGTCTTATCGCGGGATACTCCTCCTCAGTTTTCAACTTTAGAATTAAAAGGTTGTGCCGCAAATGAAGAGGGATATTGTCCTTGGGATGTATTTATAAAGTTTTTAAATGATTTATATACTTGATAGCGAAATATCTCAAATTTTGATCCATATAGTTAATTTGAAAATATTAAAAGTTCAGATTTAATATATGTGTGTATTGCGTTTTTGATTTAAAATAAAATTTTACAAAATAATACTTTAGTTTGCTAACCTTAATTTATTTGTGGAAGAAGGGGACAATCTAGTTAACATACAGGTAATGATCACCGTCGATACCCAGGTACGAGAGGAGCCTGGGATAAAGAGAGGGAGCATCTCCCCCCGCTGTCCAATGTAAGTCTAGTGATGTGCCGTAGTCGTCGCTTACCTTGTCATAGCTTTAATACTAAAGTTGCGAAAAATTCAATTCACATTCAAATACTTTTAATCAAAATAGGATTCAAAATCACTTATTGAACGTCAAAAACTATAATATGACTAGTGGACCCGACAGACGCTGTCCTGTACACATGTCTTCAATTTGAAAAATCGGTTCAGCCGTTAGGAGGAGTTAACTAACATACACATGAACAGGCGAATTTTATTATATGGACGGAATTGAGAATCTAAACCAATCTCAAATTCACTGGAACACACAAAAAAATCACCAAAATCGGTCCAGCCGTTAAGGAGGTAGTTCAATTCAAATTCAAATATTTTTATTCAAAAAACATCACTTATTGAAAGTCAAAAAACTACCACCCATTCCAAAATGAATGCCTCAGACCTGAGAAAAATGGGCGCAACAAACTCAGCTGGCTTTTTTTTCATCGAATAAATATGTTTACGAAGTATTGTACAATTAAATAAATTACTTATTATTTAATAGCCTGAGGGCGGTCACTCCATTCTCAATGTGTGGTATCATTAAGAAAGTTATTTATGTAATAGTAACCTTTACCACACAAACCTTTTCTTAACAATTCTTTTGAATAACGTAATACTTTTGTTTTGAACATTTTCTGGGATCCTGTTGTAAAAGCATAATAACTCATCGCCCCACAAAAGACTTACTAACTCGACTTAGCCGAGTAGTAGGCATCATCAGTTTATGTCTGTTCCTGGTGTTAACATTATGGTTATGACAGTTTTTGGCTAATTCACTTATGTGCCTATGAACATACATTACATTATCAGGAATATATTGAGAAGTAACAGTCAAGATGTTAAGCAGTTATGCTAAGCAGGGTGTGAGATAGGCAGGCCTGTTTCACTCCCTGCTTAGGTATCGAAATCGTATATCCTGCTTGCTCTTTGGGTTGGTTCTCGTCTAATACCTTAGAGATTCTTGATAGTAATATCTTGGAGAAAATTTTATATATGTTTGCCATCAAACTTATCGGTCTATATGTTCCAATATCGTTTTTGCCACCTTTTTTATAAATTAATACTATAGTTGATTTAGTCCAGTCTGCCGGAATGCTTTCAGTTTTCAGGATTTGATTAAATAGTACAGTGAGCTTGGGTGCTATTATAGGTAAGGTGGCTTTGAGCATCTCATTTGATATTTGGTCAGGTCCTGGTGCTTTGTCGTTTTTCTGTGATTTGATAGCTGAAACAGTTTCACTAAGAAGGATCTCCGGTAGAGGATCTTTGTCTGTAATAACATCATATTCATTGTCTTTTACATTTTCCGCTAAGTTTCGATAATTTTTAGAACTTTTGTACAGATCACGATAGAACTCGGCTGCAGTTCTTATTATTTCTTCCCTATTCCTAGTTATTCTATTTGTTTTATTCTTGAGATTAATCATCCAATCCTTTTTGTTCATCAGTTTTTTTAGTGCTTTTCTTACTCCTCCAGTTTTGGTAATGTGATCTTGTATAGTTTTATTTCTTTTCTGAGTTATATCTTTGCGTATTTGAGATCTTATTTTTTTACTTAATTCTGCAATTTTAGTTTTAGTGGCCTTATCCTTTTTTGAAATCAAATGTTTTCTTTGTTCTATCAATTTCTCACTTTCATCTGATAGAGTCTTTGCTTCTGGTTTACATTTTACTGTTTCCCTTATTAGGTTAGTTATTAATGAATTATATTGTTCTTCTATATCCTCATAGTTTTTGTCTTCCTGGTTTAAAGCTATGGACAGATTATTTTGTAGTTTTTTGTAATCCTCTGTTATAGGTATTGGCTTGGTGTTTCTATAATTTCTTCTCGACTTTTTGGCTGGTACTTTTTTTAGTGAAGCTCTTACCATTCTATGGTCGGTATTAAAATTAAAATTGTTCAAAACATGTGTATTAGAAAAACATCTCGCTTTATTTGTCATAATAAAATCAATTTCGTTCTTATAATTTCCATTAGGTGACACCCAGGTCCATTTTTTTTATTAGGTTTTCTTTTGTATTGACTGTTGAGAATTGTTAGTTTATTTTGTAAGGCATAACTGATAATTTGATTACCATTTTTACTGCGTATACCATAACTGGAATTGCCTATTATGTGCTCTTCGCCGGGCTTACGTTGTCCTATTTTGCCATTAAAATCACCCATAACTATAACGTTCTTTTTCATATAATGGTTGATCGATTGTAATGTTTCGAAAAATTCTTCAACTTTCAAACGTTCTTTCTTATTTGTAGGTTCAGTGGGAGCATATACTTGTACGATTGTCCATGATTCATCTTTTACTGATGTTGGTAATTTAATGTTTAAGATTGCTATTCTTTCGGATATACCAATTATTTCTTCTACTTTTGATGACAGATATTTTTTTAACAGAAAACCAACTCCGTAAAGGCCTGGTGTTTCTCCGTTATGATATAGAAGGTAGTTGTCATATTCTTCAATACACTCTCCCATTCTTCGCACTTCGCTTAAACCTATTATGTCCCATTTAATATCGTCGAGTGCTTTTTCAAATTCAAGTAACCTTTCTGGTGAGCTAATAGATCGTACATTTAATGTTGATATGTATATATTATGTTTGTCTTTTTGAGAAGGGTAGTTAACTGTGAAGTTACAATTAGAATTTAGAGGGTGTTGGTCATTTTCCTCCACGATGACCAATCGGCTTGATATATAGATTATATTGATAATAGATATATATTGATTTATATACTTGATAGCGAAATATCTCAAATTTTGATCCATATAGTTAATTTGAAAATATTAAAAGTTCAGATTTAATATATGTGTGTATTGCGTTTTTGATTTAAAATAAAATTTTACAAAATAATACTTTAGTTTGCTAACCTTAATTTATTTGTGGAAGAAGGGGACAATCTAGTTAACATACAGGTAATGATCACCGTCGATACCCAGGTACGAGAGGAGCCTGGGATAAAGAGAGGGAGCATCTCCCCCCGCTGTCCAATGTAAGTCTAGTGATGTGCCGTAGTCGTCGCTTACCTTGTCATAGCTTTAATACTAAAGTTGCGAAAAATTCAATTCACATTCAAATACTTTTAATCAAAATAGGATTCAAAATCACTTATTGAACGTCAAAAACTATAATATGACTAGTGGACCCGACAGACGCTGTCCTGTACACATGTCTTCAATTTGAAAAATCGGTTCAGCCGTTAGGAGGAGTTAACTAACATACACATGAACAGGCGAATTTTATTATATGGACGGAATTGAGAATCTAAACCAATCTCAAATTCACTGGAACACACAAAAAAATCACCAAAATCGGTCCAGCCGTTAAGGAGGTAGTTCAATTCAAATTCAAATATTTTTATTCAAAAAACATCACTTATTGAAAGTCAAAAAACTACCACCCATTCCAAAATGAATGCCTCAGACCTGAGAAAAATGGGCGCAACAAACTCAGCTGGCTTTTTTTTCATCGAATAAATATGTTTACGAAGTATTGTACAATTAAATAAATTACTTATTATTTAATAGCCTGAGGGCGGTCACTCCATTCTCAATGTGTGGTATCATTAAGAAAGTTATTTATGTAATAGTAACCTTTACCACACAAACCTTTTCTTAACAATTCTTTTGAATAACGTAATACTTTTGTTTTGAACATTTTCTGGGATCCTGTTGTAAAAGCATAATAACTCATCGCCCCACAAAAGACTTACTAACTCGACTTAGCCGAGTAGTAGGCATCATCAGTTTATGTCTGTTCCTGGTGTTAACATTATGGTTATGACAGTTTTTGGCTAATTCACTTATGTGCCTATGAACATACATTACATTATCAGGAATATATTGAGAAGTAACAGTCAAGATGTTAAATTCTTTGGATTTTGCTCTCAATGATTCTTTAGGACCTAGGTTATAAATAGCACGAATAGCCCTCTTCTGCAGCACAAATATTGTATTAATATCAGCAGCGTTGCCCCATAGCAATATACCATAGGACATAATACTATGGAAATAACAAAAGTATACTAGTCGCGCCGTATCTATGTCAGTTAATTGTCTAATCTTTTTAACCGCGTATGCTGCAGAACAGTCTGTTCGCCAATCCTTCAATATCGGGGCCCCATTGTAATTTGGAATCTAGAGTAATGCCAAGAAATACAGCAGATTCCACCGGTTCTATCACCTCTCCGTTTAACAAAACATTTGCATTTACATTTTTGACATTTGGTACGGTAAATTTAATGTATTTAGTTTTCTTGCTATTTAACAATAGGTTATTAGCGCTAAACCAGTACACGATGTCAGATAAAATATCGTTCACTTCGTCATACATAGCTTGGTTTCTTTTTACTTTGAAAATCAGTGAATTATCGTCCGCAAACAATACAACCTTATGTTTTTTCTCTATAAGATTAGGAAGATCTTTTATATAGATAAGGAAGAGGTGAATCTAAAGTCTAAACCATTCTCAAATCCACCTGAAGAGACACACCAATCTCAAATTCACTGGAACACACAAAAAAATAATCAAAATCGGTTCAGATGTTTAGCAGGTAGTTTAATTGTGAATCTAAACCATTCTCGAATCCACCTAGAGACACACAGAAAATTTCATTAAAATCGTTCAAGCTGTTTAGGAGGAGTTCAGTTACAACAGACGCACAAAAGAAATATATATATTAAGATGTATATGAGGGGTTAAATTGGACAAGGTTCATTCCACATCCCGCGACCTTCTCAAGAGAGGACTCGATAGAAGACACAAGTTTCTTCTGGCACTGTTAGGCTGCTTCTTCTGCATATCATTGATACACAGAAGAATTGATAAACAGTGTAGGAGATTTGTAACCTAACTATTGCCTTACTTTAAATATTTTTAACAGTTGAATTTATCTTTTGTTTAGTTTCATTTGTAACTCTGGACTGCAGCAGGACAAAATGAGCTAAATGCAGAGAAACAGTAACATAACAAAACCCACAATGACCAAGCTGATGCTAGAGGTTGAAAAGAAGAAGAAAGGTGCTCTGGAAATGTACTGGAGAAGAATGCATCGAGGATTGTGGACCGAATTTCGCATAAGCGTTGATACTTCAGGGACTAGACATCAAGCAAGGTCTCTCTGCCATAGTGCAGTTCCGCAGACTCATATTCTACTCGCATAGTCCAGGTCCATAATCCAGTGTGGCTCCCGTACATGTCTGTACTCGAATGACCTTAAAGATACCGATGGCGAAGAATTGTGAGGCGCATTGTATCTGCCCTTGCTCCCTAAGTCGACTCGACTTTAATCAAACGGTTCGACGAACACTGTAAAAAAGAAATCTACACTTCAATTGATTCCATGTTCTATTAATATAATATACACTGAAAAAACCAGTCAGTTGCCAGTTCTACTCGTACACGAAGGGTTGCGTACCGTCTCAAAGAGTATCTTTGTAAAGGAAACTTTAAGTAAAGAACTTAACATCTTGGTTTCTATGACTAAAAAAGCGTACGAGAGAGAAGAGCAACTCTAACGGCGATACAGCAAGATAGAATAGGTAAGCGAACCTATTGGCTCTGCAACCGATATTTATTGACAAGTCATAAAAAGTCAGCAACGCTAGCTCATCAGCTCCTCATATTATCCTCACTAGTATTTTACAGTAAACCACTACTTATCGTACACATTGACAAATCAAACGTGCTCACCGAGTATCGGGCTGTCAGGTCTAAACGCTATTCTAAGTCATCCACAAACAGAATCATCTGTTATCCTTTAATAAAATTTGACATTTAATTGTCAGGAAAACTTCATCCGACAGACATGACAGAATTATATTGAACATTCAAAATTATTGTAATGTAAACAAATAAGGGGATAAAATTTTTAAGTTGAATCAAAATTATAAGTATGCCCTTACTCCAGTACCCAATACGTCTGCCAACAATACAAGAATCGCACAAAAAATGGATGAAAATGCTGGAAGAAGCTCAGACCCTTGTGAAAGATGATCAAGACTTGCAGGTATTGGAACTGAATTACAAGAAATTGTGAATAGTGAGTGTTTGGGGTGACCTGATGGTTGACAACACTACAGACCAGTTTCTGGCAGTACAACAGACACCACTTGGACGTTGCCGGCCGTTGAGATGACATGGAATTGATAAGATAAGAGACTAACCCCCTTATTCATAATAGTCTGCTAACTTAAAGCATTGCTAATTCTCACTCTGTCTTCTTCTATTGACGTAAGTCAGAATGAGAAAAAACACTCCCTAGCGGCTGTTTTAAGTTAGCGGACCATTATGAATAAGGGGTTAAACGTTTGCTTTTAGAAGGTAGTTTGTAGGTAGAAAAAGAAATTGATAAGGCGGAAATATCTCGCGGACGATCTTACCATTCTTATAAGCGGACCAATTGAGAATGGTTTTTGCAACCTCATGAGATCCGCCAGTAACATCATTGAAGAAGCAACGAACAACAAGCGAGCAACACCGACTAACCGTTCATGCGTCAAAGATAGAGCTAATACTTTTTACCAACAAACGCAGGTTTAGTAATCTTCCAGTGCCAAAGTTGTTCAATACCGAGTTAGGCCTTACTAAAGATGTTAGAAAATACCTGGGGATTATACATGTGCAGAGTTGGCCAACCAACGTTCAAAAACTTTAGTGAATATGAACAATTTATATAAATATAAACAATTTGTTATGTTTTTAAAGTGATAACCCTCACCTCTAGGATTACTGCTCTTTATTCAATGAAGCCACAACCTGAGAGTTAAACAAAGCATACAAGATTTTATGACGATACGTCACTCGAACGGTTAGTTTAGTTGAAAGAGCACTCGCACGGAACGCGAGAAGTCGTGGGTTCGTATCCCGCATCGTTCTTAAAATTTTGTTTTCAAATTTTATTTGTATACAGTCTATCTAAGTTGGCAGTCAGTTTCGGTGGCTACTAGGTAGTTCAGGTGTTGTTTTGTGTCGATAGAGTTGGCGTGTTGGGCACAGAGTTGCGGAGATTATAAAAAAGTCTCAACCACGCGTCCTCAATAAAGCTACTCGAAACACAATTGCTGACAGCTTTTTCTGCCAATGGACTTTTTGAAATTTAAATTCAAATATTTTTATTCAAAATAGGATGTGACATCACTTATTGAAATTCAAAAACTACCACCCATTCCAAAAAGAATGCATCAGACCTGAAAAGAATGGGCGCTTATTATTTAATAGCCTGAGGGCGGTTGCTCCATTTCCAATCTGAGGAATCTTCAAGGAAAGTCATTTATGTTATAGTAACCTTTACCACACAAACGTTTCTTATCAATTCTTTACAATATCGTAATACTTTTGATTTGAACATTTTCTGGGATATTGTTGTAAAAGCATATACATCGCCACACAAGACTTACTAACTCGACTTAGCCGAGTAGTAGGAATAACAAGTTTATGTTTGTTCCTCGTGATAACATTATGATTGTCACAGTTTCTAGCAAATTCCTCAATGTGCTTATGAACATACAGAACATTATCAAGAATATATTGAGAAGCAACAATCAAAATGTTTATTTCTTTAAAAATTTCTCTTAATATTTCTTTAGGACTTAGGTTATAAATAGCGCGAATAGCCCTCTTCTGCAGCACAAAGATGGTATTAATATCGGCTGCACTGCCCCATAACAATATACCATAGGACATATAATACTATGAAAATAACTGAAGTCGCGCCGTATCTATGTCTGTTAACTGTCTAATTTTTTTAATCGCATATGCTGCAGAACTTAGTCTATTCGCCAATCATTCAATATGGGGGGCCCCATTGCAATTTGGAATCAAGAGTAATGCCATGAAATATAGCAGATTCCACTGGTTTCCCCGTTTAATAAAAAAATCGCATCTACATTTTTGACATTTGGCGCGTTACTTGTGATGTATTTAGTTTAATGACTATTTAACAATAAGTTATTATTTTTTAATTATTGAGAGGCAACAGTTAAATATGTGGGTGGATTTCTTTAAATTTTTCTCTTAATTATTCTCTAGGACCTAGGTAATAATAGTGCTAATTGTCAGCTTCTGCAGACGAGTTTAATAAACGTAACAAGATTTATGAATGGAAACTGAAATTTTAACAGTTTTGCTACTATAATTTTACCACAGCAATTTCACCTTCGCACGACACGCCACAAATTAGGATATCATCCCCATTATCTGGATGTCGCGTTCCTACACAGTGCAGTTTTAAAGGACCGGACTTGCAGCTAAGCTCGTTTAAATTTTGTTTCTCGTAAAGAGAAAATGTTGATTTCATATTAGATGGTATGTATTTTTATAACTAAATTCATCTTATTAAAAACTAGCTGACCTGGCAAACGTTGTTTTGCCATATAAATTACATATGTAAACCTTCCTTGAGCTTCATCGAATCTATTACAAAAGATTTCATTGAGATCGATCGAATAGTTTAGGAGTTATTAGGGAACATACACACATACATTCTCTTTTATAGATAACTAGTGGCTCCGACAGACGTTGTCCTGTCCACACGTCTTAAATTTGAATAATCTGTCCAGCCGTTAGGAGGAGTTCACTAACATACACATGAGCAGGAGAATTATATTATATGGACGTAATTGAGAATCTAAACCAACCTCAAATTCACTGAAACAAACAAAAAGTCATCAAAATCGGTCCATCCGTTTAGGAGGTAGTTTAATTGGGAATCTAAACCATTCTTGAATCCACCCGAAGACACACATCAATCTCAAATTCACTGGAACACACAAAAATCTCATCAAAATCGGTCCAGCCGTTCAGGAGGTAGTTCAATTGTGAATCTAAACCATTCTCGAATCCACCTGAAGACACACAGAAAGTTTCAATAAAATCAGTCCAGCCGTCTAGGAGGAGTTCAGTGACATACACACGCACACAAGAATTATATATATAAAGATTATCCGGACAAGTTTGGGAGCTAGACAAAATCTGTACTAGAGTCTAAAACACCGGACATGACGGATGGTAGCCCTGCTTACAGTCTAATTTTTATTCATCATCTACTTCTTTTTAAAGGTGAAATCAGCAGCTGGGTTTTGGATTAAAACGAGGGCACTCCCCCCAGAAGTGCTTGGTAGACTGTACACCCAGTACTGTGTGCTCATCAACAACATGTACGACGCCTACCTCGTCAGCGTGCATCTTCAGCGAGCTCCTTATATCCTGGAGATCATAAGCATCCTCATGAAACGGTATTTGTATTTCTGTTCTTTCATTTAATGAAGTATAAGTAGAATAAAATTTAAAAAATCCTTTGCTTTTTCCAAATTGATGATTATCTTTTGTGTATATCCGCCGTGTTGCCTAGAATCACTTCGACAGGTGTTTGTTTCGCTTCTACACGAGACATCGTCCGGAGTTGTTGAATCACTAAACGCTGGAACAAGAGTGACTGTGAGAGTGAGACGATCAGGTCAGGTAGGATAGTCTTCGGGGCTAATGTTCCACCTGGGCCAAATATCTTTCGCTGGGCATGAATGTGCCAAGGTTTAGTCTTTAGGGTCTTTCTCTTCTTAATTTGGATGCCGTAAATGAAGTACTCTTCCAGCGCTACTTTGTTTCGCATAGATTAGTGTAGAGAAATGGCGCGTCATACTTACCTCCATCACAATATTATGTCAGCGAAAACAAAGTTCTAATCTTTTATGGGTCTCTCAGGAGGGCACCGGCTCTGCCAGAATTGGGAAATCCAAGCCAACTAAAACGCCGCATCTAGTACTCTTAGCAAATACCATATTAGCAATATTCCAGTTTATATACACGCCGAAAGTTTACATTAAGTCAACACGGCCTCTGGTGGTACGTAATGATAAAATAGCTATACTTATAAGCCATGCTTCTGGATAATGTAGATAATAGTGTATGTATGTAAATAACTTTTTATAAAAAGAATACTGACATCATCATGAAGTTGGTTTTAATCATAAAAACGACATACAATATGTTTATTTTATAAAGTTACCTATAGTTATTTAAATTGTTGGTTAACATGAAAAAAATAAATATTTTATACAGGTATTTATATATTTAACACTTATGTGTCGAAGGCATACGATATTAACTCAAGTAAAATAAGATTATGGTAGGGGAGCACAAGAGTCTAAAAACGGATTCACTCGAGCGTCGTGGGCTTCGTGAAGATGTTTGTGTTATACACTTTCACTGTTGGGGAGAGAGTGTAAAGGTTTTCAAAAATCTTAAAAAAAGAGTCACAAATAAATACTCAAGCTTTTCAAATATTAATATTATATGCGCCCCACGTGTTACTGAGAACGCAAAAATATCAATGTGCCGGATAACATTGTGGGGGTGGGCATACAAAAGGGTAGAAAATAAAGGAAAAAAAAATCCAGTGAGTCAGACACTGAGAGAAGATATAAAGTAAACTCTTTTGTAGCTTCTATTCAGAAGGCAGACAATTTCGTCTGCCTTCTGCCGTCCAAATGCGCGTCACCTAAAATCAATACCAATTTCTGAAAATGCAAAAAATCGTGACCTTGAAATTTTCAAGTGCGTGAGATTATCATACAGACGGTTAACTTAATGTCCTTGTATACTGACCCATTATCTGACAATTATGTGGAGGAATTTTCTCTATATAAACATTTTTTGACGATTATTTTCAATCTTCATCGACAGTGGAATCATCGTATTATTATTACAACTATTATCACTCAATTTTGTAACATATAAGACTAAGTGACGCAATGACTTTAATTTTTTATATAACAATAAAAATCGAAAACGATGTATATGTTCGTGTTGTTGTGATGAGCTGTGATGGCACATGGCAGCGGAAGGTACATTGGGACGGTGTTAGAGAGTGAGAGATTTAAAAATACAGAATGGTCCGAAGTAGGAAATACATAGTTGTCTTACTTGTCATCTCTAACCTAAGCAAAATATTTTTTAATGTTTTAGGTTATACGAACTACGCAACGAATTGGTGCACCTCATTGTGAATGACTACATATACGTTGATGAAGCCTTGATTCAGTCGGCAAAGACACCGTTTGATATTCAGGTATGTAGTATGCCAACCAAATATAAAAATAAACCAAATTCGTCGGTGCCGCAGCAACGACTCCTTAGGACATAGACTTAAGACTAGCTGACGTCATTGTACCTCCTTAGTGGGCGAGACGGAGATTTTATTTGTCATATCAGTTTATTTACTTTAATCTCCGCAAATTCAGAGAGGAACGGTGTGTTAGTTCAGTTTAAAAAATTAGTACAGTTTGAATAACTGTTAGATGATATTCTAACACGCGGTGAATTCGCCCGTTTTTTATTTATTTAACGCCTTTATTGTTTTTTTTCGATTAATTGTCTTTGTAGTATTTCGTTTTTATGTTTTTTTTTTAATTTTTGCCACATTTCCATTTCAACGCAACTTCAACTGCAAAGAGTTTCCCTACTTTTATAATATTCACATGGGTATCCCCATTTTGTATATAAGATTGCGGTCAGTGGTTGCGGTTTTCCGCCTTCGAGTGACAGAATATGTGATACGTGGGTGACATAATATAATAAAAAATAAGCTTTAATTTGATAGACAAATGCTCAGTGGGTACTTCTTTGCGAGGAGTTACCAACGAGAAGAGTGGTCGAAAAGAGTGGCCTCGTTCATTTGAAGGACAAGTCATTACGCGACAATTGTTTTAGTGGATCGAAAAACAGTAACTACAGAGTGGGACACTAATAATCGCTTACCACTTCTTTTGGAAAAAGTTCTGTAGAATCGACCTAGCAATTGTGAATAAGGATCCTATTGGATCCTTATTCACCAAGACAACGCCTCATCGCACACCGCTACCCGAACAACTATCAACTATTTGGCGACGTCATACGACCGACCGCCTCGCGATTATTATTAATTCCCTAAAATAAAAGAAAAACTTCAAATAATACAATTTTATGGATGTCGAAGCAGCTGCCGCTACGTATCGAAAGGCCTTCGATGAGACCTATTAGTATAACTGGGCTAAGTGTTTTTCTTAGTGTTTTCATTGGATGTTGATGAAATGCATCGAATGTATTGACGCGAATGGACACTATTTTGAAACCATATAATAAAACTAATTACTTGCTAGCTAAACAGTTTTGAATTTATTTCGAAAACCTTCTGTTTGACCCTCTTACGCCATCCAAAAATGGTGTGGCTTGCGGGTTATTTGAAAGTTCTATCGACTAGGGAAATTGGTTTGAGGGGTCAGGAAAAATTGTATTGTGACTTAAAGGAAAATGAAACAGTCATTCCCAGCTTTACTTTGCTAAAGTTTATCGTGTTTTTAATAGCCACTGTATATAAATCGTCATTGATGTGTTAAACCTAAATGGTTTTTGAGTTATGAAGAATCCAACAGTGCAGCTAGTCTTATCAGTTCTTGGCTGTACTTAGCCGTACTGGGCCACAGCCGCCTCCACGTGTCTATATGTTATCATGTATTTCATGGAGTTATTTACAAGAAACACGTTATGATTATTTAATGGAAATTCCTTTGGTAATTTCTTTTAAAATATCTTCATTGCTCATGCAGTCTTGACTATGTTTGCGCGACATAATCAATTCAATAGAAATTGTTGTTCATTTCTTTGTTCACCTCTTTGTGTATTATTTTTACTATTTTGTTTCGAATTTAGGATTGCTAATGCATATAAATTAGATAAAGTGATCATACTGAGCAGGCACACTGTAAGAACTCCTTTGAGTTATAACCATCAGCACATAACACCATACAAGTGGCCAGAATGGAAGGAAAAACCAGGCACTTTAACTCAGAAAGGTCGTGTGTTAGAATCTTATATGGGAACTTATTTTAAAGACTGGTTTTATGATACTGGTTTGTTGTCAGATAATTGCCCTGATGAAGATCTTTTTTATGTTTATGCTGATATGATGCAAAGAACTCTGGAATCAGCTAAAGCTTTCGTGAAATCTGTTTTTCCTAAGTGCAATATAACAATTCATAGAAGTGATGAGGAATCTCATTCAGCTTTCCATGTATATGTTCATAATAGCAGTGACAGCTTTAGAAAAACAGCAATCCATGAGATGGAAGCTAAGATGGATGGCTTAGATTTGAGAAGTTCATACGAAAATATGGAATCAATTTTAAAGTATCGAGATTCAGATTGTTGTAAATTATATAAAAAATGTGATATGGTAAGTGAGAAGAATGTCATAAAAGTAAGAGTCGGTATAAAACCTAGTGTCAAAGGTCCCTTATTACTTTGCACTGATGCCATAGACTACTTTCTGATGGAGTACTATAATGGTTTCACAGAACAAAATGTTGCATGGGGCAAACTTTCAAACTTAAAAGACTGGCACTCTATCTTAGGACTGTACGCTGGTTATTATAATGTCATTTATAACACAACCCTTATTGCCAAAGATTTAGCTAAACCACTTATCATGTTCATGAAACCATTATTTACAAATGAGAGTCCTAAAGTATCACTATTAATGGGCCATGATTCAAATATAAATGTACTTTTAAAGGCAATGGATTTTAAAAATTTTAAGTTGAAAAATTCACTGGTGTCTGTGCCAATTGGAGGCAAAATTGTCTTCCAGAAATGGTATGATGTTGAAAAGAAAGAGTACTTGTTGAAAATTGAATATATTTATCAGTCAACAGAGCAAGTAAGGAAGATGGTTGTTTTATCGCGGGATTCTCCTCCTCAGTTTTCAACTTTAGAATTAAAAGGTTGTCCCGCAAATGAAGAGGGATATTGTCCTTGGGATGTATTTATAAAGTTTTTAAATGATTTACATACTTGATAGCGAAATATCTCAATTTTAAATCAATGAAGTAAATTTTAAAATAAAAAGTTCAGATTAAACCAGATTGTTGTCTTATGTCGTCTTTATCTTCAAAAAAAAAAATTTGGATAATAAATCTTTTTATTTGTTAACCTTAGTTTTTTTGTGGAAGTCGAGACAAACAAGCAAACATATAGGTTAGCCGATCACAGCGCTCGATACTCTCTTCTTACATGAGAACACAGACAATTCAACCTAAAGACGACCCGCTACTGGTAATATATTTTAGGAACAGGTTTGGTACTGACTGTGCATAAGAGCCGGCCCCGCCCCTTTACGTTTCTTAGTCGGCCGCTGAGAGCCACCGTGATAACTTTGTCCTTATACCTATATAGTGCCGTATTCTTCAGTGAAATGCTGTAGAAAGTGTAGAACAAGACTATTCTACTAGACTGGACAAAGTCTCACGAATAATTTATTATTGAAATAATTAACTACCCAATAATAAAATATATTTAAAAAGAGCTCGCGTTGATGCCTTTTTTCATTCCTTTCGTAGATGAATTCTCATAACACAATCTCACTCAGTCGTCACATCTCATTGGTCGTATAAACTAGTGATGAGACACAATGTAAACATAAATCTATTTTAGATTTTTCATCTGATATTGATAATATAAACATATCAACTGCAAGGGCAAAAACTATTGTTAAAGACTTTCAATCAGGAACCGATAGCGATTTTGTTCAAGTCCTACAAAATATTACTTTCTCTCTTTTTTCAGAAAATAAAATTGAATACTTTGCTGGATTGGTTATTAAAGAAAAAAATTGTCATAATTGTATAATAACAATATTAATTACATGAGCAGAATCACATTTACAAATATAGGCAAGAGACAGAGGAGATCAAATATATCCATCTGATTCTCTGATAAAAAAATATGCAGAAGAAGGTTATCATTTGAATGAAGGATTTGAAAGAAATTAAACCAATATACCGTCTAATGAATTTTACTGCAAAAAACATCTATAAAAATAATTATTTTCCGACGTACTCCGGCATCAGATTGATTATGCATCATCGTATTCCTTGGCATAGTTATAGTTAAAAGTGATGCATTAAGTCAATATTCAAAATTTCGAATATTTATTTGAAACTTTTGACAGGTCGCTATTTAACATTAACATTAACAATAGCGTTATGACATCATCTAAAAATTGTTAAATGGTGCAACACATTTTGCTTAATCGGTACTTTAACATGTTTGTTATTGCTAAAGGTAAAGCGCTTTCGTACTACGTCCGATCAGAATCCGATCCGTACCCGTGAAAACATGGTCCGAAGTAGTCGTAGAGCTATAACACCGTTAATCTCCGTTCCGGAGAAGATTATTGATGGACCGAAGTAGCCATAGTATTATTTATATGAACGCTCGCGCATTGCTTCCGATCGGAATCCGGATTACAGGGATGTGTTGTGTTGATCTACCTTTATAAGTACTTATAAGTAAAAAATAATAAAATATATTATCTGATTAAGAACTGAGTTTTACTTGTACCTTAATGTCACTGCAAGCATGTCTTCAAGTGGTATAATAAATTGTCTAAATTGTCTTGTCGCAAAATATTATCTTTTGTGTCGTAAAATATAATCGAAAGTGGACCACTCATTCAGTAGTAATTTAGTATTTCCTGTCGTATCGACGTTAAACTGCGTGGTGATTGTAAGAAGCTCCTTTTAAAAGTCGGTACACCAACAGAGGGTGCACCCAGAACTCTTTTCTTCTTCTGCGCCTTTTTAAGTACAATAGCATTGCCAGAAGTTGACGCCGATTGAAAGGACTCATCATCAACGACGTGAATGCTCTGCTGTGGCTTCGCGTAAAATGCCGTATCCCTAAAGTGGCCCCTGAATTGTTTGGAATTGGATCAGAGATCGGACTAGTGCGTAAGTAATATCCGAATTCGTACCGAGATTTCTCTTTTCCCCGATCCTTTTCTCATAATTTGTGATTAACTTCCCGGAGCCACAGAAAGTTAAACTTGCACAGCACTCGTACGACACGGCTCTTTATTTACCTGTTGCATCTCAATATATTCTTGATAATGTTATGTGTATACATAGTCACATTAGTAATTTTGCTAGAAACTGTGATAATCATAATGATAACACCAGGGACAAACATAAACTTGTTATGCTTACTATACTCGGTTAAGTCGAGTTAGTAAGTCTTTTGTTGGGCGATGTATTATGTTTTTACAATGTACAAACTAATGTGTTATGAAATTCAAATGCTTGTTAAAAAACTTTTATGCGGTAAAGGTTACTATAACGTAAATGCCATGATTGTTCTACTGTTCTACTGTGATTGGGAATGGAGCGACCGCCCTTAGGGTATTTACTAATAAATTTTATTCTATTAAATTATATTGTGACGAAATATTACTACAAATAAAAGAAAAAGCCCGCTGAGTTTGTTGCACCCGTTCTTCTCAGGTCTGAGGCAAAAATTTTCGAATGGGTAGTTTTTGACGCTCAATAAGTGATTTTTAAATCCTATTTTGAATAACAAAAATTTGAAATTGAATTATATATTCACATCAAATTTCCACAGGAGCGCCACAATAATGGCAGATCCATTCTCCCCCTTACTCACAATTCTTATAACTATTGCTGCTATTTATGTATGTATATTATTTTTTATATTTTATTTTATATAAAAATATGAATAGCACTAAAACAATCGCAGTGTGTTATAGGAATGTGGTGGTACTCATGTTTTAGTAAACTTCTAAATATTCGCTCGAAAAATGCCATAAAGATAAAAGTGCTGAACGCGTGAAATGTATGAAATACTAAAAAAGAACTCCAATACAATGTTGCTTTCCGCTGTCTGTCTGTATATTCGCCAATTTCTAAAGAACTCAACTTTTTGATTTTGATTTGTTTTGACATTGGAAAGTTGATGAATTTAATTTAACCGACTACCAACGTGCAACTGTAGAATACGTTATAGCATATTTTGCACCGTAAGTGTATCTAAGACTGGGAGGCTCGTTTGCACAGGATGCCGGCTAGATTATAGGTACCACAACGACGACTATTTCTGCTGTGAAGCAGTAATGTGCAAGCATTACTGTGTTTCGGTCTGAAGGGTGCCGTAGCTAGTATTACTGGGTCAAATGAAACTTAACATCTTTTTGGGTTTTTCAACTATCCTTAGCGGCACTGCATTGTAATGGGCTGGGCGTATCAATTACCATCTGCTGAAGGTCCTGCTCGTCTCGTCCCTTATTTTCATAAAAAAATCTACTGTTAATAACTTGATAAATATGTTATCCATTTTCAAAAACAAAACAATTCCATTATATCTTATATCTTTTTCTAATTTCAAAATTGATATTCCAAGTGACAAAGTAGATAAAATGGAGGACAACATACATATGGAGTTTTACTGGCCATGAACCTAACGGGGGTTTTTCTTGTAATTGAGTATATTGAAAATTTATTAAAGTATTCTTCTTTTATTGTATTTTTGTTTGAGCTGATGGTATTGTTATCAATGCTCTAAATAAATAAATCAACAACAATCAATATTCCAGTTGTTCCAGGCAGTATTTACTCTTTTTTTTGGATCCAAAGAGTTTACTCCACATTCTTACTATTAATTAATTGAATGCCCCTCGTTAGTATGCTGTGGATATAAATATGTAAATAAACAGCGTGGAGTTACAATGGCGACCTTAGATTGGAACTTGTAGACACTACGGTCTTCATGGGTATCAGGGTAGATATCATTTTTAAGGGCTTCATACTGGGTTATAGTTACAATATAATATACAGGGTGGCTGAGAAGTTGACGTCCAAAGCTAAAATTTGAAAGCCTCATGGTGATGACTATCCGAATCACCCCTATGTATGGTCAATGATTTTGCGTAGTTTTAGGAGATAATAATTTTTTTTCCCTTTTATCCGCTTTTTTCACCTAATTGTGGTTTAGGGCTTTTTTCTAATTTTTTTGAACTCTTTTAGTTAGTTTTATTGTTGATAATTATTAACTACAGTTGCAATAACCACATAAGAAACTATGAATAGTTTAGACAATGCGGAACTAGTTTAGAATTGAGTCGTAAGTTCAAGATAACTGCCCCAGCTAAATTCATGAAAATGCTTCTAACTATTTTTAAAAACTTCCCAGAACATTGGCCAATAAAATGAGCCAAATTCAAATTTTAGCTTTGGACGTCAACTTCTCGGCCATCCTGTATATTTATAATTGTATAAAATTATTCTGGTAATTTTTCCTTTCGGCGCCAGGCATATATTATTTTAGTGGATGTATATGGATATTTTATAAAGTTTAATTGTTTATTTACAGATAGTTGTCCCTTATCATGTACCCCTTGAGTGCAGAACCGATTCGATGGAGACTTTTCTGCAGAGAATGTGGCTGGATGCTGAGATCAGGAAGAATAATCCGATACAGGTTTTTGAAGAGTCTTTTACTTTTTAGAGTCTCTTAGGTTTAGTCCATTTGTGTTTGTGGCAAGTGAGTTTCCACAGAGATTTTTATTCTGGGATTGTATTTAATTCATTTATGCTGAAATTCAAAAGAATCGTCAAAAGACGTTTATGCTGTAATGGTTACTTTTTTATTCAATGACTTTCTTAATGATGCATAGATTAGGAATGGAGCGACCGCCTTCACTCTATTTAAAAAAGCCTCCTTTCGAGTTTCTTGTACGCCCGTTTCCTACCACCCCAATTATTTAGATTCACAATTGAACTCCCTTCTAAACGGCCAATTTTGATGTTTTTTTTTGTGTGTTCCAGTGAATTTGAGAATGGTTTAGATTCTGAATTCAGTCCTTAAATAATACTCCTGCCCATGTTAGTGAACTCCTCCTAACGGCTGGACTGATTTTTCAAACGTAAGACGTGTTTACAGGACAACGTGTGTCGGGTTCACTAGTATATATATAGAACTTATATGCAAGGATATATCGTTTGCAGTCTGATAGGGGAACGGTAAAAATGTTCTTAAAGACAATGTAAGCACATTTTTCTCGTTAGTCGTGTGTCAACTGTCACTAACCGAATCGAACCTAAGGCTGCATTTGGTGCTCGACCGACGGTCAGCGCTTACGTCGGTCGAGCGTAGCTATTACAATAAAAACATAACAATGTGTTCAGCGCTTATGAATTGCTACGCGCGTAGAGCTATGTCGCACTGACGAGAATCTTCGGTCGAACTCGTCGGTCCGCCGTACGTCGGTCCACTGACGCGCTATGGCGATAAGTTAGTGCGTTCAGTGCGTCGCTGACTGAGAGACCGACCGTACATGAGTGTTAACATCGTAAGCAAAAATTCGTGTTCTGGCATGTTCGAATATCTATATATATAAAACAAAGTCGTGTTAGTTACACCGTCTATAACTCAAGAACGGCTAGACCAATTTTTCTGTTGTTAGATTTTTTGGTTTTTCTTAGGCCGGTATAGGATAATAAGTAATAAAATATCAAAAAAATCACGAATTATAAAAAAAATATTTCCTGATACATTTTGTATTGATTGACATTTTGATGACATCCCGAGAATAGAAAGAATTTAATGAAGTTTTTGTTAGTTTCACGCTACATGCGTAATAAAATACAACTGACAGTTCAAATCATGTAATTCAAATTGACAGGTTGGTGTGTTTGTTTCGAGTTTCTATTAGCTTATTGTGCCGATATTATCATTAACAATGTTACGACCAAGACGATCAAATTATTCCCGACAAAGACGTAATGCAACTAGGATTCGAAACATTGCGAATGAAAGGACTGAAGAAGAACAAGAAATTGCAGGTGAAAAGAACCGCTTTAGTATGGATCGACTTCGTGCTATGAATCACAAGAGCAATGCGAGGCAGCCCGTAAAACGGATAGGCTGGCAATACGAAATCGTCCAGTAAAACCTCAGAGATCAACAACTAGATAATTTTCGACGCACAAGAGGAAATTTATGAAGTACTGATTTGAATCGAGGAGCATTTCGATACGATTGCAGTACTTATTACTGTTTGAGAGTGGGAAACTACCGAATCACGACATTTTCTAGCAAACACTCAAAAATACATTGTTTGTTTCCAAATGACCCCATTTGGGGCAGACATTATCTAAGAACGAGGACATTCAAGGTATTTATTTATTTATATACTTACACACAATACAGTAGAAGAATAACATACTTACTATACTTATTCCTGTGTATTATGTATGCTAATTCTAAAAAAAGTGTTTATAAATCAGTAATTCGGACTTTGCTTTTGATATTGTAGATATAAGGACAGATTCACCATCGGATTGGATCATTGCAACCTCTCGAAGATGCACAGCAAAAATTTTTACAATTGTACTTCATGGGCAACATGGAGGAATAACTTGATCGATGTCAAGAGATCAATGCAGCATTTTGCATTACGAGTTAGCCCGCAAATCTTTCCTTTCAGATCCGTCTCGCATTCGCCCTGGCCATTCAAATCTTAAGCCCAATCCTTGAAAGTTTGTGGTCTGAATCTAGAACCCATTTCCCATGTTCAATTAATGATAAGTGGCATGTTCACGCGATGGTAGACCATCTGCGTTATTTGCTTTTGCGCATGATAAGAAAACGGTAAATGTCGTCTATCACAAGGTGCTTCACTGAAGAGTGCAACCCAAGCACCAAAATACACAGCCAATAAAGAATCATTAACGAACTTGTTTTTTTTTTATTTTTTTATATTCATTATCCTGTTAAAATATTGAAATTAATTAAATCCAAAATCTGCTCATGTATTGCCTCTAAGGCGGAACAATGTTCGCTGGGTCAGCTAGTATTGTATAAATTTCTCCTTTAATTTGAAACTCTATAACAATTGGCTAAACATCCGTCTTTTATACCGTCATCGTTCGCGTTTGTAGTACGCACATATTAAAGAGGTTTAAAACAGGTTCATATTTCTTCGCAATTGTACACACGCAATAAATTTTCTGTATAATAAATTTCAAGAAATAAACATTTTGACTGTTGCATCTCAGTATATTCTTGATAATGTTCTTTATGTTCATAAGCAGATTAACGAATTTGCTAGAAATTGAAACGATCATATTTTAACACCAGGAACAAATATAAAGTTCTAATGCTTAGTACTACTCGATTAAGTCGAGTTAATAAATCTTTTATTGGGCGATGTATATGCTTTTACAACATGATCCCATAAAATGTCAAAAACAAATGTGTTACCAAATTCAAATTTGTTAAAAAACGTGTGTGTGGTGGTATAGGTACAACTATACGTAAATGATTTTCTGATACCACAGACTCGGAATGGAGCGATCTTAATTATATTTTTTTATACACGATACTATTAAGGATTATAATACATTAAGGATATATTAAGGATTATGAATACTAAATTAAGGTAATAAAATCAGCCCGCTGAGTTTCTTGCGCCCATTCTTCTAAGGTCTGAGCATACTATTTCGAATGGGTGGTAGTTTTTTGACGTTCAATAAGTGCTTTTAAGTTCTATTTTGAATAAAAATATTTGAATTTGAATTTGAATGTAGCAGTTGAAGCATATCGTGTAATTTGTGGCATGTTCCATCTTTCGGCTTTGTTTTTATATGACGTGATTTGTGTATTTTTAAAGAATGTCATTGGTTTTTGTTGTTCCTTTGCTACTGCAAGAGATTATGAGTTGTTGTGGTCACACAGTCCATGAACAGACCCGTATGCTCGTCCATCCTACAGCGTTTGCCACTAGAGAGATGTCGCCGCTAGGTATTAGATTACCCTAATGTTCGGTTTTGTGTTACGGATACCAAAACTAAATTAAGCGGAACCCTGTTCATTCTTTATGACGTTGAATATTCCAATGCGAATGAATTACATTAATTTTTTTAATAATATTTCTTTGTATATTCATAGAAAGACGAAAGACATACACCTGAAGAGGAATTTTTAATGAGAATCGCATCTAGCTCAGACACAAAAGTAGTTGAGAAAGGTAAATATTTTGATGTAAGAATTAGTGATTAGGACTAAAATGTGCTTACAGTAATTCCCTTATATGTATTCACATACTTCACCGCCTTATAAGGACCAAATTCGGCTTCGAATGGAGTACTGTTCTCATCATTTTTTAAAGGCTCCCACTTTTTCTAAAAAAATGTAGCGACGCTCTGGCCAATTAATTAGTGTTTAACTTTCTATTATATTCAACATTTGTTATTGTTCAGAAAACCATATTCTTCCAACTAATACTTATTATATAACTTATTTTTAAGATACTTAAAGTAGTTTTTAGTCACCTTAAATGCAAATTAACTAGTAGTACATACAAATGTTTAGTTATAAGGCATGTGTTAGATGTAAGTTAATATGTACAACTGTTCGAGATCCATATAAATAAATAAATCATTAGGTGGTGCAACACAGTACCAGATTCTTTTGAATGATACACATACACACACATACACATACACTCACGCCTTGTTCCCGTCGGGGTAGGCAGAGACAATACTATGCCATTTGCTTCTATACTTACAAACCTCACGCGCTACCTTTACATTAATTACTTTTTTCATACATGCTTGCCGGTTGTGGGTGCTTCGGACCTCTCCTTTTCTCAAAACAATTTTTTTTTAATGATACTTGGTGTTGCGTATCTACATAGGGGTTCTATGTATCTTCTACTGAATATATCACGGAGAGTGCTAAGAGGAGTTATTCAAGTTAATACCAGCAGAATCTTTTGACTATTGGCACCACACTGATGTCTGGCTTCTTAGAAAGCACAGCTACTTTGTGGAATCATCATAATCCCATCTCAAACGCCGCCACCACATATTCTCTTGACCTATGTTACTGCCGATGTTTATGGGCGGTTAGTTTTTAAACAAGGATGATTATAGCGTCATACTACGATGCAGATTCTTTAGCTTCTAGCAGCTTTAGTGTTCAAGGACTATTTGTATTTGAAGGGCACGGTAAGGTATCTAGAGAGAGACAACATCGTATCTCAAGGTAGTGACCGCCTCGCACTTGGCTGGGTACATCTTTTACTATCATGTGAACGCCTTATTATTAATTCTCATATTTTTTATTTAATAAAATAAAAATGAAATAGCTTTTATTATTACTACGAACTTAATTTTTCTTATTAATAATACTTAAATTAACTTAACTAGAAATTTGTGTCTCGACAAAGGCCTCCTGTAAGGACTTCCACTTTATTCGGTCTCTAATACTCTCATCCAGTACGGTCCTGCTATCCTTTTAAAATCGTCCGCCCGCTTTCTAATCTGTCTACCTTTCATTCGTTTCTCATCTCTTGGATACCATTCTGTAACGGGTTTTGTCCATTTCTCTTTCTTTTCCCTCAGAATGTGTCCAGTCCGTTTCCACTTTTGCTTTTGAGTTTTGACACATCTTGTGTGCTTTTTTGAATTTTGTTTGACTCTTAATTTTTTTTATATAAGCGGTGGTTAAAATTGGTGAGGCAAACACTCATCGACCCTTAAGTTGGCAGTATGCTCTAATCTTCAAGGACCCTAACTCGAATCGGTTCGGGAACAAAGTGGTTGTGCGAGGGTATATTTTTCTTGCAAAACGCGCGGTAGTCGAATGGTAGCCAAATGATGCAGGTGGAATTTCAAGACAATATTAGGGATAATAAAAAATCCCTAAAAAATATTTTATGCTTCTCAGAATTCGACGTCTAGGCGACTCTGTTTGTCATAGTCAATAGTAATGTATTTGATATTTCAGCGCCAAGCGAACCATTGGTGATGCCTGAATCTTATATCCAAGCGGTGTATATCCAGAAGCAGGAGAGATTTCGGTGAGTTTTAAGAGTTTAGATTCAAACCGTAAATCAAGTTACAACTAGAAGAGACGATGTGTCTCCGATTATCTTTAAGTCTCCAAGTGGTGGGCTCAGAGTGGTGTCCTATTTACTTGCATGTTAGGTACTAAGTTACGCTCGATCATAATATTGCGACTATTGTGGGAAGATGAAGTCTTTTAACATCAGGTCATCTCCTCCTTTCTCATTTATTGATTTTAATCCATTCTCAAATAAGGCAAGGTAATTGAGATACGAGGGTGTAATTTTTAGGCACGTGCCTAAAAATTACACCGCAGCGCAGAGCCTCAATCCACCTGAGTAGTTTAATTGCATTTTCTCCCGAGTGATGGCAAAGTGCAATGTACTAATCTTATGATGAAAAGATAAAGCAATCAGAGTTATAGTGGAAAAAACAAATAACATACTAAATTTTACATGTAGAATTAGAGAGTTGAACTCATTTTTGTTTAAAAGCTGTTAAACGTTTGGCCCAGCTGTCACATATACTCTAAAAGGCCAGTATCTTTTTTCGAGAAGATAACCGATAGATTAACAAAAACATAAATTTTTGGTTATAAATTTAATTTGTATGAAAAAAAACTGATTTTCGGTCGGAGTTTATTAAATAGTCTCCTCGATTATCTCTTATCATTATTTTTATGTTTACTGATTTTAAGCAAATTTTATACTTTTTACTTTTGTATTAATCGGATATTATTAGGTCAAACATTGGTTTAATTATTAAGTTTTTAGGCAATTCTTCATTGTTGACTTCAAAGCCAAATGCAACAAAAGGAAGACATTTTTCTTAGACCCGGACGCAGAAGCTCCTCTTGATTTGCGTGAGAAAGCTGCTGCTAGAATTCAGTTTATATACCGGTAAGATCTCACTCTATTTTCTAAAGACTATATTAATTTAAAAAATATGTGTTAATAATTAAAATATTATACGCGTGAATATGACGCCGTATATTAATATTTGTCATAGGGGTTTGCCTAAAAGCAAAATATTACTCACTTCACAACTCACTAACACATCTGTAAAACTAGCGCACATGAATATATCTAATTTAGTCTCGCCGTAATGAGGAGAGTGTTTGTCTGTTACGCTAGTATACTATGTTTATGGGTGAAATATACACAGTTTTTTTTATTGACTGTTGTTTAATATTACAATATTTGACTGTCAGTTTGTTTATCTAGAAGGTTTATGGAAATAAAACGCCAGCGAGAATTGGAGATCAAAAGAGACATACTTCTTGGTATAATTAAGGATCCGTTTAAGAAAAGATTGAATTTAGAAGAGGAGAATAATAAGGTAATGTTTCAAGTGTAATTTGTCAAATTAGTTGGTTTTACAAATTAATACGCTGTACGCTTTATGACCCACCGGTGGGACGAGCGTAGGGTAGGGCGGGGCTAGTTGAGCAATTTTTCACTTTAGCGGCTATAGCTCCTCAACGATAACTCTTAATGTCTTTTTCTACATACAGATCAATTTCTAATATATCCCTTAGCAAAAGTGTCCATAGTAATTATTTCTAGCTAGTTGAGTTTAAGAGCTACAGCTGTTTAAATACAGAAAGTCATGTTTGCTCAACATATGCGTGAGGTAAGTTGAGCAAGGATATGGGGCAAATTGAGCACTCAGATGGATTCAATGTTAACTAGACACGGAATCAAATTTGTTTTTGACATCATATTTTATTTATAATTTTTATGGGCAAAGGACAAAACTTAATTCTTTGAATAATGAACTCATGCCACTGTTTCAATTGACACAAATGAAAGTAAAACCAGCACCAGGCACACATTTTGTATGAGCCCATTTTCTGCAAACTTGACATTGTATGCATGTTTCTCTCCTGGTAAACCTTAAACTTCCCAGATACAATCTTATTTGGTTTAAGCACAGTGGACACTCCTGACTCATCTACATTCCAAATATCTGATACACTGAATCCATGTTTGTTGAGCAACTATAGCTCAACTAGCCCCACCCCGAAATTTTAAGACAAAGGTGAGATAATGAATAAGCTGTTAGAATTATACGCAGAACCTTTATATGTATCAAAAGTAGAATAAACTTATCATAGCATCAATCACCACTTATCCGATTGAAAACGAATGAAATTTGACTATTACAGACGAAATATTACTGTTTACAACTATTTTACTCTTTCTTGTCAAAATTAATCTGGGGTCATGTACTTTACTCGATCGACGTGTCGTCACTGGCGGTCGTGCGATAAGTTCTTCTCTGTCGGTGTATACTTTCCGAGATGTTTCGATTGCCCAACTTGCCCCTATGCTCAACTAGCCCCGCTCTACCCTACTATTCTATTCGGGCCAGGCCGGAATCAGGAAATTGGTATTTTTTTAATGGAGAATTTCATTTCAAAGTGTATAAAATCCGTTTATTCGCATAGAAAATAAAAATCAGCGACACCATATAGTTGAAGCGTTGTAGAGAAATGCACACGGGTGGGTCGCGTGGCCTCTTATGGGGGAATAGTGAATTTCCGTTGGCGAGGACCGCGGGGTCACGCTACGGTTCACTTTGTGTGCTTTATTTCATCTGTGATTTTTATTATTTATAAGTTTCTTTTTATTATTTTAGTGTTGATTAATTAATGTGATACTAAAAACGTGCATTGTATAATTTTGATAATTACCTACATTTCTGCATGATATAAAAGTAAAAAAAAATTGCTGATAAAGAAACTATTATGTTCCAGTATCATAATCAACATTTAATTATTATTTTTTCCTATTTAAGTATCTAAATATATGTAAAATAATATTGTCTACTGTTATGCTATGTAAAGTCAGGAATAAAACTCTCTCACCACTGTGTGACCTTACAGGTCACTCCCATGGCTTGAATTGTTCAGTAACAGAAGGCTCACTGGTTAGTCCCGTGGCCGAAACATTCAATTTTTCATGCAGTGTTCAACGTGTAAAATTTATAACCAAAATTTATTAACGATGCGGTACTCGAACATGAATGAACAAGACATACCAATACTTATGAACAATACGTCACTAGAATGGTTGGCTCAGTGGTAAGTGTGCTCGGAAAGAACACTAGAGTCGCGGGTTCGAATCCAGCGACGGTCATATATTTAATTTGTATAATTAATCCTAGAAGTGAAAGATAGCACTTAAAAATAACAGATTGTTTAAGTTCGTTGGTGACATTATTAATGGTTGTAGAAAAATTAGAGGGCAAGGAAACTGAAGTGGCAGTGGGCAGGGCACAAAGCTTTAACATAAATATATATTTTTCACCCACTATCAGGTTATCAGGTTGTCTAAACGATAGTTTATTCTTAATCTACGGTCGCGATGCACTCGCTCGTGGAGGTGGCGACTTATTCTACAATCTTACAGATGTACGAACGCAAACGAATTGTTCAAGAGAATATTAAAGAAACGTACATGAGACAGTTGGAGCGTGACAGAGATAGATTGATAGTGTTGAAACGGGACAACCAAATTGATGACATCACAGACCAAGTCCGAAGCTGGCTTAAGGAATGGTAAGATAAGTTACACAAACAATCACAATCATAGTTTATGATTTAATTTGAGCGTTAATGATTGTGAGGCTGATATAAAAACACGGGCGTAAGGGTCACCTAATGGCAAATGAACATCGCCGTCCATAGTTTCGCTACAACGGAGGAATCACGGTATTCTAGTTAAGTGTACGCGCTTTTTTTAAAGGTACTTATGTCAACAATCACAATCATAGTTTATGATTTAATTTGAGCTGTCTTCGGTCACTCTTCTCTTCTGTTTGTGTCTCATGAACTTTATTCACAGTACTTAACATCCATGTCGTCATGTGGCGTATCGTACTAGCCTCGCCACTTGAATGTGTGGCGTTTAGATTCAGTGCGTTTCTCAAAGCATTTTCTTCCGCATTTTTTATACAATAAGGGACGAGACGAGCAGGACGTTCAGCTGATGGTAATTGATACGTCCAACCCATTACAACGCAGCGCCGCTCAGGATTCTTGAAAAACCCAAAAATTCTGAGCGGCATTACCTGTGCTCGTCACCTTAAGATATAACATGTTAAGTCTCATTTGCTAGTAATTTGACTAGCTACGGCGCCCTTCATACCGAAACACAGTAATGCTTACACATTACTGCTTCACGGCAGAAATAGGCGCGCCGAACCGCACTGTGCAATTAACTGTCTGCAGTGCTTCCAGATCAGTATGGTATATACTTACACCTTCAAAAAGTGTAATCTTACCTTTTTGACTAGCAACTCTCTGTGATTCCTCTGGTAGTGCAGAGAGCATGCATGGTCGTGATCAAGGTATATTCAAATTCAAATTCAAATATTTTTATTCAAAATAGGATGTGAAATCACTTATTGAAAGCCAAAAATATCTACCACCCATTCCAAAATGAATGCCTCAGGCCTGAGAAGAATGGGCGCAACAAGCTCAGCGGGCTTTTTTTTTTCCATCAAAAATATGTTTTACAATTAAAGTAACATTTACAAAGTAACATTGTACAATTAAACTTATTATTTAATAGCCTGAGGGCGGTCGCTCCATTCCCAATCTGTGGTATCATTAAGAAAGTCATTTATGTTATAGTAACCTTTACCACACAAACGTTTTTAACAATTCTTTTGAATAACGTAATACTTTTGTTTTGAACATTTTCTGGGATCTTGTTGTAAAAGCATATACATCGCCCCACAAAAGACTTACTTACTCGACTTAGCCGAGTAGTAGGCATCATCAGTTTATGTCTGTTCCTGGTGTTAACATTATAGTTATGACAGTTTCAGGGGCAAATTCACTTATGTGCCTATGAACATACATTACATTATCAAGAATATATTGAGAAGCAACAGTCAAGATGTTAAGCAGTTATGCTAAGCAGGGTGTGAGATAGGCAGGCCTGTTTCACTCCCTGCTTAGGTATCGAAATCGTAAGCATAAACGGCGGCCTCTACAGAGTAGGCCAGTAACTCACGAGCGAACGGTGGCACACGCGCGAGCCTTGATGTCACATACTTCACAGATCCGACCGATATTTAAAAAATGGAGATAAATAAATAAAGCAATGAATATTAAAAGTAATTGCGATACAAATTTAAATTTTCATGCTTCCTTAAGACGCTGAAACAATCTAATTTAAAGTGATAATTATTATTATGAAATTACCATTCACGATAGCTACCTATTTATTTCCTATATACTAGTAGGTTTGACTATATCATGGTCTTCGAACGCATACATTACTATCTGCAACTAATGTAGGCTTGACAACGAAATAATATTGATTTAAAATAACTATTTCATACCTATTTATATTATAGAAAAAAAAGTAAGCTGTTTTTATTAGATGACCTTATACTAGGAACAGTTTTAGTTAAGAAATTAACCCTAATGTCGTCAGAAGAGGTAAGAGTCACGCGATAGAAAGAGAGGCAACTTCTAGGTGAATAAAAATGTAAGCTAGTAGCGATGTGCTATCTGAACTACACCTTATTGTATGATCTCAAGGGTGATTTTACGCAGTGAGACTTCCGTACTTATACTTTTATATATTCTTTAGCATAGGTGACTCCGAACGCTTCACACACATTAAAACAATCCAGAAAACATAGCCAAATTTTAGGAGCAGTAAGTCGATAATCATCAATAATGTATCTTGAGAAGGGCGTTGTTAGCTGCGCTATACTTTATTCTTTTGCAGCTATCATAGTTTTTACTTCTTTTTAATATTTAAAAGATATATTATGACATAATGATTGTGAGGCCTATATAAAACACGAGCGTAAGGGTCACGTAGGTTATAGGTTATCACGGGCTATTATCCGCAACTCGACGACTACAGCGCGCCTATTTTGCGTGGTGAGGAGGGCGGCTAATCCTGCCACCCTAGTTCCTCAAGGTAATGTATCAAACCTCTGATGTCACCCATGACCTCGGAGAGTCCTCGGTGACCCCAGGTGTTTGGCCCGGTATGAGGCCACACTCCTACACTCCAAAATGACGTGTGCGGCCGTTTCGTCCGCCTCCGTGCAGGCTCTGCACAGTGGGCTGTCGGTGACACCTATATTGAACAGATGCTTGTTAAAAGGGCCGTGACCCGTTAGTACATGAGTTATTTTCCGTAACCTAGGTCGTGGAAGTTTTACTAGCTTGCGAGAGAGCTTGGGGTCTATTTGAGGTAGAGCTTCTTTTGCTTGTCTACACCCACTTACATTCATCCAGTACTTATTATGTAATTCCTTGGTGTGTTGGCGTATTACCTTCGTAGGCCAGCTAGGCGGGAGAGGGATAGTTGGTTCTGGTCCTTTTGCTGTCATCGCTGAGCCTCTCCTGGCCAATTCATCAGCGGCATCATTCCCTCGTGAGTTACTGTGTCCCTTTATCCATTGAAGAGTTACTTGGTTGTTATTTTCGCATAACTCCCTCAGACATTGGTGACAGTTGTATATTAGCTTAGAGGTGATAGTGTGGCTTTGTAGGGCTTGTAGTACTGATTTGCTATCTGAAAGGATGCGGATGGAGTAGTCTTTTACCTTTCGAGTCAAAGTAGCAGTGACTGCTTCTATGATACCCATACATTCTGCTTGGAAGACAGTGTTATGAGCTCCTAGTGATGCAGCTATTCTTATATTTAGGTCATCCGAGAACACTCCGTATCCCGTGCCCGACCTTGTCTTTGAGCCATCTGTGAAAATCCTGAGGTTTTTTGTACTGAGGTCCTCTTTCAGTTCTTCATACAGCTGTATTTTGTATCTCTTATCGAATATGTATTCCTTTGGAGATCTATCACTTACTGCCAACAGCAGAGGCTCCTTTTCAATCACCTCATTTAGAACCTCTGGGTGTGGGGATTGAGTGGTTTTCCAAAGATTTAATGTCTTCAACCTTACTGCGGCGCAGGCCGCCTCTTGTTTTATATAGAGGTGTAGTGCCGGAAGATTCAGCATAGCTTCTACAGCCGCGGTAGGTGTAGTTCGCATACATCCTGTGATAGCCATACACGCTAGTCTTTGGAATCGTTGCAGTTTATTACAAGTAGTGATCAGCTTGGTGCGTGGCCACCATACAACTGCGCCGTAACATATCATAGGTCGTATCACAGCTGTGTAGAGCCATAGTACGATGTTCGGGGCAAGTCCCCATGTCTTTCCCAACATTCTACGGCATTGCCAGAAGGTTACGGTAGCTGTATTTATTTTTGTTTCCAAGTGGGCCGCCCAGTTTAATTTGCTGTCAAGTATAACTCCTAAGTATTTCACTTCGCTGTTTAGTTGGAGTTCGGTGTTAAACAGTTTTGGCAGTTTATAGTTACCCAGAACTCTTTTGTTTGTGAACATTACCAATTCCGTTTTATGTGGGTTGACTGATAGGTCGTTATCTATGCACCATCTTTCCACGATTTTCAATGCTGCATTTGTTACTTCACATATAGTACTGGCAAACTTTCCGCTTATTAATATAGTTAGGTCGTCTGCGTAGCCTACCGTAAAGTAGTGATTTACGTTTAGAGTGGTAATTAGATCATTTACTACCAAGTTCCATAAAAGAGGTGAGATAACTCCTCCTTGGGGGCAGCCTTTAGCTACAAATGCTTTCTGTGTCTCACTTTCATTTAGTAAAATCACTCTGTGTTTGAGCATGCTTTCAATCCATGATGACAGAGTTGTACATACTCCATGGCGGTGTAATGCTTCTTTTATTTTTGTAAATTTTGTCTTATCGAAGGCTCCTTCAATGTCCACGAAAGTTCCTAGACAAAAGGTTTTTTCCGAAAGTGCGCCCTATATAACGTTCACTACAGCGTGGAGTGCAGATTCGGTGCTTTTACCCTGACTGTATGCGTGTTGGTTGGGGTGTAGGGGTATGTTCTTAAGGTAATTCTCCCTCAGTTCTCTTTCACACAACCTTTCTAGGGTCTTCAGGGTAAAAGAGGTAAGGCTTATGGGTCTGTAAGATTTAGCGTTAGAATAGTCACTTTTACCTGGTTTAGGTATGAAGATCACTTTAACTTCCCTCCATATCCTAGGGATGTATCTATGCGCTAGACACGCCCTGAAAATGTTGATCAGCCGGTTGTGGAGACCTTCTCCTCCCCATTGCAACAAGGCGGGAAAGATCCCATCAGGTCCTGCTGACTTAAAGGGGTGAAAGGAATTTATAGCCCACTTTATTTTATCGGTTGTCACCAACTTGTGTGCTTGTTGCCAGTCAGCTTCCTCAGCGGTTATGTTTTCATTTACCCACTCGATATGCTGCATTATTTTGCATCCTGGAAAGTGAGTTTCCGTCAGGACTCGCTCTGTTTCCTCTGGTGAGTTGGTAAATGTACCGTCAGGTTTCAGCAGGGATCCGAGGATTTGCCTGGGTTGGTTAGAGATTAATTTCCTTGCCCTGTTGGCCTGGTTATGGCATTGGATGCTGCTGCAAAATTTACGCCAGCCTTCTGATCTTCTGTATCTGATGCGTTTCTTGTATTCAGACTTACACTCTTTGTAGATGTCCCAGTCGTATTGATCGCCTGTGTTCATTGCGCGGTTCAGATGTCTCCTCACTTTTTTCCTGAGCCTTTCTAATTCAGGTCCCCACCAGGTCTGGGGTCTTGGTCTGTCTGATTGAGGGCTGGTGAGGGGACATGTAGCATGATAACTGGCAGTCATGAATTCGTATATCTTTTCTATTTGGTTTTCGATGTTGTCTACTCCGATTATCCTGGCTGGGAGTGTTTCGTCCTTTAGACGCGATTCCATCAGCGACTTGTACTGAGTAAGATTCGTTCTGCGGGGTTTCCTCTTGGGAGGCGGTGTAGTGATGTTTACCTCCATGTTAAAAAGTATCCATTTGTGGTCTGAGCACTGAAGGGTCACGTAATGGTAAGTGAAAATATCCGTCCATAGTTTCGCTACAACGGAGGAATCACGGTATTCTAGTTAAGTGTTTACGCGCTTTTTTTAAAGGTACTATGTCATATCGTCCTGGAAGCACCACGCAAGTAAATTTACTCCTCGCGTTGACATTTCACTCAACATCAACATACCCAAACCACCTATTGAATTACTCCTCCTTATTTTTCCATTTATAAGATATTTTGGACATCAGGTATTATGGCTATGGGTATTTCCCTGAATACCCATACCCGCTAGAAGGTGGTACAGTTGTTGTCATCAGGGGGGACTATCCCACTATCGAGGAGAAGATAGAAATGGATGAGAAATACATAGCCCGTACCAAGGGTAAGACTAAGGAGCAAGTAAGCATCTAAAAGAATTAATTGCTTGCACATAAGGCATTTTAAGGATGATTGCAAAACTTTTTTTTTATGAAAATAAGGGACGAGATGAGAAGGACGTTCAGGTGATGGTAATTGAAACGACCTGCCCATTACAATGCAGTGCCGCACAAGATGATTGAAAAATCCAAAATTCTGAGCCGCACTACAACTGCGCTCGTCACCTTCAGACATAAGATGTCAAGTCTCATTTCACTAGCTACAGCGCCCTTCAGACCGAAACATAGTAATGCTTACACATTACTGCTTCACGGCAGAAATAGGCGCCGTTGTGGTACCCATAATCTAGCCGGCATCCGGTGCACAGGAGCCTCCCGCTGGTAAGGAAAGTGGCAAAGGTCAAAAAACAGTTGGCAGTTGAGGCAGTAAAGTCCTCAAATCGCAACCACATACGCGTACAATGGAACGCAGGGTTTGTAGATGATTATATTGATCTAAACATAGTGATAGTAAATATTGTAATTTGTTAGTTTTCTTAATAAATAAATAATCAAACAAGATGTGAGAATCTAGTCTCTAAAACACATTTTTCCATTCTTAGTTTGTATTTGAAAATCCTTTTTGGTTCTCGGTCTCTCTCTTTAGTCGTTCCCTCATGACTGCGGACCGTGGTCATCAACAAGTGGTCCAAACTTGGAGTGAACTGATTGTTTCCATCGGCTTCCGTCCATCGAAGCCCTAACGACGGAGCTAAACCTCGGATACCTGGAGTAATTTATTTGGTCGTTCCATCTGGTAGGACATCGGCCTCGGGCTCACTTACTATCATCTATCATCATGGAGAGTTTCCACTCTAGTCTTGTTATAGTTTGCTAGTTCTAGAAACGGACTGAACGAGTGCAACTGTGCCTCGCTGAAATGACCTAGTTTCTTCACGGCAAATTCTCAACTACTACGTCCTCTAATAATTATTTGATACTATAGATAAAAGAAGAAAAACAAAAGGCCAAGTTGGATGAAAAAATGAAACAGCTGGCCGAGAGAGACAAGGAGAGGAAAGACGGGGAACAACTGTTCAAATTGAGGTGCAACCCTTTGACAGATCCAGGGTATAAGCCGACGAAATCCCATGTAATAGGTGATGTTGTAGAGGTATCTACTTTAAAAATGTTTATAATCTTACTTTTATAATTTGTCTGTTTCGTATGATAATAGAAACGAGACTAGCAGAACGTTCAGGTGATGGTGATTGCTTCGCCCAGCCAATTACAATGCCAAAAATTCTGAGCGGCACTACAATAATTGCGCTCGTCACCTTGCGACATAAGATGTTAAATCTTGTTTGCCCAGTAATTTTACCAGCTACAGCAGACCAAAATACAATAATGCACATTACTGCTTCACGGCAAATTATCTTGCCCCAAATTAGGCATAGCCTGTACTATACTATGGTTACAATACAACGATATGTTTAATACAATATACTTACTTAAACATACATTAATACGTGCTCAGACACAATTACTCACATTCAGAATATAAGTGTTTGCATCTACCGGGATTCAAACCCGGGATTAATGTGATCTATTATATTTATTAACTAGTTGATAAATAACCCCGACTCGTCCGCGTACACACATGACTGAGCACGTCTACGTTTAAGCTCTGGCTTATAATAAAATAATTGTTTATTAAAACTTTAATAAAGATATTATTTTAAATGAACATATGGCAATATTTTTACACTCTTTATCTTAGCTTCACCTGTATGTATTTTTGTTTGTAACCGCCTCATTTGGGGGCGCGATTTTGACCCACTTGAAACGGCCAGATTTAGTTGAAACTTCGTCAATTAATCGAGGACCGATGACAATACATAACAATACACAGTTTGATACAATTATTCCATTTTTCAATTTGAAAAATATGATTTTCGTTAATTTATATAATTTTCATCTATCGTTTTTCTATTTTTGAGTTCGGTTTTCTATAAAAAACGTGTTTTTTTTAGTTTCATTAACTATTATTTATTTTAAGATAAGAGGCAAGTTTACAGGAATAAAACTTAGATGACTTAATTGAAATCTATCCAGTAGTTTATCTGTGATGCGCGCATGAATGAAAACCTCTCTTATTTTATTTATATAGACAACTGAATGATTTGTAGGTATTACAAAAGTACTTCGCAGCGTGGTCTATATATGACAAGTTTCCACCGAACCACCCGGAGACTGTTTACGGATACATGGACCAAGTACTGACCGAAGATATAATGGCGCAGATGCATTTGGACTGCAGGAAGATCGTCGACGAAATGATGAGGTGGGCATTCAGTATTTAAATCAAATCAAATCAAAATCATGTAGGTCAAGGAAATGACACCTATGAATGTCAAGTTTTCTTTTCTTTTCTATATTTACAGGAACTTCGCAAGAGGTTGAGCTTTAATGAGAAAATGTGGCAAGAAACTCATTGCGACTCTTTTAAATCAACATTAACAGTTTCATCTCTTTACAAATCATTCCAACTACATTAAAATATGTAAAGTGACGCAACGAAAATACTCAAACATCAACAACCCATATAGCCGAATGGTTAGTCACCCTGACGACTAAGCTAGAGGTTCCGGGTTCGAATCCCGGTAGGTGCAATCACTTATATGATGAATATGGATGTTTGTTTCCTACTCATGCATGTTTATATGTATTTATGTATGATTAAGTAAGAATATTGTATTAAATATATCGTTGTTTTGTAACCATAGTACAGGCAATACCTAGTTTGGGGCAAGATAATTTGTGTAAAAGTGTGTCAATATTATTACCTATTTAAAATTAATGCCTTACATTAATGTAAAGTCTATAAGCCACTTGTGATGTTTAACGTGGCCATGTTACTTTTAGTACTTTATTATTTTATTTTTATGGATGCAAAATACTTACAGTTCTTAAAGTACTATCGACAATATTGAATCGAGAGCCACCTTAAAGTCCGTTTCCCACAGTCATAATAAACAAGTAGGTCTAAATTCGGTTGAACATATTCAAATTCAAATGTTTTTATTCAAAATAGGATATAATACAATTTTTTTAAAGTCAAATACCCATTCCAAAATGTATGCCTCAGATCTGAGAAGAACGGGCGCAACAAACTCAGCGGGCCGTTTTTATAAAAATATGGTTACAATATAAAATGGTACAATAATTTTTTTATATTTACTAGCTGACCCAGCAAACGTTGTATTGCCATTTAAAGTAATAAGAAAAGAATTTATATAGAGGGTATAAAAATAGATGACGACCGATTTTCAGACCAACCAAATATTAAATCGTACATAAAATCTACCAACTATAGGTAGCTAAAATTAAGTTTGTTTTTTACCTTCAGAGATAGTTAGTAAGATGATATAAAGATTCATATTAATTATATATTTTAAACTATTATTTCAATTTGATTTCTGAACAACGGGGGACACATCAAAGGAAAAACAAAATTGTTGTTTTTATTTAATTCCATGCATTTTCATATTTATTCATCTGTTATACCTTCTCTGGATTCCACAAATAATTCAAGACCAAAGTTAGCCAAATCGGTCTAGCCGTTCTTGAGTTTTAGCGAGACTACAACTCATTTTTAAAATATATAGATTTCTTTCAACATTTTAGCCGTCATCTGTTAATCTATCAGTGACTGCATGTTTCATACAATTGCTTTTTTCTTAGAGAGTTTCGCTAGGCTGTTTTATTTCTATAAGCTGTTTCTGTAGTAAAAAAAAGTTAGGATTATGAACAAAATTGAAATCGTATTTAAAAGCATATCAAGTGCAGTGATAGCACCGGTGATAATTATAAATAAATCTTTTATCAGGCGTGACGCATTTTTGTTTCCAAAACGTACTAAGTGCAACATGCACGATAAAAAAGAAAATCTAATTGTTTTTATGATTTTAAAAGAATTATAAGCAACTTTTTTTTATGAAAATAAGGGACGAGACGAGCCGGACGCTCAGCTGATGGTAATTGATACGCCCTGCCCATTACGATGCAGTGCCGCTCAGGATTCTTGAAAGACCTAAAAATTCTGAGCGGCACTACAATTGCGCTCGTCACCTTGAGACATAAGATGCTTACACATTACTGCTTCACGGCAGAAATAGGCGCCGACTGGGTCATGAATTAATTTTGTCGATGGTACAAGCACTTTTTAATCTCCAAACTATTACAATTCTCTCCAGATTAGAACTTAAAGTTCTAAACAAAGCCCAGCAGCATATGTTCAAAATAAGCGGTTTGAAGATGCCCAAGCTGGAACCAAGAAAAAAGCCGCAACCGTTAAAGAAACCACCGATGCCCATGATTTTGGATGACAAACTAACGCATGAGTTAAAGGTACCGTATCTAAACTGATAGCTTCATACTATTTTTAGCCTTCCTTTCAAAGTTATGCGATTGTCCCCAACTCTAGATTATGATTGGGAAGCGATGGCTGATCCATGCGCTACTTGTAGTGACGATGATTCTGTCGCCGATTAACCTGCTTTTGCTGTTAAATGTAAATCTATATGCTCTATACTTCAACCCGCTTATTCATAATGGTCCGCTAACTTTAAACAGCCGCTAAGGTGTGTTTTTTCTCATTCTGACTTACAAGTCAATAGAAGAAGACAGAGTGAGAATTAGCAATGCTTTAAGTTAGCAGACTATAATGAATAAGGGGGCAAATGTTTACAATATACTGTATATTGTAAACATTTGCCATTGTGTGAATAGATGCATCCACTCTACTCAATAACTCCTAAGCCGGATTCGGTGCGCCGTGTTTTCGTGTTTGTTAACACAATAACATGTTATTTAAACCGATTAGGGGCGTGGCTGAACAATTTTGTTAAGTTACGCTGAGCTCCGTAGTGAGTTGGTCGATGTCTGAGGTTCAATTAGTTGAAAGTCTTGCTTGTCTTGTCTGATTTTCTCATAAAATAACAATTTCAGGAGCTTTTCGATCTGCAGCTTCTCTCGAAACCACAGTCGAAGATTAAAGATATTTTCGGTGATTACAAGTATGCTGCCTACGATTTTAATATCATGGACCCTATTGCCAAGTAAACCTTATATATTTTTTTTATGTCGTGAGGCACTACCGACTATTGTTAGTGCAGCTACCGAAAAGTTTAGGACCAAACGGAGATCCTTTATCAATACCTAATGTTTTGTGAAGTTTTTAAACAATTATTATAAACAACATGAGAATGACTTGTGTTTTCTATTCAACAGTAAACTTATATTGGCAAGAAATAATATGCGTGATAAAGATAAAGCAGACGTGTGGTCATTTGTAATATTTATTTCGATTTCACATCAGCTTACGACATTCTCGCCACTTACAGATCTACAGAAAACTATCTGTTTTTTTTATGGAAAAGGAGGATAAAAGAGCATACGAGTCACCTGGTGTTAAGTGATCACCGCCGCCCACATTATCTTTCTAAAACATCGGAATCACAGGAGCGTTGTGGGCCTTTAAGGTGTACGCTTTTTCAAGGTACCCATTTCGTATCGTCCATTATACAGTTTTGTTGTACGTGGAAGAAAGTTCTTTGAAATCCAGTCCAGTCAGCCATCCAAAGGTGGGGATTATATCCTAATTTGTGGATTTGCGAGATTCTCTGATAACTTTATTAACGGCATCGTACTTTCTTTCTACCAGATAAATCAAAAGAATTTGGCTAAATTTTTAGGAATAAAGTTTTCTTTACGTCAAATAAGTTGTCCAAACGATTTATGTGATTGATGGCTCTTTTTCACCAGGTTCCCACCTCCAGGCTATGGTGATGTGAAGCGACGACTGACCCTATCATGTGTTTTCGGTCTGGGAATTCAACCCGGAGCACCTAGAAACAAAGCAGTGCTGCTAGTTGGACCAGAGAAGAATGGCAAGTCGTTCCTAGCTGACACTGTTGCTGGGGAAGCTAGTAAGTAACTCAAAAAGTTTAAGTCTTAAATCAGAATCGCAAGCTAAGAATAACTCTGATGATAAGAAAAAGAAGCAATAGATAGCGTTTAACAATAAAACAAAAATTTAAGGCTCGCAAGATTTGCTGTTATATGTGTTGCATGTTCGGGGCACTGGCCCCTTTCAGTGCCGCCTGTATAGTCACCGCCTGCACTATAGGCGGGGCTCTGGGTGGGACCGGTTGGTCCATGGTGTTGTATCCGGTGGTATCCTGCTGCAATGTGATCGAGCCAGCGTAGTGTCGCGAAAAAATCTGCAGACTGCGACAGGGTGATAGGGCCTTGGTTGGCTTGCGCCCGACGCTCAGCGAGGTCGAGCCCACCGGTAGAGTACCGGCGAGCGCCCATCAGCTAGCGGCGAGGAAGCAGTCATCTTCTAAGAGAATAGGTCACGTGGTAGTCCTCTTATGCCCGGTAGTCGTCGATGGTATGGCGCGATGCCACACAAATGCAGGGATCGCGCTCCATCGGCGCGTGTGAATACAGAAGTGCTCAGGCGACGATCAAAGTCTCCAGGCTCTCCATGCGCAAGTCTCTGGAGATGACCTGATCCCGTATGAAGCGTGGTGCTCCGGCGATAGTGTGGACCGTCACCGACTGCTGTTCTCGCAGCGACTTGCGACCCATCCGGCTTGTAAGCGCGAACCAGGCGAGGGCCGTGTAGGTGAGTAGCGTGCGAACGTCCGCCTTGTATACGCACAGCTTCGTACGGAGAGGTAGGTATACGCCAGCATGGGGCGAAGAAGGTTTCGTGCGGCGCGTGTCTGGTTGACCACGTTCTTCATATGGGCCGCATCGAGAGGGTTCCTGCCTTTGAGAGGTCTTTTTTTTATGAAAATACGGGACGTGATGAGTAGGACGTTCATGCATGCAGTGCCGCTTAGGATTCTTGAAAAGCCCACTGTGTCTAATCGGGGAGGGCTTCCCGGAAAGTTGACGGCAGAGGTGGTGCATGCCGAACCAGTCTTCGCCGGCTCGCTCGCTTTCCAGTGCGCCTGAGATCTTGGCGGACAGAGCGGTCAGCCGCGTCTTCATGGTCGAGCACCACAGGTATTGCCATTGCCTTCGCAGCTTCCTCTACTCTTCTATCATCGCTTGTATGTAGGCAGTGATGCTGGGTCGTTTATGAGTCAACTGTAATTAAACCCCCATTACTTTTCTCCACCGCTGCTGAGTAATTTGCACCTTTAGTACTTTTGTTCTAGAAGATGTCTGCTTTTCAATGAGAGATTTTTTATATATACATTTTTTGTCCATCTCCTTTAATAATTAAAAGAGCCAGACAGGCAATGATGCTGTTTATTAGCCATTGGTTATACTTTTAAAAAATAAATGCTGTTGTTTTTGGCAGATGCAGTAAAAATAGATATAAGCCCTGAAGTGTTTAGTGCGAAGACGGGGACGCCTGGTAAATTGATGACAACAGTGTTAGTAGCAGCGAGACTGTTCCAACCCGCAATAATTTTTATGAAGAATATCGAACGGGTGTTTAGAACTAAGGTATGTTCAATCTTTTTGGGGTTTCGTAGCCAATTGGCAAAAAATGAAACCCTTATAGATTCGTCATGTCTGTCTGTCTGTCCGTATAAGTCACAGCCACTTTTTCAAAAACTATAAGAACTATACTGTTACAACTTGGTATGTAAATGTATTCTCTGAACCGTATTAACATTTTCACACATATATAGAAAAAAAACAATAAATTTTGGGGGTTCAATAGTTTTCCCATACTTAGAACTGAAACTCAAACATTTTTTTCCTAAACCCATATCTTCAAAATTGAAATTCAGATTTCTAATATAATTCTTTCAAAACTGAATAGTTTGCGCGAGACACACTTCCAAAGTGGTAAAATGTGTCCCCCCTGTAACTTCCAAAATAAGAAAATGATAGAACTAAAAAGAATATATGATGTACATTACCATGCAAACTTCCACCAAAATTGGTATGAACGAGATCTAGTAAGTAGTTTTTTTAATACGTATAAATTATGTGACGTCATTTGCACTGTATGATTTTGACCAAAGATTTTTTGCCTTTTCCATTAAAATAATTTAATGTCATTTTCCTTTCTACATAACTTTTATATTATGTTACTTACTGCTACGGAACCCTTCATGGTCGAGTCTGACTCGCACTTGGCGGCTTTTTAGTTTACACTCTCATCATCGCGAAACTTTAACATAAATATTATTATGACGGGTACTCATGATATATATTTTATTTATTTGAAGCCGAAATTTTTATTCATATGTTTTAACGACTGTAAGGGATGAGACGAGCAGGACGTTCTGCTGATGGTAATTTATACGCCCTGCCCATTACAATGCAGTGCCGTTCAGGATTCTTGAAAAAATTAAATAATTCTTGAGACATAAGATGTTAAGTCTCATTTGCCCAGTAATTTGACTAGCTACGGCCCCCTACAGAACGAAGCACAATAATGCTTACATATTACAAATTCACGGCAGAAAAAGATGCCGTTGTGGTATCCATAATTTTGCCGGCATCCTGTGCAAAGAAGCTTCCCACTGGTAAACCCCACAGTTGCATGAATACACATTGACACTTGACACTAATAGTTCATTATTCTGTCCGCGTGGCGTCTAATTCGTTTCGGACATTGATTCCCTAATTATTCGCGACTCACATGTCAGCTTGATGTGTTAACAGCGCTACCAACGTCATGAACTGCTATAAGATATCCCAATTAACTACTTACTGGGTTAGTAATGTTATTTTATATAATTACCACTATAATTAGAAATAACGTTAATACCATTTAATATTCAGATCTTTAGTTAACTTGATTCGTGTAAGTTAGTTTGCACTACAGCAGTGCCAACTAAAGGCCTGTATTCACTTTGATTAGTGCGAGTGCAAGCGATTAGATATTTAGGATGATTAGTACAGTTGTATAGTACAAGTAGTGTCCAATTCTTTTTTATTGGCTCTGTTTAGTAAATTCAGTTGTTAGGTGTCGATCAGCAAGTATGGACGAACATAGACAAGCGCGCTTAGAGTTGCAAGAAGTACTAAACGCGGTGGTTTCTGAAACCGAAGAACTTTTGTAAGCTGAACATGTAAGACGAAAAATATGGGTTCGAAAATGGATTAATAAAAGACCCATTCATGGCGCAAGCTACCAACCAACTCCTTAAGGAATTAGCTGCTGAAGATACGACGGAATATTACTTTGCTCTCGTGTTTAGTGGCAGGCACACTGCGAGTGAGGTTGAAGAGAGGGCACGCGGGACGTAGCTACTCGCACTTCACAAGCAAAAAAATAGAACACGCTTCTAATCACGTTACTACGCAGCCAACTAATCACCTGCACTAATCAGTCGCTGTCCATACTTTTCTCCTAATCACTAATCACCTACACTAATCACCTGCACTAATCACTAATCAAAGTGAATCCAGGCCTTAACAGTTAGTAGCATCATCACGGTAGACGGTCGTGCCCTATATAAGCCAGAGCGCTAAGTTCGAGTGGACATTACTTATTGTGAATTCTAAGGTTACCCCTTAGAATTTGCCGCTGCCTAAATTGTATTGAGTCAGTTATTATAATAATTATTATTAGTGAAAATTGTGAAATACAGATATTTCGATTTCCGTTTAAATTACCAACCCCGTCTACATTTTATTGTTTTATTGTGTACAGCAGAGTGAGACCACAGGAATCCATGCTTGCACTAGTCTAAAACCATTCTCCCTTTAACATTAATTCCTAGGATGTTTTAACTAAATAAAAAGCGGCTTGAAATAAATAATATATATATCGTCAGTACCCATCATAATAACTATGCTTCATTCTGTGTCTTCTATCACATATATCGCGGTGAGGGTTCTGAATAGCTCGTTCTTGTCGCTGAATCCCACCATCACACCACACGCCACAAACATGAAAATAATTATCCGCACCAACTAGATAGAGTTAGGGTTGGCAACTATTTCTGGGAGATATCGGGTATGTTTCATTTCTCCCAGTTTCAAGTACAATGCCACCTGAAAGCTGGAAAGATTTACCCCTATTCTATTCAAGTGGTTCGTGAAAGTGTTTTATTATAATAGGCGCGCGTCAACGACATTACAACGACAAGATTGCACGCATTTACCAATATTGTTCTACCAAATCTAAAATATTTCGACGACAGTTAAATGGGCTGTCTATGCACTAATCATATTTAAGGTTGTCAATTCCACGAGTTGTTATGCAGTGCAGTAAATGGGGCACCGGCTCACGATTATCTGTGACACGACCGTGGCTATGAAACATCACTGATTTTCAGCGGTGCCCGTTTTACTCTGGAGATAAAGTGTAATGTATATACATAAATCTCATAAAATGGTCGATAAAATAATTATATCGATGATTTAAAATAAAAAGTAGTGTTAAATGAAACTAAAAGCTCTAAATCATTTCTGTAACTTTACAGGTTCCGGCTGAAGAGAGATATTTAATGGCGAAGAATGTGAGGAATCCATTAGTTAAGCTAATTAAACAAATTAATGAAGACGACAAAATTATGTTCATAGGTAACACAAGGTTTTTATTTTTTATGAAAGGGTTTTGTTATAATCATTTGCCTTGTTTTCAAACCATCTAATGAGTAGTCTCTAGGGTCTTTACTTCGTCTGTCTGTCTATCCGCTAGCACCTGGCTATTACCATCAGCTAGATAGTATTTTTACGGAAGGTTTATATCTAAAATTATCAATGTTATGTAGTTATATCAATGAAAAGAGGCCTTTTTTCTTGCCTTGACCTTCAAAAGTCAAAGTCAAATAAACTTTATTCAATTAGGCTTAAGATAAGCGCTTTTGAATCGGCACTACAAATAATTCTTTTATCTGAGGTTACTATATTATGTTCGTATATAGTTGAGCTCGTAAGAAGAACATATAGGTACATAGGATACATACAGGGCCTTTATGAATCTTCCGTGATGCTGCAGCGCATCAGGCATGTTCGTGGAGGGTGGGGTCCCTGACTTCTTCGCTGTAATAAGAACAAGAATTGCGACATTTTGGAGTCGATTGCGCAGCTCAAAAAATAAAATCCTCACGGCTATATCTGACGATATCAGGAGCCCTATATATAAACGATGGATATCTGTTCACATGGAGAATAACAAAAAATAAATTGGACATGTAATTAATATTATGAATTTTTATATTTTTATATTTTGGACACCACACCCTTATACAGTGATGGTTTTCTAGTTTTTAAGTTTACTTTTAATTATAATAAATAATTAATGTTAACTATGGGACGTAATTGGCCTGAAATAAAAGAATTATTATTATTATTATTATTATATAAGAAACTCAGTAGAGTATTTTACAATGCCTGTAGTATACATAACAAATAAGTTTGTAAGGTGCTGCATCCAATATATGAGTCGTGTTTAAATAATGGAAACTATTTCATAAAAAGTAATAAAGAATTAACTGTATAAATGTAAATTATCGTATATTGGATGCATCGACCTTTAGAGCTTGAATTCATTGTTCACTTCTACCCGCATTTACTTAATAAATTTCTGGAATCAATTTACTTTCATCTGCCTTGTCTACAAAATGAATGAACTTAAAATTTTTCACCTCAGTATATATTACATCTTCTATAACTCATATTATATGTAGCATATATCACGGTATGTGCTCAGAAGAGCTTTTCGGGTTATATTATATATTATATTATATATTATATTATACATGTTTCCGTCAAAGTGTAAATATTCCATAACCTCGTGTTTTGCCACTAAGAATTTTGCCAGGCACAGCCACTCTGTGGAACCATCTTTTCATTCATATGTAAACCTTCCTTGAGCTTCCAAAAATCTCTTACAAAAGATTTCATTGAGATCGGTCGAATAGTTTAGGAGTTATTAGGGAACATACAAACAAACATTCTCTTTTATATATGAAGCAAGAGCGACGTCTCAACTCAATTTCCTAATATATAAATATTGGTGTTGAGAAGGTTATCAACTGTAAAGTAGATCCTGTAGATGAAGCCACAACCTGAGAGTTGAACAGAGTATACAAAATTTTATGACGATACGTCACTCGAACGGTTAGCTCAGTTGGGAGAGCACTCGCACGGAACGCAAGAGGACGTGGGTTCGATTCCGGCATCGTTCATAAAATTTTGTTTTCAAATTTTATTTGTGAACTTAAGGATCTTCAAGTCTACTATATACCTCCATGACACCATCTTATGACTTACCATGTTGATGATGTCCATTGGCCATGTTTATATTACTGATCATCGAGTAATCAAGATGCCTGTTTGCAATATAAAAAGCACAACTTTTCTTAAACTTGTATCAATTGTAATAAGAAGTATCTAAAAATATTTCTCAGCTAATTTTGTATCTTCGCAGCAACATGTACAAACCCGTTTGACATCCAAGCGAAGCCAATGGTGTCGTTGTTCAACGAAATGCTACTTGTGCCAAGAACTGACTATAACAGTCTCAGAGATTTCTTCTACGAGAGTTTTCAGAGGTATGGATTGTGTACTTTGAGTTCGAATATAAAGGTGACACTCAATGCCAGCGACCTTGAGTGATTATCTAGCTTGGTTTTAATACTTAGCTAACTTGGCTTGGGCAAAAGTGATATGACATTGCATGGACATTAATAATGTGTTTACTTTGTGATGCAGATATTTTTATTTATAAAAGACTCACATATGAATAAAAATCTACCATCCATTTTAAAATGTACGCCTCAGATCTAAGAAAACCGGCCACAAAAATTTAGTTTAGTTTTAAAAATTTTCTTACTGGTTTCTATTCTGGTCGGATGTCCTCAGGCAAGCTGTTTAGTAAATACGATAGGCGTTTTTACAAAGTTATCACTGTGGTAGTTAATAATTCGTGGTACCTTATGGAGATGGGTTATGTTCTCGATTGCCAGCACAGCTATTTTCTGGAATCACCTGCTCCTGTTTTCCAGATACGACATAGGTATGTCGTATCTGGAAAACAGCAGCAGGTACCTACCTACCTTCAAGAGTAAAGCATAATCCCATCTTAAAGACTAGAAACCCCTCTCTTGATCTCTCTGGTATTGCTGATGTCCATGGGCGGTAAAAAAGAAAGTTCTGTAGTAGTCAGATTGCTATAAGATCTTAGATCTAGATGGAGTCCCTTGTCACGCTCGATTCATGCTGCACCCGTGACATGAGACACTGCTTTTCTACATGATCACTATCACAACATGGGCCCAAAATAAAACAAATGTGTTATGAAATTCAAAATAGAATAGCTATAATACGTTTATGAGTCATAATTTTTTTCTGAGCGGAACTACAATTGCGCTCGTCCCCTTGAGACATAAGATGTTAAATCTCATTTGCCCAGTAATTTCGCCAGCTACGGCGCCCTTTAGACCGAAACACAGTTATAATGTTTACATATTACTGCTTCACGGCAGAAATAGGCGTCGTTGTGGTACCCACAATCTAGCCGGCATCCTGTGCAAAGGAGCCTCCCACTGAGCAAAGTCTGATTACGCTCTAGATCTCAGTCTAAGTCAATATTACTTGTCTTACAATATTTCATTTTTGAGAAGAAATTACGAAAAGGCATATACATCTCCCAACGTCTCACTGACTCGGCTTAACTAACGAGCCATTTGGCTATTGTTTAGATGATTTATATATTTTAAAGTCAAAATGATTGAATTCTATAGAATGAGAAGTATGCCACGAGATTTCTGCGTGCAGGAGTTGGCACAAACGCTGCAAGGATTTGGATTTGGCGCTATTGTTGAAGTGTTCCACCGTGTTATGACTGCAGAGCGGATCGTCAGGTATATAAGGTGCCACCCAGCAGCACTACGAGCTGACACCACACTGCATCGTCAAGAGCTGATGCCGCGATGAAAAATGCACCTCACGATGCTCCATCCTCCTTCTTAGACGCTATGCACCACGCCAGGCTACGCAGCAAATGTAGTTGCCACTTCGTAGCACCACAAGCCCGTGACACACCATTGATCATGAAAATAAAAATTGATTAAAACGTATTTCACAAAATGCACTGACATCCTAAACACCATTCATTAAATTAATGTTCATAATTAACAATCAATTATAAAAATAAATTCAATTAAATTTAAATAATAAATTACCACATCTTTTGAATCCGCTTGGCCAAACTGACCAAGAGTCTTTAACTATAATGTCAAGAAAAATGTCAAAAATGACAGGACCACAATTACTCACCACCGAATTACTGTAAAACACACAAAGCTGTAACAATAAAAGTGAGCGAAAGAAGTTTATTTATTGCATAAAAAATAATGGAGGGGTTGAAATGGGGGATTACAATTATTTTGTATGGAAATTCGTCATTATGGAAGATAAAACCATGAAACTCAGGATTTAGATTTACGATGGTTTAAAGAGAGGGCCGGTGATGGCCAAGTCGGAAACTACGAGACTTAGAGGTTTTTCTTTAAACTTTCCTGATGCTAATTAATTTGTGTAATTATTCTCGAAAGCGAGGGTTATCACTTTAAAAAAAATAACATAATATCATACTTTTTCGATTTGTTCAGATTACACATCACTCCCTTAAGCCCGGCAGAGTTTTTGGTGCCTCTGCTACAAATGGGAACACAAATCACAACCCTGCAGGTAAGAATCAAATTGAAGGTCAAATATATTAGGTCCTTACATATGAAATTGGCGTATTTCGCACTGGCCACTTTAATCACGATGTTCTCCTCTTTGTTAAGGAATTCAAAATTCAAATTTGTACAGCTATTTACTCATGTATTTGTGCTTCGATGACTGTTTGCGTCACTCATTTTACAAAATGGAAAACTTAAAGTATCGCATTATTTACTAGTACGAGTTCTGCCGTGGCACTAGTGCTGCGGAAACGACTCGAAGGGTGAATGATGTGTATGGCGGTCATGTTGCAAAAGAAAACACAGTTCGTTTTTGGTTCCAACGTTTTTGTTCTGGAAATTTCGACCTGCAGAACAAGCCCCGTGGACGGCCTGAGACCCAAGTTGATAATGAAGTATTGAAGGCTATTGTGGAAGCGGATCCATCGCAAACCACGTCCGAGTTAGCTGCAGGCTGCGGTGTTAGTGATAAAACTGTTTTAATTCACTTGAAGCAAATTGGGAAGATTAAAAAGCTTGAAAGGTGGGTACCTCACGAATTGACTGAAGCAAACCGGCAAACGCGCGTCGACTGCTGCGTTACATTACTGAACCGGCACAATAATGAAGGTATTTTTAACGCCTCGATTTTAACGCCCACCACGCTGAAAGGATAGGCTCATGTACCACCGAGATCTGTTCACCACTTCGCCTTAGCTTATGGTCTGACGCAACTGGTTATTGCGCCAACGCGAATCCCAGATGTGGAAGATCATACACCTTCACGGTTGGACCTTCTGTTGACCTCACATCCGGACGGCTACCTAGTTTCCGTTGACCCTCCTCTGGGGTCGTTGGACCACTGCCTAATTTGGAGCACCATGCCGATCACACGCCTTCTTAGGCTGTCGCCGCGTGTGGCGCTATAGGTCACCAGAGTGGGACGAGATGCGGTATTTTTTTGCATCCTACCCGTGGAGGCAAATCTGTTTTTCGCTGGGTGATCCAGTTGCCGCTGCGGACGCTTTTGCTGATGTGGTACTGCAAGGTATGGAACTCTTCATTACATCCTCCTCTATGCCTATAGGCAGGTCCCAACCATGGTTTGACCGCTCCTGCAAAATGGCCTCTCGCCGAATGCAGGAGTGCTATCAGGCTTGGGTCAATGCGGTGGTATCTAAGGATGTGAATTCCAGCGAACTTAAAAAACACTAAAATCATGCATCCAGGTCCTTCAAAAGAGTTATTGCTGACGCGAAGTCGAAGCACATTGGCAGAATTGTCGAAGCACATTGGCGAGAGACTTGCACGAATTTCCCTCGGGAACTCGTGCGTTCTGGTTGCTCGCCAAGGCTGTCCAAGGAAATTTCTGCCAGCCAGCCATTCCGCGACTGCAAAGGGACGATGACTGGCTGGCCCATGACGCGAAAGAGAAAGCTGATCTCCTGGTCTCCCTCTTCGCGTCCAACTTGACTCTGGATGACCAAGTTGCACCACCACCGCATATTCCGTGGTGCGAGTCATACATGCCGGAGGTAAAAATCTGGCATGGTGCCGTGCTTAAGGCGCTTCTCACCTTGGACATTCACAAATCGAGCGGGCCTGATGGCATTCCCACGATAGTTCTGCGGGCATGTGCTCCAGAACAGGCGCTGGTCCTTACGTGTCTTTTCCGGCTCTCCTACTCATCAGGCGCAGTCCTGAAATTATGGAAGGCGACCTTAGTGCACCCGATCCCTAAGAAAGGTGTACGCTCGGATCTGTTGGACTACCGTCACATTGCCATTAGCTCCATTTTCTCCAATGTAATGGAGTCGATCATCAACCGCCAGCTCTTGGGATACCTAGAGGAGCACCAGCTGATCAGCCAATGCCAGTACGGTTTCCGTCAGGGTCGCTCAGCTGGTGATCTTCTTGCATACCTCACCCATAAATGGGCGCAAACGGTTGAGTCGAAGGGACAGGCGTTGGCGGTGATTTGGACATAGCAAAGGCCTAGGATCGGGTGTGGGATAAAGCGCTTATAGCGAGATTGCCATCCTTTGGGCTTCCCGAGAAGTTGTGCAAATGGGTCGCTAGCTTTTTGGCCCATCGGAGCATTAAGGTTCATATCTTAAAACCCATTAACGCTGGTGTCCCGTAAGGCTGCGTGATATCCCCTACACTGTATCTTCTGCATATCAATGATATGCTGCAAATCAGCAGTATTCATTGCTATGCAGATGACAGCACGGGGTATGCTTCCTACACCAGCCGTGCCAACATGTCCCGGGATAGCATCGACGAGAACTGGAACAAACTTGTGTCTGAAATCGAGACTATGCTTTGCAAAGTCTCGGAATGGGGCCGACAAAATTTAGTTCAATTCAACCCCAAGAAGACACAAGTTTGTGCGTTCACCACTAAAAAGTCTTCCTTTGTCGAATCCCCTCGATTAGAGATCACTCCTCTTACTGCCACAGCCTGTATTGCCATACTTGGCGTCGATATATCGAGCGACGTTCAGTTCCGTGGCCACTTGGAAGAGAGGGCCAAACTGGCCTCTAAAAAGCTTGGTGTACTCAGTAAGGCGAGACAGTACTTCACTAAAAGCCACCGCCTGCAACTCTATAAGGCGCAAATTCGGCCTCACATGGAGTACTGTTCTCATCTCTGGGCGGGTGCTCCCCAGTACCAGCTTCTTCCATTTGACCGCATACAACGAAAAGCGGCTCGAATCATCGACGATCAAGTCATCTCCGATCGGCTTTGGTATTGCGTAGAGATGTGGGTTCGCTCTGCATCAGAGGAGCTGTTCGGGTTGATTCCAGCGGCTGAATTCCACCACCGGACATTACGTGCAAAGTACCATCCGCATCACGTAGATGTCTGGCATTCCACAACCGCGAGTTTTGTTGGAAATTTCTTGCATCGCACAGCCACTTTGTGGAAAAAATTACCGGCTGCGGTCTTCCCGAACAGATACGACTTAGGTCCCTAAGTCGTATCAAGTCAAGAAAAAAGCATACTTAAAGGCCGGCAACGCATTTCTTGACACACCTGTTGTTGTGGATATCCATGGGCGTTTGCCTCACCTCACCCCATCCCGTGAGCCTCTTGCCCGTTTGCCCCCTCTTATAAAATAAATATGTCTCAAGGTGACGAGCGCAATTGTAGTAGTTGCGCTCAGAATATTTGGGTTTTTGAAGAATCCTAAGCGGCACTGCATTGTAATGAGCAGGGCGTATCAATTACCAACAGCTGAACGTCGTTCGTCTCATCCCTTATTTTCATAAAAAAAGAACATAAACCACAACCTTGCAGTTGCAAAGCAAAAAATTTTTTTTTTATGAAAGACGAGCATACTCCTCATAGTTATTGATTATGCCGTTTAAAGCACTTTTTGATGTAGTCTAGTACATACAAATAAAAATAAGAAATAAAACCAAAACAGAGCATCACAGATATTGATGATTTAATTTGAAATTCTAATTATTTTCAAATAAGGCTAATAGATTCGTCGCGAATCTTAATTATAGTCTACATTAAAGATAATATTATGTTCACAGGAGTATCAGAAATACATGGACTTCGTTGTGAATAATTCACCATTGGCAAAAGAGAAGCGCGATTATGATATTATCAACGAGAAAAGGGCACTATTTTATAAGAAAATGGCTGAGAAGAAAGAAAAAAATAAAGCACAAAGCTGAAAATGTTTAATTATGTGTTTATACATTATTTCTTATAAAGTATTTTGTTTTCAATTTGTTATCATTTAAAATTTTATACCATCTTTGTGCTGCAGAAGGGCTATTTGCGCTATTTATAACCTAGGTCGTAAAGAGTCATTGAGAGAAAAATTTAAAGAAATAAAATAATGATCATAAATTTTAACTTCAACAGCACTTAACTGGACGTACCTAACCTCGTGTTATACGAACTCTACCTGAACCAGGTCTGCTGGCAATACTGCCGGTCTCTTGGAAGCGGTTCCATGCATTTTGAATAGCTCTGTGAGAAAAACCCAACTGCAAACCAACATAACGCTGCGAACGTCTTTCTTGAATGATTGTACTGGTTCTGCGGGCCTACCATGAACTCTTATTGCGATTCAATTGATAACCTAGAATGAACTGCTTTGCTATTTCGTACCATGACGTGATTAGAGCTATCTTATTTAGGTTGACGTTAATTAAATTCGAAAAGTGAATCGCAAACTGTTTTAGTTCGTTCATTCATGTATATAATATAATTGTTCGTACCATGAACTAATATTTCAACCTAAACTGGATAGCTTATGTGTCAAAGTGAGCGAATCGTAAAAAAATTCCTACTTCCTTAGAGGAAAGTGAATCGTGTTGTTAATAACTTTTAAATAATAGTGAAAACATACAGAAAAGGAAAATTTTATTGATGATAGATGAGATGAGAATACTTTATTGGATATTTTGTAAAACAAATTACTGAAATATATACCAAAAATGACAATACTAAGGACGAGGCAGTAAGGGCCCGACCTATATCCTGTTCGCAAGAACGAATTAAAAAAAATGTACTCTGTGCTCTTGTCAAATCAAACATCAATGGAGGTGCGTTCATAACTCGTTATTTTTACGAAAACACCTAAGCAAACATTTAATTTGTAATTCAAAGAATTATATATATTTATACTACTATTATTTAATAAGTACAAAAAAGGGCTTAATGGTTTACAATTTGTCGTTACATAGCACAATTTTAAAATGTACTTTTAGTATTTTCTACGTAAAAAAATCGCTAAAATCATATCATTTTAGGTTTCGAAACGCAACGCATATGGTTCGAGTAAGAGAGACAAACTTATGCACTGACGGTAGAGCGTCATCTCTTTCTGACACCGCGGACCACAGACAAATAAATTTCGTTCATTCTTCATAAGTGATCCAAACGCCATTTAGTAAAAGGCATGTCTTCATGGTACGAAATTTAGCGATTCAGTTTAGGTACCTAAACTGAACTGCGTCGGAATCGCATCGCTAATTAAAAGTTGATGGTAGGCCCTCTGGATGCCGTCATCATATCCACTTACTGGTGGCATGATTAACACGAGATGACTACTTAAATAATCAATTAAAATTTAAAAAGTAAAACTTTACTCCTTAATCAAGCGATACACGCTAAGAAGACAATCGAAGTTGAATCGAAGTAAAACATAAGTGAACAGCGAAACTCTCTAAGAAAAAAGCGATTCACTCGATTGTATGAAACGTGCAGTCATTGATAGATTGAGACAGATGACGGATATAATCTTGTAAAAAACTGAGATTATACTTCGTGGCCAATCGCGATACTGTAATTACTACTATTTCAAACTTGTGTCGAATGATTGCACGTTTCATTCTAAACTAAATTTCAATTTTTACTTAGGCAGACCCGCCTCTAATTACGAAGAATTTACATCCTCTTTGAATCGAAGCAAATCGTAAGTGAACATAACAATAACATCCGATTTAAATTTTTCTTAAAATGATGGCCTTTAAGTCTTTTTTTTCAAGTACTTTTTAAATTTGGAATACGAACAGCATGACAGAGATCAGACACCAAAAAGTTCGTAATATTAATATTTATTTAACGGATCACGAACGTACGAACATTGCGTTATCTATAGAATCTAACGCTCGGGCCCCATGCCCCCACCCCTACCACCATACACCCTAAAACCCTCACCAACTGGGAGGGTTATAGGGAGTCTCTTGCATCAACTTTTGATGCCCACAATTCACCGTATGCAATCTCGTCCAACTATTTCGATAGTACGGATAAGATTGACATCACGGTAAAAGCACTTACTCAAACAGTGCAGTCCGCTCTCCATGACAACGAGCGGGTGGTTAAGGTTAACAGCCATAAGCTCCCGCTTGATGTCATGAACCTCATTAGAGCCAAGAATGCAGCTCTCAGAAGAGCCGCCAAGTACCCAACGCCCAACTATAGGTCACGCACTAACTTCCTCCAAAGCCAAGTTAGGTTACGTCTCTCCGAATTGAGGAATTCCAACTGGGATTCACTCATGGAGAACATATCCCCTTCACACCAGGCGTATTACAAAGTGGCGAAAGCCCTTCGTACTGACGCAATACTCCACACTCCGCCTTTGATACGCCCCGACGGCAGTACAGCTTTCGAGGACAGGGATAAAGCGGAGTGTTTTGCTGAAAGCATTGCTTCACAATGCTCACCCAGCACTTCTTCTTTCGAACCCCTCCACGTAGCGTCGGTGGAGAATGAGGTCAGCCGTCTGAACTCAATGCCTCTCACCGACGATCCCATTTCAACTTCTGTAGAGGAGGTTAAATCCATCATCCGTGGATTAAAACCTCGCAAAGCTCCAGGAGCCGATGGTATTTCCAACCTGGCGCTCAAACACTTCCCCGAGCAGGTGATCTTCTTTCTTGTCCTCCTCTTCAACGCCTGCCTCGACCACTGCTTCTTTCCAACCGCTTGGAAAGAGGCCATAGTTATAGGGATCCCTAAACCAGGAAAACCCCTCAATATCCCCTCCAACCATCGCCCCATCAGCCTCCTCAAGGCTATGGGGAAAGTCTTTGAACGGGTTATTCTGTTCCGTATGAGAAAGCATCTCTTTCCAACGGACGGCCCTCCCTTAATAATAAATCAACAATTCGGCTTTCGTGCTAAACACTCTTGTCCTCAGCAAGTCCACCGCATTGTAGAGTACATCTACAGCGGGTTCTATCCCAAACGTAAGAAGACAATCGCTGTCTTCTTCGACGTCGCCAAGGCTTTTGACAAAGTCTGGCACGAAGGCCTAATATATAAACTCCACGCTCTAGGCCTCCCATCCCGATTAGTCCGCATAGTAACTTCTTATCTCCACAAACGTACCTTTCGTTTCAGACACGAAGGTGTCCTCTCCTCCCCTCGCCTGCTCACGGCTGGGGTACCACAGGGCTCAGTGCTCTCACCACTTCTATACATATCGTATACCAACGATATTCCCATCCCTAGAAATGGAGTCCAACTCTCTCTTTTCGCTGACGATACCGCTCTCTACGTCCAGTCCCAACAGATATCTTCAGTCCTCTCCAGGCTCCAACGCTCAGTTAATGAGCTAGGTGACTGGTTTAGGAAATGGCGTATTGAGGTCAACCCGGATAAAAGCTCCGCAGTCCGTTTTGATTTTAAGCGCAGACGCTTCTGCCGGGATCGACCCATTCATCTATTAGGCTCCCCTATCCCCTTCAGGTCCACAACCAAGTACTTGGGTGTGACCCTCGACTCCCAACTCACCTTCAGGCCTCACGTCAAGAAGGTGACCGGAACCGCCCGCTTCTATCTGTACCGCCTAAACAGTATGTTAGGTAGGCACAGTAAAATGTCTTTTAGGAACAAGCGAACACTCTTCAAGGTTTGCATTCGACCGGTTTTGACTTACGCCGCTCCAGTTTTCGCTCATGCGAAACCCAATATTATAAACAAACTACAAACAGTTCAATCCATTTTCTGCCGTAAGGCTGTCAATGCCCACTGGTGTGTTAGAAACGCAGACCTTCACCGGGACTTAGAGCTCCCCACCATCCAACAACACCTTAAGTGCTTGTCTGAAACGTTCTTTAAGTCCTCAGACAATCACCCAAATCCCCTGATTAAGGAGGCAGCGGATTATACCGCCTCCCCTCCTTCACGTCATCAAGTCAGGAGGCCCAGACACGCCCTCTCCGATCCCCCTAACAAACTCTCGTCTGACCTGGAACGCCTCTTGGCATCCGGGGACAATCAGACGCACTCACCTCTATTTTGTGATCATCCTTCTGATGTGACTAGTCCCAATTAGATAGCACCCTCTGTGCAATATCCCAGCGGAAACTCCATAGGGAGTGCCGCTTGCGCCTCTCTCTCCCCATGAGAAGGTCGCCTTCGATGTAGGCTTAGAGGGCACCTGCCCAAAGCCAACTGCAGGTGGTGTTTAGTGGGTAGGCACCTAGGTTTCACGTGAGTCCCACATAACCAACGCAGACTTAGGCTGCGTTGGTATGCATGAGCATTCACCACCTCCCTCCCGTCGTTATCCCGGAGGGTAGCCCATTCCCTTGCTTGGGCGATAAAAAAAAAAAAAAAAAAAAAAAAAATCTAACTTTTTAACCGATTTAAAAGTAGGAGGTTCTCAATTCGTCGATATGCTTTTTTATGTTTGTTACTTCAAAACTCGGTGAACCAATTTTAATAATTCTTTTTTTATTTGAAAGCCGGTGCTTTCCGTGTGATCCCATTGTAATTTGGTCCAGATCTGACCATAGCAAAGTGGATGATAAATTTACGAATAACTCAATATCGCGCCAACCGATTTCGATGATTTTTTTTATTGGTAAGGATACTTCATAGATAGTTTGGTGAGAGTTTGGTTAGGTTCTGGAATTACGGAATCCATGGTAAAGTAACGGAACTCTTCAATTAAGCGCTTACGTTCATTGCTGCATTGAAAAAATTTGTATATCTACACATATTTAGACAAATTCTTAGTTAGTGTACTTCAAATTCACTAAAAATCAAACAATAAAAAAAAAATAACAAAAAACAGCCGACTTGAAATACGCTATTCTAAAACAATAGATATGATAATAATAGAGATGCACTATAAAGTATAAAAATAATTGCGTATTTTACACAATCTAATTAATTAATGTAATTCTACTTACGATTATTGTAATTTTTGGAGTCGGTGTCATCCATGATCGGTTTGTAACTGACATTGTTATAGGTGAGATGTGTTGGAGTCTTGAGGAGGCGAGAGGCGAGAGCGGGTCGCGGCGGTTGGACACCGATTCCAAAAAATAACAATAATCGTAACTAGAATTAGATTCATTAATTAGATTGTATAAAAATACGCAATTATTTATGCACTTTTTAGTGCATATTATATCTATTGTTTTAGAATAGTGTATTTGGAGTCGGTTATTTTTTATAAGTGATAACCCTCACATTGGGGTTCAGCATATTGTTATCAACTGTAAAGTAGATCTTGTAGATGAAGCCACAACCTGAGAGTTGAACAAGACATAAAAGAATTATCAATTAATCGTTGCTCGAACGGTTGGCACCGTGGAAGAGCGCTCGCACGGAACACGAGAGGTCGCGGGTTCGAGTCATGCATCGTTCATAAATTTTGGTTAACTTACAATTTGTCTAAATATGTATGGATATTATTAATTTTTCAATGTCATCAATTCAACTACGACAATTATTTGACCATAACTATGTTATGATAGATGACTTAAATATCCTAATAACATAAAAAAGATTCGGCCGAGTATCGTTAATTTGCTGCTAAGAATAAAAGAGTTCCGTTACTTTGTCATGGATTCCGTAATGAGAACTTAACCACCAAACTACCTTTCCTTTCTACTATCCTTTCCAATAAAAAAAAAATCATCGAAATCGGTTGTCGCGGTATTGAGTTATTCGTAAATTTATCATCCACATACGTATAGCAAATTTAAGACTTTTATGGTTTTCTTATGGATGCCATTGCCAGATCTGGACCGAATTACAATGGGACTACACGGGAAGCATCATCTCTCAAATAAAAAAGAATTATCAAAATTGGTTCACCCAGTCGAAAGTTTCGAGCTACCAAACATAAAAAAAACATAACGACGAATTGAGAACCTCCTCCCTTTTTGAAGTCGTTTAAAAATAACAATTTTTTTGCACCTTGCACACAGATTTCATGCTATACTCAAGCGTGCTCCTCACGTAACAACCTGTTTTTTTTAAGCACTTTGTACTTTTAAATAAAACACTTTTAAAGGATTAAAACGCGTGTAATTGTAACATTTTAAATTAGATGTTTGCGTAAAAGTTACATTTTTAATTTTTTGGTTGTACAGCAAATACCACCTCCGAGGAAATAAATGGCGCTAAACTTCATAATGACAAAATATGCTATATTTGACTCACTTCATCTGCAGTCCCCCTGAAAACGAGTTCTGAGAAGGTCTTGTCGGGTTAACTAAAATAAAAATGTAACTTTTACGCAAACATCTTATGTAAAACCGTTGTAATTACACGCGTTTTAATCCTTTAAAAGTGTTTTATTTAAATGTGTAACACTCGCGTTAATCAAAGAAAAACCCTTTGTACTTCTTAAAATAAAGCCCAGAGATCGATTTGCTTCAACCGAGATTCTGTCAATATGATCCGAAAAACGTAGCTTGCTGTCTACTCGGACACTGAGGTCTCGAATTCTTGTTACTTCGTGTAGAATAACCCCCTTATTCATAATGGTCCGCTAACTTTAAACAGCCGCTTAGGAGTGCGTTTTCTCATTCTTACTTAGGTCAATAGAAGAAGACAGAGTGAGAATTAGCAATGCTTTAAATTAGCAGATTATTATGAATAGGGGGGTAAATCTTTATTTTAATGCTAATTATCAGTTACTTACAGTTTACTTAACTACTTTCCGCACAGACACTGTATATATTCTCATTTTCTGTATATACAGAAATAATATATAATAATCACTGCATGTGCAGTACAGAAAACTCATGAATAAACTATTTTATCTGAAACGCTGTATTACATAGGAATGAGACACAAGCGATATCGATATTTTTTGGCATATATAGATTTTATTTTATGAAAATAAGGGACGAGTCGAGCAGGACGTTCAGCTGATGGTGATTGATACGCGCTGCCCATTACAATGCAGTGCCGCTCAGGATTCTTGAAAAACCCAAAATTTATAAGTGGCACTGCAATAATTGCGCTCGTCACCTTGAGACACAAGGTGTTGAGTCTCATTTGCCCAGTAATTTCACGAGCTACGGCACCCTTCAGACCGAAACACAGTAATGTTTACATATTACTGCTTCACGCCAGAAATAGGCGCAGTTGTGGTACCCATAATCTAGCCGGCATCCTGTGCAAAGGAGCCTCCTACTGGTACTATCAGTTTACTTAAGCACTTTCCGCACAGACACGTTCTCATTTTCTGTATGTGCAGTGATTACAGAAAACTGATGAATAAAGTATTTTATCTGAAACACTGTTTTACTTAGGGATGAGACATAAGCGATATCGATAAGTTTTGTCACCCTCTATAGATAAATCCTAGATGGGAATATATTATAATAAAATTGACAGTGGGAGCTAACTAGAGAAGAGTTACCCAAAACGAAAAGAGAAGGCCTCTGCCAACCGCCTCTCTGACTTCAGAGACATTTTGTAGTTCATAACATTCTTGTTTTTTTTTTAATGATATTAATTTTTTAGTACGGAATAGAACTGCTTAAATTACTCTAATGGGCGGGGGTATGACAATAGAAGTGAACAAAGAGAGGAGAGAGCCATCTGAAGTGACTGACTCGCACCTCCTTCGCTTCGTTGGTTCCGATGCGTCGCAATTAATCTCCATCCACAAAAAAACAAACATAGTTACATATTTAGATATTTTTCATATTAATAGAATAACAAAAAAAAAACAAATAATAAAACAACTAATTTTATTGCAAAAGATAAATTGAACTGACAGTTTAGCCAAAAAAACACTCTAAGATATTAAGGTAATTATAGGAAAAAAATAATAGACTGTTTTTTATAGTATCGACGCAAACTTTGCAAACTCTTGTTACGTTTGTGTTGACTGCTGTCGATGGTATTCATCGGTTAAAGTGCATCCCTATCATTTTTGAAAACGCTCCAGACGAATAAGGCCATAAGATGGACCACAAATGATTCGAAACTGCCAAAATTTTAGTTTCGAGTAGAATCAACCAGATAAATATGTCAGGATCTTGGCAAATGATCTCACAGAATATTAATAGTATTGTATTTAACCTGGAACTAAAATCAAAGGTATGTGAAAAAGCGATGTGTAGATAATATTGTTACAAACGCTGATAATCTCTGGATTCTTCGTCCTCTTCTTCACTTGTCTCTCTGACTAGAGAAGTTTGGCAGTCAGCTTTGTAAATTCAACTTTGTTCTTCGCGAGGCAAAATAGTTCTGCTGCACTCGCGATTCCTGTCGGCGTCTACGTCTCTTCTTTCAGCAACTATTGCAATCATGATGAATTTTAGGAGTTCGTACCTCTTGTGCTACAAATATACGACTTTCTTCATCTTGATCATCATCATAAGCTCGCGTTTTTATCACTTATTAAATTCAATCACAATTATTTATGTTTTTATGACTTATCTCTGGATAAAACGCTAAATAATAGGGAAAGACGGGGGCTTATACTCAAACGGGATCCAATTTTGTTACAAAATTATTAAGATTTTTTTTTTAAATATTATACAAGTACAAATAGGTGTGCCAGTGATAGGGTGGTTTGCGAAATTTTTACTTACACAATTGCTGTTCCAATAAAGCAAATACAGAGGAATGTGTTATTTAAATAAAAATATGGAATAAGGATTCCAGAAAACCCTGTAAACGTAAGTCATTTTCAAGTATGTTTTGTCTCTTTTGTCAGTAGCCACTAATAAATAGAGAACCGTAGACGGATCTTTACATACATTTGATACACACACAAATAATGAAGATGTTTAATCTTTATCTGTAAATATGTTATTTGAAGGCGCCCCATGATAAAATAATATACAATTATTTGTTTATGATTCAATTTCAGTTTCTGCAGATGACGTGTCGACAATATTTTATCCTGGTTCCAACACCAAATTTTGAAAATATTTGCAACCGCTGGATGAAAAATGAAGAAGGAGTCTTCTAAGCGTGTGGCATATATCAGTCCGTTATTGTATTATTAAGTTTTTAATATAAGATTTGGAGTTAATAACCTCTAAGTTACAAGGATCTTCTGTTACGTTCTTTGATATTCATTTTACAAAATGCACATAAATTTAACGTTCTTTCATCCTCTAATACAGAGTTTATCGATATCGATGATTTTGATTGGTGTCTCGTGAAAACAATGCACTTAAATGAAACGCCGACAGAATTTGACACGTTCAATAACAATCATGTTTTCATATGTTAATTAAACAGTTTAATATCTTTCCTATTGTATAATGAATGTGTGAGGCACGTAGATAAAACTGTGAATTGTTGTAACTCGGATATTGTGGTTGTTATAAGCAACAAGACATTTTGAAAACTGGCTGAATAGGAACGCCTTTGGAAGTTTTTTTAGTGTGTTTGATGAAGATTACAGTCGGAAATTGTAAGTAAATGGATATTTAAACTAGTGTGTAACTACTAACTGCTTAGTTCGCTAGAAGCACGCCGTCCTGCCTATCGCACGTTTTCGGTAGAGAATTTTACGTAGGCTAGTTTTTAGATATCCCAGTACCAGCTTCTTCCATTTGACCACATACAACAAAGAGCGGCTCGAATCATCGACAATCAAGTCATCTCCGATCGGCTTGATTCTTCGGCATTGCGTAGAGATGTGGGTTCTATCTGCATCTTCTACCGCATTTATCACGGGGAGTGCTCAGAGGAGCTGTTCGGGTTGATTTTAGCGGCTGAATTCCACCATCGGACATTACGTGCAAAGTACCACCCGCATCACGTTGACGTCTGGCATTCCACAACCGCGCGTTTTACTAGAAATTTCTTGTCTCGCACAGCCACTTTTGGAACCAATTACCGGTTGCGGTTTTCCCAAACAGATACGACTTCAAGAACCTTCAAGGGACCTTCAAGAAAAAAGTATACCCACCTTAAAGGCCGGCCACGCATTTCTTGGCACCTGTTATTGCGGATGTCCATGGGCGGTTGCCTCACCTCTCCCCATCCCTTGCCCCTTGCCCCCTCTTATATAAAAAAAAATGCTATTCCTCTCACTCTCCCGGTTATTATCCGGGTATTCATAAGAGTAGGATAATGATTTTTTTCAAATGATTTAGTTTTTTTTGTTTATATTCTTTTTATTAAACTTTTTCAAATACGAATCTTTCATTACCAGATATTTTAGTGATGCTTCCGTTAAATGTGATACAATTACAATAAACATAAGAGATTTTTGTTTATTATACTTAAAATTATTATTAATTATTTTATCACAATCAAAAACTGGGCTACCTAAAGTTATTATTTTTCCGACGCAGCTAGCTCTCATACTAGAAATAGACATCTAATCTATGAACTTGTTCGTGGCTCTGTTAACATCAAATCTATAAGCAACTATACCTCCGTGATTTTTCAAAACCTTGTTATTAAAATATCATTGACTTGCATCAAATTCAAAAGAATCTCGATTAAGATTTTACTTTTGAATTGCCTATAACACTCAATTTTCAAAATTGGTGCTTAATATGATTAATGTGTTAAATTAGCCGACGCAAAAGGTTCGCGTATTTCACTATTAAATAATTTAAATAAATCTAAAATTATTCATATTCACGCGTACAATAGGTGGTCGCTAGAATGATGTATTGAATTTGACATGTAATTTCTCAAAATTGATTCCTTTTGTCAAATTGGTCAGCTTCTTTTTGTTTAAATTAATTAAAAATATCAAGTAAATCAACTTATTACAGAAGATATAATAATTACACATAGTGTACACATTGTGGTAAGAGATGGGACAATTAGTGCTCCCTTTTTTTTGATAAAGTTGAAGACAACAACTAATACGATTTTTTTATGAAAAAGGCTTAAAAGCTACCTCTGACCTACGTCATTCTACAGCTTCGTGTTATGTGGAAGATAGTTCCTTGAAAATCGCAGTGTGGAGAGAAACGCCACACATCCTCTGGTGTGGTCATGGTGGGGATGATATCCTAATTTGTGGTGTGCTTGCGAAGGTGGAATTCGGCGGCAGGAATCAGGCGAAACAGCTCTTTGGAACTGTCCCCGTGATAAATGAGATAGAAGACACACAATGAAGCGACATCTCTACGCAATGTCAGGTGATTGAGCCGTGCACAGAGCACTGGATTCGCGCAGCTCTGCGTTGCACGCGGTCAAATGGTTCGAACTGATGCTGAGGTGTGTCAGACCAGAGATGACAGCAATACTCCATATGTGGCTGGACCTGCGCTTTGTAGAGCGCTAGAATGTGGGGTCGGCTTGAAGTATTGCCGCGCTCTATTTTTGACGCCCAACTTCTTCGAAACCAATTTGGCTTTACCCTCCAGATGGCCACGAAATTGGCAACAACGATATGGGCTCATGAGTAAATGAAACGTTAATATACCTTCAAAAAAAGGATTTACTGTACCTATTTAAAAGCCCAGCAACGCTTTTGTTATTCCTCTGGTATTACAAGAGAATGTGGACAATGGTGATCACTTAACACCAGGTGACCCGTACGTTCCTTTGTCCTCCTTTGATAAAAAAAGAAATATATTATGGTACTTAATTATCGCTGTGACAATGGATGACTGGCGCCGTAACGCATAACGTTACGAAGCGGTACTCTCCCATATGGCGTTATCACTTCAAATAAACTTTCCCATACTTTTCAGCAATACACCTCTCTTTAATATACTCCGATTATTTTCATTACTGTTCGCTCGTGTGTCTCAGCTCCGTAAAAAAGTTATTATTCAAATTTTTCGCTCAGACGCATGCATGGAAATGTCAAATGTGCTTTAACTTTGGCGGCATTCATATTCGTTTTGATGTACTAAATTTAGTAGGAATTTATAATTCGTTCTTTAAATTAACTATTTGCATTGAATTCGAAAATAATCTTTTTACGCCCGATATATTTTCACATGACTACGGAAATGACACACATCCTATTAACAGCAAAGTCTAGAAAATTATAATACATTCTGTCTCCAATTTATGTTTTAGACATCGTAAAAAGGGGCTAATTGGTTTCCGGAGTACGTGATACCGGCTTATTGTTAGGTATTACCTAACAAATTCAATTGAAATTTAGTTACATAATAGTGACGTCTTCTAATAAAGCCTCATTCAATCATTTTTTTATGGAAGAGGAGGATAAACTAGAGTACGGGTAACTTGATGTTAAGTGATCACCGCCGCCCACATTCTCTTGCAACACCAGAGGAATCACAGGAGCGTTGCTGGCGATTAAGGAATGTGGTACCCATGTGGTTTCATTTGTAGTACGTGAAAGAGAGTTCCATGAAAACTGCACTGTGGAAGAACGCTACACATACAGATGGTGGGGATGATAACCAAATTTAATTCGTGCGAAGGTGGAATTCGGCGATAGGAATCACGTGAAACAATGCCAGTGGGAGGCTTCTTTGCACAAGAAGCCGGCTAGATTATGAGTACCACAACGGTGCCTAATTCTGCCGTAAAGCAGTAATCTGTAAACATTACTGTATTTCGCTCTGCAGGTCGCCGTAACTTGTGAAATTACTGGACAAATGAGACTTAACATCTTGTGTCTCAAGGTGACGAGCGCAATTGCGCTCAGAATTTTTGGGTTTTTCAAGAATTCTGAGTGGCATTGCATTGTAATGGGCTGGGCGTATCAATTTCCATCAGCTGAACGTCCTGCTCGCCTCATCCCTTATTTTCATTAAAAAAATCTAAATTTTAACACATTTACAAAAAAATTAAAAAAAAATGCTGGGAACCAAAACTTTATAAGGCAAATTTTGGTTAAGTACATATGAATGTTTGAAAATATGGATGGTTGTATACTCGTTTTCGGAACTTGACTACATTGCCAGAGTCACAGTAGACATATATTTACTGTGACTCTGGCCTACTGACGACACTGACCTCTACTATGTACCACTGGACTGGCGGGTGTCAAAGTGCTTTTGTGCCTGTTTGCTATTCGCCGTTTTGGCGTTGTTGGACATGTAGCGAGGGTCTGCGCTACTAAAACTACTGAGGACAATCTCAGCAAAACAAACATCGATAGGACTATTTACAAAAAAAAATTCTTGAAGTATAAATAACACGGAAAACGACCGAAATTAATTCAAATTGTAAAAATACTTCAAAGTATTGTACGTTACTTCGCAGCCATTTGTATAATACGTCAAAATTAGTTCATTGGACAGTAGGCACAAAAAAATTGCTGTCAAGCATAAGCGACTACAAAATGAACGGAACTCTTGCTCCGAGTGGCGCGGGGATATAGTAACGGCGCTTCCCACTCGGATCCGAGTGATGAGCAAGGAATGTGAAGAAAAATAGTTTTTCATATCCTTCGTAGAACTAAATTTTTGTGTGAAGTTTAAAAACTATAACAATTTTCATTTGATGTCCTTTAGAAACCTCTTATTAAAAACAACAGGGACGTAAACCAAATACGTAGTCTACCTGAAATACGTAGATGGCAAAATTTCTTATCATTCGTCTATACTCTATACTATATTATAGCATACAAGTATAATATAAGTAATTTTTTTAGGTAAACGAGTCACATTTTTGTCTGCTTTGGTGCGGATAAGATGTATTCAAGTGCAGTGGTTAAATTTCAAGGAGCTATCTACTGTTCAGTGAGAGAAAAGAAAATAAAAAGAATACTTAAAAGACAGCGGTCGTTACATTTTAAGAAAAACAAAGAGTAAGTAATCCTTTATTGTGTATTTTTTTATTGAAAACGTTATTAATTTGCCATTGGCATTTTCATATAAGTACTCTTTGTTGCTACGCGAAACTATTGCTCGATACCTTTGATCATATACAACAACTTATATGTCTAATCTTGTATGTATATTATTAAGAACATTGTTTGTATGTTTGTTTCGTATGCGTTCCGAATTGATCATATTGTTATAAAACTTTGATAGACTTGCCATAGGGCCCCGGAGAAGCATAGGCTTCTCCGGGGCATATAAAGAATAGGGAAGTCCCAGGCCCAAGGGTGTCGTAAGAGGCGACTAGCGGCATTTACAAGTAGGAGGCTTCTTTGCACGGGATACCGGCTAGATTATGGTTATCACAACGGCACCTTTTTCTGCAGTGAAGCAGTAATGTGTAAGCATTATTGTATTAAATTTGTAACCAAAATTTATGAAGGATGCGCGACTCGAACCCACGACTTTCCGTCCCAGCGCTCTTCCAACTGAGCCAATCGTACGAGTTGCGTATGGTTCGTTAATTTAATTTAATTAATCCCAGAATTGAGGGATATCACATAAAAAATGAGACTTAACATCTTATGTCTCAAGGTGACGAGCACAATTGTAGTGCCGCTCAGAATTTGTGGGTTTTTCAAGAATCATCACATGCGCAAGAGGATCAACTATGTGATTGGTTCCAATACAACCTTCTAACAATTAACTTCTCAAAAACGTCTTATGTAATCTTTAAAACCAGAAACAAGAGTGTTCCGACAATGGCAGAAACAAGAAGAAAAATAACTTGGCTTAAGAATAGACAGTAACTTGACTTGGAAATCTCAAATCGATCACGTCAAATCTAAACTATCATCACTATCTGGTTCACTTAGTAGAGTTGTTCATTGTGGTCCGTTTAACGATATACAACTCAAGACTTAGTAAAATCACATTTATTATATTTAATAGAAGTATGGGGCAGCGCCGCTAAATTTAAGTTAAATAATTAGAAGTAATACAAAATAAACTAATAAAAATACTTTTCCATTATCCATTTTTAACACCTACAGAGAAGGTTTATAAAGAAACTAAATTTATTACAGTTACACAAATACACAACCTGCATACTAATTAGAAAAATTATTGACAAACAGATACATTCAGAATTAACATTTACAAAAAAGAAACAAATACAAAATAGACGCAATAATGACCAATTCATACTACCAAACCAATTATGGACTGAAAACAATTACCTACATATGAAGGTGCTAAACTGTACAATGGCCTATCTTCGTATATCAAAGATGCGGGCACTTTTAATTTATTCAAGCTTCGTTTAGCGAAATGTATTACAGATGATACTTCCTTTTTCTAGTGCACACACTTATATTTAGTTATATACCTATGTTTATATACGGACGATTCATATATTATATCTTAAATATCCGGACGACCGAGCCTTGCTCGGATTTTTAAGAATGTACAAAACTTGAACAAAAAAAATCTAATACATCTGGATTCGAACCGGGGTCTTCTGCTTTCCGGATCACCCAATGTCCCATCTGAGCTATAATAGTCTTGTATATAGTGGCGAAATTTACCTTTGTATTCTAATGTTATTGTAGCTGTTTCTCATTCAAACATGGATAAAACCATTTTTTTTAAATTGAAACCTAGCTAGATCGATTTATCACCCCCGAAATGCCCTGCATACTTAATTTTATGAAAATCGTTGGAGCCGTTTCCGAGATTCGTGACAGATATATATAGATTACGTGACACGTTGTTTGTCCGCGATGGACTCCTAAACTAAGGAACGGATTTAAATGGGGATTATTTCACGGAGTGCAGTTTAGTCCAACTTGAGAGATAGGATAGTTTTTATTTCGATTTGGGACTCATAATTATTTTTATTTCCAATATTTGTCTCATATGGACATATTTTCTGTGAGAGAATTTATTGACGCACTGTTTGACAGGTCTGCTGTGATATAATTTCATTATAACAACAACGAGCATATGTTACGAAACGATTCTTGATGTTTTGAAATATTATTGACAAATTCCTATAAAACAGTATTTTTTTTATTATCTACAGAACAACGTCTGTCGAGTCAGCTAGTTATTTATAAATATTGTTCCCATGTAAGTGACAGTTTGTAATGTTTTTAATGAGAATATAATATGATCTTTAAACCGAATCCTGAGCGGCAATGCATTGTAATGGGCAGGCCGTATCAATTACCATCAGATGAACGTCCTGCTCGTCTCGTCCCTTACTGTTATAAAAAATAGAGTTTTCTAGGGACGCCCGCGACGGTTGCTGGTACAAAATATCTATAACTAAAACTTATGTATATATTTATACATCTATTTTTTATTTGGTTGAGTTTCCTTTACAAGGTTTGTTATGCTCGCTTAAATGGCACGCACGACTCGCCACAAGTTAAGTTATCATCCCCACCATCTGGATGTGTGGCGGTCCTCCACAGTGCGGTTTTCAAGGAGCTTTCTTCCGCGTACTACAACGCTGTGGAATGAGCTTCCTTGTGCGGTGTTTCCGGTACGATACGACATGGGTACCTTCAAAAAAAGCGCGTACACCTTCCTTAAAGGCCGGCAACGCTCTTGTGATTCCTCTGGTGTTGCAAGAGAATGTGGGCGGCGGTGATCACTTAACACCAGGTGACCCGTACGCTCGTTTGTCCTCCTATTCCATAAAAAAAAATGGCATTGCTTGTGGCGGCGTCGTGGTTCGTTTGTTCTTCTTCCATACGATATGAGAATACCAGCGCTGAGAAATAAAATTCCCAACATAATGCTGACTAGACACCATTTTTGTTCTTTAATGTCCATATTGTTATTAGTTATAAGATTTCTGTAAGCTTTTTGAACCAAATAAACCTTTTAATTATTTATTGGCTGGCATGTGTCTCTGCTTGTGGCGTTGGCGACGTTGGGCGGGTCGTTCCCTTCCCTAAAATATGGTCGAGGGAGGCGATGGCTGGTGCATGCGTCATGCTCGTGAACGGGCGCTGCTTGTGGTGGCGGGATGATCCTGTTGCCGTAACTCGGTTTCAGATTCTTAAAAGTTATTGTGTGTGTATATATATGTATGGATATATACATATTTAATTATTTATAATCGCTTATAAAATGCTCACAGAATACCTTTATTTATTTATGGTGTATGTGGACGATTGAGTGTGTCTGTTGCATCATTTTACATTTTACATATTATATTGTAATTTGAAATGATTTGTAAAATAATTAAAATGTAAATCTTCATTTAAAATAGTGGCAATGAGTTTCTTGCTACTTCTTCACATTAGCTCAACCCTTTACGAAGTTGCGTTAAATTCAATAAGAAACAATATATTTATTTTTATTTTTTGACATTCATAAGTGTCAATTCCGTGACCAACATGAATAAAGCGATTTCGAATTTGAATTTGAATTTATTTATTATTTATTATATGTTCGAGAGAAGCGACGGCTAGTCTGGTCGTGCCTGTTCATTTCTATTATCGGGGACAATCATCTATATTTTCGTAACATTTACAGCATCATGGTTTAACAAATTAATTAATTAATAATTAATTACAATCTATCTAGAGTGATGCAACTAAAATACTCAAAGACATGCATGAGTAAGCAAAAAAAATACATGTAAGCTAATAAATAAAAACAGGAGTTATTGAGTAAAGTAAATGCATTAGCCACACACACTGAAAACAACTAAAGGTACCGGCTAGATTATGGGTACCAAAACGGCGCCTATTTCTGCCGTGAAGCAGTATTGTGTTACGGTCAGAAGGGCGCCGTCGCTAGTGAAATTACTGGGCAAATGAGACTTGACATCTTATGTCTCAAGGTGACGAGCGCAGTTGTAGTACCGCTCTGAATTATTGGTTCTTTCAAGAATCCTGATCGGCACTGCTCGTTGTTATCGTTCTATCAACCATTTTAGAGACCGCTAAATAATGGTATCAAGACTTAAAAATATCAAGAATAGGACATTCCGACAATAATTATCTAAAAATGATTTAGATTTAATACGAACTATCAAAGATTCCCGCCACGATATGCAATTAACTGCAAATTTTGTTAAATTCCGACTATGCCTTAAATTGGAAATTGGAATTAACGTTTTCAGGCGCCACAACACTTGATAAATTTGCCAGTAATATTCTCAAATGATTATAGCCTCTTTCTAAAGGTACAGATAAAATTAAAACCGCCCTTGAGGCAAGAAATTTCTTCCAAAACGCGCGGTTGTGGAATGCCAGACGTCAACGTGGTGCGGGTGCTATTTCATTCTGACGTACCTAATGTCCGGTGGTTGAATTCGGCCGCTGGAATCAACCTCTGAGCACTCCTCGTTTATATGCGGTATATTATACTAAGTGTATTATAATTCATTGCACCTGTCAAACATTATTAAGGCGCAAAATAAGGTATACTTATACATGATGAACATTTCATGACACTCATGAAGAGAAGTTGGTAAATTTCATAGGCGCGATCTTGGATTTCGATTTTGACACGATATTCGTTATTGTTGACCCCTAAAACCATGAAAATGACACCCATTAAGAGAAGTTGGTAAATTTCATAGGCGCCATCTTGGATTTCGATTTTGACCCAATATTCGTTATTGTTGACCCCGAAAACCATGAAAATGACACCCATTAAGAGAAGTTGGTAAATTTCATAGGAGCCATCTTGGATTTCGATTTTGACCCAATATTCGTTATTGTTGACCCCGAAAACCATGAAAATGACACCCATGAAGAGAAGTTGGTAAAATTCATAGGCGCCATCTTGGATTTCGATTTTGACCCAATATTCGTTATTGTTGACCCCGAAAACCATGAAAATGACACCCATGAAGAGAAGTTAGTAAAATTCATAGGCGCCATCTTGGTTTTCGATTTAATATAGACCTTATATTTAGAGATGAACTTATGAATCACAAATTCTTCAAAAAAATACAGAAACATATTTTTTTGAAAATCTGACTGCGTACAAAATATATTAAGTATCAAAGACTATAGAGCTTGTAGAGCTTATAAAAAATATTCATGTTCGTACAGCGTTCTTTCCGAGTACGAGCTGCTACTTACAACCGACACATTGTCTACCCACGACGGCGGCCGAGCGCGGTCAAATATAATATAATGTACTCTGTGGCGCGGACTGACGTTGTTTCAATAGATCTCTCTGTGCAATGCGTACGGAGTGACAAAATAAAATAACCCTTAATACCACACTTTAAAGCTCATGCTTATCAGAAAAATATATGAATTTTAGACGATTCATTTTATTTTTTTCTGAGATTATTTACAACATATTTATTAATTTATTCCCCGTGTTTTTTAAAATATTATAATTATCTGCTTTCCTTACGTAATTTTTAAGAGACAAAATTATGTAAGTAATAGCAGAAAACTGATCCTGAATGAAGCCCCATTTCGTCAATTTTGTGGGAATAGGTAACGGATAATCGTTTTTACGACATAAAATATCAAAATTTCAAAGCAAAAATTTCCCGTTAATTGGAGATAAAGAAGTAATCTATTTGTGGCAATTTTTAGTTTTGTTATATTTAGTTTCATTTCGTCACAAACTCTACCGAAAAATATCTTATTTTTGTCGGTTTCGTAAACGCGTCCTTAAAGAGTGACAGTAAGGCTGCCATTCTTTGTCAGTCGGTTAATTTGAATCACGTAACCAGTATTGCGTTCTTAACTCAATTTCGACATACTTAATTGTGGTTTAGAACGTTTTTCTGGAATTACGTCGAATTATTATTGTAAACTAACATAAATCAATAATTACTGGTACATTCAACTTGGCCAACGTAAAGGCATACCTAAAAGACCCTACAATATACAATTACAATAATTAGTAAATTTATTCCATCAAAACAAATCTTATAACTACATTTACATTACTATGACTACATAAAATTAAAACTATCATTACGTGGAAGGGTACCAAGAATTCTGGCAGCATTTCCGCGTTGGATGGCTAGCAAGGCTGATCCGTTGACCGAGCTAGCTGCCAGCGCTTGGGTTTCCAGTAGCCTTATTGAGGCGCGAAGATAGTATTTTCAACATTCTCCGCGCCTCTGGGCCCCACTGGCCTAGTGTCTCGACACCAAAGGGCACAAACATGTATGACTCACTGAGACCATCATATTTGCGACGCTTGCCGTCTTCGGCAGTCGAAGCAGCAGCCCCAGCACCAACTGACGTAACTTGGACATGAGAAGGAGACAGAGTATCGACGCAAGTCGCGTAGTCAAGTTAGTAAATTGTTATGAGTTAATGTAGTAAAATTAATCACAAAAAATTGTAATATTAAGAATAAGATTGGTGCAAGTTACCACTTAGTTTGATAATATTCGTGTATTAAGAAAAAAAACAATATTTTTAATAGCGTTAATAATTTAAATTTAAATCTATTTAACACTGTCTAGAGGTTACTTCTTTTGGTAATTTATTAAATATTTTAACACACATAACGTGACAGTTTTTTTGGCACAATGTGGTTCTAATGTGGGACTCGAAGTCTAGTAGGAATCACGCGATGGAAACAAAGAACAGTCGCCTAAACGAGTGAATAAATTTAAATTCTTTTTATTTGATAAATAAATTATCTTCTAGTACATACATTTCGGTAACAGTATGTTTGAATTTAATAATAATGGTCTGTAGCTATCGAAGGACCCTTTACTGGCCACAGGTCTTATGCATCTTTTTTGAGGTAGTAATACTTTGTTTATATTTGTGGAGTTACCCCATACTATAGTGAATGAATGCTAATATGCTATTTTACTATTCAAATTCAAATTCAAATATTTTTATTCAAAATAGGATGTGACATCACTCATTGAAAGTCAAAAAACTACCACCCATTCCAAAATGAATGCCTCAGACCTGAGAAGAATGGGCGCAACAAGCTCAGCGGGCTTTTTTTTTTCAGCGAATAAATATGTTTACAAAGTAATATTGTACAATTAAACTTATTATTTAATAGACTAAGGGCGGTCACTCCATTCCCAATCTGTGGTATCATTAAGAAAGTCATTTATGTTATAGTAACCTTTACCACACAAACGTTTTTTAACAATGCTTTTGAATAACGTAATACTTATTGAAATTATTCATTAGGTACAAAGAAAAATATGTAGGTATGTACAAAAATACGAATCTTTCCACTTGTTGAAAGATGTAAATAAGTATTTAATTTTATTTTTGGAAGAGGAGGATAAACGAGGGTTCCTGTAACCTGATGTTAAGTGATCATCGCCCACACTCTCCTGTACCACAGAGGTATCACAGGAGCGTTGCCAAAGTCAAAGTCAAATAAACTTTATTCAATTACGCGTAAACTAAGTGCTTTTGAATCGTCACTATCAATATTTCTTTTAAATAACTGTTCTACCATATGTTCGGGAACAGTAGAGCTCGTGAGAAGAACATACAAGAAAATCAACGGCCACTCTTTTCAATCAAATAGAGTATTTTACAATGGCTGTAATATACATAACAAATTAGTTTGTAAGGTGCTGCATCCAATATATGAATCTTGTTTTAATAATATCAAATATTTTACAAAAACTAATATGGAATAAAGTGTATAAATATAACCCGCACCCTCTCGCATTCCGTACGAACGCTCTTACCAATTGAGCCAACCGTTCGAATGACGCATCATTGATAAAATATTGTATACTTTGTTCAAATCTCAGGTTGTGACTTCATCCCAGAAGTGAGGGTAACCTATCACTTTAAAAACATAACAAATTGTTCAGATTAGCAAGAGCGACATCTCAAGTCAATTTCCTAATATGCAAATATTGGGGTTGAGCAGGTTATCAACTGTAAAGTAGATCCTGAGAGCCTGCCACAACCTGAGAGTTGAACATAGCATACAATATTTTATAAACGATACGTCACTCGAACGGTTGGCTCAGTTGGTAAGTACACTCGCATAGAACGCGAGAGGTCGCGGGTTCGAAACCCACATCGTTCATAAAATTTTTTTTTCAGTTTTCTTTATGTTTATTTTCATTTATTGCATGCAAATAACTTAAAGTACAAAATTTACAATGCTTATAGTCCGGTCAATTTAGACCAAAAAATTAGAGTGAAGTTACATAAAGTCCCAACAAGCTGAAAATCAGTGAAATTGTTCAAAACATAATTATAAACAATGTTTAAAAGTTCCCCATCATTCCCGTGTATGGATTTTTTTTTTATTCAAGGTCTAAGGTCAAAAAAATGAGTTTTTCGCGATTTTCAGCAAAACGGTAAGTTTTATCGTTAAAGTACTTCAGACAAAAATTGTAGATCATAAAATTATCTATAAAAAATGTATCTACACTTTTTTTCTAACGAGCCACCGTTTCTTACTTACCGTTTCGCTGAAAATCGCGAAAACCTAATTTTTTTGACCTTTGACCTTGAATAAAAAAAAATCCATACACGGGAATGATGGGGAACTTTTAAACGTTGTTTATAATTATGTTTTGAACAATTTCACTTATTTTCAGCTTGTTGGGACTTTATGTAACTTCGAATGTCTAAATTGACCGGACTATTAGTATACAATACTAATAATTTAAATGACTTTATTGTAAATTGTAATAAAATTCAAAAACAGTTTTGCAGCGGTATCAAAAGGGGTGGACACCTGACCCCAAAACTAGTTAAAACTGTATCTTCGGGGTCAGATTCCTCGACAAATGACAATGACAAGTTAAACATAATAATTATAATCAATAAAAATTAAATATGTATGTATGTGTGTGTTTAATTCTTAGTAAGTAGGTTTGTTTTATGAAAATAAGGGACGAGACGAGAAGGGCGTTCAGCTGATGGTAATTAATATGCTCTGTCCATTACAATGCAGTGCCGCTCAGGATTCTTGAAAAACACAAAAATTCTGAGCGGCACTACAACAATTGCGCTCGTCGCCTTGAAACGTATGGTGTTGTGTCTCATTTGCCCAGTAATTTCAATAGCTACGGTGCCCTTCAGACCGAAACATACTGCTTCACGGCAGAAATAGGCGCAGTTGTGGTACCCATAATATAGCCGTAATCCTCCCACTGGTTACAGTAGACTTTCCGTTTCTGAATATGATAATTGCTTCAACTAGGCGGTGGTTTTTATATTTTACCTGAAAATTGCTTAGTGTGTAAATAAGTCTAGTATATAGTTGTAACTGCCAATGTCTGTATATTTAATACCCATTATAATTATAAAACAACATTTAGCCAACAGATTTCTTATCAAGTCGTATAATTAACGAAATCTTAAGTACTCCTGATAAATAAAATTAATTACTTTCAGATAAGATAACCTTTGCAATATAAACTGATAGACGTAGTTTAATGGAAGAACTAAAAAAAAGTGTGTACTTATGTATGCACGCAAGAAGTTATACTTCTTTGGCCTAACAAATCAAAAATCCTTGAAATTATTTATTCCTCGTGCTATTCTACGTTTGTAGGAAGCACAGTATTGCAACGATGTCTTTGACAATTAATTATTAAAAAACGAATGCGACTGTACGGGCTTGAACCCTTTGCCTATCCTAATAATGGACGGAAAAACGTAGCATGTCGCAAACGCAGAAAATTTTAGGAACCAACTTCACCGGCTCATCAAACTTAGCCCCCAAAAAAAAATTTACTATTTTTGAATTTTCAATATCGCATATCGTTAGTTCGTAGTTTGTTCTTAATTGTTCGCTATAAATAATTGTTTGTTCTTTTGTTGTTTGTTTAAAAACAATTAATTAAAAATGGGGGGAAACGCCTACTATTTGGTTCTGGCACTCGCCGGCCGCTGCCGCGGCACGCTACGCTCGGCTCGTGCGTTGTTTTAACTGTTCTAACATAACCTAACCTAACCAATTTTAATGAATTGCAAATTAAAAAAAAAAAACGAGAACAAACAAATGTTTAAAGAGAACAATCAAGAACAAATGGCGAACTAACGATGTAATAAAAAAAAAAATAAAGATTAAAAAAAAATCTGGGGGGCTAACTTTCTTGAGCTAAGTTCACCCTGTTACTTTTTAATACAGTGGTGCGCTCGCATCTTAAGATTTCACTCTCATCTTTTTTTCATAACGCGCATAAAAAAGTATAATTTCAAAAACCTCGAAGTAAAAAAAGTACGGTTGAAACCACGCGAAAAAAGTGATTAATTTATGAAGGCGAGGCTAATGATACGATATCACTTATCATATTTTTGTTCTGTTTTCATAAATTTAAATTCACATATGTTTATTCAAAATAGGATTTAAAATCTTTTGTTGAATGTCAAATACTACTCATGGAAATATATGGCGCAAGAAACTAAGCGGACATCTTTTTTTTTTTTTTAATTTCATCACAATAATGGCCCGAGTACGGTCGCACTATTCCCAATCTATAGTAACATTAAGCAAGTCATATGCTTATTACATGCTTTAGCACATAAATGTTTACATACAAATCTTTTGAACTTCGTAACACATATTTTGGTATGGACATTTTCTGGGATCATGTTGTAAAAGCATATAATAATATTATATATATAGCCCAATAAAACACTTACTAACTCGACTTAACCGAGTAGTAAGAATAATGAATGGGTGTTAACACCCATTACATAGCATTACCCACGGACTAGTAAAAAAAGAAGGACTCCGCGCCGTGATATTAGCAAGTGAGGCACCTTTAAGCTAGTGTGTGTGTGATTACGAGGGATACCAGTATCACAAATTTTTCTCCCTTAATTAGTAATATATGGCCACAATTACTTTTGATGTTCCGTACTATTGTTATTACACGTTTTCACAACGCACGACGGTATTTTTAAAATATTTTATAGAGACGGAAACTGATCTGCCACAGACGATGACAATTCTCATAATGGCCGCCTATAGGCCTGGAGTAGTGTAAGTGTGTGTGTGGGGCTATGTATTTACACGTTAATCGACATGTTTTGGTGCTACACTGCTATGTAAGGTGATACGGAGTCCTTATTTTTTTACTAGTCCGTGAGCATTACCAATAATATATTAAGATGCACCACTTAAAATATTTATTTCTTTAAATTTTCCTCGTAGTGATTTTTAGGACCTAGGTTATAAATAGCGCGAATATCCTTCTTTTGAAGCACAAATGCATTTAATCTAATAACATAAACTATATATATTGGCCTGGCCTTGCCTGGCCAGTTGTTCTGTTACAAAGAATGCATTTATTAAAATAAAAAGTACACCTTCCTTAAAGGCCGGCAACGCTCATGTGATTCCTATGGTGTTGCAAGAGAATGCGGGTGGCGGTGATCACTTAAGCTCGTTTGTCCTAGTGTTCCATAAAAAAAATTTTCAACACACTTGCCCGTAAAGTGAGCCTTATTACATCGTACTTAGGGCTATAAACCGAAATATAACACACGCGTGCATAATAAAAAGATCCCTACAAAATTAAGTCAGTACCTAACTGCATATTATATGAGACTAAATCGATTATTTTCAATTTAACCGGGTAATACAGTTTTTTTTTCGAACAACAAAGAGATTTTGTGCCGCTGAAAATCCATTCACCTATATTTTTGGAATAAATAAATGTGTTTCTAATTAAGACGAAAATCATTTATTATTATCAAGTTATTTATAATTCGCAATATTTTGTTATAAATATATTATGCATTTTATCCAATAGGTCCTATAGGTACTCAAATAATAAAAATAGGTAATCAAAGCCGAAATATGACACATGCCATAAATGACTCCAGTTTTAAAATATTATTGTTCAATGGGCAGCAATGTAAACACTTTTTCAGTTTAGGCTGCGTATTTTGAATTTTGAACGAATTTGGACAGTGACATCAGATGAGTAGCATTTAGGTATTTTTTAAACCCTGACGAAAAAGGGGGTTGCTATAAGTTTTACGTTCGTCAGTCTGTCCCTATTTTCTGTTCAAGATCTGTCCAGTCGGAGGTTTTTTACGTTTTTAATCAAAAATCACACTCATATCATAAGGGCGTAGGTTATATACTCTAAATGGATTTTGTTTCATTAAGTTAAGGTATTTTGGTTTTGATGAGTTAAAGTAAGGAGAGAAATAAACAGTCAAATGTTATATTTTTATTAACATAAAGAAATCGGTGAACTGGTATATATTAAAATGTTAAGTTCACTGAAATAAAAAAGGTTGCCCATGGATGGTATCGTTAAAATCTTATTCACAACTTTATGAAAACAGTAATTCATATTATTAATTATTAAAAAGTTTTTTAATATTACGAAATAACAATTTCTCCGGATAAAATCTGACCGAACAGCTGGGGTGCCAAATTACCACACCGCGCGTAGCGCACACGCCATTCGTGTCTACCGACGCCAAGGTCACCGCATGACGCAATGGGCTCGGATTACAAAATAATTTATTGCTTTGGAAGTGTTTGGGCTTGTTTATAAAAACGAACGTCGACCTTTTTTGTTTTTAAACAAGTTAGCGCTTTGTTAGATAACATAAGCAATAGATACTGTGTAATTTGAACAAATTTCGTATAAAGTGCATTTGCATGCATTTTTTATGATTTTTTTAGATTAACCCACAGATTACATTTCGATTATTACTAATGAATGTAGTATTTTTTTTATATCTAAAACATACCTTAAAGTTACTAATTAGTAATAGAATAGTTACTAAAACATCAGAGATACAAAAAAGAATTTTTAAATCGACTGCTACAGATAATTTTGACGGCTGACCGCATTTTAACGGCTTGTCGTATTTTACACAGATAAAGTTTTAAAATAAAAAAAAATCTTTTATAGTCTGTTAAATTACCTTTGTTGTGGTATATCGTGTAGCTTGTCTGCTTGGCACAAGCCTAAACTAAACGACGCAATTTGTTTACAAATTAATATTTACAAAGGTCCAAAAATCATAGCTATTTACAGATCCCCATCAGTAAAGGACACCACGAATTTTTTAGAAAGCTTGTAGAGCCTCCTAATGAAGGAATCCTCAAAAAGCTCACTAATAATTACGAGAGAGTTGTTCTACCTACATGTAGAACAAACAAACACACATACACACACACACATGTTGTTACTTTACTATTTTTGTTTTGTTTTACTTTATTTTTTTACTTTCTTTTAAATTTAGTATTGATAAATTTGTATTTATTTAATTAAATTGTTATTTTACAGTACCTTCAAAGTTTGTCATAGTAATGCCAATGATGACTACCAAGATATTGGTTTACTGTTACTCATAGCTCTATTCATCCCACGATACAGTCCCCGACTAGTGTGGCGATTCAATGACAATCATAATGTAGTCATATATATAAGCTTGTAAAATATTTAATTTAATAATTCAATACCGATCAAAGCATTATATACCCTTCGCCACCCCTCTCCTCTCCTCTCCTCACCCCCTCGCCTCTCCTCTCCTCACCCCTCGACGACACGCCTCACACTTCACACCGCTACACTAGCGCCAACTCTCAGACACCCGCTGCTCACTTCACTTGACTCGTTACAATTATGTTGGTCTGGTAAGTGGTAACTGTCGCCTAGCTAGTTACGCGCGTTGTAAGTGCGCGTGGGCATCACACACCCCACCTCGTTCGACGCGTCGTTATAAAGGCATATCCGTAATTAAACCACTCTGTTGGGACCGTTTTGCGTGCAGTGTCGGCTAGCCATTCCAACCAGCCCAGATCCTTCCAGAAGTTCAGAACACACCTCGGGTGTTCGCATAAACCTAGGAGCGACCTTGTATTCATTAAGGTTTTTGCCCGTTCGTTGGCCAGACTACATGAGTGACCGTTTCGTCTTCGGCTAAACAGCCTCTGCACTTAAGACTGTCCGTTACGCCAATTGTGAAAAGGTGCTTGTTTAGTGATGTGTGTTCCGTTAGGCCCACCATGACTCGGATGTCATGTCTGTTTAGGCTGATAAGTCGATAGTGCAGGAATCATTTTAAAGCACTGTAAAAATTGTTTACTATCTATGTACTTCAGTGCATCTAAAGGTTCACCAGTGGAAGGCTCTCCTCAAATTTCAAAATAATGAGAATATGACGTCTAAATACACATTGTTTGCGTGTTTTCTGCTTACCCTTCGCCTTAAGCCACGTATATCTCGACCTAGCGATACGTCATATTTAACGTAACGGGGTATGTGTGTACGTTAGGGAGGATATCTGCTGTCGCCGTCTCGGCAATTTTGAGGGTAGGGACCTGTCTACTCTCTGGCTCCGCGTAGATTTAGAGGACCGCGTCCAGATCTATGCGTGTGTCTACAGGTCCCATAGTGGTAACGCAGAAACGGATCACCTCGTGGGCTGCGTTCAAGCGGCATTTGATGACGTACTTGCACAGATCGCCTCCGCTGAAATCGTAGTCTTGAGTGATTTCAACGGGCACAATGCCGAATGGCTTGGATCACGTACCACAGATTACGTAGTGCGATATGTGCATAATTTTGCATTGGCGTATGGTCTGTCCCAATTGGTTGAATCGCCAACGCGGCTCCCGGATGTGGATAGCCACATGCCGTCCTTAATAGATCTTCTGCTGACTACACATCCCGATAGTTACCAGGTCTTTGTAGACGCCCCTCTCTGAACGTTCGACCATTGCCTGGTCAGGAGTGCCTATCCGACGTCCACGTCGCAGACCACCAGCGACCCGCAGTGTTTGGCACTAAAAGTCAGCAGAATAGGATAGGATGCGTTCCTTTTTTGCATGCTACTCTTGGGGCAAGGTTTGTTTCTCTTCCGATGATTCTAGTGCCTGCACCGTTGCAGTAGCCGATGTGATACTACAGGGCATGGATATTTTTATTCCAAACTCTGTAGTACCCATAACGAATCGAATGAGTTATCGCTCATATTTTTTGAACCTCTATTCGAGCATTCACTTGACTTTGTTGGCTTGTTTTAACTTCGTCACAAAATAATCGTTATTTGAGATTTAACAATTTCTTCACTCTATGGAGGCTTGTTTATTATTTTAATAGGAGCTTTAATATTATTGTCTTTTGAATTAAAATAAATGGCTTTACTGAAAAAACGTTGATAACACACGCCAATTATCGCAAGTACAATGCAAATATTATACAACATAACAAAACAAAGCATTTTAAAACATTTTGATAAGACAGTTGATGATTTTATCTAGGCATTATATTTTAAATCTTCTATTTAACATCGCTCTACCCTGCGGTATTTGGCTATCATATACAAAAATGCACTAACAAAAAACACTTCAGCCTTACAATATGAGAATAGATATTTATATTATAAAGAGAAATATAACTGGCATAATGCAAGTTTGATTTATGAGGTCGACGCCCCTCTCGGAACATCCGACCTTGGCCTGGTCAGGAGTGTAGTGCCTATCCGATGCTCACGACGCAGGCCACCAGCGACCTGCCACCTTTGGCACTACAAGTCAGCAGATTGGGATAGGATACGTTCCTTTTTTCGTTTGTCGTTGCAGTAGCCAATGTGATATTGCAAGGCATAGATATTTTATTCCAAGCTCTGCATGCAAATAACAGGCGTATCGGACCTGGGTTGCGATGTTGGGCACAAAAGATCCGAATCGTCGCCAAAATCGGCGAGCAGCTTTCTAGTTACCCGACTGGAACACGCAGCTATGGGCGTTCTCAAGAGCTGCTCTAGGTAACTTCAACCAGCCATCCTGCCACTGCTGCACATGAGGAATAACACCCTGGCCTATTCAGCAAAAGAGAAAGCCAATCTTCCGTGCGCTCTTTTTGCCTCCAACTCGACTCTTGACGACAACGGAAAAACACCGCCGACCATTCCGCCGTGTCAGAGCTCTATGTCTGAAGTACAGTTTAGACAGAAAAATGTTTCGTTACAAGCTCTGTTTTCGTTGGACGTAAAGAAGTCGAGCGGGCCGGATGGCATTTCTCCCATCGTGCCTAGAACATGTGCTCCTGAGTTGACGCGGGTGCTATAAAGGCTAGTAAGCGTTAACAGATGGTGCTTTTTGAATAGTGGTCATGATTTTAGAGGACTGACATTGCATAGAGCCCTTATACGCTTCTTTTGTGACAGGAAAACGTAAGAAATATTAGATTAGCATTATTATCACACATAATTATGAAAGAATACATAAATAATTTGAAGAATATAGATATTTCCCGCAGAAATAGATGTTTTTCCAGTTTGCCATTAATAGTTTGCCCATAATTACCCTAACCAAAGAAGACGTAATCGTACAATTACCCAAATAAGAATTCATAGCTGAACTCTCGTTACTTGACATAAAAGTTACAATGTAGTTACAAAGTAGCTGACCAAACATGGTTCAAGGTTCATAAGTATCGAATGACAGATAACATTCAACAAGTAAATAAATGAAGCGATAAAAATTGATAGGTGACAAAACATTAATTAACCTATTTTTATCGCTTTTTTTGTTCTATTTTAATTATTCAAGTAACGAGTTTAGAGGTAATTAGACACCAGCTCTAGAAAGTAGCATAAGTAACAAAAGTAAATATCACACTCTAGGCAAAATATAACTATCCTAGTGACTATGGCACTTTTTCATTATTAAGAAATAGATGTGAGATTATGAATTGATGATAAATATTCATTAATATAGTTGCTGTATCTCACAAGCTGCTGGAAGCGTCAATCAAATCAACCGTCGACCTAATTTTAATAGAGGCAAAGGTTGGGCTCTACCACCTACTTGGAAACCCGGTCTATTAAACTCATCTCGCAATAAGACCCATAGTGCCGATGATCACGTCGTGGACATTGTTAGTACATTTTGTGCACCCGTGGACACCAATAGTGACATAGTGTCAGTCATCACCACCGGCGCACCCCGCGCCTATCGACCTTTCCAGCTCCGCATTTCGAGCACAAATCCGCAGTAAGAGACGGGACGTTACCGCGAACCCACTACAGTCACCTTGATGAAGGAGCTCCGAGTGGTCCGTAACTAGTCGGTACCCACACCGATAAACCGTGAGTAAAGCTGTATTAATAAATAAGTTAACAATCTCGCGAAAGTTTTAATAATTTAATTGATAATAAATACTTGCATACTTTCATTGCAAACTCCTCAAAAGAAAACAATATAAAACGTTTTTGTGCTTTTACAAATAACAAATACGGCAGAATTACTGTTCCGCAACATAATATCACTTTTGCCGTCAAACTTTAAACGTAGTTTATATACGTTATATATACCCTGTATACGATTAATTCTACTCGTATTTCAGATCTGCTTATTCAACCCCTGTAGAATTTACTAAGATAAACATAAATTTTGCTGATTAGGATATTTTGGCATATTATGATTATGATTTCTGACGCCAAAGTTTCAGAAAAAAATAAAACTTTAAATAAAAATAAGCCAGCTGGACGTAACGCCATTACCCCGACGGTTCCGATGTATGAAAAATCATTGTGTGAACAAGGTTAGCTACGTAATAGCCTTTCTATTTATCAAATCATTAACCACAGGTGATACCCCAGACAACTTTGCTCATATTTGAATTTGAATTTAAGCCATTTTTCTCTGAACAACAGCAAAGGTTTGTGAGAAAAAGGTTTACGAAAAACTCACTGGTTTATAAAAACTATTAATATACCACACGGATTTTTCGATGGATCCTTCGATATGGTTGATCATAGTATTGTATTACGCAAAATACGGAATTCATGATATTTTGCTTAGATGAATATCTTCATAACTTGAAAAACACTAAGTAAGCTAATTGCGGCCAAATGCATCTGTGAAGGGAAATATTCTAGTACTAGAGTTGATCAGGGATCACATCTGAGACCTTTATTCTTTGATAAAATGATCTAGGCACGAAAGTGAACTGTACATATTTGCTGTACGCTAATGATTTATCTTAATATTGTTGATATAAAGGACTTTAGGCACATTTTTACTCGCACGGCTTGAAAGTGTCCTAAATATTTTTTTAAAAATATTATCTTACAGGTAAGGGATAGGCAGGGTATTCTATAACTATCAGAAGAGGCAGGCTAAATTCAAAACTTTATCTTTGGAGGACAAAAGAAGGATGTATCATTACTTGACTATTTAATAAGGTCAACAAATTTCAACATTCATTCGTCTTATTTCGTTCAAACATTAAATTTTAAAATTGTGCACCTTAAGAACTCAAAGGACATTTTCTCTGTTAGTGTACAAATATATGTACATCATTTTTGTATTTTTAATGAACATAGATAAAAAACACCGTTGAATTTTAGCAAAATACAAGTATTGTGTTAAAAAATTGTTAAAAGATTCGTTCAATTTTTAATATTGTCAATAATTTTGAATTTTTTGATATGATTTGTTATAACACAGTAGCGCACTAATAATTAATGAACTATAATATAAATATTGTAAAGGTACAGTACATAACTAAACAAATATATACAGTATATACCTAAACAAATATATCGCTCAATGCAAAGTTCGGGCAGCTTTATTCCAGCCAAAGTGAGATATAATATTTTTCAACAAACCCCCATTGACGTACTATAAACAATTAAACTCCCAATCGCTTATTAAATGGTCGTCAAAAATGTCCGAGCGGCGTTGTATATATGTATACATTAAACTTATACAGACAACGTTTCATCAGATAAAGATTCGTAGCACTAATAGTCAAAGCCTATTATTTATTTTATTTATTTATTTATAAAGGCTTACCAACTAAATACAATTTATTAACTTATGCACTAAGAATTAAACAAATATAATAAAATAGTTTAAATGTACTTAAATTATAGGTAGGCACAACATTACTATAAGAAATACATGTGATATTTTAAAATCTAGAATCTATAAATTTTGGAGAGCAATATAAATTTGTTTTTTAAAATTAAGAAAGTTTGAAAAGAAGATATCAGTGTTTTCATCTATATAAAAAATACAATTATATAATTGTAACATTAGCTGTAGAGGAGAGTTTAAGCCATAATTACTGTGGTGGAATTTAATGTGCATTGGGGAAAAAGTACTAAGCCGACAATTGATTTGTGATAAAAGCGAAGGACAGTCCATATCATAGCTTAAAAGTTTATGTAAACACAGCAATTGTGAAGCATTTCTACGTATTCGCAGAGACCTCATTTGAAATCTATTCTCATAGCTATCATTACGGATATATTTATTTGCAACAAAACTTAACTTTGAAAGAAACTTTTTTTGTACAGATTCTATTCGTGATATATATTTTTTGTTATAGGGGCACCACACAGCTGAGCTATATTCTAGATTAGATCTGACAACAGAGTTGAAAAGTATCTTGAGTGGTTAAATACTTCTAAAATCTTTCGTATTACGGAAAATAAAACCTAGCATTTTAAAACTCTTACGAACAATGTGATCTATATGTTTGTTAAATCTTAGTTCACTATCTAATATAATGCCTAAATCTTTAAAATATTTTTTTTTCAGCAATGTACACGTCATTTACCTTGTAACTAGTTTTAAGTTTAATATGTTTTCTGGAAAATTTTAAAAAGTTGCATTTGCCTTCGTTCAGTTCCATACTATTATTTTGACACCATAAGTAGATATAGTCGATATCATCTTGAAGCATTTTTTGGTCCTCAAAACATTTTACCGTCCTGTATAATTTTAGGTCATCTGTGTATAGTTCATATTCTGATTTTATTAATTTAGTGATATCATTTATGTATAAGGTAAATAATAAGGGGCCTAAGTGTGAGCCTTGTGGTACCCTGGATAGCTGATAAAAATCCCGAGAATGATAACCACTAACCTTAACCATAAGTGGTCGAGAAGCCAAATAAGATGTTAACCATGTCAGTAATTCATCCGATATGCCATAGATGTCCCTAAGTTTCTTTATTAGTAGGAAATGGTCCACTTTATCGAATGCTTTACTGAAGTCGGTATAAATGACGTCAACTTCATGATTATTACTCATTTCATTTATAATTCTATTAGTGAACTTTAACAAGTTTGACGTCGTAGATCTTTTTTTTATAAAGCCATGTTGTTTGTCAGATAAAAGGTGCTTAGTTTGCCAAAACAAGTGAGGATATAAAATTGATTCAAAGATCTTTGCAGGAGTTGATAAAATAGTTATCGGTCTATAATTAACAACATCACATTTATTACCTTTTTTAAAAATAGGCACTATTATGCCTTTCTTCCATTCCCTCGGAAATAACCCGTTACTTATTGAGGCGTTATAGATGTAACTTAGTGGATATGACAATTCTTTAGCACAGTTCTTATAAAATATTGGAGGAATTTCATCGCATCCTGCACCTTTATTTTTATTGAGTGATTTTAACTTCAGTTCAACGTCCTTTACCGTAAAAATTGCGTGTTTTGATTAGTGTTTGATTTATTTACTGACTCCGTGTTATTTGTATGAAGTGGCTTATTATAAACCGAAGAGAAATAATCCGCAAATAGATTACTAATTTCGAAACCTCCATTGGCTGAATTATGATGTAACTGCATCGTGGATGGAATGGTACTAGTGTTGTTACGTTTAGATTTGATATATGTCCAGAAAGATTTAGGGTTGCTTTTAATGTTTTCTTGTATTTTTTCAATATAGCCCGAATAAGATTTATCTATAATTTTACGTGTTCTTTCTTTTAAAATATTGTATTGTATTTTGTCCATTTCATTATTATATTTTTTATAACGTATTCGATATTTTTCTTTTTCATTCAATACTTGTATAAGTTTATTATTGAACCAAGGAGGGTGATTATTATTTCGTTTGTATTTTTTAGGAATATGTTGTTTAATCAGGTCTTTTAAAATTGTGTAGTATTCGAAAACCATGTCATCGACATCTTGACATGTACCTAAAATATCTGACCAATTAATTGAAGATAGTGTCTGTTTTATCGCTTCGTAATTACCATTATAAAAATTAAATATCTTGTTTACTGGTTCCCCATTTTCTTTTAAATAACTGTAACGCATAAAGTTCAAAGAGATATTTAAAGGTGGATGATATTTATCGGTACTCGCGATAGGTTCCGAAGATTCACAGACTGTCACATCCTCCATATTTGATAGTACTAAGTCCAATATTCTGTTTTTGCAATTGATCACAGCGTTAAATTGCATGCTATTACAAAGAGCCATAAAATCTATAAATGAGATGCCTATGGAACTATCAGGAGCCGTAGGTGTTAAAAACTTATTATTATATTCTCTTGTCCAAATATTATTGTATACGCTATTTATTGTATACGCTCGAAACTCATTGACTATGGTGCAAAATGTGCGAAAGAAACGCATATTTCATTGCCTATCTTATTTTTTTTGGCAACTGAAATGTCATTATTAAGAAAAATTATTAAAAACGGCAAAATTTGTTAATGTAAAGGGGTACTTACATGAAATACGACACTCCATTCTTCTTAAGTTTGGAAATGCTGTTATTTCGACAGTTTTTCACTGAACACTGTAATTGCGTGGCGTTGTATTCAAAGCGCGGTCAAAACACAACTGAACGAAACTCTGCCTAACAGACGGGTAGGCAGAGTTTTGTCTTAGACAATTTTTGAGCGTGATTGTAAGTCTAGTTGTTGATTGTACGTCAGTGGAAACCATGTGGTGCCAGCTGGCAACCTCGCACAGCATGTATGCAGCAGCGTTGCCAAACATGTTCTGCGCGACTCGTTGCGCGACAAATGTTGCTTGATAAGACTTAGGCATAAAATTTAAGGTGGATTGTAAATTGATGTAATTTTTGATACAAAAAACCCTATCTTACATACATCTACCATGTACAATGTACATTCCATCACACATGACACGTTGTTTGTCCGCGATGGACTCCTAAACTAATTAACGGATTTTAATGGGGATTACTTCATGGAGTGCAGTTTGGTCCAACTTGAGAGATAGGATAGTTTTTATTTCGATTTGAGACCCATAATTATTTTTATTTTCAATATTTGTTTTGTATGGACATATTTTCTATGAGAGAATTTAGTGACGCACGGTTTCCACAGTTCTGCTGTGAAACAATTTCATTATAACATTATACAGGGATCATTTTTACGAAATAATTCTTGATGTTTTGAAATATTATTGACAATTTCCTATAAAACAGTATCTAAAGAACAACGTCTGTCGGGGCAGCTAGTAAGATATAAAACTAAGTAGTTTTGAAATAATTTCATAAAATAAACATGTTCATAATATAGACACACAAATAGTAAGAAAAGAGGACATATTTGAATTCACGATCTTAGTTTTTCATTAATTGTTGTTATTACTCAATATAATAATGTTTTCAGCTGTTCAACTATTTTACGCTCAAAGATAATTAAAGAGTAATTAAGTACACACGGAATGTCTATTTAACCTATTGTAAATAACGCGTCAAAGAATATAACACTTATCAAGATCAGCTGAGCTTATAGCTAATAGCTATAATTACTTTAATTGCACATAGCGTTACGTAAGTAATGTTATATCGGTTCTATAATTCATGCTCTGTGGAAACTTTATATAAATACTTCTTTTAATACAGTTATAACTTCTGGCCTATACAATGATGAATATCGATATTATTTCCAGAACACCACTAGTTTTTAGTTACCAAAAGATCGTTAGTAAGGTTAGATTTATTTTTACTAACAGTAACATAATTACATATTACATTTAACTATAAACTTTTCACAAATATTGCCTAATATTATGGATCCATAACACACGATAATACCCCAATAATAAAGCAATCTTGGGAAGACAAAAGTCAAAACTATTCAGCAAAGAGGATGTAAATACTACGTAATAAGCGGCGGGACTGCCTAAGTAAAAATTGAAATTTAGTTTAGTATGAAACGTGCAGTTATTTGACATACTTAAGTTTAAAATAGGAGTAACAACAGTATAGCGATTGGCGAAGAAGTATAATCCGGATAAGTTTGAAAGCAAACAGTTGCTTAAAACGTAGTTAATTTAGGCCAGGGGTGCTCAAAATTGTTAGACTACGATCGATCGGCTCTGAGAGGCTTCAAGTATGTGTGATGAAGAATTGTCGTCTAGGTAGAGTGTCACGATGACAAAGATATAATTTTTGCGCAAAATATGCATTTTTTTAGTCAAGGTAAGTGTAGGTCTGCTCTTAAATGTCAATGAAAAATCTCATAATTATTATTCAAAATTGCGAGATTATTGGTTCTTACAAAACAAACGCGTTCTAAAGTTCTAAGCTTAACTAAAGAGCGACTTTGGATGTTGAATTTGCATGACACTGCATGTCCTAAGCATACTTTTCATAAGATGATACGTAATTACCGATTTTAGTTTATCATACCGCATATTTTCTCGAGATCGACTAAAAAAGCACTCGCGATCTACCAGTCGATACCGATCGACCGTTTGAGCACCCCTGATTTAGGCCATCTTATTGTCATTGTCATTCTATGACTGCACTTCTACACACATTCTATCACTATAAAATTGTTATCAAAACATTGTAAGTAAAATTCATTTATTGTGATCCTTGCGCTTCATGCTTGCTGCATAGAGATTTTGCTGCTGAGAGAGAGAGAGCTTTAATCCCAAGTCACCGCGTTGTGTTATATCAACTCAATTTTTTTTATCTGTAAATCATTTACAGTACTAAATCCACATTCAACTAAATTAATTTGAAGATGGAAACGGTAGTAAAAGTTTTCTTGCACATTCTTGGAATTGGCCTTTTTTGTTAAATTTGTCGCGGATTGCATTTAAAATCAAGCATTGCATTTAAATAGCCCAAAGCTAAAGGGTTTAAGTCTTATCCACTGCATTTTTAAATTGCCCCCTTTATTATCTAATTACCCCTCTGTGGGGCGGCGGCGGCGTTGGGAAGTACTGGTCTAGACGAAGCTAGCGGCTTTGTGCAGACTTTTGCTTGGTACCGACTTCAACCGATATGGCTTTAATATTTATATATAATATGATATTTAATAATAATATATAGATAATTTATCTAAATGAAAACTCCTACAAAGCCGTACACAAACTATAATTACTTAGTCTGCTAAAACTATAAATATTTTTTGCAATTGAGCAACATTTTAACTGACAAATTGTAACTAACAAATCTTTTTGACTTTGCTAGATTGTTCTATAATGTTATTTAAAATTATTCACTTCATTTCACGGTCAATTTACTAGTAGATGTTCTTGGAATGTAACAATTAAAATAAGTAGCTATTACCGATGAATGAGAAATATTATTTATATGACTGATTCTATGGTTTCACATGATAACTACATATTACATTTTACAAATGTCGCTACAGCTGTAAAAACTTAATATATTCGTTAACAAATTCGTTTTTGAAGTGCTCAATCAGTGAGTCAATCTATACTCAAACGTATTGACTTACAATATGCCAAACTTAGCAATACTTAGTCTTAGGCCATAAATAAATACTGTTACAATTAAAAATAAACAAAATATTACATTTGAATTTGGAATTATCATTCTTAAAATTATGATTGTTCATAAATTTTTCTCATTTTGCCGCCAATACATTGTACAATATTTTGCGATATTAAAATAGAGAGGGGTGATAAAGAGAACCGAATCGCTGTGATTGCGTTACACAAAGTAGGTATAGAGCCAAATGCAATTTTTACAACTCTCCATACGCTTGGTATTAGTAAAATGTATGTGTACCGGGCTATTAATAGGTACAATGAGTACGAAAAAGGTGGTCAAAGCAGTAAGGGAAAGAATTCAAAGAAATCGTGTCCGAAAGCAAAAGATTTTATATCGGGAGATGAAGATAGCACCTAGAACCACTTCGCGTATTTTAAAAGATGACTTAGGACTTGCAGCCCATAAGATACGTACTGGTCATTTCTTAACCGATAATTTAATTAAGAATAGGGTGGTAAATTCGAAACAACTACTGAAGCGGTACGCAAAGGGACGTCACAGAAAAATCTTGTTTACGGATGAGAAAATGTTTACAATTGAGAAACATTTTAACAAAAGATCACACAATCGTTCTCTGCACCCTCGAGAAACTCGGACACGATATCCATATTGCTGAAATCATAATTTTGTGCGGCGGCCATCTTGGATTTCAAAAATGATCACACAATCGTTCTCTGCACCCTCGAGAACCTCGGACACGATATCCATATTGCTGAAATCAAAATTTTGTGCGGCGGCCATCTTGGATTTCAAATATGATCACACAATCGTTCTCTGCACCCTCGAGAACCTCGGACACGATATCCATATTGCTGAAATCATAAATTTGTGCGGCGGCCATCTTGGATTTCAAAAATGGTCACAAAATCGTTATCTGCACCCTCGAGAACTTGGACACGATATCCATATTGCTGAAATCATAATTTTGTGCGGCGGCCATCTTGGATTTCAAATATGATCACACAATCGTCCTCTGCACCCTCGAGAACCTCGGACACGACTTCCATATTGCTGAAATCATAATTATGAGCGGCGGCCATCTTTGAATTCAAAAATAATCACAGAATCGTTCTCTGCGGCCTCGAGAACCTCGGACTCGATATCCATATTGCTGAAATCATAATTTTGTGTGGCGGCCATCTTTGAATTCAAAAATGATCACAGAATCGTTCTCTGCACCCTCGAGATCCTCGGACACGATATCCATATTGCTGAAATCATAATTTTGTGCGGCGGCCATCTTGGATTTCAAATATGATCACACAATCGGTCTCTGCACCCTCGAAAACCTTGGACACGATATCCATATTGCTGAAATCATAATTTTGTGCGGCGGCCATCTTGGATTTCAAATATGATCACACAATCGGTCTCTGCACCCTCGAGAACCTCGGACACGATATCCATATTGCTGAAATCATAAATTTGTGCGGCGGCCATCTTTGAATACAAAAATGATCACAGAATCGTTCTCTGCACCCTCAAGAACCTCGGACACGATATCCATATTGCTGAAACCATAATTTTGTGCGGTGGCCATCTTGGATTTCAAATATGATCACACAATCGTTCTCTGCACCCTCGAGAACCTCGGACACGATATCCATATTGCTGAAATCATAAATTTGTGCGGCGGCCATCTTGGATTTCAAAAATGGTCACAAAATCGTTATCTGCACCCTCGAGAACCTTGGACACGATATCCATATTGCTGAAATCATAATTTTGTGTGGCGGCCATCTTGGATTTCAAAAATGATCACAAAATCGTTCTCTGCACCCTCGAGAACCTCGGACACGATATCCATATTGCTGAAATCATAATAATGAGCGGCGGCCATCTTCGAATTCAAAAATGATCACAAAATCGTTATCTGCACCCTCGAGAACCTTGGACACGATATCCATATTGATGAAATCATAATTATGAGCGGCGGCCATCTTAGAATTCCAAAATAATCACAGAATCGTTCTCTGCACCCTCGAGAACGTCGGACACGATATCCATATTGCTGAAATCATAATTTTGTGCGGCGGCCATCTTGGATTTCAAATATGATCACACAATCGTCCTCTGCACCCTCGAGAACCCCGGACACGATATCCATATTGCTGAAATCATAATTATGAGCGGCGGCCATCTTTGAATTCAAAAATGATCACAGAATCGTTCTCTGCACCCTCGAGATCAGCGGACACGATATCCATATTGCTGAAATCATAATTTTGTGTGGCGGCCATCTTTGAATTCAAAAATAATCACAGAATCGTTCTCTGCACCCTCGAGAACGTCGGACACGATATCCATATTGCTGAAATCATAATTTTGTGCGGCGGCCATCTTGGATTTCAAATATGATCACACAATCGGTCTCTGCACCCTCGAGAACCTTGGACACGATATCCATATTGCTGAAATCATAATTTTGTGCGGCGGCCATCTTGGATTTCAAATATGATCACACAATCGGTCTCTGCACCCTCGAGAACCTCGGACACGATATCCATATTGCTGAAATCATAAATTTGTGCGGCGGCCCTCTTGGATTTCAAAAATGATCACAAAATCGTTCTCTGCACCCTCGAGAACCTCGGACACGACTTCCATATTGCTGAAATCATAATTATGAGCGGCGGCCATCTTTGAATTCAAAAATAATCACAGAATCGTTCTCTGCGGCCTCGAGAACCTCGGACTCGATATCCATATTGCTGAAATCATAATTTTGTGTGGCGGCCATCTTGGATTTCAAAAATGATCACAAAATCGTTATCTGCACCCTCGAGAACCTTGGACACGATATCCATATTGCTGAAATCATAATTATGAGTGGGGGCCATCTTTGAATTCAAAAATAATCACAGAATCGTTCTCTGCACCCTCGAGAACGTCGGACACGCTATCCATATTGCTGAAATCATAATTTTATGCGGCGGCCATCTTGGATTTCAAATATGATCACACAATCGTTCTCTGCACCCTCGAGAACCTCGGACACGATATCCATATTGCTGAAATCATAATTATGAGCGGCGGCCATCTTTGAATTCAAAAATGATCACACAATCGGTCTCTGCACCCTCGAGAACCTCGGACACGATATCCATATTGCTGAAATCATAAATTTGTGCGGCGGCCCTCTTGGATTTCAAAAATGATCACAAAATCGTTCTCTGCACCCTCGAGAACCTCGGACACGACTTCCATATTGCTGAAATCATAATTATGAGCGGCGGCCATCTTTGAATTCAAAAGTAATCACAGAATCGTTCTCTGCGGCCTCGAGAACCTCGGACACGATATCCATATTGCTGAAATCATAATTATGAGCGGCGGCCATCTTCGAATTCAAAAATAATCACAGAATCGTTCTCTGCACCCTCGAGAACGTCGGACACGATATCCATATTGCTGAAATCATAATTTTGTGTGGCGGCCATCTTGGATTTGAAATATGATCACACAATCGTCCTCTGCACCCTCGAGAACCCCGGAGACGATATCCATATTGGTGAAATCATCATTTTGTGCGGCGGCCATCTTTGAATTCAAAAATGATCACAAAATCGTTATCTGCACCCTCGAGAACCTTGGACACGAAATCCATATTGATGAAATCATAATTATGAGCGGCGGCCATCTTAGAATTCCAAAATAATCACAGAATCGTTCTCTGTACCCTCGAGAACGTCGGACACGATATCCATATTGCTGAAATCATAATTTTGTGCGGCGGCCATCTTGGATTTCAAATATGATCACACAATCGTCCTCTGCACCCTCGAGAACCCCGGACACGATATCCATATTGCTGAAATCATAATTATGAGCGGCGGCCATCTTTGAATTCAAAAATGATCACAGAATCGTTCTCTGCACCCTCGAGATCCTCGGACACGATATCCATATTGCTGAAATCATAATTTTGTGTGGCGGCCATCTTTGAATTCAAAAATAATCACAGAATCGTTCTCTGCACCCTCGAGAACGTCGGACACGATATCCATATTGCTGAAATCATAATTTTGTGCGGCGGCCATCTTGGATTTCAAATATGATCACACAATCGGTCTCTGCACCCTCGAGAACCTTGGACACGATATCCATATTGCTGAAATCATAATTTTGTGCGGCGGCCATCTTGGATTTCAAATATGATCACACAATCGGTCTCTGCACCCTCGAGAACCTCGGACACGATATCCATATTGCTGAAATCATAAATTTGTGCGGCGGCCCTCTTGGATTTCAAAAATGATCACAAAATCGTTCTCTGCACCCTCGAGAACCTCGGACACGACTTCCATATTGCTGAAATCATAATTATGGGCGGCGGCCATCTTTGAATTCAAAAATAATCACAGAATCGTTCTCTGCGGCCTCGAGAACCTCGGACTCGATATCCATATTGCTGAAATCATAATTTTGTGTGGCGGCCATCTTGGATTTCAAAAATGATCACAAAATCGTTATCTGCACCCTCGAGAACCTTGGACACGATATCCATATTGCTGAATTCATAATTATGAGTGGCGGCCATCTTTGAATTCAAAAATAATCACAGAATCGTTCTCTGCACGCTCGAGAACGTCGGACACGCTATCCATATTGCTGAAATCATAATTTTATGCGGCGGCCATCTTGGATTTCAAACATGATCACACAATCGTTCTCTGCACCCTCGAGAACCTCGGACACGATATCCATATTGCTGAAATCATAATTTTGTGCGGCGGCTATCTTGGATTTCAAAAATGATCACAAAATCGTTCTCTGCACCCTCGAGAACCTCGGACACGATATCCATATTGCTGAAATCATAATTTAAGCGGCAGCCATCTTGGATTTCAAACATGATCACAAAATCGTTATTTTCCCCCTTGAAAACCTTAGACACGATATCCATATTGCTGAAATCATAATTATGAGCGGCGGCCATCTTTGAATTCAAAAATAATCACAGAATCGTTCTCTGCACCCTCGAGAACGTCGGACACGATATCCATATTGCTCAAATCATAATTTTGTGCGGCGGCCATCTTGGATTTCAAATATGATCACACAATCGTTCTCTGCACCCTCGAGAACCTCGGACACGAAATCCATATTACTGAAATCATAATTTTGTGCGGCGGCCATCTTGGATTTCAAAAATGATCACAAAATCGTTCTCTGCACACTCGAGAACCTCGGACACGATATCCATATTGCTGAAATCATAATTATGAGCGGCGGCCATCTTTGAATTCAAAAATAATCACAGAATCGTTCTCTGCACCCTCGAGAACGTCGGACACGATATCCATATTGCTGAAATCATAATTTGGGCGGCGGCCATCTTGGATTTCAAATATGATCACACAATCGTTCTCTGCACCCTCGAGAACCTCGGACACGATATCCATATTGCTGAAATCATAATTTTGTGCGGCGGCCATCTTGGATTTCAAAAATGATCACAAAATCGTTCTCTGTACCCTCGAGAACCTCGGACACGATATCCATATTGCTGAAATCATAATTATGAGCGGCGGCCATCTTTGAATTCAAAAATAATCACAGAATCGTTCTCTGCACCCTCGAGAACCTCGGACACGATATCCATATTGCTGAAATCATAATTTTGTGCGGCGGCCATCTTGGATTTCAAATATGATCACACAATCGTTCTCTGCACCCTCGAGAACCTCGGACACGATATCCATATTGCTGAAATCATAATTTTGTGCGGAGGCCATCTTGGATTTCAAAAATGATCCCAAAATCGTTCTCTTCACCCTCGAGAAACTCGGACACGATATCCATATTGCTGAAATCATAATTTTGTGCAGCGGCCATCTTGGATTTCAAAAATGATCACAAAATCGTTCTCTGCACCCTCGAGAACCTCGGACACGATATCCATATTGCTGAAATCATAATTATGAGCGGCGGCCATCTTTGAATTCAAAAATAATCACAGAATCGTTCTCTGCACCCTCGAGAACGTCGGACACGATATCCATATTGCTGAAATCATAATTTTATGCGGCGGCCATCTTGGATTTCAAATATGATCACACAATCGTTCTCTGCACCCTCGAGAACCTCGAACACGATATCCATATTGCTGAAATCATTATTTAGTGCGGCGGCCATCTTGGATTTCAAAAATGATCACAAAATCGTTCTCTGCACCCTCGAGAACCTCGGACACGATATCCATATTGCTGAAATCATAATTTTGTGCGGCGGCCATCTTGGATTTCAAACATGATCACAAAATCGTTATCTTCACCCTCGAGAACCTTGGACACGATATCCATATTGCTGAAATCATAATTATGAGCGGCGGCCATCTTTGAATTCAAAAATAATCACAGAATCGTTCTCTGCACCCTCGAGAACCTCGGACACGACTTCCATATTGCTGAAATCATAATTATGAGCGGTGGCCATCTTTGAATTCATAAATAATCACAGAATCGTTCTCTGCGGCCTCGAGAACCTCGGACTCGATATCCATATTGCTGAAATCATAATTTTGTGTGGCGGCCATCTTGGATTTCGAAAATGATCACAAAATCGTTATCTGCACCCTCGAGAACCTTGGACACGATATCCATATTGCTGAAATCATAATTATGAGCGGCGGCCATCTTTGAATTCAAAAATAATCACAGAATCGTTCTCTGCACCCTCGAGAACGTCGGACACGATATCCATATTGCTGAAATCATAATTTTGTGCGGCGGCCATCTTGGATTTCAAATATGATCACACAATCGTTCTCTGCACCCTCGAGAACCTCGGACACGATATCCATATTGCTGAAATAATAATTTGGGCGGCGGCCATCTTGGATTTCAAATATGATCACACAATCGTTCTCTGCACCCTCGAGAACCTCGGACACGATATCCATATTGCTGAAATCATAATTTTGTGCGGCGGCCATCTTGGATTTCAAAAATGATCACAAAATCGTTCTCTGTACCCTCGAGAACCTCGGACACGATATCCATATTGCTGAAATCATAATTATGAGCGGCGGCCATCTTTGAATTCAAAAATAATCACAGAATCGTTCTCTGCACCCTCGAGAACCTCGGACACGATATCCATATTGCTGAAATCATAATTTTGTGCGGCGGCCATCTTGGATTTCAAATATGTTCACACAATCGTTCTCTGCACCCTCGAGAACCTCGGACACGATATCCATATTGCTGAAATAATAATTTGGGCGGCGGCCATCTTGGATTTCAAATATGATCACACAATCGTTCTCTGCACCCTCGAGAACCTCGGACACGATATCCATATTGCTGAAATCATAATTTTGTGCGGCGGCCATCTTGGATTTCAAAAATGATCACAAAATCGTTCTCTGTACCCTCGAGAACCTCGGACACGATATCCATATTGCTGAAATCATAATTATGAGCGGCGGCCATCTTTGAATTCAAAAATAATCACAGAATCGTTCTCTGCACCCTCGAGAACCTCGGACACGATATCCATATTGCTGAAATCATAATTTTGTGCGGCGGCCATCTTGGATTTCAAATATGATCACACAATCGTTCTCTGCACCCTCGAGAACCTCGGACACGATATCCATATTGCTGAAATCATAATTTTGTGCGGAGGCCATCTTGGATTTCAAAAATGATCCCAAAATCGTTCTCTTCACCCTCGAGAAACTCGGACACGATATCCATATTGCTGAAATCATAATTTTGTGCAGCGGCCATCTTGGATTTCAAAAATGATCACAAAATCGTTCTCTGCACCCTCGAGAACCTCGGACACGATATCCATATTGCTGAAATCATAATTATGAGCGGCGGCCATCTTTGAATTCAAAAATAATCACAGAATCGTTCTCTGCACCCTCGAGAACGTCGGACACGATATCCATATTGCTGAAATCATAATTTTATGCGGCGGCCATCTTGGATTTCAAATATGATCACACAATCGTTCTCTGCACCCTCGAGAACCTCGAACACGATATCCATATTGCTGAAATCATTATTTAGTGCGGCGGCCATCTTGGATTTCAAAAATGATCACAAAATCGTTCTCTGCACCCTCGAGAACCTCGGACACGATATCCATATTGCTGAAATCATAATTTTGTGCGGCGGCCATCTTGGATTTCAAACATGATCACAAAATCGTTATCTTCACCCTCGAGAACCTTGGACACGATATCCATATTGCTGAAATCATAATTATGAGCGGCGGCCATCTTTGAATTCAAAAATAATCACAGAATCGTTCTCTGCACCCTCGAGAACCTCGGACACGACTTCCATATTGCTGAAATCATAATTATGAGCGGTGGCCATCTTTGAATTCATAAATAATCACAGAATCGTTCTCTGCGGCCTCGAGAACCTCGGACTCGATATCCATATTGCTGAAATCATAATTTTGTGTGGCGGCCATCTTGGATTTCGAAAATGATCACAAAATCGTTATCTGCACCCTCGAGAACCTTGGACACGATATCCATATTGCTGAAATCATAATTATGAGCGGCGGCCATCTTTGAATTCAAAAATAATCACAGAATCGTTCTCTGCACCCTCGAGAACGTCGGACACGCTATCCATATTGCTGAAATCATAATTTTATGCGGCGGCCATCTTGGATTTCAAATATGATCACACAATCGTTCTCTGCACCCTCGAGAACCTCGGACACGATATCCATATTGCTGAAATCATAATTTAGTGCGGCGGCCATCTTGGATTTCAAAAATGATCACAAAATCGTTCTCTGCACCCTCGAGAACCTCGGACACGATATCCATATTGCTGAAATCATAATTTTGTGCGGCGGACATCTTGGATTTCAAACATGATCACAAAATCGTTATCTTCACCCTCGAGAACCTTGGACACGATATCCATATTGCTGAAAACATAATTATGAGCGGCGGCCATCTTTGAATTCAAAAATAATCACAGAATCGTTCTCTGCACCCTCTAGAACGTCGGACACGATATCCATATTGCTCAAATCATAATTTTGTGCGGCGGCCATCTTGTATTTCAAATATGATCACACAATCGTTCTCTGCACCCTCGAGAACCTCGGACACGAAATCCATATTGCTCAAATCATAATTTTGTGCGGCGGCCATCTTGGATTTCAAATATGATCACACAATCGTTCTCTGCACCCTCGAGAACCTCGGACACGAAATCCATATTACTGAAATCATAATTTTGTGCGGCGGCCATCTTGGATTTCAAAAATGATCACAAAATCGTTCTCTGCACACTCGAGAACCTCGGACACGATATCCATATTGCTGAAATCATAATTATGAGCGGCGGCCATCTTTGAATTCAAAAATAATCACAGAATCGTTCTCTGCACCCTCGAGAACGTCGGACACGATATCCATATTGCTGAAATCATAATTTTGTGCGGCGGCCATCTTGGATTTCAAATATGATCACACAATCGTTCTCTGCACCCTCGAGAACCTCGGACACGATATCCATATTGCTGAAATAATAATTTGGGCGGCGGCCATCTTGGATTTCAAATATGATCACACAATCGTTCTCTGCACCCTCGAGAACCTCGGACACGATATCCATATTGCTGAAATCATAATTTTGTGCGGCGGCCATCTTGGATTTCAAAAATGATCACAAAATCGTTCTCTGTACCCTCGAGAACCTCGGACACGATATCCATATTGCTGAAATCATAATTATGAGCGGCGGCCATCTTTGAATTCAAAAATAATCACAGAATCGTTCTCTGCACCCTCGAGAACCTCGGACACGATATCCATATTTCTGAAATCATAATTTTGTGCGGCGGCCATCTTGGATTTCAAATATGATCACAGAATCGTTCTCTGCACCCTCGAGAACCTCGGACACGATATCCATATTGCTGAAATCATAATTTTGTGCGGAGGCCATCTTGGATTTCAAAAATGATACCAAAATCGTTCTCTACACCCTCGAGAACCTCGGACACGATATCCATATTGCTGAAATCATAATTTTGAGTAGCGGCCATCTTGGATTTCAAAAATGATCACAAAATCGTTCTCTGCACCCTCGAGAACCTCGGACACGATATCCATATTGCTGAAATCATAATTATGAGCGGCGGCCATCTTTGAATTCAAAAATAATCACAGAATCGTTCTCTGCACCCTCGAGAACGTCGGACACGATATCCATATTGCTGAAATCATAATTTTATGCGGCGGCCATCTTGGATTTCAAATATGATCACACAATCGTTCTCTGCACCCTCGAGAACCTCGGACACGATATCCATATTGCTGAAATCATAATTTAGTGCGGCGGCCATCTTGGATTTCAAAAATGATCACAAAATCGTTCTCTGCACCCTCGAGAACCTCGGACACGATATCCATATTGCTGAAATCATAATTTTGTGCGGCGGCCATCTTGGATTTCAAACATGATCACAAAATCGTTATCTTCACCCTCGAGAACCTTGGACACGATATCCATATTGCTGAAATCATAATTATGAGCGGCGGCCATCTTTGAATTCAAAAATAATCACAGAATCGTTCTCTGCACCCTCGAGAACCTCGGACACGACTTCCATATTGCTGAAATCATAATCATGAGCGGTGGCCATCTTTGAATTCATAAATAATCACAGAATCGTTCTCTGCGGCCTCGAGAACCTCGGACTCGATATCCATATTGCTGAAATCATAATTTTGTATGGCGGCCATCTAGGATTTCGAAAATGATCACAAAATCGTTATCTGCACCCTCGAGAACCTTGGACACGATATCCATATTGCTGAAATCATAATTATGAGCGGCGGCCATCTTTGAATTCAAAAATAATCACATAATCGTTCTCTGCACCCTCGAGAACGTCGGACACGCTATCCATATTGCTGAAATCATAATTTTATGCGGCGGCCATCTTGGATTTCAAATATGATCACACAATCGTTCTCTGCACCCTCGAGAACCTCGGACACGATATCCATATTGCTGAAATCATAATTTAGTGCGGCGGCCATCTTGGATTTCAAAAATGATCACAAAATCGTTCTCTGCACCCTCGAGAACCTCGGACACGATATCCATATTGCTGAAATCATAATTTTGTGCGGCGGACATCTTGGATTTCAAACATGATCACAAAATCGTTATCTTCACCCTCGAGAACCTTGGACACGATATCCATATTGCTGAAAACATAATTATGAGCGGCGGCCATCTTTGAATTCAAAAATAATCACAGAATCGTTCTCTGCACCCTCTAGAACGTCGGACACGATATCCATATTGCTCAAATCATAATTTTGTGCGGCGGCCATCTTGTATTTCAAATATGATCACACAATCGTTCTCTGCACCCTCGAGAACCTCGGACACGATATCCATATTGCTGAAATCATAATTTTGTGCGGCGGCCATCTTGGATTTCAAAAATGATCACAAAATCGTTCTCTGCACCCTCGAGAACCTCGGACACGATATCCATATTGCTGAAATCATAATTATGAGCGGCGGCCATCTTTGAATTCAAATATAATCACAGAATCGTTCTCTGCACCCTCGAGAACGTCGGACACGATATCCATATTGCTGAAATCATAATTTTGTGCGGCGGCCATCTTGGATTTCAAATATGATCACACAATCGTTCTCTGCACCCTCGAGAACCTCGGACACGATATCCATATTGCTGAAATCATAATTTTGTGCGGCGGCCATCTTGGATTTCAAATATGATCACACAATCGTTCTCTGCACCCTCGAGAACCTCGGACACGATATCCATATTGCTGAAATCATAATTTTGTGCGGCGGCCATCTTGGATTTCAAAAATGATCACAAAATCGTTCTCTGTACCCTCGAGAACCTCGGACACGATATCCATATTGCTGAAATCATAATTATGAGCGGCGGCCATCTTTGAATTCAAAAATAATCACAGAATCGTTCTCTGCACCCTCGAGAACCTCGGACACGATATCCATATTTCTGAAATCATAATTTTGTGCGGCGGCCATCTTGGATTTCAAAAATGATCCCAAAATCGTTCTCTGCACCCTCGAGAACCTCGGGCACGATATCCATATTGCTGAAATCATAATTTTGTGCGGAGGCCATCTTGGATTTCAAAAATGATACCAAAATCGTTCTCTTCACCCTCGAGAAACTCGGACACGATATCCATATTGCTGAAATCATAATTTTGAGCAGCGGCCATCTTGGATTTCAAAAATGATCACAAAATCGTTCTCTGCACCCTCGAGAACCTCGGACACGATATCCATATTGCTGAAATCATAATTATGAGCGGCGGCCATCTTTGAATTCAAAAATAATCACAGAATCGTTCTCTGCACCCTCGAGAACGTCGGACACGATATCCATATTGCTGAAATCATAATTTTATGCGGCGGCCATCTTGGATTTCAAATATGATCACACAATCGTTCTCTGCACCCTCGAGAACCTCGGACACGATATCCATATTGCTGAAATCATAATTTAGTGCGGCGGCCATCTTGGATTTCAAAAATGATCACAAAATCGTTCTCTGCACCCTCGAGAACCTCGGACACGATATCCATATTGCTGAAATCATAATTTTGTGCGGCGGACATCTTGGATTTCAAACATGATCACAAAATCGTTATCTTCACCCTCGAGAACCTTGGACACGATATCCATATTGCTGAAATCATAATTATGAGCGGCGGCCATCTTTGAATTCAAAAATAATCACAGAATCGTTCTCTGCACCCTCGAGAACCTCGGACACGACTTCCATATTGCTGAAATCATAATCATGAGCGGTGGCCATCTTTGAATTCATAAATAATCACAGAATCGTTCTCTGCGGCCTCGAGAACCTCGGACTCGATATCCATATTGCTGAAATCATAATTTTGTGTGGCGGCCATCTTGGATTTCGAAAATGATCACAAAATCGTTATCTGCACCCTCGAGAACCTTGGACACGATATCCATATTGCTGAAATCATAATTATGAGCGGCGGCCATCTTTGAATTCAAAAATAATCACATAATCGTTCTCTGCACCCTCGAGAACGTCGGACACGCTATCCATATTGCTGAAATCATAATTTTATGCGGCGGCCATCTTGGATTTCAAATATGATCACACAATCGTTCTCTGCACCCTCGAGAACCTCGGACACGATATCCATATTGCTGAAATCATAATTTAGTGCGGCGGACATCTTGGATTTCAAACATGATCACAAAATCGTTATCTTCACCCTCGAGAACCTTGGACACGATATCCATATTGCTGAAAACATAATTATGAGCGGCGGCCATCTTTGAATTCAAAAATAATCACAGAATCGTTCTCTGCACCCTCTAGAACGTCGGACACGATATCCATATTGCTGAAATCATAATTATGAGCGGCGGCCATCTTTGAATTCAAAAATAATCACATAATCGTTCTCTGCACCCTCGAGAACGTCGGACACGCTATCCATATTGCTGAAATCATAATTTTATGCGGCGGCCATCTTGGATTTCAAAAATGATCACAAAATCGTTCTCTGCACCCTCGAGAACCTCGGACACGATATCCATATTGCTGAAATCATAATTTTGTGCGGCGGACATCTTGGATTTCAAACATGATCACAAAATCGTTATCTTCACCCTCGAGAACCTTGGACACGATATCCATATTGCTGAAAACATAATTATGAGCGGCGGCCATCTTTGAATTCAAAAATAATCACAGAATCGTTCTCTGCACCCTCTAGAACGTCGGACACGATATCCATATTGCTGAAATCATAATTATGAGCGGCGGCCATCTTTGAATTCAAAAATAATCACATAATCGTTCTCTGCACCCTCGAGAACGTCGGACACGCTATCCATATTGCTGAAATCATAATTTTATGCGGCGGCCATCTTGGATTTCAAACATGATCACAAAATCGTTCTCTGCACCCTCGAGAACCTCGGACACGATATCCATATTGCTGAAATCATAATTATGAGCGGCGGACATCTTGGATTTCAAACATGATCACAAAATCGTTATCTTCACCCTCGAGAACCTTGGACACGATATCCATATTGCTGAAAACATAATTATGAGCGGCGGCCATCTTTGAATTCAAAAATAATCACAGAATCGTTCTCTGCACCCTCGAGAACCTTGGACACGATATCCATATTGCTGAAATCATAATTATGAGCGGCGGCCATCTTTGAATTCAAAAATAATCACATAATCGTTCTCTGCACCCTCGAGAACGTCGGACACGCTATCCATATTGCTGAAATCATAATTTTATGCGGCGGCCATCTTGGATTTCAAAAATGATCACAAAATCGTTCTCTGCACCCTCGAGAACCTCGGACACGATATCCATATTGCTGAAATCATAATTTTGTGCGGCGGACATCTTGGATTTCAAACATGATCACAAAATCGTTATCTTCACCCTCGAGAACCTTGGACACGATATCCATATTGCTGAAAACATAATTATGAGCGGCGGCCATCTTTGAATTCAAAAATAATCACAGAATCGTTCTCTGCACCCTCTAGAACGTCGGACACGATATCCATATTGCTGAAATCATAATTTTGTGCGGCGGCCATCTTGTATTTCAAATATGATCACACAATCGTTCTCTGCACCCTCGAGAACCTCGGACACGAAATCCATATTGCTGAAATCATAATTTTGTGCGGCGGCCATCTTGGATTTCAAAAATGATCACAAAATCGTTCTCTGCACCCTCGAGAACCTCGGACACGATATCCATATTGCTGAAATCATAATTATGAGCGGCGGCCATCTTTGAATTCAAATATAATCACAGAATCGTTCTCTGCACCCTCGAGAACGTCGGACACGATATCCATATTGCTGAAATCATAATTTTGTGCGGCGGCCATCTTGGATTTCAAATATGATCACAAAATCGTTCTCTGCACCCTCGAGAACCTCGGACACGATATCCATATTGCTGAAATCATAATTTTGTGCGGCGGCCATCTTGGATTTCAAATATGATCACACAATCGTTCTCTGCACCCTCGAGAACCTCGGACACGATATCCATATTGCTGAAATCATAATTTTGTGCGGCGGCCATCTTGGATTTCAAAAATGATCACAAAATCGTTCTCTGCACCCTCGAGAACCTCGGACACGATATCCATATTGCTGAAATCATAATTTTGTGCGGCGGCCATCTTGGATTTCAAACATGATCACAAAATCGTTATCTTCACCCTCGAGAACCTTGGACACGATATCCATATTGCTGAAATCATAATTATGAGCGGCGGCCATCTTTGAATTCAAAAATAATCACAGAATCGTTCTCTGCACCCTCTAGAACGTCGGACACGATATCCATATTGCTCAAATCATAATTTTGTGCGGCGGCCATCTTGGATTTCAAATATGATCACACAATCGTTCTCTGCACCCTCGAGAACCTCGGACACGAAATCCATATTGCTGAAATCATAATTTTGTGCGGCGGCCATCTTGGATTTCAAAAATGATCACAAAATCGTTCTCTGCACCCTCGAGAACCTCGGACACGATATCCATATTGCTGAAATCATAATTATGAGCGGCGGCCATCTTTGAATTCAAAAATAATCACAGAATCGTTCTCTGCACCCTCGAGAACGTCGGACACGATATCCATATTGCTGAAATCATAATTTTGTGCGGCGGCCATCTTGGATTTCAAATATGATCACACAATCGTTCTCTGCACCCTCGAGAACCTCGGACACGATATCCATATTGCTGAAATCATAATTTTGTGCGGCGGCCATCTTGGATTTCAAAAATGCTCACAAAATCGTTATCTGCACCCTCGAGAACCTCGAACACGATATCCATATTGCTGAAATCATAATTTTGTGCGGCGGCCATCTTGGATTTCAAAAATGATCCCAAAATCGTTCTCTTCACCCTCGAGAAACTCGGACACGATATCCATATTGCTGAAATCATAATTTTGTGCGGCGGCCATCTTGGATTTCAAAAATGATCACAAAATCGTTCTCTGCACCCTCGAGAACCTCGGACACGATATCCATATTGCTGAAATCATAATTATGAGCGGCGGCCATCTTTGAATTCAAAAATAATCACAGAATCGTTCTCTGCACCCTCGAGAACCTCGGACACGACTTCCATATTGCTGAAATCATAATCATGAGCGGTGGCCATCTTTGAATTCATAAATAATCACAGAATCGTTCTCTGCGGCCTCGAGAACCTCGGACTCGATATCCATATTGCTGAAATCATAATTTTGTGCGGCGGCCATCTTGGATTTCAAAAATGATCACAAAATCGTTCTCTGCACCCTCGAGAACCTCGGACACGATATCCATATTGCTGAAATCATAATTTTGTGCGGCGGCCATCTTGGATTTCAAACATGATCACAAAATCGTTATCTTCACCCTCGAGAACCTCGGACACGAAATCCATATTGCTGAAATCATAATTTTGTGCGGCGGCCATCTTGGATTTCAAAAATGATCACAAAATCGTTCTCTGCACCCTCGAGAACCTCGGACACGATATCCATATTGCTGAAATCATAATTATGAGCGGCGGCCATCTTTGAATTCAAAAATGATCACAAAATCGTTCTCTGCACCCTCGAGAACGTCGGACACGATATCCATATTGCTGAAATCATAATTTTGTGCGGCGGCCATCTTGGATTTCAAATATGATCACACAATCGTTCTCTGCACCCTCGAGAACCTCGGACACGATATCCATATTGCTGAAATCATAATTTTGTGCGGCGGCCATCTTGGATTTCAAAAATGCTCACAAAATCGTTATCTGCACCCTCGAGAACCTCGAACACGATATCCATATTGCTGAAATCATAATTTTGTGCGGCGGCCATCTTGGATTTCAAATATGATCACAAAATCGTTCTCTGCACCCTCGAGAACCTCGGACACGATATCCATATTGCTGAAATCATAATTTTGTGCGGCGGCCATCTTGGATTTCAAAAATGATACCAAAATCGTTCTCTGCACCCTCGAGAACCTCGGACACGATATCCATATTGCTGAAATCATAATTTTGTGCGGCGGCCATCTTGGATTTTAAATATGATCACAAAATCGTTATCTTCACCCTCGAGAACCTTGGACACGATATCCATATTGCTGAAATCATAATTATGAGCGGCGGCCATCTTTGAATTCAAAAATAATCACAGAATCGTTCTCTGCACCCTCTAGAACGTCGGACACGATATCCATATTGCTCAAATCATAATTTTGTGCGGCGGCCATCTTGGATTTCAAATATGATCACACAATCGTTCTCTGCACCCTCGAGAACCTCGGACACGAAATCCATATTGCTGAAATCATAATTTTGTGCGGCGGCCATCTTGGATTTCAAAAATGATCACAAAATCGTTCTCTGCACCCTCGAGAACCTCGGACACGATATCCATATTGCTGAAATCATAATTATGAGCGGCGGCCATCTTTGAATTCAAAAATAATCACAGAATCGTTCTCTGCACCCTCGAGAACGTCGGACACGATATCCATATTGCTGAAATCATAATTTTGTGCGGCGGCCATCTTGGATTTCAAATATGATCACACAATCGTTCTCTGCACCCTCGAGAACCTCGGACACGATATCCATATTGCTGAAATCATAATTTTGTGCGGCGGCCATCTTGGATTTCAAAAATGCTCACAAAATCGTTATCTGCACCCTCGAGAACCTCGAACACGATATTCATATTGCTGAAATCATAATTTTGTGCGGCGGCCATCTTGGATTTCAAAAATGATCCCAAAATCGTTCTCTTCACCCTCGAGAAACTCGGACACGATATCCATATTGCTGAAATCATAATTTTGTGCGGCGGCCATCTTGGATTTCAAAAATGATCACAAAATCGTTCTCTGCACCCTCGAGAACCTCGGACACGATATCCATATTGCTGAAATCATAATTATGAGCGGCGGCCATCTTTGAATTCAAAAATAATCACAGAATCGTTCTCTGCACCCTCTAGAACGTCGGACACGATATCCATATTGCTCAAATCATCATTTTGTGCGGCGGCCATCTTGGATTTCAAATATGATCACACAATCGTTCTCTGCACCCTCGAGAACCTCGGACACGATATCCATATTGCTGAAATCATAATTATGAGCGGCGGCCATCTTTGAATTCAAAAATAATCACAGAATCGTTCTCTGCACCCTCTAGAACGTCGGACACGATATCCATATTGCTCAAATCATCATTTTGTGCGGCGGCCATCTTGGATTTCAAATATGATCACAGAATCGTTCTCTGCACCCTCGAGAACGTCGGACACGATATCCATATTGCTGAAATCATAATTTTATGCGGCGGCCATCTTGGATTTCAAATATGATCACACAATCGTTCTCTGCACCCTCGAGAACCTCGGACACGATATCCATATTGCTGAAATCATAATTATGAGCGGCGGCCATCTTTGAATTCAAAAATAATCACAGAATCGTTCTCTGCACCCTCGAGAACGTCGGACACGATATCCATATTGCTGAAATCATAATTTTATGCGGCGGCCATCTTGGATTTCAAATATGATCACACAATCGTTCTCTGCACCCTCGAGAACCTCGAACACGATATCCATATTGCTGAAATCATTATTTAGTGCGGCGGCCATCTTGGATTTCAAAAATGATCACAAAATCGTTCTCTGCACCCTCGAGAACCTCGGACACGATATCCATATTGCTGAAATCATAATTTTGTGCGGCGGCCATCTTGGATTTCAAACATGATCACAAAATCGTTATCTTCACCCTCGAGAACCTTGGACACGATATCCATATTGCTGAAATCATAATTATGAGCGGCGGCCATCTTTGAATTCAAAAATAATCACAGAATCGTTCTCTGCACCCTCGAGAACCTCGGACACGACTTCCATATTGCTGAAATCATAATTATGAGCGGTGGCCATCTTTGAATTCATAAATAATCACAGAATCGTTCTCTGCGGCCTCGAGAACCTCGGACTCGATATCCATATTGCTGAAATCATAATTTTGTGTGGCGGCCATCTTGGATTTCGAAAATGATCACAAAATCGTTATCTGCACCCTCGAGAACCTTGGACACGATATCCATATTGCTGAAATCATAATTATGAGCGGCGGCCATCTTTGAATTCAAAAATAATCACAGAATCGTTCTCTGCACCCTCGAGAACGTCGGACACGCTATCCATATTGCTGAAATCATAATTTTATGCGGCGGCCATCTTGGATTTCAAATATGATCACACAATCGTTCTCTGCACCCTCGAGAACCTCGGACACGATATCCATATTGCTGAAATCATAATTTAGTGCGGCGGCCATCTTGGATTTCAAAAATGATCACAAAATCGTTCTCTGCACCCTCGAGAACCTCGGACACGATATCCATATTGCTGAAATCATAATTTTGTGCGGCGGACATCTTGGATTTCAAACATGATCACAAAATCGTTATCTTCACCCTCGAGAACCTTGGACACGATATCCATATTGCTGAAAACATAATTATGAGCGGCGGCCATCTTTGAATTCAAAAATAATCACAGAATCGTTCTCTGCACCCTCTAGAACGTCGGACACGATATCCATATTGCTCAAATCATAATTTTGTGCGGCGGCCATCTTGTATTTCAAATATGATCACACAATCGTTCTCTGCACCCTCGAGAACCTCGGACACGAAATCCATATTGCTCAAATCATAATTTTGTGCGGCGGCCATCTTGGATTTCAAATATGATCACACAATCGTTCTCTGCACCCTCGAGAACCTCGGACACGAAATCCATATTACTGAAATCATAATTTTGTGCGGCGGCCATCTTGGATTTCAAAAATGATCACAAAATCGTTCTCTGCACACTCGAGAACCTCGGACACGATATCCATATTGCTGAAATCATAATTATGAGCGGCGGCCATCTTTGAATTCAAAAATAATCACAGAATCGTTCTCTGCACCCTCGAGAACGTCGGACACGATATCCATATTGCTGAAATCATAATTTTGTGCGGCGGCCATCTTGGATTTCAAATATGATCACACAATCGTTCTCTGCACCCTCGAGAACCTCGGACACGATATCCATATTGCTGAAATAATAATTTGGGCGGCGGCCATCTTGGATTTCAAATATGATCACACAATCGTTCTCTGCACCCTCGAGAACCTCGGACACGATATCCATATTGCTGAAATCATAATTTTGTGCGGCGGCCATCTTGGATTTCAAAAATGATCACAAAATCGTTCTCTGTACCCTCGAGAACCTCGGACACGATATCCATATTGCTGAAATCATAATTATGAGCGGCGGCCATCTTTGAATTCAAAAATAATCACAGAATCGTTCTCTGCACCCTCGAGAACCTCGGACACGATATCCATATTTCTGAAATCATAATTTTGTGCGGCGGCCATCTTGGATTTCAAATATGATCACAGAATCGTTCTCTGCACCCTCGAGAACCTCGGGCACGATATCCATATTGCTGAAATCATAATTTTGTGCGGAGGCCATCTTGGATTTCAAAAATGATACCAAAATCGTTCTCTACACCCTCGAGAACCTCGGACACGATATCCATATTGCTGAAATCATAATTTTGAGTAGCGGCCATCTTGGATTTCAAAAATGATCACAAAATCGTTCTCTGCACCCTCGAGAACCTCGGACACGATATCCATATTGCTGAAATCATAATTATGAGCGGCGGCCATCTTTGAATTCAAAAATAATCACAGAATCGTTCTCTGCACCCTCGAGAACGTCGGACACGATATCCATATTGCTGAAATCATAATTTTGTGCGGCGGCCATCTTGGATTTCAAATATGATCACACAATCGTTCTCTGCACCCTCGAGAACCTCGGGCACCATATCCATATTGCTGACATCATAATTTAGTGCGGCGGCCATCTTGGATTTCAAAAATGATACCAAAATCGTTCTCTGCACCCTCGAGAACCTCGGACACGATATCCATATTGCTGAAATCATAATTTTGTGCGGCGGCCATCTTGGATTTCAAACATGATCACAAAATCGTTATCTTCACCCTCGAGAACCTTGGACACGATATCCATATTGCTGAAATCATAATTATGAGCGGCGGCCATCTTTGAATTCAAAAATAATCACAGAATCGTTCTCTGCACCCTCGAGAACCTCGGACACGACTTCCATATTGCTGAAATCATAATCATGAGCGGTGGCCATCTTTGAATTCATAAATAATCACAGAATCGTTCTCTGCGGCCTCGAGAACCTCGGACTCGATATCCATATTGCTGAAATCATAATTTTGTATGGCGGCCATCTAGGATTTCGAAAATGATCACAAAATCGTTATCTGCACCCTCGAGAACCTTGGACACGATATCCATATTGCTGAAATCATAATTATGAGCGGCGGCCATCTTTGAATTCAAAAATAATCACATAATCGTTCTCTGCACCCTCGAGAACGTCGGACACGCTATCCATATTGCTGAAATCATAATTTTATGCGGCGGCCATCTTGGATTTCAAATATGATCACACAATCGTTCTCTGCACCCTCGAGAACCTCGGACACGATATCCATATTGCTGAAATCATAATTTAGTGCGGCGGCCATCTTGGATTTCAAAAATGATCACAAAATCGTTCTCTGCACCCTCGAGAACCTCGGACACGATATCCATATTGCTGAAATCATAATTTTGTGCGGCGGACATCTTGGATTTCAAACATGATCACAAAATCGTTATCTTCACCCTCGAGAACCTTGGACACGATATCCATATTGCTGAAAACATAATTATGAGCGGCGGCCATCTTTGAATTCAAAAATAATCACAGAATCGTTCTCTGCACCCTCTAGAACGTCGGACACGATATCCATATTGCTCAAATCATAATTTTGTGCGGCGGCCATCTTGTATTTCAAATATGATCACACAATCGTTCTCTGCACCCTCGAGAACCTCGGACACGAAATCCATATTGCTGAAATCATAATTTTGTGCGGCGGCCATCTTGGATTTCAAAAATGATCACAAAATCGTTCTCTGCACCCTCGAGAACCTCGGACACGATATCCATATTGCTGAAATCATAATTATGAGCGGCGGCCATCTTTGAATTCAAATATAATCACAGAATCGTTCTCTGCACCCTCGAGAACGTCGGACACGATATCCATATTGCTGAAATCATAATTTTGTGCGGCGGCCATCTTGGATTTCAAATATGATCACACAATCGTTCTCTGCACCCTCGAGAACCTCGGACACGATATCCATATTGCTGAAATCATAATTTTGTGCGGCGGCCATCTTGGATTTCAAAAATGATCACAAAATCGTTCTCTGTACCCTCGAGAACCTCGGACACGATATCCATATTGCTGAAATCATAATTATGAGCGGCGGCCATCTTTGAATTCAAAAATAATCACAGAATCGTTCTCTGCACCCTCGAGAACCTCGGACACGATATCCATATTTCTGAAATCATAATTTTGTGCGGCGGCCATCTTGGATTTCAAAAATGATCCCAAAATCGTTCTCTGCACCCTCGAGAACCTCGGACACGATATCCATATTGCTGAAATCATAATTTTGTGCGGAGGCCATCTTGGATTTCAAAAATGATACCAAAATCGTTCTCTACACCCTCGAGAACCTCGGACACGATATCCATATTGCTGAAATCATAATTTTGAGCAGCGGCCATCTTGGATTTCAAAAATGATCACAAAATCGTTCTCTGCACCCTCGAGAACCTCGGACACGATATCCATATTGCTGAAATCATAATTATGAGCGGCGGCCATCTTTGAATTCAAAAATAATCACAGAATCGTTCTCTGCACCCTCGAGAACGTCGGACACGATATCCATATTGCTGAAATCATAATTTTATGCGGCGGCCATCTTGGATTTCAAATATGATCACACAATCGTTCTCTGCACCCTCGAGAACCTCGGACACGATATCCATATTGCTGAAATCATAATTTAGTGCGGCGGCCATCTTGGATTTCAAAAATGATCACAAAATCGTTCTCTGCACCCTCGAGAACCTCGGACACGATATCCATATTGCTGAAATCATAATTTTGTGCGGCGGACATCTTGGATTTCAAACATGATCACAAAATCGTTATCTTCACCCTCGAGAACCTTGGACACGATATCCATATTGCTGAAATCATAATTATGAGCGGCGGCCATCTTTGAATTCAAAAATAATCACAGAATCGTTCTCTGCACCCTCGAGAACCTCGGACACGACTTCCATATTGCTGAAATCATAATCATGAGCGGTGGCCATCTTTGAATTCATAAATAATCACAGAATCGTTCTCTGCGGCCTCGAGAACCTCGGACTCGATATCCATATTGCTGAAATCATAATTTTGTGTGGCGGCCATCTTGGATTTCGAAAATGATCACAAAATCGTTATCTGCACCCTCGAGAACCTTGGACACGATATCCATATTGCTGAAATCATAATTATGAGCGGCGGCCATCTTTGAATTCAAAAATAATCACATAATCGTTCTCTGCACCCTCGAGAACGTCGGACACGCTATCCATATTGCTGAAATCATAATTTTATGCGGCGGCCATCTTGGATTTCAAATATGATCACACAATCGTTCTCTGCACCCTCGAGAACCTCGGACACGATATCCATATTGCTGAAATCATAATTTAGTGCGGCGGACATCTTGGATTTCAAACATGATCACAAAATCGTTATCTTCACCCTCGAGAACCTTGGACACGATATCCATATTGCTGAAAACATAATTATGAGCGGCGGCCATCTTTGAATTCAAAAATAATCACAGAATCGTTCTCTGCACCCTCTAGAACGTCGGACACGATATCCATATTGCTGAAATCATAATTATGAGCGGCGGCCATCTTTGAATTCAAAAATAATCACATAATCGTTCTCTGCACCCTCGAGAACGTCGGACACGCTATCCATATTGCTGAAATCATAATTTTGTGCGGCGGCCATCTTGGATTTCAAAAATGATCACAAAATCGTTCTCTGCACCCTCGAGAACCTCGGACACGATATCCATATTGCTGAAATCATAATTTTGTGCGGCGGACATCTTGGATTTCAAACATGATCACAAAATCGTTATCTTCACCCTCGAGAACCTTGGACACGATATCCATATTGCTGAAAACATAATTATGAGCGGCGGCCATCTTTGAATTCAAAAATAATCACAGAATCGTTCTCTGCACCCTCTAGAACGTCGGACACGATATCCATATTGCTGAAATCATAATTATGAGCGGCGGCCATCTTTGAATTCAAAAATAATCACATAATCGTTCTCTGCACCCTCGAGAACGTCGGACACGCTATCCATATTGCTGAAATCATAATTTTATGCGGCGGCCATCTTGGATTTCAAAAATGATCACAAAATCGTTCTCTGCACCCTCGAGAACCTCGGACACGATATCCATATTGCTGAAATCATAATTTTGTGCGGCGGACATCTTGGATTTCAAACATGATCACAAAATCGTTATCTTCACCCTCGAGAACCTTGGACACGATATCCATATTGCTGAAAACATAATTATGAGCGGCGGCCATCTTTGAATTCAAAAATAATCACAGAATCGTTCTCTGCACCCTCGAGAACCTTGGACACGATATCCATATTGCTGAAATCATAATTATGAGCGGCGGCCATCTTTGAATTCAAAAATAATCACATAATCGTTCTCTGCACCCTCGAGAACGTCGGACACGCTATCCATATTGCTGATATCATAATTTTATGCGGCGGCCATCTTGGATTTCAAAAATGATCACAAAATCGTTCTCTGCACCCTCGAGAACCTCGGACACGATATCCATATTGCTGAAATCATAATTTTGTGCGGCGGACATCTTGGATTTCAAACATGATCACAAAATCGTTATCTTCACCCTCGAGAACCTTGGACACGATATCCATATTGCTGAAAACATAATTATGAGCGGCGGCCATCTTTGAATTCAAAAATAATCACAGAATCGTTCTCTGCACCCTCTAGAACGTCGGACACGATATCCATATTGCTCAAATCATAATTTTGTGCGGCGGCCATCTTGTATTTCAAATATGATCACACAATCGTTCTCTGCACCCTCGAGAACCTCGGACACGAAATCCATATTGCTGAAATCATAATTTTGTGCGGCGGCCATCTTGGATTTCAAAAATGATCACAAAATCGTTCTCTGCACCCTCGAGAACCTCGGACACGATATCCATATTGCTGAAATCATAATTATGAGCGGCGGCCATCTTTGAATTCAAATATAATCACAGAATCGTTCTCTGCACCCTCGAGAACGTCGGACACGATATCCATATTGCTGAAATCATAATTTTGTGCGGCGGCCATCTTGGATTTCAAATATGATCACACAATCGTTCTCTGCACCCTCGAGAACCTCGGACACGATATCCATATTGCTGAAATCATAATTTTGTGCGGCGGCCATCTTGGATTTCAAATATGATCACACAATCGTTCTCTGCACCCTCGAGAACCTCGGACACGATATCCATATTGCTGAAATCATAATTTTGTGCGGCGGCCATCTTGGATTTCAAAAATGATCACAAAATCGTTCTCTGCACCCTCGAGAACCTCGGACACGATATCCATATTGCTGAAATCATAATTTTGTGCGGCGGCCATCTTGGATTTCAAACATGATCACAAAATCGTTATCTTCACCCTCGAGAACCTTGGACACGATATCCATATTGCTGAAATCATAATTATGAGCGGCGGCCATCTTTGAATTCAAAAATAATCACAGAATCGTTCTCTGCACCCTCTAGAACGTCGGACACGATATCCATATTGCTCAAATCATAATTTTGTGCGGCGGCCATCTTGGATTTCAAATATGATCACACAATCGTTCTCTGCACCCTCGAGAACCTCGGACACGAAATCCATATTGCTGAAATCATAATTTTGTGCGGCGGCCATCTTGGATTTCAAAAATGATCACAAAATCGTTCTCTGCACCCTCGAGAACCTCGGACACGATATCCATATTGCTGAAATCATAATTATGAGCGGCGGCCATCTTTGAATTCAAAAATAATCACAGAATCGTTCTCTGCACCCTCGAGAACGTCGGACACGATATCCATATTGCTGAAATCATAATTTTATGCGGCGGCCATCTTGGATTTCAAATATGATCACACAATCGTTCTCTGCACCCTCGAGAACCTCGGACACGATATCCATATTGCTGAAATCATAATTTTGTGCGGCGGCCATCTTGGATTTCAAAAATGCTCACAAAATCGTTATCTGCACCCTCGAGAACCTCGAACACGATATCCATATTGCTGAAATCATAATTTTGTGCGGCGGCCATCTTGGATTTCAAAAATGATCCCAAAATCGTTCTCTTCACCCTCGAGAAACTCGGACACGATATCCATATTGCTGAAATCATAATTTTGTGCGGCGGCCATCTTGGATTTCAAAAATGATCACAAAATCGTTCTCTGCACCCTCGAGAACCTCGGACACGATATCCATATTGCTGAAATCATAATTATGAGCGGCGGCCATCTTTGAATTCAAAAATAATCACAGAATCGTTCTCTGCACCCTCGAGAACCTCGGACACGACTTCCATATTGCTGAAATCATAATCATGAGCGGTGGCCATCTTTGAATTCATAAATAATCACAGAATCGTTCTCTGCGGCCTCGAGAACCTCGGACTCGATATCCATATTGCTGAAATCATAATTTTGTGCGGCGGCCATCTTGGATTTCAAAAATGATCACAAAATCGTTCTCTGCACCCTCGAGAACCTCGGACACGATATCCATATTGCTGAAATCATAATTTTGTGCGGCGGCCATCTTGGATTTCAAACATGATCACAAAATCGTTATCTTCACCCTCGAGAACCTCGGACACGAAATCCATATTGCTGAAATCATAATTTTGTGCGGCGGCCATCTTGGATTTCAAAAATGATCACAAAATCGTTCTCTGCACCCTCGAGAACCTCGGACACGATATCCATATTGCTGAAATCATAATTATGAGCGGCGGCCATCTTTGAATTCAAAAATGATCACAAAATCGTTCTCTGCACCCTCGAGAACGTCGGACACGATATCCATATTGCTGAAATCATAATTTTGTGCGGCGGCCATCTTGGATTTCAAATATGATCACACAATCGTTCTCTGCACCCTCGAGAACCTCGGACACGATATCCATATTGCTGAAATCATAATTTTGTGCGGCGGCCATCTTGGATTTCAAAAATGCTCACAAAATCGTTATCTGCACCCTCGAGAACCTCGAACACGATATCCATATTGCTGAAATCATAATTTTGTGCGGCGGCCATCTTGGATTTCAAAAATGATCCCAAAATCGTTCTCTGCACCCTCGAGAACCTCGGACACGATATCCATATTGCTGAAATCATAATTTTGTGCGGCGGCCATCTTGGATTTCAAAAATGATACCAAAATCGTTCTCTGCACCCTCGAGAACCTCGGACACGATATCCATATTGCTGAAATCATAATTTTGTGCGGCGGCCATCTTGGATTTCAAACATGATCACAAAATCGTTATCTTCACCCTCGAGAACCTTGGACACGATATCCATATTGCTGAAATCATAATTATGAGCGGCGGCCATCTTTGAATTCAAAAATAATCACAGAATCGTTCTCTGCACCCTCTAGAACGTCGGACACGATATCCATATTGCTCAAATCATAATTTTGTGCGGCGGCCATCTTGGATTTCAAATATGATCACACAATCGTTCTCTGCACCCTCGAGAACCTCGGACACGAAATCCATATTGCTGAAATCATAATTTTGTGCGGCGGCCATCTTGGATTTCAAAAATGATCACAAAATCGTTCTCTGCACCCTCGAGAACCTCGGACACGATATCCATATTGCTGAAATCATAATTATGAGCGGCGGCCATCTTTGAATTCAAAAATAATCACAGAATCGTTCTCTGCACCCTCGAGAACGTCGGACACGATATCCATATTGCTGAAATCATAATTTTGTGCGGCGGCCATCTTGGATTTCAAATATGATCACACAATCGTTCTCTGCACCCTCGAGAACCTCGGACACGATATCCATATTGCTGAAATCATAATTTTGTGCGGCGGCCATCTTGGATTTCAAAAATGCTCACAAAATCGTTATCTGCACCCTCGAGAACCTCGAACACGATATTCATATTGCTGAAATCATAATTTTGTGCGGCGGCCATCTTGGATTTCAAAAATGATCCCAAAATCGTTCTCTTCACCCTCGAGAAACTCGGACACGATATCCATATTGCTGAAATCATAATTTTGTGCGGCGGCCATCTTGGATTTCAAAAATGATCACAAAATCGTTCTCTGCACCCTCGAGAACCTCGGACACGATATCCATATTGCTGAAATCATAATTATGAGCGGCGGCCATCTTTGAATTCAAAAATAATCACAGAATCGTTCTCTGCACCCTCTAGAACGTCGGACACGATATCCATATTGCTCAAATCATCATTTTGTGCGGCGGCCATCTTGGATTTCAAATATGATCACACAATCGTTCTCTGCACCCTCGAGAACCTCGGACACGAAATCCATATTGCTGAAATCATAATTTTGTGCGGCGGCCATCTTGGATTTCAAAAATGATCACAAAATCGTTCTCTGCACCCTCGAGAACCTCGGACACGATATCCATATTGCTGAAATCATAATTATGAGCGGCGGCCATCTTTGAATTCAAAAATAATCACAGAATCGTTCTCTGCACCCTCGAGAACGTCGGACACGATATCCATATTGCTGAAATCATAATTTTGTGCGGCGGCCATCTTGGATTTCAAAAATGCTCACAAAATCGTTATCTGCACCCTCGAGAACCTCGAACACGATATCCATATTGCTGAAATCATAATTTTGTGCGGCGGCCATCTTGGATTTCAAAAATGATCCCAAAATCGTTCTCTTCACCCTCGAGAAACTCGGACACGATATCCATATTGCTGAAATCATAATTTTGTGCGGCGGCCATCTTGGATTTCAAAAATGATCACAAAATCGTTATCTGCACCCTCGAGAACCTCGGACACGACTTCCATATTGCTGAAATAATAATTTTGTGCGGCGGTCATCTTGGATTTATCTAACTTCCTAAAGTACATATATACAATAATCCCGCGTGGCATAATATTCAAAATAATATTACGTAAATTTTATTTTAGTACGTTCCGACTTACATTTACCTATATATTTCAACAAATACGCTGTCGCATCATCATTATTTTTTTACTATGATTCCCGCTTTGTACTTGCTAAAAATCTTACGTAATGTGAGCCCGAGAGACACGAACACAGTCCCTTCCTTGACAGTGGTCACGGGCGTACTGCTGGCTTGAGCGAGCATGCAACCAAGGCGTCGCGTTTGGTTTATTACGAAAAAAAAAATATAAAATATTTCACAAAGCGTATTGATAAATCCCACAGTGAAAACTTATAAATACTAATAAAGTATCGAATAAAATAAGTTTTGTGTTTAAAGCTATCATAGTTTTATGATAATATAAACAATTCAAATAAAAAAGACTATTTTTCAAAAAATAAATCTATTGAGATTTTTTTTCGTAATCGTGTTTTCGAAACAGCTATAATTTAGATAAAGAAATGAAGATAAACATGTCAAAAAATTGGAACCGTAGTATTTGTAGAAGTATTTTAAGTAGATTTTTAAAAATGTTACTTTTTAGGACTATAGCGCCTTAAGTATTCTTGATTTGTTTAATACGTTTATCTTGACCTGTTTTCTAGATTTTGTTAATTTCTTAATTTCATTACATTATAGAACGGTTGTTTTATAACTTATACTTATTTTATGTAACTGTTTCACACATAATTTAGCATGCGGTATTCACCTTTAAAGGTTAATGCATTTAGTAATAAGATCCTTGTAAATTAGCATAATAATTATAAATGTATTATTGTAATTACCACTGGTGAATCTAAATAAAAAAATAAAAATAATAATTTAGCTAAGTTAGGTTTAGTTAGGTACAATATAATATGCAGTATTGTACAAAATCTATCTCTAATAATTAAATAGCCTAAAGGCGTTCGCTCCATCCGAAATCTGTGGTATCATTAAGAAAAATAGATGATTTTGATAGTTTAAGTTTACTAGTTAACTTATATAATTTATACATCTAGATTGACCCTGTGTGTGTGACTGTGCTGTAAAACGTTGAAAAAAATAGTGGTGAACAGTTAACCTCTATTTTACAATACAGTACAATTTGTCACGCACTCTAAAGTAATAAACCTGGCCTGCTTTCATGCGTTGCCTAACAGCAAGTGGCTTTATCTAGACGTATAAATATATCTAAGATAATAAATTCTTTGATCTAAATAAAATAGTTGCCAACGCATATTATCACTGTCATAAATAACGTTAATCTTATGTCAACTATAAATTACATTACAATACTTAAACCAAAGAGTAGATTGCAATGTCAATCAATGCGTTTGTAGTTAGTACCTACTTAACGATAATAATTATACAGTGCATTTATTATTTTACAATCGTAACTGGCATTTCATTGATAACAGTAACAATCATATACATATACGTCATTTTCCTAAGTGTGTTGACTGTTCACCATTAGTTTCCTTTTGCGCGGCAAGACTGTTGCACGTGTGTTCGTTTAAAAACAAAACTGTCAAAATCGCGCGGGCTTTGTAACAAAAACTGCTTGTTATTTTTCAAGAGTGGCAAAGGTGTTAGTGTGTTATGCCAACGAATTATCAGTGGTATTTTACATTTAAATGTTTGCTAGATAGTTCTATAATGTTATTTAAAATTATTCACTTCATTTCACGGTTTATTTAATAGTATATGTTCTTGGAATGTCACACTTAACATAAGTAGCTATTACTGATGAATGAGAAATATAATTTATATGACTGATTCTATGGTTTCACATGATAACTACATATTACATTTTACAAATGTCGCTACAGCTGTAAAAACTTGATATCTATAGCTCGTTTATAAGAGTATAAATTTCTCTTTTAATAAGTTACCAGTTGGAGACTACTTGCACAGGGTGCCGGCTAGATTAAGGGTGCCGCAACGTTGCCTGTTTCTGCCGTGAAGCAGTAGTGTGTATTAAATACTGTGCTTTGGTCTGAAGGGCGTGTAGCCAGTGAAATTACTGGGCAAATGAGACCTAAAATTTTATGCCTGAAGGTGACGAGCGCAGTTATAGTACCGCTCATAATTTTTGGAGTTTTTCAAGAATCCTAAGTGTCACTGCATTGTAATGGGCAGGGCGTATCGATTACCATCAGCACAACGTCATGCTCGCCTTGTCTCTTATTTTCATAAAAAAAAAGTTAGGTTTTGAAGTCAATCAATTAATAGTATTGACAATATGTGTAAAAAAAAATCAGAGGAGTTACTAGAGCATTTGATGTATCAATCCGCACCACTGTAAATAAATGAAGGCATTAGGCGAGAAATTATCAACGTTTTATCAAAACAATTTTTAAGAAACTTCTTATAGCTTTAGCTATAAATTATAAAAAAAAAAAACAGAGTTCTTGGTGACAGGATAGAAAAGCCACTCGGACCCTAGTCCATAATATGGCAGCGATCACTCTCCTCGCACATAATTCAAATTCAGATATTGTTATTCAAAACTAGCTGACCCGACAGACGTTGTTCTGTATATAATAAATAAAATAATGTTTTATATGAATTTGTCAAAAATATATCATTACATCAAAAATTACTTCGTAAAATATGCACCCTGCTTTCGTAATGAAATTGTTTCACAGCAGAACTGTCAAACCGTGCGTCAATAAATTCTCTCATAGAAATTATGTATGGACACATCAAAGAAAAAACAAATTTGTTGTTTTTGTTTAATTTAGCAGCATTTTCCTATTTATTCACCTTTTAAACCCTCCCTGGACTTAAACAAATAATTCAAGACCAAAATTAGCTAAATCGGTCCAGCCGTTCTCGAGTTTTAGCGAGACTAACGAACCGAATTCATGATATTACTTATTGAAAGTCAAAAACCACCCATTTGAAAATGTATGCCTCAGACCTGAGAAGAACGGGCGCAAGAAACTCAGCGGGCTTTTTACCCCATAAAAATATGGTAACAATGTAATATCGTACATTAAAACTTATTATTTAATAGCCTGAGGGCGGTCACTCCCTTCCTAATGTGTGGTATCCTTTAGAAAGTCATTTATGTTGTAGTAACCGTTAACATACAAATATTTTTGTATTTCGTAACACATTTGTTTTTAACATTTTCGGGGATCTTGTTGTAAAAGCATATATATCGCCCCACAAAAGACTTAATAACTCCACTTAGCCGAGAAGAAGGAATTCTAAGTTTATGTCTGCTACTCGTGTAAGCATTATTATGTTCTACATACAAAACATTATCAAGAATATATTGAGAGGCAACAGTTAAGATGTTTATTACTTTAAATTTTGCTCTCAATGATTGTTGTATGTATGTGGTATTCTTGATATGTGGTATTAGTAGATATTACGAGAAGGTATGTAATTCTAAGCACAGGATTCATTATTTAGCCCATTTTTTATGTAAGCGGTGGTGGCACCTGATGGTAAGTGATCACTGCAGCCCATACTCTTGTAACACCAGAGGAATCAAAGGAGCGTTCCGACCTTGTTAAGCGTGGAGACGTACATATTATGAATTCAAAAAAACGAAAACACATTAGGATGGGCGAGCATCGAACCGGGGGCTTTGTGGTAAGAGTAAACGGTTCAACCTAAAGTCTCCGACGCTTTGAGACATGAGATTTTAAGGCTGAAATCTATAATAGAGCGCACTTGGACGTTGCTTAGAGTTAACTTGCATACAACTTATTGTACAATAAGTTGTATGCAAGTTAACTCTAAGCAACCACTGTGTGTGATAAAACGCGAACTTGACTTTTGCATTGGGCTTGCTTGAGCTAAGCTTTTTTTAATGAAAATAAGGGACGAGACGAGCATGACGTTCAGCTGGTGGTAATTTATACGCCCTGCCCATTACAATGCGCACTGCATTCTTGAAAAACCAAAAAGTTCTGAGCGGCACTCCAATTGCGCTCGTCACCTTGAGACATAATGTTAAGTCTCATTTGCCCATTAATTTCACTAGCTACGGCGCCCTTCAGACCGAAACACAATAATGTTCACACATTACTGCTTCACGGCAGAAATTCTTCCGTTGTGGTACCCATAATCTAGCTGGCTTTCTGTACAAAGCAGCCTCCCACTGGTTGCAGAATAGCGCTGTTCTTGCCATATATCAGCTTGGTTATAGACTTTAGGGAACATTTAAAGATGCAAATAATATTATAACTGGTTTTGAAACTTGTCAAATAAAATTTTTCCTTTAACAAAATAATACAAAAAGTATTATACCTTGTACGATGGTTCGGAACCTAAACCCTTTGTGTACGAGTTCGACTCACACTTATCCGGTTTTTAATATATTTAATTATTCAAAACGATGTCATGTCGGGGCGTGGTACTACAAGAACTAGTTGATTAATGAAATTACCAATAAGTGTTAATAGTGTACTGTAACTGCAAACATACTTGGATCGACAAACCTTAGTCATTGGATCAACTTTGACTCGTGTAATATGTTACGGGAGATTTAAATATAAAACTAATTAATTACTTTAGAAAAACAAAGTGACTTTGTAATTAATAAGGGAACTGTTTAGAATCACGCTATATACGCTTAGACGATTTTATCAAGTTGATTTCTAATACAGTGTTTTTTACAAATAAGGGACGAGACGAGCAGGACGTGCAGCTGATGGTAATTGAGACGCCCTGCCCATTACAAAGCAGTGCCGTTCAGGATTCTTGAAAAACCCAAAAATTCTGAGCGGAACTACAATTGCCACCTTGAGACATATGATATTAAGTCTCATTTGCCCAGTAATTTCACTAGCTACGGCGCCCTTCGGATCGAAACACAGTATTGTTTACACATTACTGCTTCACCGCAGAAATAGGCGCCGTAATACAGTGTTATTATAAATACCTACTACAGCTTTCTATACCTTGGTCAAATATCTTATGTTCCGTGCAAATGCAACACGATTTCATTCGCTTATAAGTTTCGAGCAAATAGTTTAGTTAGCATATTGGAATAAAAAAATGCACTGCGAGGAGTCTCACGCCTGTTAATATTTTCATATTTATTTATTTTATTATAACAGAAACATAAATACGACTCCATAATAATATGAAAATTCCGCTGATTTTTAACAAAATGCCTTATTGAAGTGAAACTTCTTTAGAATCGTTGTGAGTTGAAAATTAGTGAAACGAAAAAGCGGGACGATAGAGACAGGTAAATGTATAGGATTGAGCCAACGAGAGAATGAGACAGACATATGTTCGAATCCCGGTAGGTGCAGTCATTTATATGATGAATATGGATGTTTATTTCCGAGTCATGGATGTTTATATATATTTATGTATTTTTAAGTAAGTATTAAATATACCGTTGTCTTAAAACTTGAGAAACGGCATCACAACAACCGTGGTGTTTAGTATACGTGTACGGATCATACATTTGTAGAGATTTTTTCATCATTTTTATAGCAAAATTCTTCACCATTTTTGAAAGTTTCACTTCTACCACGTGTGAATTGCATACAAGTTTTTTGTTGATTTTGCTTTAATAATATTAAAATTAAGATGAAGTAATATAATAAAAGTTATTGAGTACAGTAGTCGCATGGGTGATGCGTGACTTTTGTTTTTTAAATTTAAATTATAAAATACATTATTGTCTGACACAACCATGGTCCGTGTATGATCAATCTCTTTTAGCAGCCTATCGAAACTCTCTTACGGCCGTTCCCAATATACTATGTACAGATAGAGATAAAATACTACCTTCTACTGTCAGTAATTAGCTGTCAATAATCTGAAGTTGTCCCAATATACCCGATAAGTCATTCTTATCGCGTGAATTGCAATTTCCATATAAACTTCTATCGTTAGTAAGCTATACGTCGTCCCATTGACAGACAGCTTGTACAGATAAGGTGAGTTACCGTCGATAAGTTTATTGGGACAGAAAAGTCACCGATAGTTACGATTTTTATCTCCAGTAGGAGATAGATTCAATATTGGGAACGGCCGTTAAAAAAAGCGATTCATTCGATTGTATGAAACGTGCAGTAATCGATAATTTGAAAGATGACGGCTATAATCTTGTAACTGAACTGAATTTCAATTTTTGGCGGGATCTCGTATTACGTAGTACTTACATCCTCTTTGGTCTTTTAGTGACATTGGAAAAACGGGTAGCGTCACAGAGTATACCTAGAAAAGCAGCCTCTGATTATTGTATTTTTCTCTGTTATTATGGTTATGATAAAACGCTAAACAATGGGCTTTGTGGTACGTTAGTCCGCTTGTTAGTTTAACTATGCTAAAATAATGGGTACGTATATATATACAACAGTATAGATATACTGATATTATAAAGAGGAAAGATTTAATTGTATTTTGTTTGCATTTAAAAGGCTTCGAAACTACTGAACTGATTTGAAAAGTTCTTTCACTATTGGGTAGCTACACTATCCCCGATTGACAAAGAATAGATAATATTTACAGAAAAATAAGGGATCCTTACTAAAACTCCAATAATGTATCCCATGGTGTAATCAAATCAATCAATCAAATCAAATCAACCAATAAAATCAATCAAATCAATCGAATCAATCAAATCAATCAATCGAATCAACCAATCGAATCATAACATTGATTAACAATGGCTTAAGTTCAGTCATACACTTAATTTCATAACAATAAATATATTTATTTATTATTTTTCATAACAATTAATATATTATTATATCAAACTGATAAAATTAAAATCAAACATATCACATCTAAAAACAAATCACACTTAAGTAGATCAATTCAATTCCAGGCTGCTTTATCATTTAAATAATCTTGGATATTGTAAATAGCCTTTACTGCTTAATTTACTTTTTGTGAAGGCTTTGAATTTGTTTATAGACATGTTTGCTATCTGTTCGGGGAGTTTATTATAGAAACGAACACACTGACACCTAAAAGAATTACTGACTTTATGGAGTCTTGTGGCAGGCATGGCAAGTAAAAAAATTATCTAAAAATATATTCTTTACATCGCGTGCGCAGCGAAAAGTATTGATTATAGAATCAAATAATGTACTACGACTTTGTAGAACACACCATTATCTATAAAAGGTGTCCCGACAGAATATGTTAGAAGTGTTTTTTTTATTTTAAAAATTTAATTGAAACGTCGCTACTACGTACTCATTCCTGTGTGTACGCGGACGAAGTCGCGAGGTATGAGCTAGTATTATATAAGGGCTTATCACGTGTTTACTACTAAGCATACGAAACTATATTTTAAAAGCAAGTTTTGCATTCAATATCTTAAAAAGTTTAAAAGGTTGCAAGGCAATTGTTTCATTATTTATGGGAAGACTAGGTATTTATGGTTCTCATATAAAATAAATTCCCCTTATAAATTAAAATATTGGTGTGTAGTAAGGACATGTGATTGCATTTGTGTAACTATAATAAATAATGTTGATACACCTCACGGTATGAATCTAAAGCTAAGTGCCTTTCCACATGCATACGGTCATGGCACCTCGCCCATGCTTATCCACTATAAACACGACTTTGACACGGCAACCGTCTTTGCAATTACTGCAAATACATTGATGCATCTACTATACTCAATAACTCTTGTGTTTATAAGTATTAATTTACTTTTTTTTTCTTTTTTTGACTTACTCGTGTAAGCCTTTCAATTTTTGACAGTTGAGTGTTTTTGTTGCGTCACTTTGCATATATTGTAATTGAAATGATTTGTAAAACAATTCAAATGTAAATCTTGACTTAAAAGAGTGACAATGAGTTTTTTGCTACTTCTTCTCATTAGCTCAACCCTTTACGAAGTAGCGGTAAATTCAATAAGAAACAATTTTTTTTTTTTTTTTTTTGACATTCATAAGTGTCATTTCCGTGACCTACATAAATAAAGTGTTTTTGAATTTGAATTTGAATTTGAATTCACTTGTAAAGCCTCGTTCATACGAACTCGGGCGCAAAACGGCGACGTGTTTAGTCTAGTAGGTTCCTCGATAAAACTGCAACCCCTCGCCGCCTCAGGGCGACCGTGCGTAAACACAGGCACGTTATAATACTTCGATAATATCGCATGCGTTATTGCGATAATGCATCCCGATTTCTTGAATACACCTGCGTTTTTATCGTCCTATATTTCTTACGAGACAGCGCCGCGCCGGCATTTACCATCTCAGGTATACTTACTTTTATAGATTACTAGCTGACCCAGCAAACGTTGTATTGCCGATATAAAAATCGCGATACAAAAGTAACTGTTGATCGTAGATGGATGAATTGAAGTTGTATGTATTTTTTAATGCTGACTTATAATCAAACAAATTTAAAAAAAAATGTCAAAAAATTAAAAAAAAAATCAAAAAAAAATCGTGTGGACCACCCTTAACATTAGGGGGATGAAAAATAGATGTTGTCCGATTCTCAGACCTACCCAATATGCACTCAAAATTACATGAGAATCGGTCAAGCCGTTTCGAAAGAGTTTAACTACAAACACCACGACACGAAAATTTTATATATTATATATATATTTGATAATAAGTATTCATCGTCTTATAATATGTTACTATCATATTATAGAAAAGTTATCAGGACACTCATACAGTCATGTAACCACTCTCAAACTGTCGATAAAAAACTTCCTACAAGTACTAACGTTATAACCGCAGGTGTGTGTAGGATCATTTGCGTCCTGATACAAAACATTCTAGAACTCATATCGGAATATCGCAGGACGGAGAAACGCAACGTGCTACTTTCATTGTGCGTTACTATCGCAGCTGTGTGTAACTCCATAGCCATCCTAATACAAAATGTATAATATCTAAGTGATCGGACAGCCTGGGACTAGATTATGACATAAACATTTATAATTAAAGAGCCTGAGGTTGTTCGCTTTATTCCCAGTCCGTGGTGTCATTAAGAAAATCCTTTATGTTATAATAACCCACAAAATCGTTTTTTAACAATTCTTTTAAATTTCGTAACACCATTTGTTTTGTATATTTTCTGGGATCATATTGTAGAAGCATATACATCGCCCAACAAAAGACTTACTAACTCGACCCAACCGAGTAGTAGGCATAACAAGTTTATGTTTGTTCCTCGTGTTAACATTATGAATGTCACAGTTTCTAGAAAATTCCTCAATGTGCTTATGAACATACAAAACATTATCAAAAATGTATTGAGAAGCAACAGTCAAAATGTTTATTTCTTTAAATTTTTCTGTTAATGATTCTTTCGGACCTAGGTTATAAATCGCGCGAATAGCCCTCTTCTGCAACACAAAGATAGTATTAATATCGGCCGCACTGCCCCATAACAATATACCATAGTAATATACATACTATTGCATAACAATATACATACTATGAAAATAACTAAAGTATACTAATCTCGCCGTATCCATGTCAGTTAACGGTCTAATTTTCTTGACCGCATATGCTGCAGAACTAAGCCTATTCGCCAATCCTTCAATATGGGGGCCCCACTGCAATTTGGAATCAAGAGCAATGCCAAGAAATATAGCAGATTCCACTGGTTTTACCACCTCTCCATTTAATAAAATATTCGCATCTACATTTTTGACATTATTGAATTTAATATATTTGGTTTTATGATTATTTAACAATATTGGCGCTAAACCAGTACACGATTTCAGATAGAGCATTGTTTACTTCGTTATATAAAACTTGGCTTCGTTTCACTTTGAATATAAGTGAAGTGACATCCGCAAACAATACCACATTGTGTTTTTTTTTTCTTCTATTGACCCATAATAACGTGCCTGTGTGGGGGAGCCTTAAGAAAGAGCTTGCACGGTGCCGTGCTGTTTAGATGGCTAGCTAGAGGTGGTCCTTAAATCAATAAACTGTTATAATAAACAGTTTTATATTCGTTAACGAATTACTTAACTGTTTTTCTTCAACTGTTGAAAATAATAATCTAATAAATTCAATCAACATCTTCGCCCGTAACTCGCAATAAATGTAGCATAATTCCGACACTTTCGCACCTATCCCTTTCTCAGTTGCACTTCCGCCACAATAACGCCAATAAATTAATGATTGAATGCCTCGCAAAAACAGATTTTATTGCTTGCTGATATGCAAGGGAAGATCATTTCATCAGAGAATGTTAACTGTTGTCATAAACTTACAATATTTTTGTTGTAATTAATTCAAAACAGCTGAAGAACGTTGTGAGCGAAAACGTTGACTTGATATTATATTGAAGAAATAGCTACTAGGTATAAATTAAATGTAGCAATGGTAAAAATATAATATGAACTATTAAATTATTAATAAATGCATTAACCGATTTGACATGGGTACCTTCAAAAAAAGCGCGTACACCTTCCTTAAAGGCCGGCAACGCTCTTGTGATTCCTCTGGTGTTGCAAGAGAATGTCGGCGGCGGTGATCACTTAACACCAGGTGACCCGTACGCTCGTTTGTCCTACCTATTCCATAAAAAAAAAGATTATTCAAAAACCCGTTGACGACGTTTAACAGTTTTTTCAACCTGTTGACCATTGCCAAAAAACAGTTAAATTAAATTAATTTAAAAACCTTTAATTACACAATTTGCTACCGTATGCATGTGACAAGGCACTTAACAATACTATTTTTTGCGGATACTTCGCATAGCGCATCCTTGCCCCTCAAAGATCGTCCTACTGTTTCATCGTGCAGGATTATAACAGGAGACTAATATCGCGCGAGACTTGGGATGGAAGTCGCTCGCGCCGATTGTTTCAGCTAACTCGTAGGGACGTGTTCAAATTGACACGAGTAGTCGCTCAAGTTGAAGCGAAACAAGAGCGGGACGCCCGGCGGGATTGCTTAATCTCACAATGCATAATGTTTCTCCACTGAAGAACTAAAAATGACACGCGGGAAGTCGCGTCAGTTTGAGAGGCTAAGCGAGCGAGCGAATCGCTCTAAAACGCATCCGGCGTGCCGCGCGTTTTTCGCCTCAGTTTGAACAGAGCTGAAAAATTTACTCCGGATAAACATATCAATGCGGAAGTGTGAGTCTCGCTTGACATAAAATTCATATAAAATTTAACCCATTAACATTAATTACACTATTTTATGCATATAGAGAGATAAACTAATTATTACTGATATTTCTGATAACATTTTAACTGCCTTTCGTATTATGTCTGCATCCAAGATATCTTAAATGAAATGAAATTCACATGTAATACGCGTGTAATTATGAAATTTCTAATTAACTTTCGTGCACTTAACAATATATGGTCACGGGCGATATAAGTCGAGAACGTTATTACCTAAGGTGTTGATAGTTTAAAGGTACATGTTGCCTTCGAGGTAGAACTTATAACTTAAAACAGATGGCCATTATCGATAATTTCTTGAATTCACAATTATAGTATAGTGATAATAACTTAAATTCAAATACTTTAATTCAAAATAGGATTTAAAATCACTTATTGAATATCAAAAACTACCATCCATTTGAAATAGTAGGCATGCTCAGACCTGAGAAGAACGGGCGCAAGAAATTTGCGCATGCGCATTTTCTTACCATAAAAGTTATTTTAAATTGCCTGAGGGTGTTCGCTTTATTCACAGTCTGTGGTATCATTATGAAAGTAATTTATGTTACAGTAACCTTTACAACACAAACGTTTTTTAACAATTCTTTTGAATTTCGGAACACATTTGTTTTTGTAGGTAACAACCAATAAACAAAATTTTTACTAACTCGACTTAACCGAGTAGTAGGCATAACACAACACAATTTTATGTTTTTCAGCGTGTTAACATTAAGATTGTCACAGTTTCTATTTAATAATCTAATATCTTTATTGTGCTTATGAACATACAGAACATTATTAGGAATACATTGAGATGCAAAAATTAAAAAAAAAAATCTTGTTTTAATTATTTACTTAAAGTCCGACTTTTTTGTGTCCAAGCCGTGTGAGTTACATCTTATTATTTACGCATTGTATAGATGGACCCAATTAAAGGTCCAATTCAAACCCACATGCACACCCTCACTCACTCACACACGTACACACACACACACACACACACACTCACAATGAATTGTAAATTGTAAAATTTGGTTTTTAATCATTTCTGTTTATTTCTATATTGTTTACTAAATAAAATGTATCTGCTAAGGAAGTTGCGAGATATTCCCAATACAAGTGTCCTAAGACAACTTACTGGGAAGTCTCAACCACTAAAAAATAAACGAAATTTATTTAAATTAATTTATATATTTATTATTATAAGAAGCATGCGCATTCATACATTGCATTGTTTATCACGGTAGATTATTGTATAATAATGTAGAGGTTGATTTGTTTCACTTTTTCTTCTTCTTCTTGGTTTATTGGCTCCGCGCGTTAAGCGATTCAGCCATTGTTTCACTATTTCTCTTGCAGTTTGTAAAGCCAGTTCATATTTCGAATATCGAAGATATTTAAATGAAAACTTATAGTAATAATACAAGTTAAAAAGAGTTACAGAAGCAAGAGGAACATAAAACACTATATAAAATAATAACACAAAAGTAAAGTAAAAAAAAATTTATAAAGTTACAAAAAAAACAAAAAACAAATATGTGTATGACGTTGTCCTGTACATAATAAATAAAATACTGCTTTTTATTAATTTGTCAATAACATGCACCCTGTTGTTTCAAAGCAGAACTGTCAAACCGTGCGTCAATAAATTCTCTCATAGAAAATATGCCCATAAAACACCTAACAACCATATCAAAAAATGTTGGTACTACTGTCCAAAATATAGGTACATAAATATTGAAACAATAGTAATTGGTATGTTTAACTAAAAAGAAAATCAATAAATAAAAGAAATTTCTGAAATATAAGCAATAGAAACAAATAAAAAGTCCGATCTTATTATTTTTAATATATTTAATTATGTAAGACTTGTGCAGCCAATTTTTGAACTTATATACTTAATAATTCAAATAATGTTATAAACTAAGATAATTTATAAATCTAGATAGAGTCTGTTGCTGTTAGACAACCGATAAAAACAGGCCAGGAATTTTAGTTTTATGTGCGTGGCAAGCTACTTTACACTGGAGATTTGAATGACAGTTTGTGTTAGTGTGTGTGAATTGCTCAAAATAGAGGTTAGTTCTAAATTCAGTTTTAAACATGGAGAGTTGGATAGCGATTTAAAACCCACAGAATTTTTTTAAATGAGTGAGCGAGTGAAGACTATTAATGTTATTCGATGCGATACCACCCTGCCGGTCAATTTGACGGTTCTGTTTCGTGACTGCCAGATAGATAGCCAGCATGCGATCGGCGAGGTCAAGGTCTTCCACATTTTGACAGTATTTTAATTATTTCTGGTCTTTTAACACTTATTATCTCTTTTTCTTTAAGCAATAATGTATTTGTTGTATTTTTCTCTGTATTATACCATAAATTTGGGGATAATAGGGAGCAAACATTACCACAATTTCTTACTAAAAAAATTTTTAAGGCTTATTATTGTTAGTCCCAAAACAAATTTAAATATTTTTACAAAAATAAAATTTGAAAATCAAAATTTTATGAACAATGCTAGACTCGAACCCACTATCTCTGGCGTTCCGTGCCGGTGCTCTAACCAACTGAGCCAACCGTTCGGTAACGTATCGTTATAAAATCCTGTTTGCTTAAAACTCTCATATTATTGTCAAAAAACTACCACCCATTCGAAAGTGTGTGCCTCAGACGAGAAGAACGGGCGCAAGAAACTCAGCGGGCTTTTTTTATATAAAAATATGGATTACAATGCAATATCGTATAATAAACAATAAATTATAATTAAATAGCCTGAAGGTATTCGTTCGGTTCCCAGTCTGTGGTATCATTAATGATTTCATTTATGTTATAATAACCTTTACGGTTTACCACATAAACGTTTTTTAACAATTCTTTTAAATTAACACATTTGTTTGTAGATTTTTCGGGATCACGATGTAAAAGCATAATCGCAATAGCATCGCCCAGCAACGTTTTCCCTCTTTGCAATATGTTTTGTTTGTGCTATCAATAGCACAAACAAAACATATTGCAATGGTCAACCATGGTAGTCAGATTCTCTTCGGTAATATATTGTTCATAAAATGCTATAAATTCCGCTATCATTCAGTACAGTCTATTAGCAGGCAAGTCAGTTGCATTAACGTTATATCTTCTGTCTGAAATGGATCTGCAAACCATTTATTTTGTAAATAAGCTTTTGTATATTCTTAGCGTTTCTTCGAGGTGTGCTATAAAAGAATTCGTGAGTGAAGTTCTTGTAATTCTACTGTGAGATCCATTGCCTGGTCTTGAATCCTCTGCTTCGGCAACATCTTTGTAATCTTGCTATTCTGGATTCATTAGTTGATGTTAAACAAAGTTACAGAAATATTGTTCATGAAGTGCTTAAAATTCCGCTCTTAATAGTTTTGTCTTCTGGCTGAAATGCATCTGCAGACCATTTGTCTTGTAAATCAGCATTATTCTTGGTGTTTCTTCGAGGTGTGCTAATAATAGAATTCGTGAGTGAAGATCATCTGCTTCTACTGTGAGATCTCTGCTTCGTCCTCGTCTTTGTAATCTTGCAATTCTGGATTCATTTGTTGATGTAGGCAAAGATCAGGATGATCTTATACTGGGGCATTATCCAAATGAATAAAGTCCTCCGCACTATCTGTATTGGCACCGGTTCTAATATCACGGTCCAGTGGTGGTTCGAAACTTGGATCACAGTCCAATCCTTCGGCCCGTATTAAAAATTCAGAGTTATTTAGGATATGTCATAATTTTCTCTCATAGCCAAAATAAAAGTAAAGCCGCAAGCAATTATGCAAGTAATCCGAAAAGCTATAAAATGTCCTGTACAAAAGGCCTTTGCCTTGTGATGAAAAAACTTTGAGTAAAGATTTAATGTATAATGTACTTATTTTTATCGAAATTAATTTTGTTTCACTAAAATTATATATTATGTGCAGTTGCGTGCCGCCAATTGACCCAACGTATTTGTTAAGATGGATTTTCGTTTAGCAAAGTTAATTTACTTTAAGTAGCAGTCCAGTTTATATAAATTGATTTTAAGAATATTTCGCACTGTTAAAATAAAAAAAAAATTAAACGACAAGGGTTTATATGGTTTCAGTTACGCTTGAGTTTACGTTTAGCGCAAGCGTGTGACTTGCCTTTAATTTGACGCCATTTTTATTGAAACGACAGATGTCACTAAATGCCAAGTCATTGAAACGTTCTCAACAGAACTCAGCAGATGGCATTGTAACAATAAATGTATCAAATATTTCATAATTGCTTACCGGTTTTCTACGTACGGTGGTCGACAGAAGATAAAACATACTTCCCACATTTGAAGCTTAATCTCAACTCCTTAGAGTATATTTTAACTATAATTTATATAAAACAAGCTAATATATTGGAAAATCATTTTTTTTTTCTCTTTGAAAACCCTTTATTTTGATACCCATATCCTATATGGGGTTGCAAAAAATAGTCCAGTACAGTCATCGATACCAATAAATTTATAAATGTTTCAGCTCTAACATTGCTTAAACATTCATTTTTAAATATTTTGAAAATGTTGGTACTACTGTCCAAAATATAGGTACATAAATATTGAAACAATAGTAATTGGTATGTTTAAGTAAAAAAAAAACAATAAATAAAAGAAATTTCTGAAATATAAGCAATAGAAACAAATAAAAAGTCCGATCTTATTATTTTTAATATATTTAATTATGTAAGATATGTGCAGCCAATTTTTGAACTTATATACTTAATAATTCAAATAATGTTATAAACTAAGATAATTTATAAATCTAGATAGAGTCTGTTGCTGTTAGACAACCGATAAAAACAGGCCAGGAATATTAGAAGAAACGACAAGGGTTTATATAGTTTCAGTTACGCTTGAGTTTACGTTTAGCGCAAGTGTGTGACTTGCCTTTAATTTGACGCCATTTTTATTGAAACGACAGATGTCACTAAATGCCAAGTCATTGAAACGTTCTCAACAGAACTCAGCAGATGACATTGTAACAATAAATGTATCAAATATTTCATAATTGCTTACCGGTTTTCTACGTACGGTGGTCGACAGAAGATAAAACATACTTCCCACATTTGAAGCTTAATCTCAACTCCTTAGAGTATATTTTAACTATAATTTATATAAAACAAGCTAATATACTGGAAAATCATTTTTTTTTATTTCTCTCTGAAAACCCTTTATTTTGATACCCATATCTTATATGGGGTTGCAAAAAATAGTCCAGTACAGTCATCGATACCAATAAATTTATAAATGTTTCAGCTCTATCCATTGCTTAAACATTCATTTTTAAATATTTTGAACGTGGACATTTATGACATAGACGAAAACACGGTTAAAGCTAGTATAAATGATTATCGTCTCGCTTGCGTTGATTTTTAAATGTATAATTTACATTGTACTAATATCGCACATTCACGCGTAAAACTCTTGTAAGGTTGCACTAAATATGGCATATGATAAGTCAAAGTGTCAATATTTTGTACGATTTCGGCTTGGCTTTAATTTTATTTATTTCTAATTATTTTTTCGACCAACCTATAAGTATATCACTTTGCGTTGCTTAGAGATGTCGCTTGATTGTGTGTCCTCTACCGCATTTATTACGGGATGTGTTCCGAAAAACTGTTTAGGCTGATTTGCTTCATTGCCACAAATTATATCATTCCCATTATCTGGGTGTCTGGCGTTCTTCTACAGTGCGCTCTTAAATAACTTTCTTCGACGTACAACAAAACTATGTTATGAGCTTGCTTGTATCGTGCTTCCAGGATGATATCGAAATAAACGTGAAGCCATATTTTTGTTTAATACAGTTGTAACACAGCCGGTATGGGGACCGTAGCGTTTTTCCAATTTTTTTATACAAATTATATAGGAATTACAAGAGCATTGCCCTACCTTTTTTTTATTAAGATAAAGGGACGAGAGGAGCAGGACGTTCAGCACATGGTAATTGATACGTCCTTACCCATTACGATGCAGTGCCTCTCAGGATTCTTGAAAAATCCAAAAACTCTGAGTGGCACTACAATTGCGCTCGTCACCCTGAGACATAAGATGATAAGTCTCATTTGCCCAGTAATTTCACTAGCTCCGGCGCCCTTCAGACCAAAACATAGTAACGTTTACACATTACTGCTTCACGGCAGAAATAGCTGTTGTGGTACACATAATCTAGCCGGCTTCCTGTGCATATGAGCCTCCCACTGGTGTCTTTAATTTAAAAGCGTCGTAAAACTTTTTTAAAGAGGGTCAAACAGGCAAATGGCGCACGTGATGGGAATGGCGAGGCAACCGCCCATGGAAATCCGCAAAACCAGGGGTCAAGAGATGCGTTGACGGTTTTTAAGTTGGGGTATAATCTAAGCTTGAATTTAATGTATTATTAATAATCGTATCATATTCTGTTGAATTTTGCTCTGCCTAATAGCACCCTGCTCCTCTTCGCGTCGTATTCCTTATTGCTGAGGGTCGTGATTTCTCTGAGGATTCAACTTCTTCTTCCGGCCTTCTTTAGTGTCTATGAGATGGAAAAAGTTTGACTATTGACTAGCATCATTTTAGTTTTTCGTGAGATGTAACGGTCACGCCTTATTATTCGGAGTTGAGACATTGCAGTTTTGATTGCTGATTTCCAGCTCGCATGACCCGTTGTTGCTGATACTAGACCCCAGATAGGTGAAATTGTTGAAATGTTCTAGATTGACCGCCCCAGTCATTGTTAGCTTTTTGGCACCCTAAACTTATGAAATATGGTAGCATTATTATATTTGACGGCCCTAAACAAATAGTAGAGGCGTTTTCAAATTAGGTTCAGTCAGTTCTTGAATCTCAAACTCAAAGAGAATTTAAACACTACGTTCCTCGAACTAACTCAAGTCGAGACACTGTTTACGCCGATGGTGTGAGTCATTCCAGTGACTCGCATATCCTTATAATTAATTTGTTTTTTTTTTATAAAGAGGAAATCAGCAAAGAATTGTATATATGCTTACTTGTAATACCCTGGCCCAAATTAGGTTGGGCTAGTTTTTCTCAAGCACACACATTGGTCAATATGTGTCCCTCTACAGATTGTATACAATGAGTGCCTGCGCGGTGGCAATTTTCCTCATTGTTGGAAATTACTCTCATTTAATACCTACAAAATAAAGTGCTCATTGTGTCTAAAGAGGACATAGGGAGAGGAGACTTAATGACAGTATATCGAGGCGGTAACTTTTAAAATTAATTTTGTATCAGGTTAATGGAATCTACAAGAGCATTGTCGGGGGCGGCAACTAATAAAATCAATAAAACATTAAGATCACACTCATTTCTAAGCAATTAACTTAATTAGTGTTTCCGTCGGGTTATCAATACATTAACCCCTTAATAAAATTTGTTATTATAACAGAAACGAAAACATTTATGAAAATTACAATTAGTTATTATGACTATTGGTGTGTATAAATATCTATTTAAATATTAATTATTTATAGTAGATATGTGAGTGTGTTTATGTACTAGTATCTAGTAATATATCTGTCGTCTCGGGCATAATACAAGTAATAGAACAGTAGCGTAACTCAACGGTTTTAATGTAAATTATACCTACGTCTGGGCAGAGCGCTAGGAATACATACAAAAAGATTGACGAGGCAAACGGCGCGGCGCAGCTAATAATTTAACTCGGACAGCGACCAGTCCCGGCGGAAAATGGCAAAAGTATAAATATGGCAGTCTACAAATTTCCTAATTCTTACATGTGTAATTTAAATAGTAGGGTTCCAGTTTGTGCTTTATTTATGGATTTAAACAAGGCCTTTGATTTTGTCGATCATAAAATACTATTAAACAAACTTTATGCCTATGGTGTGTTTAACGTTTTAGACCTTCTTAATTCATACTTAACAGGTAGAAAAGAAATCACACAGATTACTAAGGTCCATTTTATATATAAAAAGCTTGTTAATTACCATTCACAGTCGAGAGTAACTCAATTCGGTGTTCCTCAAGGAAGTATCTTAGGCCAACTATTAATTATTCTATCATTCATCTACCAAATATGTAAATCACCATGACGTGGTCTTGTTTGCGGATATTATCACTATTATATTTGCAAACAAAACCATAAATAAAATTATTGTTAATGTTAAGAATACCTAAATGAGTCTGTGATCTGTATGTCTGTCTATGAGTCCAAACTTAGATAAATGAGTCTGATTTCAATGAGTATATGTGCCTTTTGTTGTCGAGACACTTGCCCCGTGAGGAAAGGCGCGGAGAATGTACAAAGTACTATCTTCTCGCCTCAATAGGGCTACTGGCAACCCGAGCGCTGGCAACTATTTCGGTCAACCGGTCAGCCTAGCTATCCAACGTGGAAATGCCGTAATGATAATTTTATCTAATCAGAGTATTGTAAATATAGAAGATTTGTGTTTTTTGAATAAATATACTCAGATAAAATCAATTTTATGATTTTTAAGTGCAGAGAAAAAACCTCGTATGCTTTGAATCTAAATTATGAAGGTGAAACCATCAGCGAAGTTAATGTTTTAAAATTCTTAAGTCTGAATATTAATTCTACTTTAAATTGGAAGGAAAATTTAAATCATATTTGTATTAAGGCAATTCTCCTTTGCACTCTATATGTTGGGTATAAAAGGGAACGTGTCGGCGCTACTGACGGCTTACCATGGCTATGTGGCATCGGTATTGAGATATTGTATTCTATTCTGGGGTAATTCTTCTGACATTTTTTTTATGAAAATAAGGGTTGAGACGAGCAGGACGTTCAGTTGATGGTAACTGATAAGCCTTGCCCATTACATTGCAGTGCCACTCAGATTCTTGAAAAACCCAGATATTCTAAGCGGCACTACAAGGCGCTGGTCACCAGAGAGACAAAATGTTGAGTCTCATTTGCCCAGTAATTTCACTAGCTACGGCACCCTTCAGACCGAAACATAATAATGTTTACACATTACTGCTTCACGGCAGAAATAGGCGCCGTTGTGGTACCCATAATCTAGCCAGCATCCTGTGCAAAGGAACCTTCTACTGGTTTAAGGTATTAAAGAAATAAGGTACAAATGACCTATAGCTGTAAGCCCTATTATAAAGAATATAAAATTCTTACAATGCCAAGTCTTTATATTTATGAAACTATAATATTATTAGTTATAAGTAATTTAAACGTTTTTCGAAATCGTAACAGCAAAAAATATGTCATTGAGCTACGACTGCCACCCAGTAGAGTAGCCCATTTCACAAGGTTCTTCTACGCAGGACTTCGTTTACATAATTACTTACCCAGAGACATTATAGAACGCAGGAGATATGGTTTTTGACAGATAAGACATATTATACGTTATGGAAAGATTTAAACTGTTGTGTATGTTTTTTAACATTTTCTTTAGTTTTTTGACAATATAATAATAATAATAATAATAAAAAATAATATTTAATAAATCTTATAACTATATTTACAATTCTACGATTACATAAAATTAAAACTATCATTACGTGGAAGCGTACCAAGAATACTGGCAGCATTACTGCGTTGGATAGCAAGGCTGATCCGTTGACCGAAATAACTGCCAGCGCTTGGGTTTCCAGTAGCCTTATTGAGGCGCGAAGATAGTATTTTGAACATTCTCCGCGCCTCTGGGCCCCACGGGCCAAGTGTCTCGACACCAAACGGCACAAAGATGTATGACTCACTGAGACCAACATATTTGCGACGCTTGCCGTCATCGGCAGTCGATAAATAATTTGTAAATATAGTTATAAGATTTTTTTTGTTTGAATAATAAAATTACTTTAGAAGAACTTAGAATTGGTATATTTAATAATATACAAAATACCTCATGAAGGATGGCACAGTAGACATATGTCGGGAGTGCCATCATCCCGGTGAGTCTATCAGACATACTATATCCGGTTGTTCTCGTCTCGCCAATGGAGAGTATTTGCACAGACACAACCAAGTAGCCAGGATTATCCATCAGCAACTTGCTCTTCGATACAGTCTTGCGCATTTTGAAGTCCCGTATTATAAGTATACTCCGGAGCCAGTTCTGGAAAACAGCCGTGCCTAGCTCTACTGGAACCGATCTATCATCACGGACAGAACTATCATTACTAATAAGCCTGATATTGTGTTGGTAGACCGGTTAGAGCGTCGGGCATTTATTGTTGATATCACCGTTCCGTGTGATGATAACCTTGTGAAAGCTGAAATAGAGAAATTGTCGAAGTAAGTACGAAGTAGACTTAGCACACGAGGTTCCTGACATGTGGGATGTTGATTCAACAATAATTGTCCGAATAGTCGTTTCCGTTAACGGTCTTATAGCAAAGAGCCTCGACCCGGCTCTCTCGAGAGGCTCTCACTTAATAACTGGATAAAGGGTCAGTTACAGAAAGCAGCTGTTTTGGGAACGGTACGGCATCGGGCGGAATTGTCGTGAACGAACGCCGGCGGGACTGTATTTTTTATATTTATATTTGTAATATTGTTTTTTATAAATATGTTATATACATAAATGTAGAAAATAAGATGAAATTGTAATAATAATAAGAACATTACACATTTTAGCTGATAGTATTATAAACATTTCTAATATATTAATATGGTTTTTAATGTTGCATGCTGTAGTTAAGCAGACTTTGGCTGCTCATGTATTTTTGTATATTATGTTCAACACCTGTACATTACCCAAATTTGAAGTAAAGAAGATTGAATTAAATTGAATCTTTTTACAAATAATCTCAATTACAATATAATATGTAAAGTCACTTGCAACAAAAATACTCAAACGTCAAATACTCAACGTCTTACACTTGACTTAAAGGTCTTAGTTACCAGGGCATTAAATCCCAAAAAAAATCAACGTCTTACACGAGTAAGTCAAAAAAAGTAAATGTAAATTAATACGTAAAATATACGTATGCATTGATAATAACATGGTTAACTAGACGAAAGAACAATATAACAGTATCCAAGAATCTCTGTTTAACAATACCTTTGATAAGAATACTAGATAGATCTATACACATAGTACGCACTATTTGTGTTGATAAGGAAGTACAATATCATGAGTTATAAGTACATATTATAATCATTCAGTTGGTATTTTTTGACTTTCGAAGGGTTTACGAGCAACAGTTATAAATTCCTGTCATTTCACTTGTAGAGGAGATAAATAAATTAAGTTATTGTTATCACATGTCGCGATATTTTCGTGCTTCACTGCTTTGTTTTTGAAGTTTTCATTGTTACGTTTTGACTTTTATTGTTAATAGTTCTGTAGTTTCTGTTGTTCTGTGTCGCCCTAATAGTACTGCCAAAACAATAAAAACGTATTCTTTTATTTATTTATATATTCAGAGAGATCTCCTTAGATATTAGTAAATGTATAGGAACAATATTTCTTATGAACTATATTATATTCGTAAAATATATTTATAAACCTTGAGCTAACTGTATCCAGTGTGGAAGGAACAGTCAGCTCTCGCAGCAATCATCTTTAGGATGCTGTTACAATATGGGACCGCTTTTATGGTATGGAAACCAAAAATGCATCAGAAAACATTCCAGAAGCACTACAACGCCGCAGTATCCACAACAGCCTCCTAAACGCATTATTATATGTGACACGTAGAACACTATAAGTTCCGCGCGAATATGACACCCACAAGCCGCTCGAGTAAAAAGACTTTCAGAATGCATTGAATAATAGCACTTTAACATTATTTATGCTTCGTGCAAACCTGCGGGCGAGCATTTTACTCCTGACTGACAGCGCTCTTTGCTCCCGTTCTATGTCATAGTCATCTCTTAAGTCATTCGAAATGATGTGACCTAAATATTTGAACTTATCTACAATCTTTAGCTTTTTATTTGCGAGAAATAAGCAAGGATAATTTCGTGACTAGTGTTTTGGAGTTCGAAATATCATAACATCGCTCTTTGATGAGTTATATTTTAAGCTGCATATGTCTCGCAAATGGAAATAAGCTTCCTAAGTCCTCTGATTGAGAGACTAAGCAGTACCATATCATCTGTGAAACTAAGGTTATTACAACATTTACACTTAACTTTTAATTAAACTTCAGATTCTTTCATCGAATTATCATCATTATAATAATAATAATTAGCATCACAACACAACACCCTTCCATCAACCTATAATACTGTAAAAATGAATAGTTGTTAATTTTCAATTCAAATTCAAATTCAATTCAAATTCAAATATTTTTATTCAAAATTGGATGTGAAATCACTTATTGAAAGTCAAAAAAACTACCACCCATTCCAAAGTGAATGCCTCAGGCCTGAGAAGAATGGGCGCAACAAACTCAGCGGGCTTTTTTTTTTCATCAAAAATATGTTTTACAATTAAAGTAACATTTACAAAGTAACATTGTACAATGAAACTTATTATTTAATAGCCTGAGGGCGGTCGCTCCATTCCCAATCTGTGGTATCATTAAGAAAGTCATTTATGTTATAGTAACCTTTACCACACAAACGTTTTTTAACAATTCTTTTGAATAACGTAATACTTTTGTTTTGAACATTTTCTGGGATCTTGTTGTAAAAGCATATACATCGCCCCACAAAAGACTTACTAACTCGACTTAGCCGAGTAGTAGGCATCATCAGTTTATGTCTGTTCCTGGTGTTAACATTATGGTTATGACAGTTTCTGGCAAATTCACTTATAATAATATCTTAGTGATGCTTGTTTTGCACACCGTAACAAAGCGACGATGTGACGTCATTGGCGTTAGGTCCAGAGATACAGTAACCCGGTATTAATGTATTTAATTAATTTTTGGATGAGGAAATTATCGAGAAAGAAACCTTGATTTTTTAGTTTTTCCTCACGATTTTTTAGTCGGAGCTGTATTTGTCTTTATCGCACAAATGATTGTCTCGCCTGCGTCAGTGGACTGTATATTGTTTTAGAATTCTTAAATAACTAAAAGGCTTCAGCCAATGGTACCTTTTAAAGTTCACTGCACTGCAGCTACACTTTAGCTGCACTGCTGTCACCCTGTCCTTAAGGCTACTATCCCAAGAAATCGCCAAAATAGCGCATAGTTGAAACCATTTCTTGACGGTTTATATAAAGCCTATATTATTACGAAAAATATATAACTACAAAATATGAGAAATTCACACGACAGTTAACCAGGTAGATCCTGAAAACCAGCGCTGCAGCTAGTATTGGTTTACATGCACAAGTTGAGTATCGGCCTTTTCTTTTGCCACACAGAATACTTATAGAGAAAATGTTTTAATTTATTTAAAAAGGCATTTATTTTACTCAAAATTGATTCTTTTAGAATTCTTATCACTACCACCGCTTCGAAAACCAATAGCGCGAGAGAGAAGCGGAAGATGGAAAATCTCCGCAAGAAACTCTTCCAGTATTCTTTTTTGCGCACTTTTAAATAAAATATACAATACTGTACTGTCATTATTATAAAATAATCATAATGTAGTCCCAGCCTGTACGATCACTTAGATATTCAGCTGTGGAGTAGTAGGATTTACCTACGACAGAGCCATTTTTGACAAAAACATTTAACTTTATTATTTTAACTAGATTTTACCTGCGACTTTGTCCGCGTTCAATAGTTACTTTAGGCAGCATTTTTTTATTTACTCGCTTTGCAAATAATTCCCTTAGAAACTGCTGTGGTGAATATAATTTTCATGTTCATTTTCACAAAGCTTCATGGTGTTATGCACGAACTTTCATACAAACGTAAAACTTCTTGAAACCCCGCCAAGGCTTTTATTCGCGATAAAAGTTAACCTATGTCCTTTCCCAAGCTCTTCTCCATCTCTATATTAAGTTTCATCAAAACCGGTTCAGTGGTTTAGGCGTGAAAGCGTAACAAAAAAACTTACATTCACATTTATAATATTAGTAGGGATGCCTAAACAGCGACTGGAAATTTAATAAAGTGTATACATATTTTACCCTTAAGGCTATTATGTATCATACAATTGTCTATTTATATTTTAATTATATTCATTTACTTAGCTGATTATTGCTGTATTTGCCTTTCTCTATGACCATAAATAAAAAAAAACTATCTAGCAAACATCAAATTCAGCGCAATTCGTCAACACTCAAAATTTACAGTTAATATGAACATTGACTAAATGGATAAGTTTGTTGAAAAAGTGAAATCTTGGAGTATGTCTAGGAAACCGCCAACACCAGAACTGAACAGGAGCCAATATTCCCTGGTGTCCAGTGGAGAGCTGACTGCGGAGGCTTTGCAGGTCTGGTTGAAGCTGCCAAAGAAGATCAAGTACGACCCTGACTTGGAAGCATTCCAGAAACGATATGAAAATGAATTAGGTGAGCGTATATAATAAGTCTTCCTTCATGTAGTACGGAGTGGGGTTGGACTTAGTATCCCTTAGCACGAATTTTGATGTAAAAAATATTGTAGTTGATAGAGCTTTAGTCCACGATTACAATGATACCACTCTTATTACAAGGTAACGCAACGTTTTCAAGGAAATCACAAAAAAAAATCTTACCTAAAACAGGTAAATCAAGTAAATAAATATCCCATAGCACGAATTTGGTTGTAAAAATATTGTAGTTGATACAGCTTTAGTTCACGATTATAATGATACCTCTCTTATTACAAGGTAATGCACCGTTTCCAAAAAAATAACGAAAAAAATTCAAACCTAAAACAGATAAATCACGTAAATAAACACTAGATGAGCGCTGCCATCGCGGCGGGAGGCTAAAAACTGTCATTAAATGATTTTCAAATTTTGGTTTCTTAGTAAAATATAAGTACAGGCAAAGGTTCAAGCTCATACAGCCATAAATTAGTAAAAGTAATAAATCCCCGAAGCTCTATCAACTGCAATTCATTAAAATTGGTTAGGTGAGGTTATGTTAGAACAGTTAAAACAACGCACTAGCCGAGCGTAGCGTGCCGCGGTAGCGGCCGGCGAGTGCCAAAACCAAATAGTAGGCGTTTCCTCTCATTAAACAATTAGGGAGGGGGAGAGTAGACTTTTATTTTGGTTTTTCTTGAAAACTGTGTATTACGTTGTAATAAGAATGGTAGGACCAAAGCTCTATCAACTACAATTGATTAAAATTGGTTAGGTTAAGTTATGTTAGAACAGTTCAAACAACGCACGAGCCGAGCGTAGCGTCACGCGGCAGCGGCGATAGATGTTTGGGGATTGATGAACATCAACAATAAACCCTTTTTATAAATGTTTTCCTTTTATCTAAAAATAATTATTGATGAAGCCGTCTTATCTGTCATAGACTATTTTTTACATTTCATTTCACTGTTTTTCATACAATTTATGGCTGTATGGGCTTAAACCTTTGCCTGTCCAAATATTTTAGGAAGAAACCAAAATCATTTTATGACAGCTTCTAGCCTCCCGCCGCGATGTCAGTAGTGTTTATTTACGTGATTTATCTGTTTTAGGTTAGAATTTTTTTCGTTATTTTCTCGAAAACGGTGCATTACCTTGTAATATAATTGTGGTATAATTGTAATCGTGGACTAAAGCTCTATCAACTACAATATTTTTTACATCCAAATTCGTGCTAAGGAATACTAAGTTTTAACCACGGAGTGTTTTGTGGACAGGACAGAAAGAGAGGCAGGCCTTGTGGTAGGTGGACAGATGAAATAGCGGCGGTGGCGGGGCAAAGTCGAATAGAGACTGCAAGAACCAAAACTAAATGTAGTTCTTTGGAGGCTTGTACATACAAAACCAGAGATAGTAACTTAGAGTAAGATTAAATAATTGTTATTTTTGCATGGAATCAAATAAAACTTCATTATTATTATTATATGTAGGTACTAAGACTTTTTATTGCACTACCCTGTTACAATATTTTTGGACCTGACGATCGTCGCTTTGTTACGGTGTGCAAAACAAGCATCATAAAATAATTTTCTATTATTATTATCTATTAATAAATACACTACGATTTATATTCTCTGTGATTGTTGCAAAGGTTTTGTTTCGTGATACTGATTATTATTATTATAATGATGAAAAAACAGTGAAAGAATCTATTTGGGTTAAGTAAAAAAGTATCAATTTTTCTGTCAAAACTATGAAAGCAATAGATGATGATCAATGAATATCACTACATGTTACGGTAATGAAACTGCAAACCGTGCGACGAGGATGAGTGGAAGGGGGTTAAAAGGGGAACGGGAGGGTGCTTCAAGTTCCAGCGAGGTCCAGAGAAAATTAATGTGGCCGTGTAGTAAGTAGTGTCAAGAAGGACAAGTCGTTTACCTAATGGTAGGCCCAGTCCATATTGTAGTGCCACCAAGGATAATTGAAAAACACACAATTCTGAACAGCACTACGACTCACGTTGACACGAGAACCTTTGAACAAAAGCGTAATGTGTGTGATATATTATATATTTACCCTGTGCTTCCCCGGGGCGTAAAGGAATAGGGCAGTCCCATGACCATGGGTGTCGTAAGAAGCGACTTAGGGCTTTTTAGAAGTGGGAGTCACGCTGCCGTCTTATGACGCACATCAGAGTATATCGCTATGTTTCGTATATGTTAATGTCGAGACCATAGACCACAGTCCTTGACCCCCGCCAAACCAGATTAGGTTGCGTTCAATCGGCCATTGACGGCGTGCTTGCACAGTTCCCCTCCGCTGAAATCGTAGGCTTGGGTCACTACGCCCTGCGTAGTCTGTGGTACGTGAGGATAGAATAGAGAATAGGAGACAGTTTGGATTCGACAAACTACAGGACTGTAGCTATTACCTCCCTGCTCTCCAAAATCATGGAAAGCATTATTAATCGCAAGCTCTTGGTATACCTAGAAGGTCACCAGTTGATCAACGACCGACAGTACGGCTTTCGCCATGGTCGGTTGGCAGGCGATCTTCTGGTAGATACATGATGGGTTTCGGCCTGGCAGTTAGCCTGGATATAGCAAAGGCCTTTAAATAATAATAATAATAAACTTTATTTCACAAAAATCAGAGGTTCACAACACTTAAATATAAATGTACTATGTCTTAAAAATTAACTTATCTTAAATAAAATACAGTGTGGAATTGAAACTCTGATACCCATGATAAGATCTAACTTGTGTTATGGGTATCAGTGTTTGCGTAAATCAATTTATATTGGTTTAAGATAATAAGATTAAAATGAAGAAGCGCGCATACATCTCATCTAAACAAAATTTTATTCCAATAGTATTTTTTAGTTTTATAAGTTACATATCTTGAGGAGATCTTCAGTTACTGTGTATGTTTTTGATAGGAGCCATTTTTTAACAACGGATTTACATGAAAATTTTGCAAGAGGATATATGTTACATTGTTGATTTATTTTATTATAGAGATGACTTGCGATTACTTGATGATATCGACTGGCTAGAGAAGTTCTAAAATTTGGAACTGGACAAACTCTTTGCGATTTCTTCTTTTACTTTTATTTTTATCGTATGAGAGTGTGGTGTGTTTTCTTAATATGGAATGAAGTTTAAAGAGCTGTCGAATGGTCAGAACTCCAGATTCTTTGTAAAACAAGCGCGTAGAGTATCTAAAAGGTTTACACGTCATTACCTTGATAACAGCTCTTTGTGCCCTTTCTAGTTCCAGAAATGTGGTCTTTGCGGCACCTCCCCATTGGCACAGAGCAAAGTAAATTAATTTTAGCGTAACACTATCAGCGGGTGATCTTATCATTTTAAATATGTATATTTATTTCGTATACGCGAGGTGAGTTTTTCCAGGTGAAATTTCCAATTTAATTGGTTATCAATATAGACTCCAAGATATTTGACATTATTAGACCTAGATAAAGTTGGGCAATCACATGAAGAAGGTGAGAAACGATTTGTGCAGGAGTGGGCCTTAAACGGCAAGATTTCTGGAGATGGTTGACCTGGAGCTGTTATCGAAAAGGTTAAGTAAGTTGTCTTTGTAAGGTTAAGGGTCAGGAGATTAGAAAGCCAGTCAAGTACGTTTCCGAGAGCTTGTTCCGCTAAAGCATAAGTGGTAGGCCAGTGGCGTCCATGGATTAGGAGGGCTGTATCATCTGCATAGGTGATGATCGAGCAGTTAGTAAGAGAAATATTGCAGAGGGCATTTATATATATGAGGAAAAAGGTGGGGCCTAAAATAGAACCTTGAGGAACACAAAAGGTGGGAGATACTTCACCACTCACAAATGAGTAAATATTTACCCACAGGGTTCTATCAGAGACATAGTCTTTGAAGATGTCTAAGGCGTGACCACGTATCCCCATTCTCCATTTTATTTAGCAGATGTGGAACAGCGACCGTGTCGAATGCCTTGGAAACATCTAAGAAAACTCCTATGCATTTGTTATGTGTGTCAAGTTTGTTAACAACATAGTTGACAAGAAATGACACTGCGTGCTCCGTTGATTTTCCCCTTCAGAATCCAAATTGGTTTCGGGCTAGAATGTTATGAGTCTCTAGGAAGGAAAGTAACCGATAGTTGAGTATTTTGTCTAACACTTTAGATAGAGTTGACAGCACAGATATTGGCCTATAACTACTGATATCTTCTTTGTTTCCACTTTTGTAGATAGGATGGACGATAGCCTTTTTAAATACTCTTGGAAATTGACTACTCATAATAGAGTTATTACGTATTTTGGTAATAATTGGGACCAGTATGCTACTGCATTGTTGCAGTAGTTTACTCGTAATTTCATTCCATCTAATGGCAGCATCCTTGCGTAGGCTAGAGATGATACTTGCCACTTCAGCTTCATCCGTTGGAAGGAGAGTAAGAGAGTTCACTGGGGGGTGGTCATCATTAGGCTTCAAGGAAGGCGTCATTTTATTGTTTAGCCTTAAGGCGAGGTCCCTGCCAATATTTGCAAAGTAGTGGTTAACTTGGTTGACTGACGACATATTATTATTTTCTAGATTTAGCAATTCCAGTGGTGGGTTGCATGCGCGAGTTGTTTGAACAATGCTTTTAATCACTTTCCAGGTTTGTTTGGGGCTATTTTTAGAGTGCAGTTATTAGGTTCACTTTTAAGTTTACGGCTCATAGCGTTTCTGTTGCGAATGCATTTAAGCAAACCCTGTGTAATCCATGGTTTTATCAATCTATTTTTAGATGGAACTTGTCTAATTTTGCGTGTCGACATGCGTTTAGCAGGTGTTAGTATAGTATCAATATTAAGTAGGACCGGGTAATGATCCGTGATATATGTGTCAATTACTAATGTTGTCGTTTTAAAATTGGATTTAAGAAAGACGTGATCAAGGCAATTTTTTCCACGAGTAGGCAAAGTATGTGTAGGTAATAATCCATGCAAAGCATATAAGGTCAGATATTCATGAACCTGTGAGTTTTGATTTGATTGAAATATATTTATGTTCATGTCCCCCATAACAACGATATCGTTTGATTTTGCAGTGGATGCAAGAATATTATTTAGGCTGCCTAAGAAGTTATTTGTGTTGTGGGCGCTAGGTGATCGATATAATGCTATAATTATCAGATTATTTAATTGTACTTTGATCGTGTATGGCACAAGGCGCTTCTCTCAAAACTTCCATCATTTGGGCTTCCCGAGAGCTTATGCAAATGGACCTCCAGCTTCCTCACTGGGCGCAGCATACATGTCATTGTTGACGGTTATTGCCCGAAGCCCGTGAACGCTGGAGTGCTTCAAGTCTGTGTGCTATCTCCTACACTGTTTCTTCTGCATATCAATGATATGTTGGACACCGCCAACATACATTGCTATGTAGACGACCAGTGGCCGGACCTGCGCTTTGTAGAGCGCTAGAATTTGGACCGGCTTGAAGTCAAAGTCAAAAATATTTTATTCACATAAAATCAAAATTTATATGTATTACCGTGCTCTATTTAGTTAGTGATTTTTTAGTACAATTAGTACATTTTTAACCGACTTTAAAAAGAAGATTCTCAATTAGGTCCGTATATTTTTGATATGAATCAACATCTTATAGAATGTTTGTCTGATAACCCTAGACGTCGAGACAGTTTTGTACGTAATTAGTCCTTATAATACGCATTGGCAATAAAAATTCCTTCAAGTACCTATTTTTCAATTTCTTTGTTGTCCGTATACCTACACTCTTAGGGCTTAATTTCACTAGGACACCACGGAGGCGCGACCAGTCACCACTACCAACAAAATGTATACAGCTCTATAGAGAGTTTATAGACTCACCTGGTGTCCGTTTGGTTGCGCAACTAATTTGGTGGCGCGAACTGCTCGGACGCGTCATGGCTCTGGTGTTTGTATGGTGTTATGGTTGCGCCACCATGGCATCCCGGTGAAATATAGCCGTTAATGTCAGTGGCACGCACGATTAAATTCCGTGCTGTCATGATGCTTTAAAAAAAGCTAAAATAGACTATCAACATTGATGTAGTTGCACTCTTAAGTATTTGGCTATAATGATTTATATACACACCCATCTAGATGTAGTGAATATAACTAAGTTAACGGTGATCCCAGAAAATAAATAAGTAAGATTCGTCGTTGATGATGATGATGATGTAAAGATGATCACCGCCACCAATGTGTTCACTTTCATTACCAGAGGTTTTACATAAGCGTTGCAGACTTTTTATATAGACAGACAGTTCCACAAATACTCAAACTAGTCACATATTATAAATAATATACCTATATATTATATTGGAAACCAATTTTATGATTGAATTGTTATAGTTGTATTGCGAAATATAATTCTAATTCTTGGAAATCAGACCAAAAGGCATTATATTTTTATAACAGATTTTAATACCACCTTCCAAACATTCGAAATCAATGTAAAATATAAATAATTAAACTGAAAAACGAATTAGAAATATAATACCAAAACAAATTAAAATGCTAATTCTAAGAATAATAATAATAATTATATTTTTTTGCGAAAACTACCACCAATTTTGTACAAATACAATAGATATGAACAATTAAAATTATGTTAATAAAAGAAAAAAATAACAATACAAATGTTGATAAACAATGAAAAAGAGATATTAATTCTATGAAAAATGTGGAAGGATTATTTTAACAACATGATAACAAACGAGGCAGCAGCGCGATTCGCAAAAAGGAAAGTTCTCAGCAAACGTTAGGACGTATATTCCTAACTCTAATATTATGAACATGAATAATGATAGAACAACAAATTAATATTTGAACAAAAATTGGACAGAGCACGCCCTAACTCGCCAACGTTTGAATTGGGTTTTTGAAAAAAAAAAAATATTGATTTTTTTTATGTATTTTAAAACTTTATTATTAATAATATTAATATTTAATGCAAAAAACTTCAAAAAAAATTTTTTTCAATTAATTATAAACAATTAAAAATTGATGAAATTTAAATAAAAATCACGTGACTATAAACGCGCCATGATTGGTCACCATAGTTGTGACGTCATAATGTTATAGCTATTTAATAACAGTACAGCGTTTACGGCTATTACACGTGTCTAGACAATAATATTAAAAATTTATTGCTAAAATACGAGTTGTTAGTTGGTTTCGATTAGCTATGTGTGATAAAGGATTTATTAAGGCAAAGTCTGATAATATTCCTGATGTTGATATATTTATGATCACCGATTTTTTAAAAAATGACGTTCGGTTTAATTCTGCTGAAGTTCGAGGTGCCAAGGCATCAAGGTAAGTTTGTTAAAAAATAATATAATAAATGAAAATATTTAATTATTTATTCTCCATTACATTAAATATAATTATTTATTTCATAAATTGCAGAGCATCGCGTGAGAGTTACGGCGACAAAGCTATAGGTTATGTTCAACTAAGTCGTAAAAATAATATTTGTATTGTGAAAGGACGGGTATGTCCAGAACACCGAGTTCGGAGTAAAGCTTATTCAGTTACTTTAACTATTAATGAAAAGTCAAAAAAAATTCAGGATGTTCAATGCCATGACTGTGCAGCTTCAGCAGGTAATTTATACTCCTATTAAATTTAAGTTTTTTGATGTTGTAAGCAATAATAATCTTTTATATGGTGTCTACAGGTGGTTGCAAACATGCATTAGCATTACTTATGTGGACCCATCGTAGAAGTGAAGATCCGACACCAACAGAAGTCGCTTGCTATTGGAAAAAATCTCGATTATCAGGCATTGGTACAGTTATAAAATCAAAATCAGTTATCAGGAGTTGCCTTTGTAGTATTCTTACATAATGGTACAAAACAAGAACGATAACTTTTGAGGTTCGACATTTTTAATATAAATTTAAATATTTAATAATGACAACAAAATTAAATAGATCAAAACACTGTATTTATTATTTTTCTATCAACTGCAATGAGTGAAAACTAACATTATGACGTCACACGCGCTCGGGTTTGTTCGGGAGTTGTCGGCGTGTCTTCGGTACTGGATTCAAAAATTTTTTTTTATTTTGAAATAACTTTTGAATTTTTGCGAAAAAAAAAAATAGTTTTGTTATAAAACTAATATATAATCTTTCCATTTATCACAAAAAAAATTTTTTTTCAAAAACCCAATTGGAAGTGTCTCGACGCCGTTTTTTTGCGCCCAGACAAAGAGAAAGAACTACCCTCCGGGTTAACGACGGGAGGGATGTGGTGAATGCTCATGCATACCAACGCAGCCTAAGTCTGCGTTGGTTATGTGGGACTCACGTAAAACCCAAGTGCCTATCCACTAAACACCACCTGAGGTTGGCTTTGGGCAAATGCCCTCTAAGCCTTCATCGAAGGCGACCTTGGGGAAAAAGGCGCAAGCGGCACTCCCTATGGAGTATCCGCTGGGTTGTCTTGACGCCAATGACACATTGCCTTTTATAGATATCTCCACCCTCTCTTCCTTTCACTTTTTATACTCTCCGTTTAGCAAAACACTTGCATCTACATTTTTGACATTTGGTACGGTAATTTTATATATTCAGTTAATTAATGACTACTTAACAATATTTTCTTGGCGCTAATCCAGTACACGTGTCAGATTGAACATTGTTCAATTCGTCACATAAAACTTGGCTTCTTTTCACTTAGAATATGAGTGAAGTGTCATTTGCGAAGAATATTACCTTGTGTATTTTTTTGCTTTGTTTCACTGGGACACCACGGAGGCGCAACCAATCGCCGCTACCCACAATAATTATACTGCTCTACAAGGAGTTACTCGCCTGGTGTCCGTTTCCATATTGGTTGCGCGACCAGCTCGGATGCGTTATGACTCTGGTGTCTGCAAGGGCGTGCATATCATATAGGCAATTAGGCAGAGCCTACCTTATTATGAAAAACTAAATAAATATAGCACTAGTGTTAAAGTTAATTTACTACCTACGGTAGGCAGTCTACAGATCGCATATACGAAGCAAGCGGCATTTCATACAAATTATTTTTTTTTTATGGAAATTAGGGAAAAGACGAGCAGGACGTTCAGCTGAAGGTAATTGAAACACCTTTTCCATTACAATGCAGTGCCGCTCAGGATTCTTGATAAACCCAAAAATTCTGAGCGGCACTACAATTGCGCTCGTCACCTTGAGACATAAGATGTTAAGTCTCATTTGCCCAGTAATTTTTCTAGCTACGGCGCCTACCGAAACACAGTAATGCTTACACATTACTGCTTCACGGCAGAAATAGGCACCGTTGTGGTATCCATAATCTGGCTGGCTTCCGAAAAGTACAATATAAAGTTGCCTTAATAAAAAAGCTATTGATCTCAGGTAGTACGGTATCTAGTTGAAGCGCAGCGGAAACCAATCCTTAATCTAAGTATCATACATATACAAAGACTGATAAATCCTTTGCGTTGCGTGGGTTAATAATCAGATAACAGAAAGCCATTCGAAAAGGTGTAATTTGAACCTCACATATTGCTTCCAAATGCATATAAAACCATACTTGTGCCAAGAATTGATTTAAAAGTAGTTATTAATAGAATGCATATTGCATTCTTTGCATTGGGCACACTGACAATTCTATGCACATAAATATTTCTCATTATATGATCATTTATTTATTCAAGGTCCACCAACACAGAATACACATGGCAATTCATAAAATTGTAACATAAAGTCCAAAAATCGTGTTCCTGCAAATACAGATGATAACATCATGCACATAAACATACAAACAATTTAGTTCTTAATTAGATAAAAGTACATTGAAGTCCGATAGCGCTAACATGTCAAACAATATATAAAGATAAATTTAATCCACAAATCATCATCACGACAGCTGTGAAAACGTCGAAAAAAATTGAGTTTAGGACTAACCTTTTATTTTGAGAGCATTGCACGCACACAGATACAAAGTGTCGTGCAAATCGCGAGTGTAAGACGTAGCTTGTCACGCACACTAAACTAATATTCCTGGCCTGTTTTCTAACAGCAATATACTCTATATAGACGTATAAATTATCTAAGACACCAATATAATATTAGCTTTTTACTTGATGTTTTGTTTTCACGATGCATGCATTGTTTTCAGCTAGGATTATTTATATGTCTAGACAGAGCCTCTTGCTGTTGGGCAATGCATGAAAATAGACCAGTTTTATTGTGCTTGACAGCTATGTCTTACACTCGCGATACGTATATCCTTTTCAACACGTCAATGAATCACCAGTTGATCAACGACCGACAGTACGGCTTTCGCCATGGTCGGTCGGCAGGTGATCTTCTGGTATACCTAACACATAGATGGGCGGCGGCTATTGAAAGCAAGGGGGAAGGCCTGGCAGTAAGCCTGGATATAGCGAAGGCCTTTGATCGTGTATGGTACAAGGCGCTCCTCTCAAAACTTCCATCATTTGAGCTTCCCGAGAGCTTATGCAAGTGGACCTGCAGCTTCCTCACTGGGCGCAGCATACAGGTCATTGTCGACGAATATTGCTCGAACCCGAAGCCCGTGAATGCTGGGGTGCCCCAATTCTGTGTGCTATCTCCTACGCTGTTTCTTCTGCATATCAATGATATGTTGGACACCTCCAACATACATTGCTATGCAGACGACAGCACTGGTGATGCCGTATATACGGGCCATGCATGTCTCTCTCGGGAAATCGTCGACCAGTGCCGGGAGAAACTTGTGTCTTCTATCAAGTCCTCTCCTGAGAAGGTCGCGGAATGGGGTAAATTGAACCTTGTCTAATTTAACCCCCAGAAGACTCAAGTTTGCGCGTTTTCCACTAAATAACCCCATTTGTCGTAACACCGCTCTTCGACAACACTCGCCTAGTGGCGAGGCTTTAAGGGGAGCTTTATCGGAATACTGGGTTTCGAAATCTCGAGCGATTGCCAATTCCGTGGTCATCTGGAGGACAAAGCCAAATTGGCTTCGAAGAAACTAGGCGTCATTAATAGAACACAGCAATACTTCAAGCCGGCCCACATTCTAGCGCTCAACAAAGCGAAGGTCCGGCCACACAGGGAGTATTGCTGTCATCTCTGGTCTAGCGCACCCCAGTATCAGCTCGATCCATTTGACCGCGTGCAACGTAGAGTAGCTCGAATTGTCGGGGACCCAGTGCTCTGTGAACGGCCGGATCACGTTAGCGTTGCGTAGAGATGTCGCTTCATTGTGTGTCTTCTACCGCATTTATAACGGGGAGTGTTCCGAAGAGCTGTTAAAACTGATTCCTGCCGCCGAAATCCACCTTCAACACCACCACGACACGCCACAAGTTAGGATATCATCCCCACCATCTGGATGTGTGGCGGTCCTCCACAGTGCGTTTTCAAGGAGCTTTCTTCCACGTACTACAAAGCTGTGGATTGAGCTTCCTTGTGCGGTGTTTTCGGGACGATACGACATGGGTACTTTCAAGCGCTAACACCTTCCTTAAAGGCTGGCAACGCTCCTGTGATTCCTCTGGTGTTACAAAATATTGTGGGCGGCGGAGGATAGTGATAAATAAATATTTTAATTATACACAAATAAAATATGATAACAAAATTTTATGAACGATGCGTGACTCGAACCCACGGCCTCTCGCGTTCGTCGCTAGTGCTCACCCAACTGAGCTAACCGTTCGAGTGATGTCCCGAGTCCCGCATCGTTCATAAAATTTTGTTTTCAAATTTTATTTTTGTATTAATTAATAATCCCAGAAGTTAGGGTTATCATTTTAAAAACATAACAAATTGTTAATTTTAGTTATTTTATCTCTGCTTAATATGGTAGATTGACTCATATCAATAAAGAACGGTCGGCTATCTGATTTTATACAACATTGTAAAATAAATTAAATTATACAAAAGAAATGCAACCAACATGATAATAAAGTTAGCATGATTCATACAAACGTCGAGAGGAATTATAAGTAGGTCGATTGATTAAAATAACCGATAAAGGAGTCTTCCCACTATACCATGACCTTGCTATGAACATATCGGGCACCTAAAGAAACACGACAAAAAAAATAGTTGTGCCTCCAGCAAGTTTTTACCAATGAGTGGCTCCTTTGCACAGGAAGCCGGCCTTGAAGCAGTAATATGTAAGCATTACTGTGTTTTGGTCTGAAGGGTGCCGTAGCTAGTGAAATTACTGGGCAAATGAGACTTAGCATCATATGTCTCAAGGTGATGAGCGCAAATGTAGTGCCGCTCAGAAATTTTGGGTTTTTCAAGAGTCCTGAGCAGCACTGCATTGTAATCGGTTGGGCGTATCAATTACCATCAGCTGAACGTCCTGCTCGTCTCGTCCCTTATTTTCATAAAAAAAAAGAAAAAATAGGTAGCGACGACCCCAATCACCCAATCATACCCAACGACTCTCCCAATGTGTTGGGAGAAGAAGTGCCAGGGTATAGAGCTCCGCCCTGACACCCTTCTTCTGCCCTCACACAGGGGGTGAGAAGAAAACTCGACGACGACGAAACACGACGCAGTATCACAGAATAAAGAGTTAAGCACAGAAGTTTCCCATTGTGACACCTTTCAAAAGAATAGCTAGTAAATATTCTTTGCTTGACACGTTCCAAAACAACCTTGGCAAACACATGGAATTTAGGCAGCCCCATGCAAATAGAACATAGGTATACAAACAGTAATCGAATTCCAGCACCGGACATAACGTCAAAATGCTTAATTTCACCAGTATCATGTGTCGTCCTCTAACATTCTACAACTGCGCATTTTGCAAGAAATTTCTTGCCTCGCACACCCACTTTGTGGAATCAATGTCAATCACTCCAAGCCCGCTGAGTTTCTTGCACCCATTCTTCTCAGGTCTGAGGCAGTCTCTTTTGAATGGGTGGTAGTTTTTGACGTTCAATAAGTGATTTTAAATCCTATTTTGAATAAAAATGTTTGAATTTGAATTGAATCAATTACCGACTGCTGTTTCCCCGTACCGATACGACTCAGGGACCTTCAAGAAAAGAGAATACTCCCATCTCATAGGCCGGCAACGCATCTCTTAACCATCCGTGTTGCGGATGTCCAAGGGCAGTCTCAAGTCATGTGCCTCACGACTCCTCATCACGTGAGCCTCTTGCCTGTTTGCCCCTTCTTATTTAAAAAAAAGTGTTCGAGACGCTTTTCGGGAACAAATCTTCAATCGATTTTTTTTGTTTGTTGTTTCACGTTTACTTCCCTGACTTTTTAATATCTCTTCATTAAAAGTCACTAACCTAACCTACACAACTACACAATATGACATTTGACTAATTTATTTGGAAATAATTTATAATTAACTTGTCATTACCCGCGACCTCGTCCCCGTGGAATAGTTACTTTGGGCAGCATTTTTTACTTTTGAGGATACTTTGCAAACAATACACATACAAACTGCTATTTCCGTTGCTCGCGGCGCTCATCTACAATACAAAGCATATCCCTTGTCATTGTGGACAGTCTCTTTAATAGTATTTCCCTACGAACTTAAATCTCCTGTATTTTCATCCCCATATTGGTCAAAATTTCGAAAATTCTCGAACTTATAAATTACTTCTTATCAAATGCTTGAAACAAAATCATGGTTTTATCAACGGACTTACATACAAATTTCCATTTGCTATTTCAAGCCCTCTATTTATGTTTTCATAATAAAAGGTAGCGTATGTCCTTTCCCAAGCTCTAGTCTATCTCTGTACTCAATTTCATTAAAATCGGTTCGGTGGTTAAGGCGTAAAAGCGTAACAAACAAACTTATATTCATATAATATTAGTAGGGATTAAAAGGCAGCCAAAATTATTTTAATACAGAATTATAATTTGTATTTCCTTTTTTATTTCTTCTTTTCTCGTAGCCAAAGTATAAAATTTATTTTCGATTGTATCATTTTCAAAAACAATTTGAGTATTTTTGTAATTTTTATGTTCACCATAATTGTCATATATTTTAGAACAACAAATTGTAACTTAAGATTTACAATTTTACGTGTGTAGAAAAAACAATATTGTAATAAAACAACTAATGATAATATTATCATACCGCATAATTAAGTTAAATGACTTATAATTAAATTTCATTAAATTATTTTTATAGAATTGGAGAATTTTTTTTTTTAATTTTAAAACTTGGAATATATCAAAATCTCGTCCATTGGCTGTGTTCAGAAGACATATTATTATGAGTTACAAGAGGCTTGGTAGCTGAAGCGGTCTAGTAGTGACTTCACTCTTATTATTTTTCCCTAACGCGCCAAAAGAAGTATAAGGTTAGGCCACGTACAGATGACAAGCGCTCAACGCGCGTTTTGATAACGCGCGTTTATAACTACATACATTTTATTCAGGCCGTACACATGCTAACGCGCGTTTTAAGGCGACACTAAATGCCAGCGACATTGAGCGATATGATTTCACGGCTGCCGACCCGCCACCTATGTACCAAAGCCAATATTTTCAAAATTCTTGCGTGGAAAACAGTTTATATGCTTACAATCCTCGTTATTCACTACTAATCTGAATAAATTAACCTGCACAAAAAAGTACAAGCTATAAGAATAACTTTTCTGAGAGAAGTACCAAAAAAATGCGTCCGGCCATGCCAAAAAACTTGTTTGACTTCAAAGAAAAGTGGTCGTTCAAAAAGGCTCGGCAGTGCTAACTATAACCAACAGCAAGCATTAGCAACCTACAAATAGGACTTAAGGATATGTGTAACAGGATTAAATAGTGTTCATAGCTCGAAATGCTATACTTTCTCCACAAAATTTGTCTAAAAACACCGTGTTTGCGTGTTTTCTGCTTACTCTTCACCTTAATGACTTGACTTGAGTATTATATTCTAGTTATATAGATTTTTTAGGTACTGTGGCCTTGATACGGTATAGTGAGCACACTCCTTAAGTTCGCAACAAAACAAAAAATTGTTTACATAACACAACTGGCCTTGAGCGTGGCCTTAGCGACACAGAAATCTGAGCAGTTACTGCAAGTTTGTACGTTGAATATAAATACATTTTTCGTGTTGAATCATATTTTTCAACACACTTGCTCGTAAAGTGTGCTTTATAACATTGTTCTTAGGGCGATAAACCGAACAATAACACACACATAATAATGTTACACACTGGTGCATAATAGAATGATCCCTACAAAGTTAAGTTAGTACCTAACTGCAAATTATATGAGAGTAAACAGAGCATTTTCAATTTAACCGGGTAATAGGTTTTTTTTGTAACAACAAAGAGATTTTGTGCCGCTGAATCCATTTACATTTTTATATAAAATTCTGAATAATTAATTATAAAGTTTTAGTATTATAATTTTCAAATAGGCTGTATGGGTATATGCCTGATACCTAAACATACACTTTATATCTAGCTCGTGAAAAAAAAACTTACCCGCCATTTGCCATAATTTTCATCAGCCTAACGAAACTCTCGAAGGAGAAAGCAATTCAGGCGATTGTATGAAACGTGCAGTCGTTGATAGAATGACCGATGACGTCTATAATCTTGTTAAAAACGGAGATAGCCGGGTTATACTTCGTCTACAATCGCCATACTGTACCTAATTACTACTATTTCAAACTTATGTCAATCACTGCACGTTTCATACTAAACTAAATTTAAATTTTTACTTAGGCAGTCACGCCTCTTATTGCATCGTATTTACATCGTCTTTGATTTTCATATTTTACAATACTGAAAAACTGTGAAAATGCCATCAAAAATACTCCAAAAATGTTTTGGAAACTTTACATACACCAATTGTATTAATAATTAAACTATTTATGCAATGTTTGATTTTTACTCGCAAATGTGTTGAAAAGTGCGTATTAAACTCGTGAGCAACTTGTTCGCTAGACACTCGGCTGATTTACGATTATTGCAACCCACAGCCTCGTGTATAATGAACTTATCTCTATTACTACTAGTGAACTCGCCCTACATAAATTTCTTTGAATGTCGCTATGACTATAATGTATTCCTGTTCATGTTTTTTACGAGATTTATATTAGCTTGTTCTGTCTATCTATGACGTAATCAACGGACACGATTTTCATCCACTTTTAAATGTTGGATCGAATTGAAACTTTGAAAACATGACACGAATCGATGACAATACAATAATTTAGATCGTTTGTCCCAATGTTATTAGATTGGTATGTACCTAACAGAATCTTTAATTTTCGATCCCTTCAAAACGTTGGATTAACTTGAAACTTTGCACACCGGTCAAGGATTGTAAAATACCTGTTTGCTAAGTATCAAAAGAGACAACCATAGATTTACAAATAGAGAACGACACCTATAACGGAGATTTGGTAAGATAGAGAAGGAAGGTGAATCAAACTTCTGTAACCTATTTTGATTGACAGGTCGTAAACAGACATCCATGCTTGGCATTCCTTAGTATTGTGAATATTTAACTAGCTAACACAAACACTGACAAGCCAAAATTGGTCACACTCCACGTATCATCGGCAGGTCGTCTATCCGCTGTCGTATATTCTCTAATAAAAACGATATCGAAGTTTTTAATATCTATTAAGCTCTAATACAAAAAAATCATTACAGATAACATAAATATAAATTTTATATTAATTATTTTTTAATTACGAACAAGAAGTTACATTTACACTTAAAATAATCTTAATAAAAGTAAATGTCTAGACAAAACTGTAAGTGCACTAGGTACAAATTTCCGAACAGCAGTCTTATCGACGTCAGGCCCAGAGATAATGTAACCGGTTGGGCGATTACCACTGACCTGTATAAATGACCACTAGACAGGCTGATATGTTTGACAGCAAATTTTTTGTGCCTATTTGAAGCGCCACTCGCGAGCGTCCACAGAACTAATTTTGACGTATTATACAAATGGCTGCGAGAGATGCGTGCAATACTCTGAATATGTTTGCATTTGAATTAATTTCGGTCGTTTTCCGTGTTATTTATACTAAATGAACGTAATAAAGTACACATTTTTTTTTGTAAATAGTTTCCCACCATCTATCGATGTTTGCTGAGGTTGTCATCACTAGTTTTAGTAGCGCAGACTCTCGCTACATGGCCAACAGCGCCAAAATGGCGAATATCAGACAGGCTCAAAAGCACTTTGACAGCCGCCCGCGTCAGTCCAGTGGTATATAGCAGAGGTGATTAAGAATATCGCGACAGGCTTATGACAGGCGTAAATCTTGTGATCATTGCTGTCAAAAAACACTAAAGTAATATAAGTATAGTTCCAACTGATTGATTGTTTTGTTTTCATTTAATGTTGTCCTATCGCGAGTGGCGCTAGTGTCTATACATTGCTACTGCTGTCGCGTTGCTGTCGGTACTGCTACACAAAGAGGACGAAAATACTACTTAATAAGAGGCGCCAAAGTAAAAATTGAAATTTTTGTTTAGTTTAAGACGTGTAGTGGTTTGACGTAAGTTTGAAATAGTAGTAATTACAGTATGGCGATTGGCGACGAAGTATAATCCGGCTAACTTTGAAAGCGAACAGTTGTATAGAACGTAGCGGATATCGGCTATCTCCGTTTTTTACAAGATTGCACGTTTCATACAATTGCTTTTTTCTTAGAGAAATTCGCTAGATGTTGCGTTTTACATAATCAGCCCGCGTAGAGCTTTAATTGGCGTCAAAAACAATTCTGAAAAAGGCTATTTAGAAATATGAAATATTTTATTGATGCGCCTGCGACCTCAAATTTCCCACCATAGATTTCGGCATACAACAAACACAGTTCATAATACTATCATTTTAATCATATTAAACGTTTTTTTGCCATATAAAGTATTTTTAGTGTTCGACCGTTTTATCTCCGACTTACTTTTTAAATCAGACTATCACGAAAAAGGCAGCCATCGTTCCCATCGCACATATGTGGGGGAAGGAGACGACCCGGCACACGACGCCGCCGCAAGTTTTTATAATAGGTGTGTTGTAGTATTTAAGCCGATATACATAATGTGTATTTTTGTAACTCCTGCGGGCTTTGTGGAGCAAACATGAATGGCTCGCAAATTGCAGCTTTTTTTTCCTACTTCTTGACACTTATCGTTATAATTTGGATAATACACATTATATCTTTATAAATTGTAGCCTATGTGTTATTCTGATGTGTATGCTATATTATTGTAAGGTTTCATTAAAATCCATTCAGTAGTTTTTGCGTGAAGACGTAACAAACATACACACACACTCACAAAGTTTCGCATTTATAATATTAGTAGGATTGTTTTGTGTCTAATTATAAAATTGCATGTCACATTCAAACGAAATATTTACAAAAACCAAACAATTAACTACACATTTGATGTTATCTGCTGACCCCAATACCGCGACGAAATTGATTGTACACATCGGAATTTTTTTCTCATTTCATTCCAAATAACATTTAGGTAACTCATAATGATTGATATTTTCAGCTGTAATGATAAATTGAGCATTTATTTTTATGAATGAGAAGGACAAACCAGCGCACGGGTCCACCGTCGTCACAATTCTCTTGCAACACCAGATTTTTATTTATTTATTTATTTAGAGACTTAAAAAAGTGATAACCATTTACACCATAATTTATAGACCAAAGCATTAGACTAAAACTTAAGGCTGGTGATTGCAACTGACAGCCCAATTAGACCTAAGCCTGTGCTAGGGCTGTCCAAATATCCTCGGCCTAATTGTAAAAAACTTAAATATTAAATTAAGTTTTCTAATTTAATCTAAAATCTTATGAATTATGTACCTAATTAAACTTAATTATTATTAGTTTTATTTGAATTATTATACATATAGACATAAAAATATAAGAGACTAAGAAACGTTATAAAAATAATATATATATAAAAATATAAGTAATGTGCAACAGTGAATGTGTGAATGAATGAAGTTGAATCACAGGATCGTTGCCGGCCTTTAAGGAAGCTGTTTGCGCCCATTTCGTATAGTCCCGGAAACAATAACAAAATAATATTAATTAAAACCTTTACTGCTAGAATAGATTTTTCCCAGTAATGATACGAGAGGCCATTGATACGAGGGGAACAGGGGGGTGCATTGGTTATCTAGCAAGGTAGGCACTGTAGATCTAACTAGTCGTAGTTGAGCCTGGATATTGCTTACCGTAGGTATTTAGGAAAAAAAAAGAGGGGGTCCAATAGAAGTTTGGTTATAAAATAACGGAACCATATTTAACAAAATTTACTTTAACACTATAAGTAGTAGGGATTCGCCGGTTCTGGCTCACAGTTGTAGGGATTCGCCGGTTCTGGCTCCTCGATTCTGGCTCACTTGTTCGTGATGCCTACTAAAAAAAAAAAAAAGAAGTTTGGTGTCAAACTGGGGGTTTTGATGTATTTCCGAGCGATTGCGCTGATCCGTTTTTCGATATCTCTTATAGTTTCAAAGTTAGCTTTTTAAATTAAACAGATCCATAATCATTAATAATCACTGGTCATTTAGCTAATGATTGGTGAGCGACTCAATGTCTAAATTTCCATGAACGTGATACAGGTAATTTACTAATTACCTCTATCACATTCGTTACTACGATTAAAAAGACAGTTTCTGTATTTATTATTTATTTTTAAAACATGATTTAAATAAAGTATATAATAAAACATCATTGCAGATTGTATAATTTTCAAAATATTTGATGAAATCATTCAAACTCTTCTTATTAAACTTAAAGTATAGATACCTACATTATGCAGTACTCGCCACACACTGCGGTATATTCATTCTGTACTCTTGCAGTATTGCAGTTATACATTCTGCAATTCCTTTGTAAAACATCAGCTGGAATCCCTGAGGTGGACGACCATATGAATCGAAGTATTGTCCAATACCCTGCTCATCAATGTGTATTGCAACCCAGTGAGTGCCTGGCTTATTATCACTATCTAAATTGCTGACAATATAACAGGGCGTTACAACATATATCGGCAATCGGTTTGCCGCGTAAACATTATTTTTAATACTGTTCAAATAATTCTGTATCTCGATTGTATTCATATTAGTTGAGAACAGGGTCTTGTTGTTGAGAACAGTTGCGAGGATTGAATAGTTATGTGGATCATAATAACATAAGCACTCAATAAATAAGGCTTTAATGTATCTTATTCATGTATTTAAAACTTATATGGTTACAATAAAACAAAATATCATTACAAGCGATTCAAATATAAATCTATGAACATTTGATGAAATTATATTTTCATCAATTTTATTATAATATAAAAGCTGATTGAAAACGAACTTTGTACCTACATACTTACGTAGTCATTAGTACAATCTGGAAATGTTGACTCCATTAAACTATCAATAATTGAACTTATCATTTATATAAATTTATAAGGTAATCTAGTATTTAATCAACATAAAAAATACACAAGGATACAAACGATTCAAACATTAATTATTATATTCTAACTGCTGTAATCTACAGAAATATTACGATTTTTATCAATTTCAATAACATTATCGAATTCCGCATAAACAATACAGTTAATTGTTTGTGTAAGAGCTGATTCAAAACGAACTTCTAATCTTACACTACCATGTTTTATAAGATTCCAATGACTTGAAGAATTTGCTGATAAATCGGGTGTTAAGTCGAAGGCTAGCAAGCAAAACCCTTTGGCATATTGCTCTCTTGATACTCCATTGCCTTCATTCAGGAAATGTATACCTGTTCCTGAGAATAACGTATGATAGACCGTAGTAAAAATATTATTGTCAAACGATGGCTGTAAGGCTTTTGAAGGTATCTGTTGTCCATCTATGTATAAACAAAATGTATTAATATCATAATTTTCGAAATTGAATGAATTTTTTGTGAGACTACCATTAAAGGATGCATTATTCACAAAACCGACTATACACCTTTTGGGTATTTGACCAAGGAATATGTTATCAAGGGTTTTCCCCTGAATGCCTGATGGTATAGTTAAAACTTTGACTTCTGCTCGCGTGATTGGATATTTTGCTGTGGTAGATGATAAAACTTTTTGATGTGCAAGTAGCACAGTTGGGTTGATTCGTGCTCTTCGAATAATAAGAGTTGCATCTGTAATAGACACTTTAAATTTATGGTCAGTTGATGAACCCATGAGATTGAAATTTTCTCTAGAACGAACTAACTTTACGCACATGTCAACGCCATTAATCAAAAATTTTTCTTGGTTGAATAAATCTCCATGTAAATGTCCTATCATTTCTATTTCTTTGCTTTCACTAGCCAATTCTTGTCTTTTAATAAATCCTTTATTTTTTTCATCAGTTGCATCCATTTTTCCAGCTGTATCTTCATACCATAGACCACAAGTGAGATGAGATTCTTTTGCAGCAGGTGCATAATTCAATAGAGTTTCAATATAAGCTCGATATGCATATGTATTATTCGGTGGCGATACAAGTTTTTGATTTAAATATACATCAAGTTGACTGAAAAGTGTATGTAACCAATTATTAACTGGGGCCACAACTGTCGGTACTGTCAGTTTTGTATAATCTTGATTCAAAACTTTAGCTTTTATATGGAGTAAAGTATGGGATAAATCCACATAGTCATCACCTGCCCCAGGTACTTGAAACTCTATTGGTCCATCATCAGCAAGTGATGAAATGGGCTTATAATGAATCCATAGTCCACTTTCAATGCTAGTTTGAGTTGATGGTAATGCAAATAAATCCAATTCGGACTTAATGCATTCACAAGACTGACTATGTAAAAATGACATATTTAATCACTAAATATATCTTTGATTTGTTTTTGATTCAATTTTAATTTCTTAATAGCTTTCGCTTTCGCAGTCAATGATGGAATGATCGCAGAACGACGTTTTCGTTTTGTTATATACCCAGATCCAAACATGTTGATATTATCTATTTTAGCATCAGCTTTTCGTTTCAAATTTGAGCTGACTTCTTTTAGACGAGTTTTTATTGAATCTTCCATGGGGCGTGCATTAACCATATCTGATAATATACCTACACCGGTACTTAATGTTTCTTTACCAATAGTTCGAACACCACTAGACAGTAGTGGTAAAATAGATCTAAACAGCCCCCCAAGAAAACTTCCGATTCCATGACCTCTTTGATACGGTGCTCCTTTATAAATAACTCCGATACCCGATCCGGCCTGGTGAGTATAATAGTGTTCATATGGACATGAAATATTATCACGTTTGCCGTACATTATAATTTTTGAAAGTGGAGTTTAATGCACACTGTTCCAAATTGGAATGGTATCTTTTGACCGGTGCTTGTTCTTATATCTATTTCAATTGTATCAAATTCTCTACGCATCACAGGTAGGTAATGGGGAGGAGAGAAAACGTGCATTTTGTACGCTCCATATATGTATTTTGAGGGATCCAATGGTATTATTCGTAAAAGGGGTGTCATAAAATCTCCAACGATTTGAGGCTCCACTATGTCACAATAAACAAATAATTGAGACGGTAAACCCAAATGCAAATTAGCTGGACACTTTCCAAAATTTTTTTCAACGAGGTTCCTGTTTGGTTCGAACCCTAGTTGAAGACATAATTTAGGTGATAGAGTTACAGATTTTATGGATTCATCCGTTATCGTAGCAACTACAATCCTTGAAACCTCATCGCACTTAAATTTAATTTTTTCACGAGTGTTATTCAGTGCCATCAAAATATGATTTATGTTATCGTAATTTGTGGCTGGAATATGTGGCTGGAATATGTGGCTGGAATATGTGTCTTGTAATAAACATATGACGGTTTACTTTCATTGGGTACTTGCATCAACTTTGTTATATAAATAATGTTTTCATGTTCTTGAACGGTGAACATAGTGCATGGGTATTGAAATTCTACTACTCCAACCCTCCATTCACCTTCTAGTATTGTTGGTTTTGGCAGTTTCGTAGAAAATAATGTTGTTGTATTATCAGGAAAATAATCCATAGAACTATTGCTTAAAAACTATCTTTATTCATATTTTTTTCAAAGTAGAAGCTAATATCCAGCTATTAAATTTATTTGGATAACCTCTCCACTTCACCAACAATTCTTTTCTGTTACCGGTATATCGAGAGCGTATTATTTTATCTATTTTGTATTTAGTAGTGGGGTCGAATATGATTTTTTGTAACTCTTTTTCATAAAAAGTACCAACTATCTCTTCGCCTTCTAAATCCTTTAAAGTAAATACTACAAACGGAGATCGGTGTATTATGGTAGATACGATGAATATTTCGTCACTCCAATTTGATTCATATCCTTTTTGGAAAATATGTTTATGTTTTGTTATTCTAACATAACCTCCAACGTGAATTCTTGGATTCACCATACTAATTGATGTTTTTATCTTACTTTCTCTATCATATAAATTTTGCCATACACTCATTATATTTGTATTATTAACATCACATGGACACATTTTTATACTAGAATGAAAAATATGATTATATGAATGCACTAGATCTTGTAAAACATCAATGTATTTATGAGTATTTTTGTGTGCAAAATAGCGTCACATTTTCATTTTAAGAGTTCTCTGAAATCTTTCGACAATACTTGCTTTAATATCTGGATTATTGGTTGTATAATAATTTATGTTTTTTAATTTAAAATATTTTTGTACATATTTGGAAACAAATTCAGTTCCTTTGTCAGACTGTATATGTGTAGGTGTAGTATTAGCTTCAGCAAAAATACTTTCAAAGCATTCCTTAACTGTTTCAGAGTTTTTCTTTTTCATTGCTCGAACATACGCATATTTACTAAAGACATCAATAACACAAAGTATGTATTTGAAACCATCATTATATTCAGAATAAGATCTCATATCACTTAAATCGGCCTGCCATAACTCATTAATATTAGACAAAATATATCTGTTACGAGGAAATTTTCTTTGAACAGGTTTATGTAATGTATATGTTTCTTGTGATTGTAACCACTTTAAGACACTATTTCTGTCCATTTTACCCTTCATTGCTTTTGACAATTTATCAATAGTGCTGTAGCCAGCAGGATGTGATGCATCATAATAAATTTTATTTATTTCTAATATGGGGTCCATTTTTCCCAGTCCGATCTTTTTTTTAGTTTCCCTGTGTACTTATTACTTGTTGGTGTAGAAAATTCTTCGTCAGGTACTGATTTAGATTCAACCTCTTTTAATTGCAAATGGTTTATAAAATCCACTCGCTTTGGGTTCCCGATATAAGTGAGTGGTACTTTTATTTCCTTTAAAGTTGTTGCGAATTTTTCCCAACCTATAGGTTCACTTTTCTGAAGAGCTCTCAAGGTATCACTCACCAAGTCCACAATATTACTCCCAGGTATTTTTTCATTATCAATAATCACGGTACCAGATTCATCCCAGCTTATTTTATTTTTATTCAAGGAAATCAAATTTAGTAAAAGTTCACCTTTTTTAGCATATGTTTTTGGTATTAGTTTCAGTATTTCAGAGCTCGTGTATATTTCTCCAATATTTTTGTTAACCTCCACTGATGTTTGAGAAGGAACTACATTTATTTTATTCACATCATGATTTATATAATCAGTATCGATTTCATTATGACCTTGATTAAAACCAATATATGAATCATTATCATTTATAAGTGGAATGTGGTATGGTTGTCGATCCTCTTTGACGAAGTTTAGATATCTTTGAAGGGTTTGCAAATATAAAATACATTTCTTTCGATCTTCTATGTCACTGCTTAAGATATTTTGCATATCAGTATCTAATCGAGATCTTGGCGTATCATTTTCTTTGGGTTTTTTTTTTCTTCTCCAATAATGATGGTTCAATAAGTAACATTTTTTTAGCATTATCCATTTTCTTAAATAAATGAATTAATCAACCCACTTAGAATAGAACCCAATATTATCGGTAGAAATGAACCTCCTTTTTGTATAATTATATTTTTTCTAATTTTATTCGTACCTTTTCTTACCAATTTTCGAAGAATATTTTTATATTTCTTTAATTTAGATTTTTCTTTCTCGGCCAATTCAACGTTACCCCGCAGTACGTTATGAATACATTCACAAATGTAATTTATTTCTGTTTTGTTACATGATTTTAATAAAGCTTTTTGATATTTTGGCTTCAGTTTATGTAGAGCAATTAACAAATCTTTATGCGTCTTTAAACGTCTATGCATCATTTATAAATGATCGAAATTTCTTGATTCTTACCATATTTAAACCCTTTTGTGGGTACATAAACAGTGCAATATCCATCGGATGGAAATATCTTTGTCTTAACGCGACACAATTCATTTGTTTCTTGTTTCAAATCAATCATTAAATAACCATGAGCTTCATTGGTAGCATCTCTGTAAGAATCTTCCAAATATTTCGGATTTTCAGGGAATACTTGACGAGATAAGTATCGAATTTGGGTTTTATCTCGAGGATTTTTGAAATATATAATATAACTTGAGTTGAGTGATATCTCTTTGTCCTTTACCTTGATGAAACAAATTTTGAGATAAATAAAACACACTTAAGTTTCTATGATGACTTCCTTTCGTGAATATATCAACAATACGACCATCTGATTCCCTCATCAGGTCATCAATTATTACAAGTTGAGGATTTTTTCCGTCAAACATAGATAAATCAGGTAAACCTTGAAGATAATTAATGTGGTTGAGATTATATAAAGGCTGCATTTCATCAAAGCACCAGGTGATTTGGGTAAAATTTGTATCAGAGATATCATTCAAAAATTTTATAAAATTATTTACGAAAACTGATTTTCCACATCCACTTGGACCAGCAACTATTGCAGTGAATGGATGATTGAAATGATGCATTATCTACTACGTCTATGTGTGTTAAGGTTTAGTATAGTAATGAAACAATCTGTTATTAAACCACCATTTATTTAAACAGAAAAATCTATAATTGAAACAATATACAGTACATCATGTTGTACTCCGCAACTTATACATCTAAATACAATAATCTCTCATTTGGTTTTTTAAAACTATAATAATTAATTCTTAAAATTTAATATAATATTTATTCTATTTTATGATGACCCCAAGCTAAGGTATCAATATTATTTGGTAAAATGTACCGTTTGGTATCATTAAATGACAGACTAGATTTATTTATTCTTTGAGTAAAAATATTATGCTTTATTGACTTAAATCTAAGCATTGAACAATATTCGTTCTTATTTTCAAATAAGCAAGTCTTATAATTTTCCATTTTCATATTCTTAGTAACACTTTTATTAACCGCCTTAGCTTTAGCTGTGAATTTTCCCTCAACATCTAATGCATACATTTTAGATCTAAGTCCTACAAATTCATTAAATATGTTACCATTGTTTTCATCTTTAAAGTAGCCTAACTTCTTTTTGTTGAGTTTTGGATAGCCAAATATATTTTTTTCTGTATAGTCAGAGGTATCGAAACGCAAATGTAAAACAGGTTTTTATATCTCTGTAAAAATCATCTGTAATAATTTGATATATTAAACTATCAGTATCTGTGTACAATAATTTTAATTTGTTTTGAAACTTTTTAAACATATAGTTATAGTGAAAGTCGTACATTAGAGTTTTAGAAATATCCAATATACAAAATCCCAAATAAATAGGTTTATTATGGAACAATTTCGTCTTTCGTAATTGAACTGCAACCAAATTTTCATTAAAAATAGATAAACTATGGAATTCTGGCTTAGCAATTAAATCTTGTGCGCCTAGAATTTTACCCTGATTTTCCCAATGACTCAATAATTTAACATTTACTCTTTTTTCGATATTTTCCATTGTTTTTCCAAACACTGAGTTATTCATTAATTTATAAAAATCTTTTTCGAAATCAGATGTGGCTAGTTTACGCATGCTTGTATTTAAATCTATATAATATTGTAACCATGCGCATTGTTTGAATTTTAAAATTCTATGAATTTTTTGTAATTTTAAACCCATTGTCAGACATTGCTTTAAATTTCTGTAGTGAATCACATATTTAATTTTATTACGAAGGTTTGGAACTAATTTTATGTCTTTTGTATTACCAATACATATATTCTCGGGACATAAGGGTAGGTCAGAATGTAAATCATGCAGTTCAATAGGATATTCTAGATCTACTTCCAAAATAAAACCATATTCATAATCATCAGGGACATCAAAATTAGTTGTGACATCTACCCACTCAAAACCTCCTGTAGGAAGGAATTGAGACATGGCCCATCCGTAAAGGTTATTAGCATCAAGATAAGTTAAAAATGAGTTTGGTGTGTCTTTATCATATTCTCGCATATATTTGTTATTAGCTTTGGCATAACGATTGCTACATTGAGATACACCTCCTCGAATGCCCGATCTAATAAAAGCTATTTGTTCAAAGTCTTGAAGTAATTCTAATTTAATTTTTGTGCATTTTAACATAGCATCCCAACTTAACCCAGGTGCTGTATAATAATGAGCTGGATCTAGACCATATGTTTGCAAACATAAGGCTCGGAAATTTTCAAACACATCTGTTAAAAGTAAAACATCGGTTTTAAGATATAAATCAGAATAATCTGACATATTTTGACAATGAAAGTGTTGCCAAACATCCTTGGCATGTTCATAATCTTCATCGGAAATATGTGTGTCGGTTAATGTATTGTAAAATTTATCGCGACTAGGGAGTGCTGAAAGTTTTAAGGAATCATGTGATGACATAAATTCATATGGATAAATTCCTTTTTTTCTAAGACGTAAAAAATCATTATTATTTGGAAAATTATATTTTAATGTTTGAAATTGTTCTTCCTTCAAATTTTGAACAAGTTTGTCTAAACTACAAGGTAAAAATTTAAACGAATCAACGAATCTCAATTGAATTTTATGATTATTTAATTTTATCGTTTTTGTGAAAGAAATGTACTTTTCTTTCGTTTGTGGAATAATATCAATTTCCCCTTCAATAGAATTTAATGCATGAACAATAAAATGAGAGTCATATTGACTAAGATTGTGTAAAAAAACTGGAATGTGATAGGGGATTCTAAACTTTGTCTTACATACTTCGTGTGCAACTCCTCTAAAATTTCCTGTATGCGAGTCAAAGTATAATGCACATTCACCATTTAAATTAGATTGACATATAAAGCAGTCTTTACATTGCGAAATAATTTCATTATCATTGGAAGTCAAAGGTTTTGGACTTATGACAAAAGAATTTTTTGTGCAAATCACTTCTAAATCTTTATACAACTGATTCATAAAGACATGAGTACAATGAGGACCACTATATGTTTCATATTTTGATAAACTATCATCATATGAACATTTAATATAGTACCCAAAACTATAAACTTCGTGTTTGTGAACATTAGTTGTATAAGGTTTTGATGGATCGTTAAAGCATGTCTGAATTGGATTAAGGAAAGCTTCAAAACCCGCGTATATAACAAAGGGTATTTGTAACATCTTATTAAATTTATCAAATTTTAACAATACTGCAAGAGTACAGAATGAATATACCGCAGTGTGTGGCGAGTACTGCATAATGTATCTATACTTTGAGTTTAATAAGAAGAGTTTGAATGATTTCATCAAATATTTTGAAAATGATACAATCTGCAATGATGTTTTATTATATACTTTATTTAAATCATGTTTTAAAAATAAATAATAAATACAGAAACTGTCTTTTTAATCGTAGTAACGAATGTGATAGAGGTAATTAGTAAATTACCTGTATCACGTTCATGGAAATTTAGACATTGAGTCGCTCACCAATCATTAGCTAAATGACCAGTGATTATTCATGATTATGGATCTGTTTAATTTAAAAGCTAACTTTGAAACTATAAGAGATATCGAAAAACGGATCAGCGCAATCGCTCGGAAATACATCAAAACCCCCAGTTTGACACCAAACTTCTTTTTTTTTTTTTTAGTAGGCATCACGAGCAAGTGAGCCAGAATCGAGGAGCCAGAACCGGCGAATCCCTACTACTGTGAGCCAGAACCGGCGAATCCCTACTACTACTATATTTATTTATGTTCATATCGTTATGATACTACCTCGTGGTAGGCACTGCCTAATTGCCTATATGATATGCCTGGAGGGGAAATAAAAATTCCGGTCCCTAACCACCTACCTACCCAATTCCGGTTCGCGGAATGGGTAGGTAGGTGGTTAGGGGTGTTGCTAAATTATGTACTCATAGAGCAACTCATTATTGGTATAATTTCCGAGTTTTGTCATAATTAGATCATTAGTCGTTGAGCTGTTGTCGACTAAACAAGTAAATCGGAAAGAAATTTTGAGACATCGAGAAAATCGAGTTTCGCGCCATTATAATGTTCCTTAACAAGCAAGGGAAATCAGTTCAGACCATATTGGAAAAAAGGTCATCAATTTGCGGGGATTTCTCTTCAAGTAAAACTATGGCTTACAAGTCGCATGCCCTCTTTAAGATGACCCTCCACAATCGAGGTGACCACTCCGGAAATAACTAAAAACAGTCGAAAAATGAATATTAGAAGATGCCCAACTAAAGAAGTTACAGCGCGCAGAAAAGGTTGGAGTATCAGATACAACCAATTTAAAATTATTCACGACCATCTTGGAATGTAAGACATTCAGTCAAGTTTAAGTTAAGTCAGGGCAAGGTCGGTGCCAAGAATGCTCACGGCGCCTCAAAAACAATACCGCGTGGAGTGTTCTGGTGCATTTTTTAACCGCTGTATGGAAGACAAAGATGGAGTGTTGGCTCGAACTGTTACTGGTCATGAGACTTGGGTTCATAATAATGAACTTGAGTATAATCAGGACTCAGGATGCAGTGGCACACAAAGGCACACCACCACCCAAGAAGTTTAAGGTGTCACTATCGAATGGGAAAATCATGGCGTCAGTTTTTTGGGACTCAGAAAGAATCCCTTTGAACGATTACAAAATTAAAGGTGTCTCCATAACCGGAGATTACTACGCTTTAATCCTAGAGGAATTAAAGGAAGCCATCAAGGGGAAAGAAGTCGAAAAATTTACCAAAGGTGTACTGCTTTTGCAGGACAACGCGCCTGTTCACAAGATCCGTGTTGCGATGGCTGCCCTACAGAAGGTGGGCTTCGAAATTTTGCAACAACTTGCCTACAGTGACTTCCCCGTGACGCTTGTCAAATGCCACTTGGGTATACCAGTAACAAAAAAAATCGAAACATATAATAAATTTACCAACGGCAGTTCTTGGCAAAACGTAATGTCTACTGGGAAAAGAACTGCAAAAACCCAGCACAACATAAATACAATTTTATTTTACAGCCTCATTATAGCCCTTTTTTATCCGGTGCATTCTAAGACTTAGAATACTATCGTATATCGATCTGACAGCCCGATGACCCAAACACATTGACAACGCACACGCTACTGTTTTATTATAGGGGTTAAGTATGAAATTGCCGTTTTATTGTAATAAGTAGGTAATTCAAATTTATATATAACCTTCATGGTTTGAGAGTTTTCTAGTTTTGGGAGTCTGTGTAGTTCTTCTTTTAAAAAATGTGCAAAATTCGATTATTGACTTTCAGTTGTTTTTTTTATTCAGCTTAGACAAGAAAGATGGATACTTCGAAAATTCGAGTGTTTTTTTTAGTACAAGTTCCGACGCGGAAGTAACGCGGCAGAAACAGCGTGCAATATCAACGTTTCGTTTGGAGAGAGTGAAACTTTGATTTGAAGAACGAACCACGTGGAAGACGCCCACTAAGGTGAATAACAATGAATTGAAAGAAATGGTGGATCTGAGCCAAGCTACCCAGGAATTATCGGCATTGTTTATTGTTTGTTATCATACCAACAATATTGACTCATTTGCGTCAAAAAATAAGAAAAATGGGTGCCTCATGATTTGACTGGTCTGCAGAAAGAATCGCGTGTTGAAACTTGTGTTGCCTTGTTGAATCGATACAGAAATTTAAGGAATATTGGATCGGATTGTGACAAAAGGTAATGGTATCATTTTTGTTGGTCTCAGCATGGTGTCTACTGTACCGAACTCCAAACAATGATAGCTCACTAGCAGTGAAACAGCCCCGACTCATGACATCACCTCATACAGCACGAGAAAGCGTTTTAACTCTACAATTAGGAACCATCCGTCACTCTCCGTATTCGTCATATTTTGAATATCAAACGACGAGCTAACGACCACTTATGGGACTGTCAGATCGTTAATACGCTATATTCAAAGTCTAGATGAGGTAGAACACGCAAATTGAAGCGATATAGTAATACGCCGAGAAAATATCAACAACAAAATAACACAAAACCGGTTTGAGCCAGATGAAAATAGATACGCACTTGGATCGGTGACAAAATTCCTTAATGGTTGGTAAATAAAAACAAAATAGACAGATGTAAGGGTGCGTTCATATTGACGATCATCTGTCGTGCGAGCCAATATTATGTTGATATAAATTTAGTAGAACTCTACTGCCGGCCCCCGATGCAACTTGACAGCCCGCGGCGGCTACACAGACCAATTCATTCTTGTAAAAAGGCATAAAAGGCATTTATTTTCTCAAAACTGATTCCTTTGGAATTCTTTTTGTTGTAATTTCTAATATACTAGATACTACTACCGCTTCGGAAACAAATGGCGTTCTGAGAGAGATGAAACGGCGCAAGAAACTCTCCCAGCATTCTTTTTTGCGCTCTTTTAATAAAATATACAATATTGTACCGTCATTGCTATTGCTTTAAGATAATTATAATAATATTCAGCTGTGGATTAGTAGGATTCACGAAAGAGACATTTTTTAATAAAACATTTAAATTTATTTATAGATAATGCCTGAATAGTGGCTGGGACTTTATTATAAAAGTATATACATTTAACCTTAAAGCTATTATATAAACCGAATTGGTAATAACCTCTGGCATCTGGAGACTCCCTGCAATACCTTTGTCGAGTATCAAAACAGACAATTTCATTGTCAATTGTCCATTTTTAACCATTTGCCACGCGAGCTAATCAACCACAATTACAATCGACGCAACTGCGCGCGAGTGAACGACAGAATCTTTGATGCAGTGTCTAAAATCGACAGTGAGCGGCGACTTTGTCCACATGGCAACGTCTATGTTCGATGGTTCTTTACAGTTTGACTAATACTACCACTTACTTTATATAAATCCCCGCGTGATAATATGGGACGTCAGATCCAGGCATTTTTTGGTAACAGGATCATCCACCACAAGTAGCATCATTTCAAGAGCATGACGCATGGACCAGCCATCGCCTCCCTCGATCAGATCTTAAGAAAGGGAACGAACTGCCCCTCAACGTCCACAAGAACTAAACCAAATAACAAAACCTCTACTGACATTTTTACCATTTTGTTTAAATTTGCATATATAGGTATAATTCATAGTTAATATTTCTATAACGAGTTATTTAAAGCTTAAAAGCTTTAGGGCAATTCATACCCAAGCCTTCTTATCCTTGTAATCATCTTTTAATTCGACAATATTCGTCCGACAAACCTTTGTCAAAAACATAAGACTCGTTCGACAGATATAGTTATTACACGTACATCGACATTCAATAAACAAAATACTCATAATTACTCTCAACGTTGAGCGTTAATGTATTAATAGCACTGCTACCGTCACATAATAGTATACACACACGATCGGATTTGGTACGGCAGCACCATCGGACGCAGTCCGGTACCGGACGCGTATGTGGCTTTCCGTTACCACCTCTTCTCCTCGAAGTGCCACGACGCGCGTCGATACGACTCAGAAAGCTGAGCGTAAACGTCTTAAAAACCCTTTTACACCTGGTTGCTCGACAAGCAACGTGCTAGATACGGCTTTTCAGTTACTTAAAACGGTCACGACTCGAGAAACCCGTCTCCATTACCGGGACCTTTTTGTAGACCAATTGAATACGATTTTTTACTAACATACATGAAGCCGTATTTACTACCTCTACTCAGCGACAATTTAATATCGATTTAATCTTTTAACATTAATACTTTTTAAATTTAATAACTGCACGTTTAGTTTTTTAAAATATCTTGAACTTTTGACGGAAATCAACCCAAATGATTTTTAAAAAAAATTACAGCTTGTTTTATTGAACCAATGTAAAATGTTGCTGATAAGGATAAAAATTTGCAAAGTAATATATTACAGAAATGAAAGGAAATAGAAAAATTGAAGAACCATAATAATAAGTCACTGACATAGCCCAAATGATTGCGAAATCGAAGTGGCAGCGGGCAGGGCATATAGTTCGACGGACAGATGGCCGTTGGGGAAGTTAAGTCCTCAAATGGTGACAACGTACCGGAAGACGCAGTGTTGGTAGGCCCCCCACAACCACAAGATACGACGATATGGTCAAGATCGCCGGAATACGTTGGATGAGGGCAGCGCAGGACCGATCGTCGTGGAGATCTTTGGGGGAGGCCTTTGTCAAGCAATGGACGTCTTTCGGTTGATGGTGAGGTTGTATTCCCGTCTCTAATACGTCTCCTCGGATGACCTATTGGATACGCGTTTTCAGAGGCTTAGAGGCAAAAAAGCCATATCAACTTCATCGCACTTCAAGGGGAATAGATAATAACGGAAAGCCATAAACGCGTACCGGACCATATTCGATGATATATCAAATTGTCCAAAGCACAATATTATTAATATTCGTCCAGACCATACTGAGTACGACGCCGGACGAATTGGTGCGAAGCGCCCACCGGACCGTTCGAGCGATGGTACCGTACCAAATCCGACCATGTGTGTAGGCCTTCAAGGCTTATTACACACTTATATTATGAAAATCGAAGGTCACACCTACACAGCTAATAAACACTGTTAATTTAGTACACCGGTTATGGAATCCTATAGTAGAATAAGCAAATATTACATTTTAACAGCCTTGGTATTATGTCGTGTTGTATCTTACGATTGGCTTTACAATACGTTAAAGACGTAAGGCCTTAATAAAATTAATCATAACTCGTTAATATTTCAAGATAGATAATAAAATCTACTAAGTAAGTAAGCCGTCCTCGATATCGTTTAAATATCCTATTGTTAACAGTTTCATTGATAGTTTTACTAGTTTCTATGCGACACTTTGTGTGATGATAAGACACATAAAATAAACATAAAAAATATAAATGCTTCCTAGTCTAAAGTATTCACAAATTGAGCCTTAATACGTCCATTAGTTTGATGTGAATCTCGAAAACGCCACGTAATTTTTTTTTAATGAAAATAAGGGACGAGACAAGCAGCACATTTAGCTGATGGTAATTGATACGCCCTCCCCATTTCAACGCAGTGCCGCTCAAGTTTCTTGAAAAACTCAAAAATTCTGAGCGGCATAACAAGTTTGCAACATTTACCCAGTAATTTCATTAGCTACAGCGCCCTTCACAGTAATGTTTACACATTACTGCTTCACGGCAGAAATAGGCGCCGTTTTGGTACCCATAATCTAGCCAGCATCCTGTGCAATGGAGCCTCCCACAGGAGAACTTGCCAAACAAACACCAACTCCATAAATAAGTTTGTTATCTCATAAATAATATATAAGGGATTACAAAGTTATCTTTGCAGTTAGCATATCTAGAAAACTGGATCGAGATTGCAAAATATTTTTTAATAGTTTTTCCTCAATTTATACACTAAACCTTTTCTAAATTTGAAGCTTCTATGTCTGCTAGACTTTTGATGATCGGTCAGTCAGTCATTCAGTCAGTGAGTGACACAATTAAGAAACTTTCACTGGTTCGAATTAATGGAAATTACAAAAATTCCTTGTTTACACAATGCCTGGTTCCTTACTGGAAACTCAGGCTTCTAGTTTCATCAACAACGGACTTATGAGGAGTAGAAAATGGCCTGACCTGCTTCGAGAAAAGGATGGTACTGCCGTGCCGCTTGTTTTTGCTCGACTTGGCATTTAAGGCGCGGTCTGACTTGGATTGTAAACGCTACAACCAATAGTACAATATTTTACTGGTTTTCTTTTGTTTATTGAAAATATATATATTAAATTGAATAATTATTCGGTTTAAGTTTTAGAAAAACTTCTATTAAATTCTTTAAAAAAAGAATGTTGCTATCGCTGAAAATTCAGAGATTTTAAACTCCAAAGTTTATTTTTGGGAAGCAACTTCCAAATTTTTTACTGGACATATCAAATTATATATAAATATTCTATTCGGTTAAAATTTTTCTTTAAGTCCTTCTTTTTGTAATGTATTTTTTGCGTAGGAATATTTTCATTGCGTTATGTTGTAATCGACTCTCTAAGAATCCAATTTTTGTGAATATTGAGGTATGACCGCGCCTTAAGTAGTTCTACTCATGTGCTTTTTTAATTTCGCCATTGTATCGCCACGCTGTATTATTGTTAACAAAACTATGGAGCAGCAATTAATTCTTTTTTTTTCATTCTTTCAGCGACAAATCCAGCAAGTGCACCGGTAAATCATAATGGCACCGTCCCGGAATCGAAACGGCTACCACTTGTTAAATCCGCTCCGCACCTCAACAAGGCTGATGAAACCTGCCACAATGCTAAGGCTGTTGATGCGGAAGTGGAAACCGATAATGGGTAAGTATTTATTGTAATGTATTAAATTATCCAAATGTTGTAAGTTTTCTTGAGTGAGAATTCCGCTAAGATTTGTTTTCACAAAAATAACAAGTTCACATTGTTAAATGAACAAACAAACTTGGTCTCTTCACCATTGTTACGTATCTCTTCCGGTGTCGATACGTCAAAACAGCCGACCAATCACAGCGCTCCAATTCATGTGATGAGGTAAAAGAGTGGTTATCTAAATTCAGTCGCGTGTCAGAATTTGGGGAGTCAACATCTCCTGAGGATGTCTTGTATAGAGGCGAAACACGTGTTGAATTGAATGATTTTTTAAGAAGTTCAAAGAGCTTCAAAAAACCAGCTACAGTAATTAAGTTATGTAATTGTTACATGGGAAGCAAGCTTGAGTACAGCATGAAGTCTGACTTAGTAAAGTAGATTTTGTAGAGTATAGATGAAGCCACAACCTGAAAGTTGAACAAAGCATTCAAGATTTTACTAACTTTACGTCACTCGAACGGTTAGCTCAGTGGGAAAGAGCGCTCGCACGGAACGCGAGAGGTCGCGGGTTTAAGTCCCGCGCATCGTTTATATAATTTTGTTTTCAGTTTTTTGAGTATTTTTTCAATTAGTTAAAGACAACTAGTAATAACTAACTAAATAATAGTAATATAATAATAACTAAATAATAGTAATATAATATTATATAATTATTTTTTTATTTTATTATTTGTAGTACCCAAAATCAAGCCGGCATCCTGTGCAAAGTCTACAATATTAGGAATTGCAACATTTGCTCTTTTGAGTTTTATGAATGATTAATCTTGGACTACCAGTTACAAATAAATTATTGAATAATGTATGGTGTATCATCTCATAATTTATTGTAAGGTTTTTCCTGTTAAACGATATTAATATTTATTGCAGGTTCGACGGAAAGTTTACCAAGATACAGAACAAGGTATGTAATATATAAGCACCTAAGTTATTCCTGTAACTTCGTCTGTACCTGATCTGATTATAATTTCGAGCATTTAACATGAACCGAGGCTTGGAAACCGAAAATAAATCGAACCGTTTAACGTTTGAGTAAACAGAGCACTTTTTAATCAAATCGATATCAATGTTATAGTTAATAAATCATTGTATTTGTTGGATGCAATCACTAATTCTGACAGTAATCACGACCATCATGTTCACGAAGCATCCTTACACTAACAATAAATTCAAACTCTAAAGGTTGATGCATCTAATAAGTATCCGATTATTTATACAACGTGTTTATATTGAATCCCCATAACTTTACGGTTAATATTTATAGCTAAAAAGAAAAAGAAGAGTCCATGAAACATGTGTTTTAAAATGGGTGTGGTATGCCAATTCCTAATCTTAGCGACGTTGCCAAACATACACTTACAAAGTTAATAAAGGATGTAAGCAATGAAAGTAAGATAGTGACATATTTTTCATTGATAAGTTAAGTACAATTATTCATTATTTGAAGCTTAGTTTGCAGCGTTGTTTTCTCCAAAGAGGATGTAAATACTACGTAATAAGAGGCAGGGCCTTAGTAAAAACACGGACTAGTAAAAAAATAAGGACTCCGTGTCACCTTACATAACAGTGTAGCACCAAAACAAGCCAATTAACGTGTAAATACATAGCCCCACGCACACACTTACACTACTACAGGCCGATAGACGGCCATTATGAGAATTGTCATCGTCTGTGACAGATCAGTTTGCGTCTCAATAAAATATTTAAAAATGCCGTCGTGCGTTGTGTAAAAGTATTAAAACGACACTTTATAAGAATTTGTGGCCATGGATGATTATTTAAGGGAGAAAAAATTGTGTAACTAGTATCCCCCGTAACCGCGCACACACTAGCATACCGGTGCTTCACTTGCTAATATCACGGCGCGGAGTCCTTCTTTTTTTACTCTTCCGTGAGTAAAAATTTTAATTTAGTTTAGTATCTATGAAACGGGAAGTCATTTGACATAAGTTTGAAATAGTAGTAATTACAGTATGGCGATTGGCGACGAAGTATAATCCGGCTAAGTTTGAAAGCGAACAGTTGCTTAAAACGTAGAGGCTTTCGGCTATCTCCGTTTTTTCCAAGATTATAGCGGACACTGCGCGTTTCATACAATCGAGTTAATCGCTTTCTCTTAGAGAGTTTCGCTAGGCTACGCTAAGATATCATACACCATTCGATTCTAATAAACGGTCTCGTTAATACCTTAGAGTTATGGAAATTCAACATAAACACGTTGTATTTAAATACAGTTTATTCTTTTTAACTTTTTATGAAATATTTGATATTATGTAAACACGATTCATATATTGAATGCCAGCACTATACAAACTAATTTGTTATGTATATTACAGCTATTGTGAAATACTCTATTTGATTGAAAACAATGGTTATTGAGTTTCTTGTATGTTCTTCTCACGAGCTCTACTTTTTCCGAACATATAGTAGATTCAGTAATTTATAAGAAATTTTTGTAGTGACGATTCAAAAGCGCTTAGTTTAAGCCTAATTGAATAAAGTTTATTTGACTTTGACTTTGAAGTATTCGCTCAATTTTGTTATTTTCATTCAGACTGACACTTCTAATGTTTTGCAGAAATCTGGAGCGAAACAGTGGCTTAAGATGACATGTCTGCTGGGATGCTGGGTATTTTTCACCGTCGCTTTTCTCATGTATAATGAAAAGGAGGTCATCGTAAGAAACTCCTCGATAGGACCAGGTGAAACTAAAAGTGAGTATTGCCAATACTTTCATAAACAATTTGTTATGCTTTTAAAGTGATAACCCTCACTTCTGGGATTAATACAGAAATAAAATTTGAAAACAAAATTTTATGAACGATGCGGGACTCGAACACACGACCTCTCGCGTTCCGTGCGAGTGCTCTTCCAACTGAGCTAACCGTTTGAGTGACGTATCGTCATAAAATCTTGTATGCTTTGTTCAACTCTCAGGTAGTTCTACGACTACTTCGGACCGTGTTTTCACGGGTACGGATTGGATTCGAATCGGAAGTACTGCGAAAGCGCTCTGACAGCGGTCGATCCATTGTCAATCTGTGCTTAGATTAAAAAGTAATTCACGCTAAAGTAACATTAACCACATAAACCTCTTTTAACAATTCTTTTAAATTTCGTATTACATTTGTTTCGAACGTTTTCTGGGATCTTGTTGTAAAAGCATACATGGGGCACACTAAAACTTTTCCACTTCTTTCTAATCGGAACTATTTGAATATCGAATGTTATATTTTTTTAAATGTTGCAACCTTCTAAGTAATAAAAAACAATTGGCGGGAAATCCTTTGTCAATTGTTTTTATCACGCATCAAAGTTACGTTCTACATACGCAACGAAAATGGAATTAAGTCGGAAAAATTTTAGAGCGATGATTTATTCCGCTCGTCTTCAAAATTCTTTTGGAAGAGAAGCACCTTGCTTGAGCACCGTGAGTCGATGGTTTGCTGAATTTGAAAGATGTCGGATTTCTTTACATAACGAATTTCGTGAAGGGAGGCCTTCCACTGCCGTCAACGAAAATAATGTAACTACTGTTAAGCGGCTAATTGAAGAAAACCCGCGGATTACCTATGAGACAATTCGAGGACTATTGGGGATTGGTATGAGCCAGAAAATTTTACACGAAGAATTTAAAGTTCGGAAACTTTGCTGTTGTCGTTAGATCCCTCATGAACTGACAGCGGAACAGAAGCGGGCTCGCATGGAATGGTGCTCACAGATGCAATGAAGTACGACCACGTACATTTGAATGCTGTTTTTGATATTGTCACAGGAGACAAAAACGTGAATTTATTGTTTTGAAAAAAAAACAGCAATCTTATACAATACAATAGAACAGGCCAGATTATGGGTACCACAACGGTGCCTATTTCTGCCGTGAAGCAGTAATTTGTAAACATTACTGTGTTTAAGTCTGAAGGGCGCCGTAGCTAGTAAAATTACTGGGCAAATGAGACTTAATATCTTATGTCCCAAGGTGACGAGCGCACTTGTATTGCCACTCAGAATTTTTGGGTTTTTCAAGAATCCTGAGTGGCACTGCATTTTAATGAGTAGGGCGGATTAATTAACATCAGCTGAATGTCCTGCTCGTCTCGACCCTTATTTTCATAAAATAAAAAACAAATAAATAGGCAGACAAAAGTAAGGCAGGCAAGAAACGTTGGTAAAAAAATGATCTCATGTTTTACCTCACCTACGAGTCCTATCTGCACAATTAAACTCGAAGATCAAAAGAGTATTAATGCTGAGTGGTATTCGATTTGTTTACCCAGGGTGTTGGAAATAGTTCACGAAAGATGACCAAAAAGCCGCGTTCTCCTACATCATTACAACGCTTCTTCACACACGGCCGACAAAACTAAGGCATTTTTAGCTTCCGAAAAAGTACAACTCGTCACCCAACCTGCACATAACCCCGACCTAGCACCCTGTGATTTCTGTTTTTTTTATATTTTGGTTATAACATGTTGTTTTTTTATGTTACGAAAAAATTTAAGTGTGACCTACGTATTATACATCGCCCCACAAAATACTTACCAACTCGACTAAGCCGAGTAGTCGGCATATTTATAGCGTAGTGTCTGTGCCTGTCTTAACATTACGGGCATAGAAAATTCACTAATATAATTTAATTACCCCACTTAAGTCATTATAATATTATACGCCTTCCTTAGCCGCAACTACTTTAAGTCACCAACTAAGAGCGCTTTCGCACTACTTACGTCCGATCCGAATCCGATCCGTATTCGTGAAAACACGGTCCGAAGAAGTCGTAGAACTATTTCTATGGTAGTTTACGTACTAGATCCGGTTTCCGTCATCCGATATCTTTCCGTCAACCGTTAGAAATAGTATACGACTCCACAGGACCGTAGTTTCAGGGGTTCGGATCGGATTCGGATTGGACGTAGTGCGAAAGGGTTCTAAGTCTACCACGTAAGCTACGTCTGTGCATTTTTTTTGAAGTGGAACTTCTTTAGAATCGTTGTGATTTCAAACTAGATGAAATGAAAAAATAAGTCCATAGAGACTTGTATCCTGCTGGTTTTTTTTAAATCCAAGATGGTCGCCGCGCAAAATTATGATTTCAACATTATGGATATCGTATCCGAGGTTCTCGAGGGTGCAGAGAACAATTTGGGATCATTTTTAAAATCCAAGATGGCCACCGCGCAAATTATTGATTTGTTGATATATCTTATTCCTTGTTATACCTACGTCTGGGTGGAGCGCCAGGATTGGTACGTACAAAAAAAATGACGACGCGGACGGCGCTGCGCAGCTAATTTAACCCGGACAACGACCAGTCTCGGCAGCGTGGCACTCAATAGTTTTGTCTTCCCAAGATTGCTTAGCGGTCGTGTAAATAGTGTATGTTTGTGCGTGCGTCGTTTCGGGCGCTCTATTATTAAGCTAAATGTGTCTATGTCATAAAGCGTTCACCAATGGATTGTCCTAGCTTGCTTGCACAGATATCCTTGGTTGTCCCCAGACCTTATTATAGATAAACGGCCGTTCCCAATATACTATCTACATAGATAGAGATAAATTAGTACCTTCTACTGACGTTAATAAGCTGTCAATAATCTGAAGTTGTCCCAATATACCTGATAAGTCTTTTTTATCGCCAGTTACAAACTTCTATCCCTGGTAAGCTTTAAGTCGTCGCATTGTCAGACAACGTGTATAAGATGAGTTACTTCGATAAGTTTATTGGGAGAGAAAAGTCAACGATAGTTACTATATACCGAGTAGGCCACAACCGGAGATAGACTGAATATTGGCAACGGCCGTAATTGTAGGCCCTTTTATGTAATGAATACCAGGACCATTTTGGGTCAAAACGGCTTGTTGTCCAGGATGTGTCGCGGACGCAACAGTATAGATATTTTTTCATTCGTAATAATTATTAGTCTTCCATATTTTTATTAATATTTAATCCGTATAGAGAGTGATATTGTTATATGCTAATAGGGCTTTCATGGCCCAAAAGAGATGCTTAAGAGCTATGACAGGAGCTTTTTACTTTGATTCGTGTGAACCACTGTTTAAAGAATTACGTATTCTTCCATTTCCCTGTATGTATATATACGAAATATGTATCTTTGTCAAACAACATGACCATTTATTTACAAAAGCAAGAGATATTTATCCGAGAAATACAAGAAACGGTGACAGACTGGTGATTGCACACAAATTTCATAATGCATCCTACGGAAAATGTAGCTATGTCATGTGTATAAAAATATTTAATAAACTCCCTCCAAGCTTACGCGTATTACCCGTCCAACGATTTAAAAAGGATCTTTTTACATGGCTTATAGATAAATGTTTTTATTCCATAAATGAAATGTTGACACATTAGGTTAAATTAAATTGACTTTAAAATATATATTAATTCTAGTCTTTAAATGATGACATTTAAAATAATAATTATAATTTAAATTAACCTAAGTGCTTAAAATATAGAGTTTGTTAATCAATTATAATAATAACTAGAATTTTGTTAATAGTAATTTTGCATGCCAGAAATGGCCGATAACATTGATACATTAAAACTACTTACACCCATTGTTACATGTTTTCTAGCAAAATAAAGAATTTATTTATTATTTATTTATTTATTTATTATAACGCATGCTGTGTTTGCCGTAACTGGCTGGGTCTTCATATCTACTTATAATATGAATGTGTTATTATTATACTAGCTCTACTTATAATACGAATGTGAATTCTGGTCATAACTAAGATGTAAACCTATTAGATGAACGGGCGCAAGAAACTCAGGGGATTTCTTTTCTTTTCATAAAATTTCATTAAAATGTTGTATCGGACAATAAATCTGTGGTATCATTAAGAAAATCATTTTTAATATAAAATAACCTTTACCACACAAACGTTTTAAAAAATCCATTTCTTAAAATATTTGTTTTGTTAATTTTTGTTAGTTCTTTTATTAATAATAATTTAATTTCAAATTCCAATTCAAATATATTTATTTAAAATAGGATGTGACATCACTTATTGTAAGTCAAAAAAACTACCACCCATTCCAAAATGAATGCCTCAGGCCTGAGAAGAACGGGCGCAACAAACTTAGCGGGCTTTTTTTTCATCAAAAAATATGTTAATAAAGTAACATTGTACAATTAAACCTATTATTTAATAGCCTGAGGACGGTCGCTCCATTCCCAATTTGTGGTATCATTATGAAAGTCATTTATGTTATAGTAACCTTTACAACACAAACGTTTTTTAACAATTCTTTGCATAACGTAATACTTTTGTTTTGAACATTTTCTGGGATCTCGTTGTAAAAGTATATACATCGCCCAAAGACAAAAGACTTACTAACTTGACTTAGCCGAGTAGTAGGCATTATTAATTGTGTAGTATATTTCCTTAAAATAATAAATTTATTAATTAATTAATTAAATTATGTTTTAACTAAATCGCATTATATTATTTCAGTGTTTGATCTGCACAAATCGGGCCAGGAAATGTCAATTGAAATTCGATTAAGGGGGCCTTTTGTAAGTGAACAGTCGCAGACGAAACTCAATGATGATGCACTGGCGCAAGCAGCGAGAATGATGGTGTGGCTTGAAGACCTGGGTCGAGGTAGCAGCGTCGATGGGGTAAGTGGTATATTCAAGTCATCGTGCAGCCAGATATGCTTCGTCTTTAGCAGATATAAGCGTTTTGTTTGCTGGAAACTTTGCTGCCTTCCAGCAAAAAGATATAAGGACATCTATGTACTCTAGCGGTCATTGAAAATCAAATTTGCATACAAACTTTTTGATCCTAAGCGATAGTGGCGCCACCTATTTTCTAAAAACTCACACGTATTGAAACAATTCTAAGAGCCCGAACGATAATTATTGTAGCAATTACTAGCTAACCCAGCAAACGTTGTATTGCCGTAGAAATAAAAAAATTCAAAAATAAAAATTGGGGTATAAAAATAGATGTCGACCTATTCTGAGACCTATCAAATATATCGTACTACAATTAGTTTATTCAATTGCCGTCGTGCAACCATATATCGGTTTTATGGATCGAACAGAATAATATAAATATCTCGATCAAAAAATTGTAGATCATAGAAGGGCACAAATTTGAAGTTGTATGTATTTTTCAATGTTGAATCATAATAAAATATGAATAAAAAAAATTGTCAAAAAACATATATTTAGTGGTGGGTCACCCTTATCATTTAGGGATATGAAAAATAAATGTTGGCCGATTCTCAGACCTACCCGATATGCACAAAAATCTCATACAAATCGGTTCAGCCGTTTCGGAGGAGTTTGATAACAAACACCGGGACTCGAAAATTTTATATATTAGATGTATCTATCGTATCGTATCGATACACCTCGCTACTTTGTGTTACTGTGAACTGTCAAAATTATCATCAAAATATAATGAAACTTCAGTGTGCAGTGGGCGTTTATAACAATTAACAAAATTTCGTAGAACAATTTAAGAAAAATGTGGGTTTCATTGAATTTATTGGAAAACACAATAAACTTACGAAAATGAACTAATATACTTAGAAAAACACAATGAAAGTTGGCAAATATTACCAAAGAATAGTTTAGGTCAATTTGGTCATTTATTTTGATTTTCGAATGTGTTCGTGTATATTATTTTACCAGTGGGAGGCTCCTTTGCACAGGATGCCGTTTAGATTATGGGTACCACAACGGTGCCTATTTCTGTCGTGAAGCAGTTATTTATTTATTTTGATTAAAACGGTTACAACACCAATTACATTAATCAAATACATTATACTATTGTTAGACACTATTATGCGAGGACTCACAAAGTTGGAGCAGCAACTGCACCAACACCTCAAGTCTATTAGTAAATAGATCACAATCAGGGCGGGCTTCTACGAGGCCATTAAAGAATTTCAAAACTCGCGGCACCGGCGCCGCAGTGCGTGCGACACGCGGGTTTTTTTTTTCGAGAGGAGTAAAATACATTTACGTATTGAAGACCCCGAAACGGGGCCTATTTGTCGGGCTCGGGTGTAAACACCAACTAAAAACCTCCTCTGTGCTGATAGCCCTGAAGGCTTTTACAGCGAAGCCGGGCGGGGGCCTTGGTGGCCGAAACTGTAGCTCACAGGCGCGGGGCGTCTCGGAAGGAGACTCGAACCTCGGACCACCTGTTCACTAGGCTGGATGGAAAGAAGATCACTAACGATCTAATATATCTGTTAGTCCAGTGGACTCTAGGTTTGAAGAGATTTCGCACTCGCCGGCGAGTGCGGTGATATATGTATGTAAGTATGTGTGAGTGTATGTAAGTGTGTGACTATTTGTGTGTAGTGTTATTGTAGGTGTGTGATTTGTGATGTAAGTGTAAGTGGTGTTAAACGATTACAGGACGAGGAATATCTCGTCGGGCTTCTATCAAAGTGTGTGCATCGTATTATATTAGGTTGTGGCCGCTGGAAATCGTCAAAGCGACTAGTGGCAGCGGTTTGATGTACACGGCCGCGCCTACGTCTTCGAGGGCGGTGTGGTTGGTTTGGTGTCGGTGTTGGTGATGGTGTTGGTGTCGCGTTCGCGATCGTAATATAGTCGTCCGGGTCGACTAGTACGTGTCGAGGTCGCCTCTGTTTGTTCAGACTGTGGTCTAGAGGAGTGTAAGCACATGCCTCCCTCACCAAGATATTAGGGTGCTCGGCCACCTTATCAAAGTAGCGTCGCGATATCTCCTTGAAATGTTGAGCGATGGTTTGCAGCTCAAGATCGCGATGGAGATCTACGTTACGAACGAACCACGGCGCTCCTGTGGCCGTGCGCGTGAATCTATTCTGAACCATTTGCAAACGCCGCAAGTGGCTCGGCGGCGCGTGGGCAAACACGATGCTTGCGTACGACATAATGGGACGTACGATAGTCTTGTACAATGTCACCTTGTGTCTGAGCGGTAGTTTGCTTCGCTTGCACACAAGTGGATACAGGCGGCTAAGGACAAACCGGGCTCTATTGCAAACCGTGCTGATATGTTTTGCGAAGTTCATGTTACTGTTAAACGTAACACCCAAATATTTATAATGTTGGGCCCACGGAATAGGGGTCCCATATAATTTAACAATAGGTATAGGGGCCAAAGATTTTATTTTATTAGTATTACCAAAGAGTACCGCTGCACTCTTTGAGGAATTGACTTCAATCCGCCATTTTCTGAACCAGTCTCCTAGTTCATTAACGGCGGCCTGAACCACTCTTATTTGAGTCGCGAGGCGCCCCCGAGTGGCGCCATAATAAAGAGCCGTGCAGTCCGCATATTGTGCAATTTGCACTTTCTGAGGCTTGGGGAGGTCACTCGTGAAGAGTGAGAAGAGGGTCGGGGACAGAACTGAGCCCTGAGGCACTCCCGACCTGATGGGTCGTGGCGTGCGACACGCGGGTACCGCCGGCAGACGGTGATTTCTGTGTAAGCATTACTGTGTTTCGGTCTGAAGGGTGCCGTAGCTAGTGAAATTACTGGGCAAATGAGACTTGACAACCTATTAAGTCATTTATTAGCGTATAAACGTGGTTCGATCAATATCTCATTTTAAGAGCAGCCAACCCTTAATATTTCAAACAAGCGCTCATACGTCATAGCGCCATTTGAAGGCATATTTCTTAAAAAACATTACTGATACGTATCTTGTTCATTGAAACTAGTATTGCAAAAAAGCTAATTCAGTATATCCCCCCAAATATTTGATTTTTTGCAAATATTTTACCTGAACTTTGTAAATGCCAAGTGAGTTCAACATATTTTTTATTATTTATATTATATAAAACACGCTTAATTTAATTATATTTTTTCGATTTAAGTGATGACGACATATCGCGGTGACAACATCAAATTCAAATATTTTTATTCAAAGTAGGATTTAAAATTACTTATTGAACGTCAAAAACTACCACCCATTCAAAAGAGACTGCCTCAGACCTGAGAAGAATGGGCGCAAGAAACTCAGCGGGTTTTTTTTTTTTAATATAAAATATGGATTACAATGTAATATCGTACAATAAACATTTGTTCATTAGTAACTCCAGTTCCAGTTCTTTACCTAACAATCCTTGCATATTTTGGTGCATTAGGTTTATGACTTTACAATTATTATGTTTACTATTACTTGTACATTGTGTATTTATATTGCTAGAGGAGTCCCCTATTGTCTTATTGACTAATTTAAATAATTTGGAACATATTTCAAACCAGAAACTAAACTATAAGACTGCTCAATAGAAGCAGTGTTAATCAAATAATTACTTTGCTCAATAGGAGCAGAGTCCCACAAGCTATTACACTACTCAATAACAATCAAAACTTTTATTTAAATATTGAATGAATGAATATGAATGTCAAAGTGCTTGTCCCGCTGATATTACCTTTTCAACACAACTTTTGCTCGTAAAGTGAGCCTTATAACATCGTTATTGGGGTCATAAACCGAACTACACGTGCATAATATTACACACTACCTAGTGCACAATAGAATTATCCCTACAAAGTTAAGTGAGTACCTAACTGCAAATTATATTAGAGTAAACAGAGCATTTTCAATTTAATCGGGTAATGCAGTTATTTTTGTAACAACAAAGAGGTTTTATACCGCTGAAAATCTTTTAAAAAATTTCTTATATATATATAATTTTGAAGTAAAAAGTGAAAAAAAACTTGTGTGTTTTAATCATAATATTTTGTTTGTATCGCATTTGTTGCTGTGTGATAAACAATGTTTGCTTTTTTCTTGCAAGTGTGTTGAAAAAGTACGTATGAAACTCGTGAGCAATTTGCTCACTAGACACTCGGCTGATTTACGATTACTGCAAACCACAGCCTCGTGTATAATGAGCAACTTAGCTCAATTGTATCATAAATCATAATATACTATTCCCTCTATAATATGTTATCGTAGAATATGTAACATCAATGCCATAGTAGTTACTTATGCAATTGTTGTGTAATAAGCGGTATTACAACATGAATGTGGGTGATAATAGTATCACTTGAGTGTTTTAATACCTAGTAATCAACAGTTGCATACAAGACTTTATCTACACCCATAATATGAATCCTCTATAAAAGATTCTGAAACAGTTAGCTTACTGCTTACATCAAAATAGCCAGTCTTAGTAACCATTACATCATACAAACGTGTGTTGTAATGTTGTACTGAATTTCATTACAACACTCGTTTGGATGATGTATTGGTTCTTAGGACATTGGGTGTTTTAATGTTGGCAATAAGCTAACTGTTTCAGAATCTTTAATAGAGGATTTAAAGCATAGGTGTAGATTAAATTAAAAAATCACTTTTAACAAACGACTTTTAAACATATTCTTTACAGATGTCAATTCAATGGCCCATTGCTTTCCAAAATGGCGACTATGATTACACTGCGGGCGAGCCGAGAACAACAATATTGAAGTTGAAATCCAATAAAACGTCGGCGTTTGTGCTGCGCATGCGCTCCACAGCCAATCAGACAGCGCCGTTCACGCTGAGCTACACTATCAGTCCAATAGATGCCGCTACTGGTGTCGTCTACGCTTGTATACTACTGTGCGGCCTCTATGTCCTTATTATATTTGAGGTAACTAGCTATGCTTTCTATATTAAAATTCAAATATTTTTATTCAAAATAGGATATGCTGTCACTGATCGAAAGTCAAAAACTACCACCGATTCGGTAATGAATGCCTCAGACCTGAGAAGAACGGGCGCAAGAAACTCAGCGGGCCTTTTATTTATTTTCGTATAATTTACATTTCTAATGTTAAATTATTGTTGAATTATGTTGATGGATACAATACATACAGAAACTATAATATAGAGGCCAGATAATGTTTTTTTAGTTGATTTTTAAAGGAGGCTAATGATTGTGCTTGACGGATAGTAAGCGGCAGTTGATTCCAAATAGTGATGGCATTGATGGTGAAAGAAGAGTTATAGCTATCAGGTTTATGGAAAGTAAATAATAAGTATTTATTTCGAAGCAAAATTACGCCATACAAAAGAAAGAATACCAACTCTTGAAGGTCGTTAAACTAAGTAACTTGCACGTATAAATATTACCACGAGAGTAGAGTCGAATTACCGTTTTTGGTTAACATTTAGGCTACTTGGAGTAATAAAAGTTTCAAGGAAAAGTTTTTAGAGCAACCGTTGCTCTATTCTATGTCTGAGGATTTATTTAATGAATCGATAAATTAATATTAATTGTAATTCAATTTATAATTTTATATGGTTGAGACTGAGTTTCTTGGTCCTGTTATTTGAGGGTAGACTATAACTTTTCAATAAGTGATTTAAAAATCCAACGCAAATACAAATATTTGAATTTGGATTTGGAATCTTTTCTCCCACAGATTATTAATAGAACAATGGCGGCTATAATAGTCGCTACGACAGCTCTGGCAACACTCTCCGTGTTTGGCGAGAGACCGTCCCTACCTGAGCTTATATCCTGGCTGGATGTGGAGACATTACTGCTTCTCTTCAGCATGATGATCCTTGTGGCTATCATGGCGGAGACAGGCATGTTTGACTACTTGGCTGTATATACTTTTGAGGTATTATATATTAATTTTATCAAGTGGGCGTTAAGAAAATTAGTATGATATTATCAATTCCTTAATCATTTGTTAAATCCGTTTTCAAATCAAGTTTTTTTATGACAACAAGGGAGGACGAGAAGACGAACAGGACGTTCAGCTGATGATAATTGATACGCCCTGCCCATTACAATGCAGTGCTACTCAGGATTCTTGAAAAACCTAAAAATCCTGAGCAGCACTACAATTATTTCGCTCGTCACCTTGAACAGAAGATGTCAAGTCTCATTCCCACCCAAGCACCCTTCGGACCGAATAACAATAATGCTTACACCTAATTGCTTCACGGAACAAAAAGGCGCCGCTGTAGTACCCATAATCTAGCCGACATCCTGTGTAAAGAAGCCTCCTACTGGTAAATACTTTAAATCGCCTCTTACGACGGCCTTGGGCCTGGGACTTCCCTATTCTATTTATGCCCCGGGGAAGCACAGGATAAAAGTTATATAAACCACCGTGATTTTAAACGCCATACTGTAGATAGTAAGTAAATATTATGCTCTATAAAAATAACCTATCCAACGTGGTACCACGTACCCTTACTAACTTTAATAAAATCTTTTGTAATAGCGTAATTATCCATTCCTACTCTGTGCTAACAGTAATAGTGTACATACTCATTTATATTCCACTATGGTCGACGTCTTACCAATTTCTTTGACAGTAATTATGATAAGAAATAAATTAATAATAATCCAAAGTATTTTAGTAATTATTGTTTTATAATTGGGTAATTATATAAGTTTTCATATGGATATATAGGCCAATAAAGTCGGAACTGTTCGAAAATAGTTTCTAAAAAATTTACGAGTGCACCATCCATTATACAGCCAGAGTGTAACATACCACTGATAATGTTCCAACTTCACAAGAATGATAATAAAAAGGAATATTGCTCAGCAGTGTTCTTTGAAATATAGCTACCCTTCGAGAAAATACGGCCCAAGAATCCGGTACTATATAAAATTAAATACTAATTACCCTTATTCTAGAGCAGCCGAAAGTCAAACATTTCTGTAATCAACTTCCAAATTAAAGAAGCTGCGAACATAATGCCATCTTTCCATGATATCAACGCCGGTGTGCTCCAAGACTATGTGCTCGGTCCTATCTTATTCACAGTTTACAGCTAATTTGCCACAAACGCATGAAGTAACTATCTCTATATTTTTAGACGACATGGTGATACTCATATTCTCAGCAACCTGCCAAATTCCACAAAACTGTTTTTCAAAACATATTTACATGGCTCATAAAATTGGAACATGTGCATCAAAATCAATGTATGTTACTTTTTCTCTCTGAAGAAGGCCATTCAGCTAAACGATGTTCAGCTATTTTAAATTACGAAGCTGTTTTAACAATAACTAATAGTTATGATTGTATGTAACAGTTAATTTGTCAATCCATTTACGAAATTTGGCATAATATATTCCTCTGTAAAAACCAAGTTTTACTCCACCTACTTTCTCGGTTTCACTTTTTTGTTGTTTATTAAAAAGTTAAATAAATCACGCATTAAGAAAAATGTCCTCACTTACCCACCGTGTCACAACACGGTGAGTACACAGTTTTGAACAGTCCAAGTTTCCATGCACGTCTTCTTCTTTTTAATCTTAATTTTTTTAATTCACAGGTGACAAAAGGAAAGCTATGGCCTTTAATTACAGTTCTATGTGCAATAACGGCAGTATTATCTACGTTCCTCGATAACGTAACAACAGTATTGTTGATGACACCAGTAACAATAAGGTAACATATACAGATTCGACCCTCGTTGCTGTAAGTACTAGCCATGATAAAATCCAAATTCATTTTGTCGAAATTGACTTTGGTTTCAAATATCCGGCATTCACTAAGGAATTCCAAAGTCAAAGTTATTAAAAAACAGCATGTTTTTTATTTCGCCTTTCCAACATTTGCAAAAACAGTAACTTCTTCTAATCCATATTACCTTCTAACTACATCTTTAAGCTGTAGTACGACGTATTATGAGGTTATGATATGCGAAGTATGATAGTTCAAATTCTAAATATATTAAAAAGGAATATATGCTGAAAGGACTTTCTTAATATTATTCTGTTAGAGTATTTTATTTATTTATTAAAACAGAAATATCTCTATGGTAAAAATAAGTCAAATAAAATATAAAAATTATGATTTTGGATATATGCAAAATAAATTGCACTGATAACAAAAAAAAAGTTTCGCTAAAGTTTTAACTTGCCAGACCATTTTTTAAAAGAGGATAAAAATAATTACGTTCTGCTTTTCCTTATATCTTAAACGGTTGTCTAAAGAGGTGTTACACTAATTATTTATATTCTGCTACACAAACCTCCATTGCATAGTGATAACCTAATTGTTAAACGGTGTACTCATGTGTCATGAAAAAATATAAAATTTTTTTACGTCCACCAACCACTCTCGACGATTGCCACTTGGACTTATAATAAGTAATAAAACGTTCTTACAGACTTTGCGAAGTGATGGACATGGATCCAGTGCCGATACTGATGTCAATGGTCCTATTCAGTAACATTGGTGGAACAGCGACACCTGTGGGCGACCCACCGAACGTTATTATCGCGTCTAACAAGGCTGTGGTACAAGCTGTAAGTGACGTTATACCATACCATATATACCATAGCCAGATTAATGTCTTGTGTGCTAACTTCATAACAGCGTACTACATGTTGGCCTTATGCCGTTGCCATATGGCAACGTGAGCAAACAGGAAGTTAAACGTATGTAATATGTTTAGAAATACTTTATTCATATAAGGTAATATGAAGTAAAGGTAAATCTGATGGATCACTTAAGCGATCACCACCGCCTATAGAGAATTGGCCAGTTTTTAAATATAACAGAAAAACCGGAAAAAATATATAAATATTTTCATTTTGCTATTACTTTGGAGTAGGGTAATTGTGGTAATTAAATCCGTAGTTCTATTTGGCCCCTACGTTAACACGCCCTAATGTTACGTACACTCTTGAAGGTATAGCAGTTATGGTAATCTAATAGGGATTAAGCAGCCCTTCGTCTCAATTGCCTTAGCCCTTAGACACTGCTCAAATCACATCCTCAAGACTAAAAGCCCTTGAGAGGAAGAGAATTCCGATAGAATTTATGTGGGATAGCTCCTTCGCCTACATGGAGAGTTTTTCTCTGTCTCACTGTGACAATGGCTTCGCACTAATTACGCACAGATAATTCACAATTATATAAGAAACATTGATTAATAGGACACACATAACTTTACTTCTATTCACTTTGATATGAGTGAAATATCATCTGCAAACAATACTTACCTTCGTATCAATTGTAACATAATAACTAAGGTAAATATAAGAAAGAGGAACCGTTCAAGAATACACCCTTGTGGAGCCCTCATGTAATGATGGGTCCCATGAAATCTCCTGCCATGAACATCGACTTTCTGATTTCTCTTATTTAAAAACGAAATAAGTAGATTGAGCTCAGTCCCTTTTATGCTATAATGGCGTAGCATCCTGACCAGTATTTAATGTTAAATGAAATCAAAAGCTTTAGATAAAACACAAAATAAAACGGCTTCTTCGCTCACGGTGCTGGCTAGGCGGATACCACAGCAGTGTCTTTATTTGCAGTAAAGCAATAATGTGCATTAGTATATTTCGGTTTGAACGAGCGGTAGGTAATGAAATTGCTTGACTTTGTGACTTAACATACATGGCTCTTATGGCTCAAAGATAAAGAATTAAATAATAAAAAACATTCCGGCACATTTCTGATCAGCGCCTGACGTTTTCCGTTTTCTTTAGTAAAGCAAATTTTTATACCTTAGACCATTTATACGTCTAGATACACTGTAAAAACATCGAAAAATGTTTGAATTTAGAACTAATTTTTATTTTGAGCAATGCACGCACGAACACAAAGTGTCATCGTAGCTTGTTAAGCACACTAAACCAATATTTCTGGCCTGTTTTAATCGGTTTGTTTAACAGCAAAAGACTCTATCTAGACGTATGAATTATCGAAACTTTGTACTGATTAGCATGATATGATATTTGTCGCCCTGTATCGTAATAAAACTGGTGGGCCATCTGATTGTTGCATAGCTTATTCAAATTAAGTAAAATCTTTTCCGTTTCCAGGGCATCAACTTCACTAACTTCACAATGCACATGACAATTGGTATTCTGCTTGTGTGCGTACAGACATACTTCCAGCTTCGTTACATATACAGAGACACAAATAAATTGCGCCTCAACGTTCCCAGAGATATTCAAGGTAAGACATCCCCATTTCAATCCTTGTCCGCCACGTGTGTATTCGGATTTAAATGCACGTTTATTGGACACTTTATAAAGTTCAAGCAACGCTCTTGTGATTCCTTTTCATTTTTGAGGGAAAGAGACGACTAGACTAGGCAGTAGGCACACAACGCCGCCACATGCAATGCTATTTCAATGTGCATAACGAACCATATTATAGCATACCTACGCATGATAACTACAAAATTAATGCTCACAAAGCAAACCCACAATTTTTTCTATATTATGCAATAACGGTGGATTCTATATTTAATCAAAAGAATATATTATTATCTTGTTATATTCATTAGATTATACAATCTTGGTTAACAAAACTATTTTAAATGAAATAAGATGTCTTTTTATAGAATAGTATTTTTAAAAGTCTAGTTGAGTTTGTTTTTGATCTAATTTTGCACAAACATATTTGAAATTATACCTATTTAATAAATAGACGGTCTTTATTTCATAGATTTGCGTCATCAGATTTCAATATGGCGTCGGGCAGCCGACTCATTACCGCATTTGAGTAAAGATGCCCACGTTGTGAGAGAGAGACTGGAGAAGAAGATGGTGAAGCTGACGCTGCAACTCGAAGCCATGATCAAGGAGAGCAGTAAGAGAATCTGCCCGAAGGACACGTTTATTACAACACTGGCGCAACTAAAAGATAAAGTAAATCTTTTATTTACAAATGAAATGAAATGAATGTTATGTGTATAAATCGTGGTAACAGTTCTTATCCAAATGTTTTGAGTTTTCTTGAGTGTTAATTCCGCCAATATTTGTCTTCAAACAATTCGGCACGTGTTTCGCCTCTACACGAGGCATCCTCAGGAGATTTTGACCAAACTCTGGCACGAGACTCAAAAAGATAAAAAAAAAATGCTGAAGTTGACACTCAATAAAACTGACAACATTTGGATGATTATGGATTTAAGCAACATAAAGCCTACTTCAACTATAAATGATATAAATTATTTGATGAAAAGTAATAAAGAATATACTTTAAAAAATAAATTATCGTATATTGGATGCATCAACCGAGCTGGAATTAATTGTTTGTGTAAGGATGCTTCGTGAACATGATGGTCTTGATTACTGTCACAATTAATAATTGCATCCAACAAATACAATGATTCATTAACTATAACAGGTCGACGTGGGGTGCCAAGCAGCACCCGTTCACGAGTTGACGCATAGACCAGCCATCGTTCCCTTCGCACATATTTGAGGGAGGAGACGACCCGGTGCACGACGCCATTATACATCATTAATTATTACACATTACAAATTCAATAATATAATATAAAATGACCATTGTTTTGTAGGTACGAATTCTAACGAATTATACTATCGAAGCATTTATCTTTTAGCCATAATTTTCATTTTTTGTGCATTTTTGTTTTAGGAATCTCTCTAATTAATTTTTGGCCTGTGGTTAAAGACCTTAATACACATTACATTTGCGTTATTTTGATGAAGCGCTGTTCTACAGTATAGCATCAAAAGGCGAGTTGGATCTCTTACAAAACATTGTATTTTGCTGACAACCAAACTAGGTATATACTTTCTTGCATGGTTTTTCCATGTTGCGTATAGACTAGGTTGGGATCTCGCTGCATCTGCCCTGTGCTTTCCCGGGGCTTAAAAGAATAGGGAAGTCCTAGACCCAAGGGTGTCGTAAGAAGCGACTTAGCGCATTTACCAGTGGGAGACTCCTTTGGACAGGGTGCCGGCAAGATTATGGGTACCAAAACGACGCGTTTTTCTGCCGTGAAGCAGTCATGGATAAGCATAATTGTGTTTCGGTCTGAAGAACGCCGTAGCTAGTGCAATTACTGGGCAAATGAAACCGATCTCTGTGGTGAGAGTTTGTGCAATCTAATGCATCACCGACCAATGAAGAAGTATTTATTTTCAGTACAAGATACGAGACAAACCGTTACTGCTGAAGTCTACAATAGCCATTGGTTTCGTGGTCGCGTTGTTCTTCCTTCATTCCATACCTGAACTCAGTAAGTACTGATATCTCAAACATAATTATCGACCGTGTGGCCATTAATATATAAGGCGTCGTACTTCAACGTCAAAGTCAATAAGGTGTGTCGCGTCTTGGCACTAATTAATTACATCCATCTTCGTCAGTTCCGCTTCCGCCGACTTTCGCTATCCGGCCTAGCCGCACTGTATCTTGTGCTAGATCAGCTAATCAAGAATATTTTTGTTGCCTGGGAGGAATCGCAGAATGCACTTGGTATCTTCTGTGATTTATCAAAGCCTTTTGATTGTGTTTAACATTCAACTCCGGCCAGAAAACTATGTCACTATGAGCTTGATCTTCTGGTTTCATATCTAAATAATAGAATTCGGAAGATTGACTTGAATGGCAGGAGATCTTCTGGGACTCACCTTTGTATGGGGGTACTACAAGAGTCTATTCTTGGACCGTTCCTCTTCCTTATTTATGTAAATGATCTTCCTAACTAGTGACCCATTTGCATAACCTTTCGGTAAGCCCATCATAGAATGGCTTCACAACATCACCATACTCATCTATTGAGTTTATGAACTCTATGGTTCATTTTTTTAATGTATGTTTTTTATTTTACAATTTTAAGTAATGTTATGGATAGACCTTACATAACAATCACGGAATAGTTTAAACATGTGAAATTAAAATAAATTTTAGTATGGGAACCAATGTCGCCAAAACTCGCATATTTGAGATTTTATTATGAGGACAAACGTATGGGTCACCTGGTGTTAAGTGATCACGTGAAGTATAATCCCAGGAGTGTTGCTGGCCTTTTTTGAATATGTCGTATCGTCCTGGAAATACCGCACAAGGTAAAAAAAATATTTCTGAAACAAACACTACAAAATTCGCCATAATAAATTATTGTGCTCGAGTAATCGAGCGCTCATCTATATGAAACGCAATTGCATTTTTTTGCCATATAAATCCTCTTAACAAATTTATAGTATAGTTAATGCGTTCGTAACTTCTTTCCTGTATTGCTATGCTCACGAAATTTATATACACGATACTTAAGGATTCAGTCAGTAAGTCATACAACTTGGAGACATTAGTTATATTTTCGTCAATAGAAAAAAAAAAACAAAGTTTTATCTAAAATTTTATAATTTCATATTTATTTAAAACAAAACAATGCTTTCAACTATATTTACAATACATATATAATATGATTACATGACATTAAAACTATTACTGGCTTATCTTCAAAAAAAGCATGTAGACCTTTCTGAAAAGCCGGTAACACTCCAGTGATCCAATGTTCTTGCACGAGGGTGTGGGCAGGAGAGGGTGGAGATCGCTTAACATTAGGTGACCTGTACGCTCGTTTGTCCTCCTGTTAGATACCTTTATTCGCGTTCCGCTTTGCGAAGTTCCCGATTTCGTCCTTCGATACAAGCTCGGTGTCCCCATAAATAAATACTATAAGTATTATATAAATTAATTAAAATATCCTTAATTATTTCTAATGGTAGATTTCTGACGTTTTTACCTTTCTAGACAGGGTATCTTTGGGCTGGACTGCACTTCTGGGCGCCATCTTACTTCTGACTCTGGCAGACCGTGAGGATCTGGAGCCCATACTCCACAGAGTAGAGTGGTCTACCTTGCTGTTCTTTGCAGCGCTCTTTGTACTTATGGAGGTAATGTTTTCAATAGAATTAAAACATATTATGTATGTCAAACGTCAAGCCAAAAAGCGAGTCCGAAGATGATTTGGTATTCGTCTTAGCTCGGGTGTAATCGGCGTGCGGTGCATGTGCAGACGAGAGCGGGTACCGGTCAACCACCGAGCAATCAGTCAGGAAAGAACTATCGAGCGAGACGGTTGTGACACACGCGCATGCCGGCAACACCACGTTCTTATTATGTAATTTGTTGTAGCTGTGAAGTAAAGTAAAGGCCTGAAACTTTTGTGTAAAATGCCTACAACAACGGACAACCACGAAGTTCCTGACCATGCGACTCGTATGCCATCATGCGACTTCTTGGAATAGTTACGTTAATAGGTAGTCAGACGGTGAACGGTTAAACTTTCTCGCTATCATATTGCCACTTCACATAGAACCCTACGTTGACTCTGGATATCTGCGTCATACTTAAGACAGAAGGTTTCGTGGCCGAAGTACTTGAAGCTGTTCTTTACCTTGACAGGCTGTCCGTTAATACAAACTACGGTGATATTCTGTGGCACCTCTCCCGACCTGTTAGATTATGATCTTTCGAATACCTTTCACATATCTTGATGAGTTTTCGTAGGCCTTTTAATCGAAGGGCTGAGCAACACCATATCATCAGCGTAGCTCAGGTTGTGGACGTATATGCCATCCAACCTCAGCCCCAATGGAGTCAAAGTCAAAGAAACTTTATTCAATTAAACTTAAACTAAGCGCTTTTGAAACGTCGCTATAAATATTTCATTCAAATTACTGAATCTATCATTTATGTTTGAAAAAAGTAGAGCTCGGGAGAAGAACATACAACAACCTCAACGTCCAACTAATCTGGATAAATGCTGAATCTAAGCAAATATTTCTCTTCATATAAATGATATCTCAAACATGGTTTGTTACGCTGGTGAAAATACTGAAGAGGTCGTTTTATGAATGAACCACGTTTCTTCTATGAAACTCTCTCGAGAGTCTATTGACCCTAGAAGTAAATTCAAATATTTTAATTTATAATAGGATATGATATGATATGACTAATTCAAAGTCGAATTCAAATAAACTTTATTCAATTAGGCTTAAACTAGGCGCTTTCGAATAGACACTATAAATATTTCTTTTAAATTACTGAATTTACCATATGTTCGGACTTCGGAAAAAGTTGAGCTCGTGAGAAGAACATACAAGAAACTGAACGGCCAATCTTTTCAAATAGAATATTTTACAATGGCTGCAACCTGCAACATACATAACAAATTAGTTTGTAAGGTGCTGCATCCGATATATCCTGTTGTAATAATATAAAATATTTCATAAGTCCTTTAGAGCTTGAATTCATTGCTTGTGTAAGGATACTTCGTTAACAATAACAATGATTTATTAACTATAACAGGTCGACCTGGCACCACAAGCAGCATCCGTTCACGAGTTGACGCATCAGGACCAGCTAGCGGTCCCTTCGCACATATTTGAGGAAACCAAAAAAATATATTTAGATAACAATAATATTCATGTTACATTCATAAGATTATACAATCTCAATATGACGAATTATTAATAGAGTCTCGTTTTTAGAACGGCGATTTAATTTTTATTTCTTGAATTGATCGTATGTATATCTTTATTTTGAATGTATTTATTTCTTCTGTTATAAAATATACATATATAATTATAAATTAAGTAGGATGTTATTGTTAGAATTACTATGTGTTTAAAGTGATATCTAAGGGATTCTCTAGAATTCGGATTATAGGTGGCACTAATCGCCCTTTATTGCAAAACAAATATTGTTCCGATATCAACTGCGTTCTCCATAGCAAAATTCCATGTGACATTATGCTATGGAAATAACTGAAATAAATCAAACTCGCTGTGTTAGTATCAGTAAGATTTTTAATTCTTCTGATAGCAACAATACCAGCACTGAATTTATTTGAGGTTGCCCTAATATCAGCACCCAATTAAAGTTTTTGATCAAATACTAAAGAAACGAAGTAGAATCTACAAGTTTTAAAGGCTCCCCATTTAATATTATAATTCTTGATACGTTTCTTACATTTGGTAGGGAGAATTCTATACATTTTGTTTTGCTCACGTTAAGTGACAAATTATTCACCCTGAACCATTTAGATGTTTTCAAGTTTATTTTATATATAAATTCTGTGAATGTCTATCATTATTATAAATTAATCAAGTGTTGTCTGCGATAAGAACAATCTCATATTCTTTCGAGGCTACAAATGGCAAATCTTTAATATATACGAGGAATAAGAATAATGTAATTAAATATTGAAAAGAAGATGTCAAAAACTATGACCCATCCGAAAAAGTATGCCTCAGATCTGAGAAAAATGGGTACAAGAAACTCAGTGGGCTTTTCTTTTATAAAAATACGGTTACATTGTAATATCGTACAATAAAATTATTTAATAGCCTGAGGGCAGTCGTTCCACTGCCAACTTGTGGTGACATTAAGGAAGTCGTTTATGTTATATTATCCTTTAACACACAAACGTTTTATAACAATTCTTTTCAATTTCGAAATACATTTTTGAACATTCTGGGATCTTATTGTAAAATCGCCCCAAAAAAGTCTTACTAACTGTACTTAATCGAGGAGTAGGCATAGTTTATGTTTGTTCCTAGTGTGAAAATTATGGTTATGACAGTTTCTAGCAAATTCACTTATGTGCCTATGAACATACATAAGATTATCAAGAATATTTTGAGAGGCAATATTTAAAAAGAAGTTATTTCTATTTTGCTCGCAATGATTCTTTAGGACCTAGGTTATAAGGATTGTAAGCCGTTTATTCGAAGCTTTATAGGGTCGGCAACGCTTTTGTCATCACTTAGGCTTATTTCTCGTCCTTTTGACATAAACAAGGATCTCGGCTAGCCTACAATATTGCATTGACTAATCTACAAACAGATGGGATACCATATCATAAGTCATCATCATCTTCAGACGTCCACTGCTGTTCAAAGGCCTCCCCCAAAGATTAACGCGTTCCGTTACGAAGCGGTTTACACTCACATAAGAAGTTATCACTTCAACAATGTAAATAATACTAACAATACTATATTTCAGGCGCTGTCCAAACTCGGTCTAATAGAATTCATCGGGGGAATAACGGAATCTATTATATTGAGCGTAGATGAAGGCGGGAGACTTGCTGTGGCCCTGGTATTACTTTTGTGGGTAAGTCTTATCTATATATTACACTGCTATCTATATTGCATTGCGTTATTTTGCGAAAATCCATAATTATACATGCTATAAGTTTTTATTGAGTGCTAATTTAAGTTTTGTCTTTCACCAAAATATTGTCCTTTCTTCTTTATTTTTGGTAAAAAACAAAACTTGGCTGAACAAAAAAACTCATACATATTACATATTTCGATCACCATGTGAGTCCGTTTGCTGTCTCTAATATTTGTGTAAAAGTAGTAACACTGCAAAGAATCTCATTCCGCAGTTTGGTTGAGGAGGATTGTCAACTTTACAGATGGTGAGGATGATAGCCAAGTTTGTGAAGGTGGGATTCGATGGCAGGAATCAGGATCAGCTCTCAGGATCTAACGGTCATCCTGTGCTAAGAAGTTTTGCTGGTCCTTACTATTTAATTCTAATACAAACGTCTTCGTGCACTTATTCGTCGTAAAACTTTGTGGAATTATCCAGGTTTCTGGTGTTACTTCAGCATTTGTGGACAACATACCGCTGACCACAATGATGGTACGCGTGGTGACCGCGCTGGGGTCGAACCCAACACTCAACCTTCCAATAGCGCCATTGATTTGGGCGCTATCGTTTGGCGCATGTCTTGGAGGTATTGTAAAATTAAATTAAATTAGTAAATTAATAGATTATGCTGTTCATATATTCATCATTGCTTAACAAGAAGACAAATTCTAGTTAAATAACTTCAAAATTTCTGTTCACTGAAATCAACATGCATCGATTCTTCAAATTCAAGTATTTTTTATTCAAATTAAGATATGAAATCACTTATTGAAAGTGGAAAACTACCACCAATTTGGAAATTAATGCTTCAGATCTGAGAAGAATGTGCGCAAGAAATCTTGTATCAAAAAACTTTCAATAATTTTTCCAATTCAAATAAATAATACATTAATTTAACACCAAACGCAGAAAATTATGAATGCCACTGTTGGCTAGATCACTAAAAGCCTTAACAAAGCCATTTTATACAAATTAAATTTGAAAAGAAAATTAATGAACTCGAACTCGCGACGTCTCGCGTTCCTTTGCGAGCGCTCTTCCTGTGAGCCAACCGTTCGGATGACGTATCGTTGATAAAACTAATATGTCTTGTTCAACTCTCAGTTTGTGGCTTCATCTACAGGATCTACTTTACAGTTGATAACCTGATCACCCGCAATATTTGCATATTAGGAAATTTACTTGAGATGCCGCTTTTTCAAATCTTAACTATTTAGATCTATGTAGTTGGCTCTAGCACGGAACGCGAGAGGTCTCGAGTTTTTGTTGTATTTTAGTTAAGTTGTGTTTGTGTAGTTTATCCCAGAAGTTAGGATTAGGATTAATAAAATGATTCAATAAATAGAGCTCTTTAAAATTATTATAAGTTTTCTGTTACTTTACTTCGCTCATATTGATAACATTTTAATTTCTATTATTTACATACCGATTACGGTGTATTTTATGTCATTTGCCCTTTTTTTATATAGATGACATTGTAGCTCATATCAATGACAATTTGTAAAATCTTTGTTATTGTATAATCACGTAAGGCGAAACAGTACTTGAAAATTAAAAAAAAAAAAGTTGTCATACATAAAACTCACTTTACTTCATTTAAATTTCTATATTAATACCGACATAGTCCAAATGATTGCGAAAGTGAACGTGGCAGTGGGCAGGGCACATAGTTCGACGGACAGATAGCCGATGGGGCAGAAAAGTCCTCGAATGGCGACCACGTACCGGAAGACGCAGTGTTGGTAAGCCCCCCACAGGATGGACCAACGATCTGCTCAAGATCGTCGGAATACGATAGATGAGGAAAGCGCAGGACCGATCGTCGTGCAAATCTTTGCAGGAGGACTTTGTCCAGCAGTGGACGTCTTCCGGCTGATGATGATGATGAAATTTCTATATCCAAGTTATTTTATTACAGTATTGATACTTTTTATTGTGTTTAGGTAACGGCACGCTGATCGGCGCGAGCGCGAATGTCGTCTGCGCAGGAGTGGCCGAGCAACACGGCTACAAGTTCTCCTTCATGCAGTTCTTCAGGATCGGCTTTCCTGTCATGATTGGACACCTCATCGTCGCCACAGCCTATCTACTTATCTGTCATTGTGTATTCACTTGGCATTAGTACTTGTATTATACACCTTGAACTGAATAGACGGCCCTTAAGGCGCGGTCGTACCTGAATATTCTCAAAAATTGGTTTCTTAGAGAGTTGATTGCAACGTAACGCAAAGAAAATGTTCCGACACAAAAATTACAGTGCATAAAGAAGGATTTAAAGAAAATTTTGAACCGAATAGAAAATTTATATGTAATTTGAAATATATGATAGAAAATTTGGAAGTTCCCAAAAATAAACATTGGAGTCAAAAATCTCTGAATTTTATAGCGATAACACTATTCTTTTTTTGAAGAATTTAATAGAAATTATATTTTCTAAAACTTAAACAATTATTCTATTTAATATGTATAAAACCAATAAAAATGTCCATTTGCAGCGTATCCACAAGATCAACACAAATATTGTAGCGTTTACAATCCTAGTCAGTCCGCGCCTTAAATATTTTTAATAGGAATAAGTTGCCGATTGTGCAAATGCCCCAGATATCATGCTTCCCACACCGTGTCCTTATCAGCAACAATATTTTCCAAAGATCTTGCATATCTTTGACGTGCAGGCACTGCTTCGCCGATCACCGATTCAAATTTGTCTCTTTATGCATATGCTTTAAGTGAACAGAGAGATTTCCCAATTTCATCTCGTAGGTAGTAACGAAACTAAATGTTCATTTTTGTCGAGTTTGATATCGCTCGCTTTACTTACTTTACGGAGGCTCTTTTGCACAGAATGCCGGGTAGATTATGGGTACCACAATGGCGCCTTTTACTGCTGTGAAGCAGTTATGTGTAAGCATTATTGTGTTTTGGTCTGAAGGGCACTGTAGGTAATGAAATTACTGGGCAAATGAGTCTTAACATCTTATGTCTCAAGGTGAGGAGCTTTTTGGGTTTTTCAAGAATCCTGAGCGGCACTGCATAGCAATGTGCATCGTGTATCAATTACCATCAGCTGAACCTCCTGCTCGTCTCGACCCTTACTTTCATAAAAAATATATATATATATATATATATATATATATATATATACATAAGAGATTTCCACCAATGTATTGACTCATTAAGTTTACTGTGGAACCACAAGGCGTAGAGACTTGAAATTTTGTAGGAATATTCCTTTTGCCGAGTAGACATAATCTTATATTGATTTCTACATTTGGAAGATAAATTAATAAGTAACTTATTTGTGCGTCGGTAGCGCAATAGGTAGAACCGTTGACTCTCACCACAAAGCCCCCGTTTGGAACATTGCTCATTACATATACATACTCGTCCAATATGTTTTCGAATTCATGTTATGTACCTTTATTCGACATTATCTAAGGTCGACAACGCTCTTGTGATACGTCTTGTATTACAAGGGCCTCGGTGATCACATACTTACTATCAGGTAGCCCGTATGTATGGTGTTTTTCCTTCATTTCCTTAAAATTAATAATTCGTTGTCTGTAAACTCGGTTTACGGACGATAATTTTACGTGATACCGTCATAAGAAAACATTGATGAAAATTGCATACTTTTATGAATTTAATTGAATTATTATCAATGAGTTATGATTATTACATACATTGGAATACAACGTCGGCTGATGAAGTGGAAGAGAGATAGATACGTCACAAACGCAGACGAGAGGAGCTTAGCCGCGAAGCTGTCAGGTTATTTCCACCAGAGCGGAGAGGAGATGTGAGCTGTGTTAATAGCAACGCTTTCGGTTTGCGAGGCGCGGGGAGAAGGGAGCGGGGAAAGGGACGCGCGAGCCTACACGATACACTCACTATCTCCGCTCCGCCACGCCGCTTGATCGCTCGACGCGGCACAAAATTCTATAGACAAATGAGACATCTCCTCTCCTCTCCGCTTAATCCACCGAAGCTAAGGTGAGAGGAGATGTGGAAATAACGAAATCTGATTTGTTATCAAAATACATCTGCTCTCCTCTCCGCTTTGGCGGATACCGGGTCTTAGGCCGGTCGAGTCTATTTACCGCTTGTTCCGCGCCCTGAATGCAGTCTGAATTCATATCATATTACAGTAGAATTTATGAAAAAATATTTTTGAAAATTTTAATTTATTTTATATAATTATATATTTAGGTTTTATTATGATTATTTCAATAGGTAGTAAATCTATTAAGTAAACTAACATGTGTAGTATTAGTGTAGTAGTGTATGTGAAGAAGAAACTTAACAGCTGATACTCTTAAAATGAAATGTTGAATAGTCAATCAGAAGTACCATTTATATGTTTACCACAAACAGACAAACGGACAAAAATTTCTAAAAGAACTTTTTTGGATTCGCTTTTGTATGTAAAACACAGCAAAAGTACTATTATTCCATCGGGCGTTATTTGTAGCCTATGCCACAATAGAGTAATAGAACAGTACCTTATCGTCTTCATACTAGAGTAATCGAATCAACGCACGCACACATACACACGATTTACACGGCCGCTAAGCAGTCTTGGGAAGTCATTAATATTCATTTAAGAAAATTTATTGATGTATGCGTTACTTTGCGGAAATCCATAATTATACAAATGATTTGAGTTTTCTTTAGTGTTAATTCTGCCAATATTTGTCTATAAACAATTCGACACATGCTTCGCCTCTACACGAGGCATCCTCAGGACGTGTTGTCTCGCCAAAATCTGGCACGAGACTATTAGACAAATATTGACGGAATTAACACTAAAGAAAACTCAAATCATATGTATAATATTCATTTAATTAAAAACAACCGAAAATTGTATGTGCTACTTTTTGCCTTCGGTATTGTTTGTAAAACACACAGCAAGTATACTTTAAAAAAATATTTAATGTGCAATTATTTAACTTACGACTACGACATGCATTGACGTACAATAAACAAATAGACTCACAATTACGCTTAATAAATTGTCTGAAGCAAAAATCTGCGTACCAAGAGCGTATTACCAAGAGTTTTCGTTCAGTTGCGTTTCGACCGCGCTTTGAATATAATGCCACGCAAAGACACAAATGTTCAGTGAATTATTTGCCTCGAGATATTTTGTTCTCGAGAGTTTGATAATGGTGCGAAAGAGACGGACGCGAACACGAGGCAAAATTGGGATGTATTGACACGGGAGTGGGTCAGGGATTGGAAATAATACTCCGCTTATAGGAACGAGTCTTTATTTGCGTTCACTTTTTCTGAACTTGCACTTCGCCGGTCTGCCGCTGTTCCTCTTGTGGGCGGCGGTACCTTCAACGCGTCACACCGCACCGAACACTAAGTCTCTTCTATCTTCTTCCTCTTGGAACACTTCCACTTTTCACTACTTCTTCTTTTCTTCTTCTTCTTCTTTACACTTTCGAGTCAGAACTAGAACTGCCGTAGGCCACGCTTAGTTCGGCTTATATACCCCCGGATCCGTTCTATTTTCAAAATGATTCTCCCATTCCATCTTTAAATTTAAATTGTACTAGAAAATTCTTTTAACTATTTTTATCCTGCTTACACATTTTCCATCCCTTTTTTTCTGTTCGATTTGATCCTGAACTTACTAAAAATTTCCTTTAACTTTACAAAACCCAAAAAAATCCATACACTGGTAGGTGTATCGAACCCGGGTCTACGGCGTCTAAAGTAAACACTTTTCCGCTGAGCTACGAGTATTGCTGACGGAGCCGTTGAAATTAACAATATCTTGAAGTTTGACAACTCTCGTCATATACTTCGAAGTTCGAAGGGTTGCTACGCAACAGTATTTTATTTAGCAAAATTATTAAATCGTTAAATTTACTACACAATTGTGGTCATTTAAAAGGCACTTTTCTGAAATACGATACTCCATCCTTTTTACGTTTTGATATGTTATTATTTGGACAGTTTTTCACTGAACACTGTCCCTACGTGGCGTTGTATTCAAAGCGCGGTCGAAACACAACTGAACGAATATCCTGCCTCATAGACGCGTAGGCAGAGTCTTGCTTCAGACAATTTTTGAGCGAGATTGTGAATTTAGTTGGCTATTGTAATTTGTACACTTAAAAGTAATAATAGCACAACACCTTATTTTAACAATATGGAGCTCCGTCCCCGACGCACTTACAAGAACTACAAGCGGTGAACGCATGAATTGGCTTAATTGTGATTATTTAATCATAGTGACAGCGCGGCTGTTATGCCCACATTACTCTTCCAGCCTTTTGTACATTATTCCGTGATTAAATGTTGATGTGTCTGCATTAAAATAGCCATTAAAACTAATTTTACTGTTCTTTAATATCAGTTAATGTTAGTTACTAACTTATAATTAAGTGTTTAACATATCAATAGAAATATATAAGTGACATAATTTTTTATCTGAATTTGTTAAGTGCAATTGTACCTAATACATCTGTGATAAGTAAATGATTTACTAATATATTTTTTAATGTAGATTGTAGAATTTCTTTTATTTTCTTCTTTCCTTTCTCTAATAGTAATGCTAGGCGTCGACCATAGAACGGAACGTATTGAGTTGAAGCGAGTTAATTCAATTTTCAGTTATGGAGTTGGAAGACAAACAAGTCACCTGTAATTACCACCACCACGGTGTATAAAATACATGTAGAACTGTCACGCAGCTCTCGTTAGGTGCGTGACAGCCGCAACATTCTGTCAGACACGATTAGCATGTTACATAGACGACGCATAGGTATATTTTGCATACTGAAGTCGGCTTATTTCAGGTTGACTCCTCGTCTTTTTTATGGAAGAGAGGGATAAACATGCGTACGGGTCACCTGTTGTTAAGTGATCACTGCCACTCACATTCCCTTGCAACATGAGAGCCTTTTCGTGCCCGCTCGAGCACCTCGGAAGTGCATTCCACAGCTTGGTTATACGTAGAAGAAAGCCTCTTGAAACTTGCACTGTATAGAGGAACGCCAGACATCGCCAGGTGATGATGATATCCTGAATGATGGTGTAGCTGAAGACCTCGAAATCTACAGGTGTAACGTCACTGCAGCCCATGATCCTGCTAACTATAACATTCATTAGTCAACTCGAAATTGATTCATTTAGAATTATTTTTGATGTAATTTCTAATTTACTAGACACTACTACCGAAAAAAATGGCGCTCTGAAAGAGAAGAAGCGGCGCAACAAACTCTCCCAGCATTTTTTTTAATTTAATGAAATATACAATTTTGTTCTGTTATTGCTATTGCTATAAAATAATCATAATCTAGTCCCGGGCTGACGGATCACTTACATATTCAGCTGTGGAGTAGTAGAATTACGACATAGGCATTTTTTAATAAAATTTTCAAATTTATTTATAGATAATTCCTGAGCAGTGACTGGGAGTTTATTATAAAAGTGTATACATTTTCCCTTAAAGCTATGTATCTTATGAAGCCTGAAAATGTTTAGAACTGGCCAATTAGAAACATTGCTAATGAAAACGTTTTTTGAATTTCAATTTTAGAACTCTTGGTGACCTAATGTAGTATATTGCATTTATTTGTCTAAAACTCTTGTTACACGAACCTAACGCGAAAAAATTTTCGGTCAATGATTTATTATGACTTACGTTGTGGGCTTACTGAACAACAAAGCTATGATAGACTGCGATTAGCATTTCTTAATGAAGCCCCATCTCGTGCCCCCCATGATGATCCTGGTGAGGGACGTCCTTTAACAGCGACTACTGAAGATAACTTTTGTGCTGTGCGTCGCATGATAGAGGAAGATAAGAGAGTATAGGTATGAGTCAAGTTCAAAAAATATTACACGAATATTTATTCGTCAGGAAGCTTTGTACTAGATGGATTCCCCATACTTTAACCGACGACCTTCGCATGGACTAGTGTTGCCAAATATTAGATAAAATCAACGGCGGTGGCTCAAATGCTGTATTTGACATCGCCACAGGTGATGAAAGCTGGATATTTTACTAAAAACCCGAAACCAAAAGACAAGATCGGCCAGGTCATGCTCGGAAAGGTCATTTCGCGACAGTTGTGCTAGAAGATGGAACGACAGTTACTGCAGACTGGTATGTCAATCGCTGATGCCTGTTGTCTTGGAAAAAATTTACACAGCGACAGCAGCGCCCTCGAAGCAGGATCCTCCTTCACCACGACAATGCTTCAGCGCACTCCGCAAAACGGACTGTTGAATATTTGACTATGCAGGTGACGAGATAATGAGTCATCCGCCATGCAGTCCTGACCTGGCACCCTGTGACTTTTATTTATTCCCAAGAACTAAAGATAAAATTCGAGGTATTCGCTTTACGAGCCCTGAAGATGCGGTGAAAGCCTACGATAATGCCATAGAAGAGACTCTTAAGGAAGTTATGAAATTAAATTTATTTTACATTAAATTTTTAACAATTCTTTTAACTAGAATACTTTTGTTTTGAACATTTTCTGGGATCTTGTTGTAAAAGCATATACATTGCCACACAAAAGACTTACTAACTCGACTTAGCCGAGTAGCAGGCATAACAAGTTTATGTTTGTTCCTCGTGTTAACATTATGATTGTCACAGTTTCTAGCAAATTCCTCAATGTGCTTATGAACATAATATAGAACATTATCAAGAATATATTGAGAAGCAACAGTCAAAATACTTATTTCTTTAAATTTTTCTCTTAATGTTTCTTTAGGACCTAGGTAATAAATAGTGCGAATAGCCCTCTTCTGCAGCACAAAGATGGTATTAATATCGGCTGCACTGCCCCATAACAATATACCATAGGACATAATACTATGAAAATAACTAAAGTATACTAGTCGCGACGTGTCTATATCAGTTAACTGTCTAATTTTTCTTACCGAATATGCTGCAGCATTTTCCATTCCATTCCATCTTAGAAAGGCCCCATTGCAATTTGGAATCAAGAGTAACGCCAAGAAATATAGCAGATTCCACTGGTTCTACCACCTCCCATTTAATAAAATATTTGCATGTACATTTTTGACATTTGGCTTGTTATATGTTATATAACTATTTAGTTTTATGACTATTTAACAATAATCATAAAACTGGCGCTAAACCAGTACACGATGTCAGATAGAGCATTGTTTACGTCGTCATATAAAACTTGGCTTCTTTTTACTTTGAATATCAGCGAAGTGTAGTTCGATACCCCTACCAGTGTATGGAGTTTTTTGGGTTTTGTAAAGTTAAAGGAAATTTCTAGTAAGTTCAGGATCAAATCGAACAGAAAAAAGGGATGGAAAATGTGTAAGCAGGATAGAAATAGTTAAAAGAATTTTCTAGTACAATTTAAATTTAAAGATGGAATGGGAGAATCATTTTGGAAATAGAAGGGATCCGGGCGTATATAAGCTGTACTAAGCGTGGCCTACGCCAGTTCTAGTTCTGACTCGAAAGTGTAAAGGAAGAAGAAGAAAAGAAGAAGTAGTGAAAAGTGGAAAGTGATCCAGGTGAAGAAGAAGCAGAAGATAGAAGAGACTTAGTGTTCGGTGCGGTGTGACGCGTTAAAGGTATCGCCGCCGACAAGAGGACAGAGGCAGACCGGCGAAGTGCACGATTCAGATAAGTGAACGCAAATAAAGACTCGTTTCTATAAGCGGAGTATTATTTCCAATCCCTGATCCACTCCCGTGTCACTATTTTTCTTTTAAGCTACCTAACTAACTTCTAACATAGCTAACCTTCACAACTCAATAGGTGCCCAAAACGCTGGAGTAAATCCCTACTTAGCTCCTTGGGATCTCCATTACTATATATAGATATACTAATACTATAGATAGATATACTAAGCCTGGCCATAAATACTGTTACAATTAAAAATAAACAAATTCAAATTCAAATTTTTCAACGTTTTCTCCTTTTAGCGCCAATAAATTGAGTCTCGTGCCAGAGTTTGGTAAGTCAACATGTCCTGAGGATCGACTGAGGAACTGAACTGAGGATGCCTCGTGTAGAGGCGAAACACTTGTCGAATTGCTTAAAGACAAATAACACCAAAGAAAACTCAAAACATTTGGATAATTATAGATTTCCGCAACGTAACGCCTACTTCAATAAATTTTCCAATACATTGAACAATATTTTGCTATATTAAAATGGAGTGGGGTGATAAAGAGAACCGAATCGCTGTGATTCCTTTACACAAAAAAGGTATGGAGCCAAATGCATTTTTTAAAACTCTCCATACGCTTGGAATAAGTAAAATATTTGTGTACCAGTCTATTATTAGGTACAATGAGACCTCCTCTGTTTGTGACAGAAAAAGATCTAGCCGTACAGGTAATGTTCGTACGAAAGAGGTGGTCAAAGCAGTAAGGGTAAGTATTCGAAGAAGTCCTGTCCGAAGGCAATAGTAGATTGCTAAACGAGGGTCGAAAGAATCAATTCCCAAGGTATCTAGTACGTATTAAGCTCGGGCGGCTATAGTCCGAGTAGGAATTGATTCTATTAACCGTTTTAAACACCCTACTTTTCATTTCGAATATGAGGAAAATAAAACTAGGTGCTTATCTATATCAATATTTAGTTTTTCTATATTTCTTGAACTTCTGACGGAAATCGACCCGAATGTTGTAAAAAAAAGTACATCCTGTATTATTGAACCAAATGATTCTGTTGCTGATAAAGATCAAACTTTGGTTTTGGTTGATTATTACCTATTTTTTTTTAATTCCGTCACAGATACATAACAGATAAGTATCCCGCCAATTTATGTCGAATTTTTTAATTTTAAATATGGAACTCACCGCGTAATTGTTGCGGCTTATTCCGCTCAAAGAAGTTTGCGCTAAGTTCACACTGGCTGTTTAGAAAGTCACATGGCCGTAGCATTTTTGTTTTATTACTTTTTCTTTTACATAAAACTCTTAACAGCTGACAGCAGTTCTATTTGTAAAGTTCATTCCGGCCCTTAGGTGGGAATTAATATGATTTCCCTCTCTATGGAGGGAAGCAGCATTTTCCACCCAATAATCAGATCAAAACAACATTTAAATATTAAACAACTAGGGACGGAAGTGCGCCATTCCAACCGCGTGCAAAATACCACAATTTGTTGACGTAATACTATGACGCATGCGTCGACAAATTCTGAGGGCCGAAAAGTACCACTTTCCTCCCGGAAAACAGGGTAAAAAACCAATCAATCATTTTGCATGCGGTTGCCTACTTCCCTCTGTATATGTAATATACTATTACTAGCTCTTAACCTCTGCGCTTCACCTAACGTATATTATGCTTTCAAAATTGGAAAGAAAGAAAGGAAAAACATTTATTTCAACACAAGCACACAAATAGCAAAATGAAGCAACTTAAAAATATACAAATATAAAAAAAGGGATGTGTGATTTTATGAAACCACGGTAAAAGTGAAACTTTTTTTCACTTTATAGACATTAAACTAAAAATTTTTGGAATAATATTCCATTAAGGGTATAAAAATCGCTTTATCAATCAAATATTTTATAATTGGAAAATTGGAATGATAATGGGAAATAATAAAAGTAGACTAAGTCTCCAGCTAATATTTTTATTGAGCCCTGTGTCTTAGCCCTGGTTAAAAATATTTATTGAAATGGATTAAAAATGATGAAATTTGAATACTTTTGAATACTTTCAATTCATTTTCAGATATATACCGTTTACATGGGGTGACTGATTCCCAATACTTTTCAATCAATATTTTTAATCAGGGAGAGTACGACATACATAATACTTAACAATTATTTAGATTATATATACATATTAATAAATAACAACATTTACATTAAACACTGACAAAAACAAACTAAATAGCGTGGAGCACTGGCACAAATGAGAAATAGTCTATACACTACACGGCTAGCTACTGCGAACTATAGGCGCCGCCCGACCATCACGCGACATGCAACACACAGACGAAAAAGTTTGAGACGATGTTATAAAAGTTTCACTTTAAAAAACATTTATTTCAACACACACACACAAATACCAAAATGAAGCACCTTAAAAATACACAAATATAAAAACGTGTGGTGTTTAAAAAGGAGCGATATGTGGTCACTCTAATATTAATTTATTAGAACAATCCACCAACACAATTAGATCCAGATCTATGTTCAAATCATAATCCAATCTTTTCTTAGAGCCTACAAGAGTAACCGGCACCTCTAAAAGCTGTATTAATATATTTACCAATTATAAGCCCACTTCTCAGTCAAGCCTGTAAGCCTCTTTTAATATTAAATTTAAAAAATGTAATACAATTAAAATGTTTACATTTGTTCCTGTAAATAATAGACGAATGGAGAAATATAGTGGTAAAGTTTCAGTGAAACTCTCAAATTTGAATTAATTAAAATATAATAATAATCCGGACGAGATGTATGATATGTTATTTAAAATAATTTAAACAGCTGTTTCTATATTTATTTTTAATACAGTCAACTCAGGTGGTCTCTTGTTAATTAAACAGGCAACAGCTTGCAACTCCTATGAGCAGACAACGGCTATATGAACTATATCGTTAGAGATCATTATATAATCATAGCTGACCCATCAAACGTCGTATTGCCATATAAAATATTGAAAAAATCAATTATTAAAATTTTGATGCAACCGATTCTCAGACCTACCAATTATATCGTACTTCAATTATTGTATTCGATTGCCATCTTGCAACCCTATATCGGTTTGGTGGAAGGAACAGAATAATATAAAAATCGTGATACAAAAATTGTTGTAGATCGTAGAAGGGCGAAACTTTAAATTTGTATGTATTTTTCAATGCTGAATCATAATAAAATAGATATAAAAAAAAAATGTAAAAACAAAAAAAAAGTTTGAGTTACCCCTTACCCTTAACATCTAGGGGGATGAAAAATAGATAGTAGCCGATTCTCAGACCTTCTGAATATGCATATAAAATTTGGTAAAAATCAGTAAATCCGTTTCGGAGGAGTAAGGTAACTAACATTGTGACACGAGAACTTTTATTTATAATCATGATGCATCTTTTCTCGAGTATGTTAAAAATTGTCTAAATCATTTAAAACGTTTGTTCTGTTGCAAAGTCTATGCATATTAAAAATGCACCAAATAAAATAAAGATGACTTGGAATGTTATTAACTGGGAACGTGCTAGCGCGAAAGACCACAACATTGAATACAATCTATCATTAAACAACACAATAATTCAATCTCAACAGGAAGTTGCTTCTGCCTTTGCGAATGTTTATTGACATTCCAGTTTCTATCACGAACCCTCTTGTCTCCTCCACCAGTGTTGCTGAGTTACTTCTTCTATTTAGAAACTGCTAGAAAATAGCAACAAATTTACAATTTTAGTTTTGTAAGCCTAGGAGAAATAATTAAAACTTTTAAATCTCTAGACTCTATTAAAATAATAAGTTCAATAATGGATGTCGAAGCACTATATCTTGCAATAATCTTCAATAATTGTTTTAAACATGGCCTGTTTCCTGACCTTCTGAAACATAGTAAAATTACACGAATATTTTAGTCGGATGCATTTCTGACCCGAATAACTGTCGTCCTGTGTCGGTTTTGCCAAAAAATAATCTCAAGCCAAATGCTTACTTATCTCATAAGTTAGGTAATTCATATGAAACAATTTAGCTTTACTAGGGGACGTTCAACAACGGATGTAGGCGTTGAACTAATCAAGAATATTTATGATGCCTGGAAGGAATCGCAGATTGCACATGGTGACTTCTCTGATTTATCTAAGGCTTTTGATTGTGTTCAACATTCAACGCTAGTTTATTTTTTTAGGGACGAGACAGGCAGGACGTTCAGCTGATGGCAATTGATACGCCCTGCCCATAACAATACAATACCGCTTAGGATTTTTGAAAAACACAAAAATTCTGAGCGGCTAGTGTAGTCTATTGTGCTCGTCACCTTGAGACATAAGATGTTAATTTTCATTTGCCCAGTAATTTCATTAGCTACTGCACCCTTCAGACCGAAACACATTACTGCTTCGCGGCAGAAATAGGCGCCGTTGTGGTACCCAAATCTAGCTGGCATCCTGTGCAAAGGAGCCTACCTGGTAACTGGTCAGGAATCTATGTCACTTTGGCATAAAAGGAACTGGGCTCGATATTCTAAATAATTAATTACATTATCATATTAATATACATTAATCTTAAGTAATAATCTAAGCTTTTCTCAAGTTAAACAATTTCAATATTAAATAGTTAAACTTAGATAAGTTTTCAATTCTGTCGGGCGTCACGAGACGTACATATTTTTTTATTACTAGCTGACCTGGCAAACGTTGTTTTGCCATATAAATTATATATTATGTAAACCTTCCTTAAGCTTCAACGAATCTATTACAAAAGATTACATTGAGATCGGTCGAATAGTTTAGGAGTTATTAGGGAACATACAAACATACATTCTCTTTTATATGATCAGTCATTATAAAATATAAATATTAATGTACCCAATTGATGTTGAGCTCACCGCTTCAGTTGAGGAAAAAGAAGATTACTTTACGCCTTTGTAAAATTACTTATTTTAAACTGTTTATCCTGTAACAAAATTACCTATCATTAAGTATTATTATTTATTGTAAATTATGTTGATAGTCATAAAGTAGTAGTTATATTAAAACGAGCAATTGTGGAGTTTCTTCTCAACATACTATTTATATTTATAGCGTGGTTTTAGATCTAAAACTTAAAAAAAAAAAAACAAAAAAAACAACCGACTTCAAAAACACTATTTTAAAACAATAGATATAATATGCACTAAAAAGTATTAAATAATTGCGTATTTTTATACAATCTAATTCTAGTTACGATTATTGTTATTTTTGGAATCGGTGTCCTTCCGCCGCGACCCGCTCTCGCCTCTCGCCTCCTCACGACTCAAGTACTTCTCACCTATAACTATGTATGTAGTTACAAACCTATCTTGGATGACACCGACTCCAAAAATTACAAAATCGTAACTAGAATTAGATTTATTTATTAGATTGAATAAAAATACGCAATTATTTTAATACTTTTTAGTGCATATTATATCTATTGGTTTGGAATAGTGTTTTTGAAGTCGGTTGTTTTTTTGTTTTTTTTTTATATTTTGATTTTTAGTGAATTTGAAGTACACTAAGAATTTGTCTAAATATGTGTAGATATACTAAATTTTTCAATGCAGCAATGAACGTAAGCGCTTAATTGAAGAGTTCCGTTACTTTGCCATGGATTCCGTAATCAGAACCTAACCAAACTCTCACCAAACTATCTTTGAAGTATATCCTTTCCAAAATAAAAAGAATTAATGAAATCGGCTGGCGCGATATTGAGTTATTCGTAAATTTATCTTATTACTTTGCTATACGTATGTATAGCAAATTTAAGACTTTTATAGTTTTCTCATGGATGCCATAGTCAGACCTGGACCAAATTAACGCGTGGTGGTTGTAAAAGTAGTAATGTGCTACATTATACTTGATTCCAAATTCCAAAAGGATTAGCTTATAGACTTAGGCTGATTTGCACCAACTTACTTTAGCAATAACAAACATGTTAAAGTACCGATTAAGCAAAATATTGGTTGCACCATTTGACAACTTCTAGATGACGCTTTAAAGCCCCGTATTCATGGTAAACATTTGTTTAACAACAAAGTTGAATAAACGTGTTGCGGAATTGCTGTCAACATGTTGCTGGCAACACTGCGTGTTGCAGAGTTGATAGCGTCATGTTGACAAGCTCTCGCCCGACAAGCGTAAACATCAGTTTAGCGACAATTGTTGACGCGTGTGAACGTGTTTGCAACAGTTTATAAACATGGCAGTAGTGTGGAGCAATGATAAAATAATGCAACTAATAGATTTATTTCAATCAAAACCATTATTATGGGATTCTTCTATAAAAGAATACAAATATAGAAACAAAAAGAACGATGCATTCGAAGAAATTTCTCAAGCCCTAAATATACCCAAAAAAGATGTGGAAACTAAAATACATGTACTGCGTACATGAGAACTGTTTGAATCTCCAGTTGCAAGATACCGTAATGTAATAGCCAGCCTCGTTTGAGGTGACACTGGCTGACGAATATTTGTTTCTCTTTTGGCTATTGATGGACCAATCATTTCCAGAAGATGATCGAAATCACTTTGCCACATTCTCGTAAATTTACCAAATGATCCATCTCCCATTCTGAGGTCACTCATCAAATTTCCTCTTTGCAAAAGATAGTTTCGAATCCACCATCTTTTTTTTTTATTAGAAATCTTATACATCTCAGATACAGAAAACACAACAACACTACCTCCTCGGGCAACATTTTAACGCAGACTGGCATGTGGACAACCTGTATTGATTTAAACATAGTTGCTAGCAACATTCTCGCCGCTCACCAACAATGTTGATCAACTATTCCTAAACAAATGTTTACCATGAATACGGGCCTTAACTGTTTACCGTAACCGTCCAACCTTCGCTGGTTAAAGCTATTGTTGATGTTAAAGAGACATCTGACGATGTGTTAAGTTTGACTTCCAAACTAAAATATTCTCAAAAAGCGTTTGTGATCTTATAGTTCTGATGACTAAAGAAATAATTTTATTACCTACCAATATCACATCTACAATAATAAAAGTATTTTGTCTAGACCCGGTAGTTTTTCCACATGGGATGAAGTATCATTCTTGGCGACATTTTGAGTCTCGGTAAATGTTGCTATGTAGCTGTTTGAACGATTGCAACGGTGGTTAAATGGTCGAATATTGAAGTAAGTAGAAATAGGCAGTAGTTAAGTATGGTTTCTATTGGAGATATTTCTTTATTATTGTTATAAATAGGTGCGGGATAATAAGCCTACGGTCCGTGTCATATTGTTGTCACTGTTAGATTGAAATACTTAACGTCACTTGAGCTAAAAGAAACAAGTTTAGAATCCCTGAGACACACTCGCATTCAAGTTGATAAGCATGCTAACACTTCCCTCACTATACATAATATGTATGAATATAATGTATGTTTGAAAAAGTATTACTTAGATCACAAAAATTTACGATTTGAATTCATTCGGACGCGTGTCACAAACCTTTGAAATTTCAATATGAACACCTAACAGAAAACAATGAAACAAAATAAATTACAATAAAATTTATTTATTTCAATCTATATAACTTATAAATGCTAGCCCAAAGCTTTTTTTATGGAAAAATGAGGACAAACGAGGGTACGGGTCATCTGGTGTTAATCACAGGAGCGTTGCCGGCCTTTAAGGACGCGCTTTTTTTTCAAGTTTTTCATGTCGTTTCGTACCGGACTGATTTCGAAACTGAAGTGGTAGTGGGTAAGGCACATGGGTGCAGGTGTAAGTAACTGTGTTTTTACATTAGAGCCTTTTAGAGACCTTTTCAGTCCCCCTGAAATTAAGAACTGTCTTGAAACGTCGGGTAAACAAATAATAATAAAAATGTAACTTTTACGCATAAATCTAATGTAAAAACACAGTTATAATTACACGCGTTGTAATCCTTTAAAAGTGTTTTATTTATGGTATCATTAAGAAAGTCATTTATGTTATAGTAACCTTTACCACACAAACGTTTTTTAACAATTCTTTTGAATAACGTGATACTTTTGTTTGGAACATTTTCTGGGATCTTGTTGTAAAAGCATATACATCGCCTCACAAAAGACTTACTAACTCGACTTAGCCGAGTAGTAGGCATCATCAGTTTATGTCTGTTCCTGCTGTTAACATTATGGTTATGACAATTTCTAGCAAATTCACTTATGTGCCTATGAACATACATTACATTATCAAGAATATATTGAGAAGCAACAGTCAAAATGTTTATTTCTTTAAATTTTTCTCTTAATGATTCTTTAGGACCTAGGTTATAAATCGCGCGAATAGCCCTCTTCTGCAGCACAAATATGGTATTAATATCGGCCGCACTGCCTCATAACAATATACCATAGGACATAATACTATACGCGCGTATACTAATCGCGCCGTATCTATGTCAGTTAACCGTCTAATTTTCTTAACCGAGTATGCTGCATAACTAAGCCTATTCGCCAATCCTTCAATATCCCCCACTGCAATTTGGGAACTTATATACATAGAACTGGGAACTTATATACATAGACTTAATTGGTACATGAGTACAATGGGAAGCCCCAATAACTTTGGAAGCACTTAAAGTATAAAATTCTGCTGGTGTCGTTTCCATCTCTTCAATGGTCTCAGACATGGATATTAATTATTCTGCTCTCATGCTTGCTATTGCAAGCTCGCCTCGCTTACTTATAATTATTATCTTATCAATAAGTAGGTACTTACAGCTATATATTATTTTCTTTGATTAATGCGAGTGTTACACATATAAATTAGTTTTCTTGCTATTTAACAAAAGGTTATTAGCGCTAAACCAGTACAGATGTCAGATAAAATATCTCTTTGAAATCTCTTTGAAAATCAGTGAAGTGTCGTCCGCAAACAATACTACCTTATGTTTTTTCTCTACAAGATTAAGAAGATCATTTATATAGATAAGGAAGAGTAACGGTCCAAGAATAGACCCTTGTGGTACCCCCATACTGAGAGGAGTCCCAGGAGATCTCCTGCCATTAACGTCGACCCTCTGAATCCTATTGTTTAGATATGAAGTCAGAAGATCGAGTGCAGTTCCTTTTAGGCCATAGTGGTATAGCTTCCTGACCAGCGTTGAATGTTGAACACAATCAAAAGCCTTAAATAAATCACAGAAGATGCCAAGTGCATTCTGCGATTCCTCCCAGGCCGTTGTTGAACGTCCCCTAGTAAAACCAAATTGTTTCAAATGAAGTAACTTATGAGAGTTAAAGTAAGTAAGCATTTGGCTTAAAATAATTTTTTCAAAAATTTTACTAAGGGTCGGCAAAACCGACACAGGACGATAGTTGTTCGGGTCAGAAGAGCATCCCGACTTAAATATTGGTGTAATTTTACTATGTTTCAGAAGGTCAGGAAACACGCCACGATTAATACAATTATTAAATACTATTGCAAGATATGGTGCTATGACATCAATTATTGAACTTATTATTTTAACAGAAATGCCCCATATATCAGCAGTTTTTTACATATATTTGGTTATAACATGTTGTTTTTTTAAGTTACGCAAAACTTTTAGTGTTCCCTACGTATAACGACCATAATTATGTATAGTGGAATTGTGTATCTTATATAGGTCTACAGAAAAGTTCGCGAGGGCACATCTATCCATTATGGATGACATACTATATCCATGAAATGAAATGAAATGAAATATGAAATGAGATGAAAATAAAATGAAATATATCTTTATTGCACACCACAAAATAATTAAACATAACAAAAATCGAGACTACAAAAAGCAATAGGCGGCCTTATCGCTTAAGAGCGATTTCTATCAGGCAACCTGTAATGAATTAGTTATAGTTGAAAAGATAACAGAAGGTGGTGTTATCAATATGCATATAATTTAAACATACACATACAGTAAATAATTCCAAGAAAAGAACTAGTAATGAATTTGTCACAGTAATAAATAATAATTATGGAGCATTGTTTTGAATGATTGGAGAGTTTGAGCCTTTCTGATTTCAGATCCATTTTAATCCTTTAAAAAATTGGCAATCATAAAGTGGTAATGTAAAAACTGTTTACAGAAAAACGATATTAATCCTTATCATTTTAAGTAAGTCCGATATTATTTTAACTCTTTTACACCATATAATTTAAATGGCATAAAAGGCATTAATTATTTGCTCAAAATTGATTCCTTTAGAATTCTTTTTGATGTCATTTCTAATATACTAGATACTGCTACCGCTTCGGAAACAAATGACGCTCTGAGAGGGTAGAAACGTCGCAAGAAACTCTCCCAGCATTTGTTTTTTTGCGCAATGAATTTTATATCTTAGGTTATCGCTTCGCTTGATGCTATTTGACATTTTACTATTAACAGAACGTCTGTTGGGTCAGTTAGTATCAAATTATGATCAATTTTTCTTAACACTACAAACAGTAATTGCAAATAAAAAAGATCAGAAGACGATGCAATCTGTCAAGTTCTCTTGAACGTAGCCTCCGACTATGTGAACGCTCTGGACAAAACGCGAATTGGCTATTTCCTATACCTAACAGCGACATATTATTGTGTTTAACAACATAATAATATATTAAACCAGTCATCAACCATTATCATTTAGTACAAATCTGAAGTTGACGGCGCATCGCCGTTTTAATGCGCATATCTGAGCGCAATATTTACACAAATAACACAACTGTTTGTATTCTAATAAATTATTATTTAACAAAATGAGTGCAAAATAATTCCAATTAGTATTATGTACTATTGAATTTGAAGTGAATTAATATTGTAAACATCAGTCAAAGTTCAAGGTAACATTTAAATTCAAGTAAGTAGCAAGGACTTTATTTATATACATTATAGGTGTTATAAATACATTAATTTATCTCTCCAAGTCGTGCCCGTTATTGAGCATACAAATATTTCACATAAACAAAATAAATAAATCACACAAAACACCTTTAATATTAATAACATACTATTATTTATATGTGCTACCTATTGATAGGTTTTAAGTCGGTGCCAAGCCAAAATAAACCTTAATATTATAAACAGCTTACTTACTGTAATTATTAAGGTTGTCTGGCCACGCGTGTCTGTCCGCTTGGGTTGTTTTGTTGTAGACGAAGCTATCCCGCTCAAAGTCACGCGTGGCGAGTGTATTAATATTAAAGGCACAGGTGTATTAAATTAAATTTTTAGTTATTTGATACTTTTTAGTGTCACTTAATAATTATAATATATAATCAACGTGAATGAAAACTCTCAAAAATGCCGTACACAAAAACAATTATATCATCGAGGTAAACAAAAATGTTCATAAAATGAAAACTACTGGGCCAAACTATGTAAAATTTTTATGGGACCAAATGGCAAAAAATCGGATCATAAATCTCAGAGCAATCGGTGTACATACATAAAAAAATACCGATCGAATTGATAACCTCCTCCTTTTTGTAGTCGGTTAAAAAGAAAATTGACCAAATCATTAAATAAAGTTAAATTAATCGCATCATGAATTAAAAATAAGACTGATCACATCCTTGGATTAATTATACGTCTATATAGACTATAACAACTGTGTAAATGTTGAAAAAAATTGAGTTTAAAAAATAGAGGTTTATATTGAGTAATTCACGCACACTAACCAATGATATTTAAAAGTATAGACAGTATAGACATACCTAGACAACATTCGATGTTTGTAAATAATACACTAACGCACACATGAATAAATTAACATTGCAATAGCACACTACATTACGATTACACGTCAAAGAAGAATAGCAAAATGCAATTATGGCAAGCGAAAAAGAGATAAATGTAATTTGCTAATTGCTTCGTATTTGTATAGAAAAAATACAATCAGATATGATTTTTTACCGTACACCATGATTTATGCCTAAAATACGATTCATTCATGAGTTCATGCACTTAAAAGTTATAAAGTAGTAAAACTGCATTGAAATTAGCTAAATATAGTGTCATTGATTTAATAAAAAAAAATTGAATATAATATACGCACATTGATGATATCAATTATGTGTACATAAAATAATAAAAAACATACAGACAAAACAAAATCGAAATGTATTTACAGAAAGGCCCCACTTTTACAATTTTACTAACGACGGCTCCCAAAAAGTTTTAAGTTTACAATTATTATTATTTGCATATTATATTATTTATGAATGTCTTATTGTTGAGGGTTTATTACAATAACATAATGAGAGAAGAAGAAAATGATCAATTGATTCTTCTGCAGTTACCATGGAACATACCAAAAGGGACAGTGTTACTGAAAAATCTCCTACGTAAACAAATAACACTCACTGTCTACATCCGCTACCTACCCTAAAATTTGTTTTAGTAGTTTGATAGTTCAGCAATCTATGCTCGCACTTGTTTATTAAAAATTATTACATTTCGTATTACATTCACTGCAACAACACCTTTTTTACATTATTTCCTAAAATATACTAACTCGATCATACTTCATACAATAATACATATAATGATATTATACAAAAAGTAGGTTCTATAATATTATCATTGACACTAACACAAAGTGCAAATCGCGCACCTTACATAACACTCACGCACACTAAACTAATATTCCTGCAGTGTTTTTATCGGTTGTAACACCAAGAGGCTCTATCTAGACGTATAAATTATCTAACATCACATCATTATAAGGAAAAATTATTACAAAATTGAAAATCAAATCAAAAGGCTGCTGTTTTATTTCTGCAGACATAAGTGTTTTTAATACCACGGACTAGTAAAAAAGGAAGGACACCGCGCCGTGATATCAACGAGTGAAGCACCTTTATGCTAATGTGTGTTCGGTTACCGGGTATACCAGTTACACAATTTTTTCTCTTTTAAATAATTATATATCCACAAATACTTTTATATTATTGTTTTTACACTTTATCACAACGCACGGTTATTACATAATTTGTTATGTTTTTAAAGTGATAACCCTCTAATTACACAAATAAAACTAAAAACAACATTTTAAACAGTCGCGGCTTCGGGACTCGAAGCCGCGACCTGTCGCGTTCCGTGCGGTTAATACTATAAAATTAAAAACATAACATAGACACTTTCTGGATAGGTAACCTCGTGAGTTCGCGTCACCGAAATGCTTATAACAGTATATCTGTAGCTATACAGCTGACGTAGTGTTACAGCACTAATATTTTGGCGCTTACAATTTTTGTATTTAAATTTATTTTCTACTATTTAACCTCTGCAATGCATCACACAATTAGCAGCCTAGCGAAACTCTCTACGAAAAAAGGGATTGACAGTTGACGGCTACAACCTTGTAAACAACGAATATAGCCGAAATCCACTACGTCTTATGCAACTGTGCGCTTAACCGCAAACTTAACCGGATTATACTTCGTCTGCACGTTTCATACTAAACTAAATTTAAATGTTACCTTATATCCCGCCTCATATAACGTAGTATGTACATCCTCTATGCAATTAGTATTTCATAGTGGCTCTGACGTTTTCTTACTACCGTGGGAAGTAGATTTCTAGTTTCTCAATATTTTTTTTTATCGTGAATATTGAAGGTCAAAATTTTATTAAATCTAATGATAGATAATTTAACATTTATGTGTTGATGTTTAAGATATGATTAAAATCTCAAGTTTGAAATACATATTTAAGTTTATTTAAATATTTAATATTTCGAAATCATTACTTCATAATTTTAACTGTCATAAATAAAATATGGGCTTTGCTTTTGTTCCAAACTGATGATCTATAATTTTATGTCATTCGATTTTGATTATTAGAAATGTACGAAAAATATGAGGGTTATTTTAAATATCCGATTATCATATTTGCTTAGATCCTTGATCCTGAAAACGGTGGTAAATGACAATAACTTATTTAGAACACAATAAAAGGCATTAGAGGTATTTATTTTCGCAAAATTGATTCCTTTAGAATTATTTTTGGTGTCATTTCTAATATACTAGATACTACTACCGCTTCGGAAACAAATGGCGCTCCGAGAGAGAATTAAAATAATGTTAAAAATCAAGTACATTGAAGTTTGTGTAAATACAAATACTGTCCATAAATAATATGATTGTATATTAATTGTTATTTCGGTTAAATTGTATTTATATTTTGTCAGTATGTTGTACAGCCCGTTGTATGTTTGAATAGTAAAAAACATATAAACATGCAAATAGTTCTTGCTCGGAATGTCAATAGATGCGAAAACAAAGAACATGAAATTTCAAATTTAAATGGTAAAATTTCATTTCTATCGACAGACTCTACACATGCCAATTTTTTTATAACATTTTATTAAATACTAGCGGACCCGACAGACGTTGTTCTGTTAAAAAAAGACTCTCGCCAATGGAATTTCGTAAATCACTTATTTTTAGAATTAGCATACATAATATATAGGAATAAGTATAGTTGGTATGTTATTCTTCTACTGTATTGTGTGTAAGAATATAAATAAATTAATACCCCGAATGTCGGATTAAATCGTCGTTCTTAGATAATGTCTGCCCCAAATGGGGACATTTGGAAACAAAAATTGTATTTTTGAGTGTTTTTTCTAGAATATGTCGTGATTCGGTAGTTTCCCACTAAGGCAGCACAATCCTGGCGTTTCTCCGGAAAATACTTGCAAACAACGTCCAATGACTCAATGTAAACGCTAGTATGCAAGCGGTAATCAGTACTGCAATCGTATCGAAACGCTGCTCGATTCAAATCAGTACTTCATCAATTTCTTCTTATGCGTCGAAAATTATCTAGTTGTTGATCTCTGAGGTTTACTGGCTGCCTCGCTTTGCTCTTTTGATTCAGAAACACTACGTCGAGCCCATACTAACGCGGTGCTTTTTACCTGCAATTTCTTGTTCTTCGTCAGTCCAATTCGCAATGTTTTGAGTCCTAGTTGCATTACGTCTATGTCGGGAAAGATGGCACAATAAGCTAATAGAAACCCGAAACAAACACACCCACCCAATTACATTCTATACATAAGAACGTCATTGCACCCATCAGTCAACTTGAATAACATGACGTGCACTGTCAGTTGTATTTTATTACTCATGTAGCGTGAAACTAACAAAAAAACTTCATTGAATTCTTTCTATTCTCGAGATGTCATGAAAATGTCAATCCATACAAAAAGTATGAGAAAATAAATGTTTTTATAATAATATTTTTTGTGATTTTTTCGATATTTTATTACTTAGCCGTTCTTGAGTTATAAATGGTGTAACTAACACGCACTTTGTTTTATATATATATATTTGATATTTTAAATTCCTTTAGCTATAAACTTGATTCATATATTGGATGCACCTTACAAACTAATTTGCTATGTCTATATTTAGTCTGGCCATAAACACTCTTACAATTAAAAATAAACAGAACATTACATTTGAATTTGGAATCTGTCATTCTAATATGATTGTTGATTGAGTTTTTACATTTTTGCGCCAATACATTGTACAATATTTTGCGATATTAAAATGGAGTGGGTGATAAAGAGAACCGAATCGCTGTGATTACACAAATTAGGTATGGACAATGGAGCAAATGCAATTCTTAAATTTCTCCATACGCTTGGTATTAGTAAAATGTTTATGTACTGGGCTATTAATAGGTACAATGAGATCTCCTCTGTTTGTGACAGAAATAGATCTGGCCGTCCACATAGTGTTCGTACAAAAAATAGGCGGTCAAAGCAGTAAGGGAGAGAGTTAGAAGAAATCCTGTCCGAAAGCAAAAGATTTTATCTCGGGAGATGAAGATAGCACCTGGAACCATGTCGCGTATTTTAAAAGACGACTTGGGACTTGCAGCCAATAAGAGTCATTTCTTAACGGATAATTTAAAATAAGAATAGGGTGGTAAGATCGAAAAAACTACTGAAGCGGTACGCAAAGGGAGGTCACGGAACACTTTTGTTTACGGATGAGATTTTTTTTACAATTGAGCAACATTTTAAAAAATCAACATGACCGTATTTGTGCTCCAAGGTCTAAGGAAGCTTCCCAATTAGTCGACAGAGTGCAAGGGGGCACTATCCGACTTCAGTGATGGTTTGGTGAGGTATTTATTAGCTATGAAGGAGTGACTGATTTTTTTATGACAATAATTTATTTCATGATATATAATAATAATCTATGTATGTACATAAATAAGTGTATGTACATCGTATGTTACTCTTAAAAAAATGCAAAGTGTTGCCTTCATTTATTATTGTAAGTTTAGCAGTACTGCTTCTATTGTAAGTTTTAATTATAATTTATATCTATATGTATGTTATATATATTTAAGTTATACATCCTTTGTAAAGCACATAATGAAGGTCATGAGATGCACAAGCTATTCAATCATAATTATGTTATGTCACGCAAGGTCAAGATCAAGCTACTGTTCACGTACTTAAAACTGACTTCAAGAACGGAGCTCTTTGCCTACTTGACAACTCTGTGACTAAGATTATAAAGGTGCGTACAAACTGGTGAAACGTAACAAAAGCAGCCAAGTGTGAGTCGGCCTCGCCCATGAAGGGTTCCGTAACGTTCTTGAAGTTCGTTGTAACTTTGATCGGTATTTTAATAATAGTGTATTTTTTTTTATTAACTAAAATAAATAATAAAAAAATTAACATTATAATTGGGTTTTTGAAAAAAATTTTTTTTTGTGATAAATGGAAAGATTATATATTAGTTTTATAACAAAACTATTTTTTTTTTCGCAATAATTCAAAAGTTATTTCAAAATAAAAAAAAACTTTTGAATCCAGTACCGAAAACACGCCGACAACTCCCGAACAAACCCGAGCGCGTGTGACGTCATAATGTTAGTTTTCACTCATTGCAGTTGATAGAAAAATAATAAATAAAGTGTTTTGATCTATTTAATTTTGTTGTCATTATTAAATATTTAAATTTATATTAAAAATGTCGAACCTCAAAAGTTATCGTTCTTGTTTTGTACCATTATGTAAGAATACTACAAAGGCAACTCCTGATAAAATGTTTTTAAATGTTCCCCAAGATGACAAACGTCGAAATAAATGGTTTCAAGCAGTGCACCGTGATAATCCCCAAACAAAATCGAATTTTTTTTGGCGTGAAGATCATTTCGATGTAAGTATTTCTTAATACCATTTTTATTAATTATTATTTATCTAAGTATATAAATCAAATAATTATTATATATTTAATTTAAGTTCAGTAAATAATATGAATAATAATAATAAAATGAATAAGCTTTACTCCGAACTCGGTGTTCTGGACATACCCGTCCTTTCACAATACAAATATTATTTTTACGACTTAGTTGAACATAACCTATAGCTTTGTCGCCGTAACTCTCACGAGATGCTCTGCAATTTATGAAATAAATAATTATATTTAATGTAATGGAGAATAAATAATTAAATATTTTCATTTATTTTATTATTTTTTAACAAACTTACCTTGATGCCTTGGCACCTCGAACTTCAGCAGAATTAAACCGAACGTCATTTTTTAAAAAATCGGTGATCATAAATATATCAACATCAGGAATATTATCAGACTTTGCCTTAATAAATTCTTTATCACACATAGCTAATCGAAACCAACTAACAACTCGTATTTTAGCAATAAATTTTTAATATTATTGTCTAGACACGTGTAATAGCCGTAAACGCTGTACTGTTATTAAATAGCTATAACATTATGACGTCACAACTATGGTGACCAATCATGGCGCGTTTATAGTCACGTGATTTTTATTTAAATTTCATCAATTTTTAATTGTTTATAATTAATTGAAAAAATTTTTTTTTGAAGTTTTTTGCATTAAATATCAATATTATTAATAATAAAGTTTTAAAATACATAAAAAAAATCAATAATTTTTTTTTTTCAAAAACCCAATTAGGTACCTTAATGATGGGATTTAGATCTAACTATATGCGAGGCCATAAAGGCTTGTGATAGCTAAACAAACTAATTTATATTCCAGTTTGACAAGATATATTTCCTAAAATACTATCATTAAAAAAATTAAATAGGTAAATTGGGTTTAATCTATTTTTGTGTGAAAATCTTAATGCGGTTCACAGAACACATCTACTTACGAGGTTTCATCAGTATAGTTCTTATTGTTTCGGAAAAAAGTGACTGTGACCGGACAGACAGACAGACAGACATGATGACGGAACCCTAATAAAATGCATCATTCTACCTTTCATTTCAAGATCTGCAAGCGTGCATGGATAGAGCGCTCTTACCGCGCAATCACTACGAACCTCCCACGTAACTCTGTTACCGGTCGTTCTGCCGCGAACACGTTTGATTTTTTCCTTTTGCTTTTCGCGACGAATTTATGAAGAGAGAAGAACAAAAATGTTGTTCTTGCTTTTTACTTCCGTCATTGACATCAACTTTGCGATTTCCGACCACGCATTTTGGTTAAGATTTTTTTTTTACATATTTCATCATACATTCTTTGCATGATACATTTCATGTTACGTTTTACCAATCTGTTTTACCAACCTTAAGATTCTTGCTTGACACGTCGTATCGTATCTAGCAAAAGGAAAACAATCGCGAAAATTGTACAAAATACGCTAAAATATGTCCATTTTTAACCAACTTCAAAAAGGAGGAGGTTATCAATGCGATCGGTATTTTTTTATGTATGTACACCGATTCTTTTGTTTGATGCGAAATAGATGCCATTTGGCCCCATAAAAAATTTACATAGTTTGGCCCAGTAGTTTTCATTTTATGAACAGTTATATGAAAATTTTCATCTACCTAAAAATAAAAAACTACGTTTAAAAACACCGACTTCAAAAACTGAAAATTATCAAATACCTAAAAATTTAATTTAATACAACTCTTATGCAAACCTTTACCTTTAATATTAATAATGCGAATGTAAGTATCATTGAATACACATATCTGTACAGTTAAGTTCATTATTTTAAAAAATAGATAGAAATATATTTCTTTTATTTATTTAGTGTAAGTTTTTTCTTAGACGTATGAAAAACACAAGACTTATAGCAGCATAAATCTGCAGTTATTACAATCGAACTAGGGCAAAAGAAAATCTATGCGTGCATCACGAGTATAATTTATTATCTAGTGTGTTATAGTTTGAATAACAGGTTGACGACTACACGATTTCTTATTAATTAATGGTCAAGTTGAGTATATTCCGATTTTATAATTATATTATTAATAACTATTATCTAAGGCTTTCGATAGTGTGCAACATTCAACGCTCGTCAGGAAGCTACTTCGCTATGGCATAAAAGGAACTGCACCCGATCTTTTGATTTCACATCTAAATAATAAAATTCAGAGGGTCGACGTGAATGGCAGGAGATCTCCTGGGACTCCTCTCAGTGTGGGGGTACCACAAGTATCTATTCTTGGACCGTTCCTCTTCCGTATCTAAATATAAATAATCTTCCTGATCTTATAGAAAAAAAAACCATAAGGTAGCATTGTTTGCAGATGACACGACACTAATATTCAAAGCGAAAAGAAGCCATGTTATCTATGACGTAGTAAACGATATTCTATCTGACATCGTGTAACCCTAATAACCTAGTGTTAAATAGCAACAAAATGAAATATGTAAAATGTACCGTACTAAATGTCAAAAATGCTTATCCGCTTGACTGGTGGATCCCCCGTGGATTCGGCGGGCATCTGGTTGACCTTGAAACGAAAAGCCGCGCTGGGTGGGAACAGCTGCATTGTTTTTCAATATATTCTAGTTGCTCCTCAATATATTCTTGATAATGTTATATATGTACATAGATACGTATGTGAATTTGCATTATGTTACACCAGGAACAGACAAACTTATAGTGCCTACCACTCGGCTACGTCGAGTTAGTAAGTCTTTTGTGAGGAGATGGGCTTTTACAACAAGATCCCAGAAAATGTTCAAAATAAATTTATTACGAAATTCAAAAGAATTAATAAAAACGTTTGTATGGTAAAGGTTTTGTGTTTTGGTTTGAAGCGCAACAAACTAGTGAAATTACTGATTACTGGCGAACGCAATTGTGATGTTCCTCAGAATTTTGATTTCAAGAATCATGCGTACACCGTTTCGAGTAGATTATTAGACGATATATAGATACGATATTAAGATAAGATAGCACATCGAACTGTTGCCCAGAGGATTTTAGATGAAATGTCTTTTGTGGGTGTAATAAAAAATTCTAATTAGAAGAAATACCAAAGATTGTTGAGAATTCGTAAACTATGGACGGTGAAAATCAATATTTGTGAAATGTGAAATGAACATTTATCATATCCTGAGTTTACTTTACCTTCAAGCTTTGAAATGTAAAAACTGTGAGTTGGGTAAATAAAAATATGAGGGTGGAAAGTGAAATCCGTAAATCACAGGGCTAAGATGTGTTTGGTGGACTGCAGCCATTTCTGCCCATTATCGTGATATAGGTAATGCAGCGCTGATTGAAATCTATTAATCCTCAGTACTTGGAGTTTATTGTAAGTATGCTACTTGATCTTAACGCCTATATTAATTCTGCCTATAATTCGTTATATATATTTAAATAGGTCTTTTGCGTTCTATTGATTTGCATCATACAGTAATTGGTTAAGTTACAGCCAAAAAATGTTTATATATAAGTTTAGAGAAACAATGTTTTGCATTAATCGTGGCAAGAATGTGTGTTTATAGTGTTACGTTGTAATAAAATACTATTATTTGTATGTGCTAAATATTGATAGCTTTGAAGTCGGTGCCAAGCCAAATGTAATAAAGGTACCTAAACTCGTCATGCGTGACTTTGAGTCTTTTTTGAGACTTTGAGGCTTCGTCTAAACAAAACTACCCAAGCGGACAGACACGCGTGGCTAGACAACCTGTTTATAATATTAAGTTTTATTTTGTTTAGGGCTTCGCACTGACTTAAATAGGTAGCACATATAAAATATAATAGTATTTTATTAATATTAAAGGTAAAGGTAAAGGTAAAGGTTTGCATAAGATAAGGTGTATTAAATTAATTTTTTAGTTATTTGATACTTTTCAGTTTTCTGAGGTCGGTTTTTTTCAACGAAGTTTATTATTATTTATTTATTTATTTATTTGGAAACAAATACAGATACATCCTTAAACATAAATTAGATAACGTAAAAATAGAAATATGGACACAAGGATGTATTCTTAAACAGTTTCACTAAGTACACTTAATATTTAAATTTACACTTAAATTACACTTAGTTGCAGACAACCAGTTAATAAATAAATCTAACATAATGCAGCAAAAATTAATAGTATTTTGACAGCGCAACGACTGACAAATTATAGTGATGTTTTTAAGCACATAATAATCAATAACGCTATTTTTTTTAATAAAACATATATTTCGTTTTTCTTATTTAAATGTGAAAATAGATATTTTTACCGTAAAAATTATATATATTTGAAAGATTGATAATTTATACTAAAAGCAAAATGGTCAAATTATAAGAAGAGGTGTTTAGTGAGTGTTGTTGAATATATTTTAGATAAACATTCTTGTTTTTTGTTATTTGGTTGAGTTCCTGGGACAGTTTTCATCATGCTCGCTTTAATGTCACTGCTTGTGGCGGCGACGTGGGACGGGTTGTTCCCTTCCCTAAAATATGGTCGAGGGAGGCGATGGCTGGCCCATGCGTCATGCTCGTGAACGGGCGCCGCTTTCGGTGGCAGGATGATCCTGTAGCCGGAAACTCTGCCTCATGGTTACAAAATTAAAAATTTTATATTTTTTATAATTGCTAATAAAATGGTCGCTAAATACCTTTATTTATTTACGGTGTGTGTGAATTGATGCATCTACTGTACCATGGCCTGGTATTATTGTTGATACAGTAGTAGTCGGCCGTGAATGTACTCAATAGCTCTTGTTTTTTACGTATTAATTTACATTTTTTTTTGATTATTTGTAGTTTAAGTATTATTGCTGCATCACTTTACATATATTGTAACTGAAATGATTTGTGAGTGATTGCCACTTCTTATAAAAGCTCAACCCTCAAAGGAGGTGGATATAAAAAGAAAAGTAATTTCCTTGACCTGCCTGAATAAGGTGATTTGATTTGATTTGATGAGATTACCCTAAAGGATTAAGCGTTTGATTACTGTTAGTAAAAATATAATATTAATTACAAGTTTAAGCAGAATTGTCAAATTGTAAGTAGAGGTATTTGGTGAGTATTGCATGATATGTAGGATTATATGGATGTATTAGGATTATTTTACTGTTGTTTGCTGAGTTCTCGTAACAGGTTTCATCATGCTCGATTAAATGTCACTGCTTGTGGCGGCGACATGGGACGGGTCGTCCCCTTCCCTAAAATATGGTTGAGGGAGGCGTTGGCTGGCTCATGCGTCATGCTCGTGATCGGGTTGCTTGTGGTGGCGGGATGATCCTGTTGCCGGGGACTCGGTTTCAGATTCTTAAAAGTTATTGTGTGTATATATGTATGTATGGATATATACATGTTTATTTATTTATAATCGCTTATAAAATGCTCACAGAATACCTTTATTGATTTATGGTGTATGTGGATGATGCAGCTACTGTACTCAATAACTTTTGTATTAATTTACATTTATTTTTTTGACTTACTCGTGTAAGACATTGACTATTTGACGTTTGAGTGTGTTCGTTGCATCATTTTACATATAATATTGTAATTGAAATGATCTGTAAATCTTGATATAAAAGAGTGGCGATGAGTTTCTTGCTACTTCTTCCCATTAGCTCAACCCTTTACGAAGTAGCGGTAGATTTTAACTGGCAACATCAACCGATCTTCCGTCTGGTCGCCATTTTGAAGTAATCTGTCACTCGCAACAAACGCCCCTGCTCAGTCACACGCATTTACGTTCACTGAAAACAATATGTTCATAATCCTATCATCTAAAATGTCTAATGTTCATTATTATAATTATTATGTGTCAAATCTAAATAAATGTCAAATGATTTAAGTTTTCTTTAGTGTTAATTCCGCCAATATTTGTTTTTAAAACAATTCGACACGTGTTTCGCCTCTACACGAGGCATCCTCTGGACGTGTTGTCTCGCCAAAATCTGGCACGAGACTGTGCCAGTGTATTTGAGTCTCGTGCCAGATTTTGGCGTGACACACAATGGCGGAATTAACACTAAAGAAAACTTAAATCATTTGTATAATTATGGATTTCCGCAAAGTAACGCCTAATTCAATAAATTTTCTTAAATAAATGTCAAAAACAATATGTATACCGGTTAAAAATTACCCGAAAGATAATCATAGATTCTATTATTAGTATGTCTTATCTATCAAAAACATTTTTAACATCGGGATCTCCTCTGTTTCTATAATATCTCTGCGTGTTATTATATAAATGAAACCCAGCGCAGAAGATTTTTGTAAAATGAGCACACTTACCGGGTGGCTGTTGGACCTCAATGACATATCTTGCGATTTTGAAATAAATTCAAATTACTTTTAACAAATACAATAGTTTCATAAATATACAGACATGGCATTGTAAGAATTTTATATTCTTTAAAATACGGCTTGCAGCTATCTGTCATTTTTAATTTAAAAATGGCCCTTAAGCATCTCTTTTGTGTCTTAAATACAGCTTCACTTTCAGCAGAATTACCCCAGAATATTAAACAATATCTCAATAGCGAACCACATGTCCATCGTGAACCGTCAGTAGGACCGACACGTTTCCTGTTTTACCCAACATATTATAAAGTGCAAAGGAGAATTGCCTTAACTTAGTACAAATATGATTTAAACATTTCTTCCAGTTTAACGTAGAATTAATTTTCAGACCTAAAAATTTTGTTACATTTACCGCGTTGATAGTTTTACCTTCATAATTTACATTCAAAATATACGATGTTTTGCCTCTGAGCTTTATCATTAAATTCGTTTAAGTTGATTATGAGTTTATTACGACTAAGCCAACTTATTCTTCTATCTTGTGTATTCTTAAAATTAATAATAAGGTCATTTCTGGTTTTGTTTGCAAATATAACAGTACTATCGTCAGCAACAAGACCATATCATGGTGAGTTACATATTTTGGTAGATCATTGATATATATAATAAATAATAGTGGGCCTAAGATACTTCCTTGAGGAACGCCGCGTTGAATTACTTTCAACAAGCTTATTATATTTCATATCGCCTATTAAAATGTCGTCTTAAATGTCCGAGTGGCGTATTCGGTTGTTTACAGGACGTCAAAGGCGAAAAAAAACATCGTTTTAATAATCTTAATATCATAAAATTGGAACAGGTTCTCGTGATAAAACTCAAAGACCGGTTCTATTATGTTATGTATTTATGTTATTATTGAACAATGTTATCAATGTTCTTATCTTGTGTCTGTTAAGAATCTTGACTTACATTTGGATCACGTATCTATAGTGTAATAATATTCGTCGAGTGGAATTTTTGAAGATATACTTCTTTAGGCGCGTTATGAAAAAATGATGAGAGTGAAATTTTAAGATGCGCGCGCATCACTCTAACACAAAAATAACAGGCTGAAGTTGGTTCCTAAAATTTTCTGACGTTTCATGACATTTTTTTTTGGTTTCTTCGTCCATAATTAGGATAGGCAATGGGTTCAAGCCTGTACACTATAACATAAATTATCTTTCCCCAAACTAGGTATAGCCTGTACTATGGGTACAAGACGACGATATATTTAATACAATAATACTTATTTGAACATACATAAATACATGTAAACATCCATGACTCGGAACAAACATCTATATTCATCATATAAATCTTTGCACCCACCGGGATTCGAACCCGGGATCTCTAGCTCAGTAGACAGGGTCACTAACCACTGGGCTTTATGGGTCGTCAAAAGTAATAAACATCAGTGTGCGTAAAATATACATATAATATTATTTTGAGTCGTGGTAGGCCGCAACATGTGTAGACTTGCGCCCTCTCACCTTGAAAGCACCTAAAAGGCGGCAGGAGCAGCGGCTGATGTGGCTAAAAAAGGGGAGTAATATGCGTCTTTTGGATAACCAAATGACGCAAGAAATATCTACCCATCAGGGTAGATATTTCTTCAATTTGGAGTGGGAGACTTTGGGATCGTGGGGTCGTTCAGCCCGAACCCTTATTAAAGAGTTGTCCCGTGGAATTATACATTTGACGGGTGACCCCAACGGCCGTTCCCAATATTCAGTCTATCTCCGGTTGTGGCCTACTTGAGATAAAAAATCGTAACTATCGTTGACTTTTCTGTCCCAGTAAACTTATCGACGGTAACTCATCTTATCAGTACACGCTGTCTGTTAATGGGACGACGTATAGCTTACCAGGCATAGAAGTTTGTATGGAAATTGCAACAGTGAACTGGCGATAATAATGACTTAACGGGTATATTGAGACAGCTTCAGATTATTGATAGATATTTACTGACAGTAGAAGGTAGTAATTTATCTCTATCTGTGGATAGTATATTGGGAACGTCTGTAAATCTAGCACGTACCTTTTGCCATAGAATATGATTGAAACAACTTTGCCAGCTTCTTGGGCAACTTACCTGCAGACTTTAATGCGGTTTATTATTTATAGTTCCACAGTTTCATTTTTATTGTATAGTAAGAAATTAGTTTTATTTATTTTATAATAAGTTTTTTTATTGAAGACTATATATTTAGATCGTAATTAAAGTGTTATTATTTATTTATTAATATTTGTAATTAATTGTTTTCCAGTAAACGGAGCAATGTTGTGGCAAATAGGAGTCGTGGTCCTGATAATTCTACTGATAAAATATCTGCTGCGTCATGAGCATTCCTCACTCACCAAGCTTCCTGGTCCTCCAAGGCTGCCCATTTTTGGAAATACCCTCAGTATCGCTTGGCTTACACAGGGTAAGAACATTGAATTAGTTATTTGAATTGCGAGGATTTCACTATCCGTCCTGCTTACAACGCTCGCTTCTTCAGTACCAGCTTGTTCTATTTTACCGTATCCAACGAAGATCGGCTTGAATCATCGACAATAGTGTCATATCGGATCGGCTTTATTATTTGGTGTTGCGTAGAAATGTGGGTTCTCTTTGGAAGAGAAGACATACGAGCGTACATGAGAACTGATATTAAGTGATCACCACCGCTCACATTCTCTTGCAGCACCAGAGGAATAACAAGAGCGTTGCTGGCCTTTAGAAAAGTGTAGTATTTTCCTTGAATGTTACACATTTAAATCAAACACTTTTTGTAGGATTAAGACGCGTGTAATTGTAACCGACAAATGATTGCGAAACTGAAGTGGGTGTGGGCAGGGCACATATTTCGACGGACAGATGGCCGTTGGGGCAGTAAAGTCCTCGAATGGCGACCACGTACCGGAAGACGCAGCGTTGGTAGGCCCCCCACAAGATGGGCCGACGACTTGGTCAAAATCGCTGGAATACGTCGGATGAGGGCAGCGCATGACTGATCGTCGCGGAGATCTTTGGGGGAGGCCTTTGTCCAGCAGTGGACGTCTTCCGGCTGACGGTAATTGTGTCTTACAATTAGATTTTACATAGAAGTTACATCTTTAATGTTATTTTAGCTAACTTTTATTACCTAAAACCTGGGATCTAATAATCTCTAAATTTAAACCCAAAACTACAAATATAAATCCTAATCCTGTAGATGGAGCCACAGCCAAAGAGTTTAACAAGATATACCAAAATTTACGACCCTTGCATACTCGACCGGTCGGCTCAATTGGAAAGAGCGCTTGGAGAGGTCGTGGGCTTGCGTCCCATCATTCATAAATTTTGGTTACAAACTTAATTTGAATAATTAATCGCAGAAGTGAGGTATATCACTTTATAAATAACAAATTGTTAAGCAGAACAATTAAGTTTATACCCCTTGGTAACCCCAAAGAGGTCTCACACATTTTACCCGTTGGAACCACTATTTATTTTTATACCTAGTCTTGCCATAAATACTGAAATAAAGGAATAAAAATGTTCTATTGCAAATAACATTTATTACTTTACAGTGTTACTTTTATACATAAATATAAAATAATTTAAAATATAAAAAGCTTATTCGAAGTAGTCTCCATTGGCTACAATACAGTCCCTTAATCGTTGAGGCCAGTTATCAATAGAAGCAAGCACTCTTTATAAAAATTCTTCACTGCCAATCGTGGGATTGTTTTAGGAACTTCAAATTACTCTCTAAAACTGACCATAATGCTGGAAGGACCATTTGTTGTTTTTGAACATGGTGTTGTTAAATGGCTTCACTACCTTCTTAAGAATGGTATCTTGATACACTTATGCCAATGTATTGATACCCTTTTCACAAAAGTATGGCTTAGTCACTTCCTCATCCCACCAAACCATCACTGAAGTCGGATAGTGCCCACGTTGCACTCTGTCGACTAATTGGGAAGCTTCCTTAGAGCTTTAAGCATAAATACGGTCATTTTGTTAGTTAAAATGTTGTTCAATTGTAAAAAGTTTCGCATCTGTAAACAAAAGTTTTGTGACTCCCTTTGCGTACCGCTTCAGTAGTTATTTCGATTGTACAATCCTATTCTTTTTTAAATATCGGTTAAGAATTGACCAGTTCGTCTCTTATAGGCTGCAAGTCCTAAGTCATCTACTAAAATACGCGACACGGTTCTAGGTGCTATCTTCATCTCCCGATAAAATCTTTTACTTTCGGACAGGATTTCCTTGAATTCTTCCCTTACTGCTTTAACCACCTTTTTCTTACGAACACTACTTGGACGGCCAGATCTTTTTCCGTCAAAAACAGAGGAATTCTCATTGTACCTATTAATAGCCCGGTACACAAACATTTTACTAATATCAAGCGTATGGAAGGTTTTAAAAATATCTACTTTGTGTAATGCAATCGCAGCGATTCGGTTCTCTTTATCATCCCACTTCATTTTAATATCGCAAAATATTGTACAATGTATTGGCGCCAAAACTCAATGAACAATCATAAAAATGACAGATTCCAAATTCAAATGTAATATTTTGTTTATTTTTAATTGTAACAGTATTTATGGCAAGACTAATAAGTACATAATGACTAATCGAACTAAAAGGAATGTATTTTTTCAGAGCAAATGTTTGAGCGGATGGTTGAGTTGCAATACCTGTATGGACACAGAGTTGTAGTAAAAGTATTCAATAAATATGTTTTACATCTATTTAACCCGAGGGATATCGAGGTTAGTATCGGTATGGTATGGTATAGGGGCTCCTGTTTCCGCAATTAAACCACAAGTATGGGCCCATTTTGCGTGCAGTATTGGCCAGTTACTCCAACCAGCCCAGCTCCAGCCAGAAGTTCAAAACATTCCTGGGGTGTTCGCAGACTTCCTGGAGCAACCTCGTATTAGTAAAGGTTTTTGCCCGTTGGTTGGCCACCCCCGCACATTCCAGGATAACCTGAGTGACCGTTTCGCCCTCGGCAAGACAGCCTCTGCACTTAGAACTGTATTTAAGGGCGACTTCAATTATTGCACGCCTCTCATAGGTAGTGCTCTACTCCCGACGTGTCAAAAAAAGCAGTTTTCTCATAGTCAAATGGCTTGTTTTATTTACATAGTACTTACAGGTTAATATGAGAGCACGTACCAAGTCAAATAATCTGTGAGGTAAAATATATAATAAAGTATATATTATGTCAGTAACAATTATTCTATTTAACAAAGTAAATAATAACATTTAAAATAATCTTTTATGGATGTCCGTGTGTAGGTAGATAGGTGTATGTGGCGGGGAAATTGGTCGAAAAAATTATCGTGCCGGAATATTTTTTTTTATTATCTTAAGTCATTTATTTGTCATTTAATTGTACTTCACTGTCACTTCTGTAGGCACGTGTGTTGACAGTGAACTCCTCCTAAACGGCTGGACTGGAATGAATTTTTTTGTGTTTGTACAAGTGGATTCGAGGATGGTTTAGATTCTCAATTCAGTCCATATATTATTCTCCGGCCTGTGTGTATGTTAGTGAAATCCTACTAACGGCTGGACCGATTTTTTAAATTTAAGACGTGTACACAGGACAACGTCTGTCGGGGCTGCTAGTTATTTATAAAAAAAACTATATTGAATAAATGAATGAAAACTTTATTAATAATAAACACACAGAATAAAAGAATAAGTAAAAAAGACTTACATAGGAAAAAATAATATTTAAGTATAAATAACACAAAAAAATACAAATAATATATTATGTATAATATTATAGTGACTATCTATATCTATATATATTTTTATATATTACATCGATTCTAGGCGTTAAAAAGTACATTGATTGAAATTTCTTCTACTTTCAGGTTGTGCTGACACACACCAAAAATATTACAAAGAACAAACCGTACGAGTTTATGAAGCCCTGGCTCGGAACTGGCCTTTTGATTAGTTCAGGTAAAATTGGGCATAAAGAGAATAGGGACGTCCCCTGGGCAAGGGTGACTGTCGTAAGAGGCGACTATGGGAATTTACCAGGATACCTCTTCACAGGATACCGGCTAGATTGTGGGTACCACAACGGCGGTTATTGCTTCCGTGAAGCAGTAATGTGTAAGCATTACTGTGTTTTGGTCTGAAGGGCGCCGTAGCTAGTGAAATTACTGGGTAAATGAGACTTATGTCTCAAGATGACGAGCGCGGTTGGGGGCGCTGAGGGGCACTTCATTCTAATGGGCAGAGCGTATTAATTACCATCAGCTGAACATCAAAAATGTAGATTTCATCAGTGGTTGCATGTTTTAATCATTTTCATGAATTGGACAGGATCGAAATGGCACAAACGTCGTAAAATCCTGACACCAGCATTCCACTTTGACGTCCTGAAGAGCTTCGCGAGGGTTTTCGTGGAATCAAGCCGGTTGATGGTGAACGAGCTGATACAGCAGCTGCAGAATGAAAAAGATGTGCTAAATGTGTTGCCCTTCATCAGTGATTTTACACTTAGTACTATTTGTGGTGAGTAAAATTACTTATACGACAGCCATATTTGATTCAATTACCTACGAGGGTGACACTTAAATGTTTTTAGAACTGGCCACTTGTAAACAATTTAATACAAACTCATTGGCGTGTGCATTAAATTCAAATTCAAATATTTTTATTCAAAATAGGATGTGATATCATTTATTGACAGTCAAAAACTACCACCCATTCTTAAACGAATGCCTCAGACCTGACTACACTCAGAGAGCATATTCCACAGGAAACAATTACAAGTATTATCGATAGCATGCCCGGACGAATACAAGCTGTCATTTTAGCAAGAGGGGGCCACACTCTGCTTTTTTCAATGCTTTTCTGTTTAATGAACAGATACGCAACGAGCTGTTTAGACTCTGGGATCATTTTTCATTAATTCGATCGAAGTGTAATAACGAAATTGACAGAAACTACTTTTTGTTTATTTAGTTAATGTATTGTGATGATACAATCTACTTAGAATTATGAAATGATCTCAAGATGCCAGCGAAACAGGTAAAAAAGTGTTTTAATAGAAGAATAAGTTTAAATTTTGAAATTGGAACTCATTTCATTATCAACTAATGAGTAGGTACGGTACCTAGTATATATTTTATTCATTTATCTATTGTTTCACGATTTGGCTACAAATTGAAAATTGTCTGTCACGTCAGCGTGGATTCAATGCGAGAAAAAATTCGTGCATAATTATTTTTATGGCGATGTCATTTAACGGCCGTTTTCAATAACAAATCTATCCTTAGTTTAACTTACTAGAGGTAGACAAGAGTTTCAGGGCCAAGGGTGTCGGGCCAGACTCGTCCGGCACAGAATGCAGGCCTGAAGTAGCGCCGCTGTGTTTCGCATAGGTTAGTGTCGAGGACCGGAGATCGTAAGCTGAATAAAATAATAACAGGCCAATACTTTTTCATAGGTATCATTTTATTTAAAAGATGGACAAATTTAGCTCATCCTATTCCAACTGTAAAAGTGGAGTTCCTCAGGGAACTGTTTTGGGTCCTTTGTTTTATATTAATGACTGAAAAAATAACTCAACACGATTCTCATGTCCTTATAATTTAATTTAATATGAATTGAACATTAACTGTAACTTGAAAAATATTATTCATAGCCAATGATAATAATGAATTAGTTTCGAATTTATTGCAAACGAAGTATATGCAATTTTGTGTAAAAGACGTAGACAAACTGATCTTAATATTAATTATACTGGAATAAATATTGAAAAAGTTGACAGTAATATATTTTTAGATGTTATTTTAGATAAAGACCTTAATTTCTCTGATCACATTGATAAAGTATGCTCTAAAATTTATAGATTTGTGTATGTCCTTAGAAGATTGAGGAGAATGGCTTCCAATAAGTTATCTTTAATGGAGTACCATAGATATGTCGTGTCAGTAGGTACTCAGATACGGTTTTCTCATCTGGGGAAATGGCACAGGAGAACATCAAGCATTTGTTGCTACAAAAATGTATTCCTTGTATGTATGGAGCTGGTTCGACCTAGTCATGTAAAGACTTATTTAAAAGGGTAATTATTTTGACATTGCCCAATATTACAAAATTTATTGAAGTAGGCGTTACTTTGCGGAAATCCATAATCATCCAAATGTTTGCGGGATATTGGCGGAATTAAAACTAAGGAAAACTCAAAAGATTTGGATTGCCAAATACGTATATATATATTTGAAGCATGTAAATTTGTAAAACAATATAATCATTTATTTAAAAGGGCCATTAAATTGAATCCTCGTTTCATCAGATTACCGGATAGACTGGATTATGGCCAATGTCCCAGAACAACATTATACCTAGGTATAGTAGCTACGCAATGTATATAAAATTATTTAATCATCTACCTCTAGAAATAAAAAACTTACCTGGACTCCTGTTTAAATGGTTAATCGACAAAAAATTTTATAGTGTTAAAGATTTTTTAAATTTTAAGTAAACTTTTTGCATGCTAATTAGCCGAATAGAAGACACTACAATAAATTTAAGATCTATAATGTATACGGTATTCCACGCAATAAATAAATTTCAGTTCATTTTTCACTTCAAATAAAATCAAGACAGCGTACTTGAATAGTCTTCGAAAGTTACCATATCAATATTATATTTACGTGGAAGCAATACACGCCTAAAAAATGTTTTTTTTTATAAGTATTCATCATAACACATAAGAATTTATTAACCATACTGCTTCCATACCTAATGCGCGTGCGGTAAGAAAATTTCTAAAACAAGCAGTAACGAATGATTACTAAAAAGAGAAGGTATAGGCACTGGTGAAGCAATAATAATCTTGTTAGTCTTATGATATATGATATTTTATATTATGATTTACATATGCTACATTGATGGCCAACATTCCCAGAATTCATGGTATCAGATCTATATTTTAAAATTTTATGACGTATTTCCTCTGCTCCATGATGTGATGAGGTTTTTCTTCTACTCCACTTCGACTCAACCTTATCGGTGGAATTCTATTGTATGAGCTTGTTGCTTTGTGTTTAATGTCTTTAAAAATATTTATTTACAGAAACTGCAATGGGAACAAACTTAAATAGTGTTGAAATTGACGAAACTAAATTGGAATACAAGCAATCCATTCTAGACATCGGAACTCTAATAATGATGCGTTTAACAAGATTTTGGTTGCACCCCGATATAATATTTAATAATCTACCGATTGGGAAAAGATTCAAAAAATGTCTTGAAGATAATAATTCATTTACGGACAGAGTTATAGAAGAGAGAAGGAAGAAAAGGAGAGACACAGAAGTAGAAGTTAATGGTGGTAGAAGAAGAATGATGTTGCTTGATCTATTACTTGATGCTGAAAGTAAAGGTGAAATCGATTTAAGCGGGATAAAGGAAGAAGTGAATACGTTTATGTTTGAGGTGAGTGTAACATTTTTTTGTGAAACAGAGTAATAAAGCAGGATGTGGGTCCTTTGATGTTCCTTGGTCAGTTCCTCTGAAGAATTACGAGCGTTACCGGCTCTTATGATGTTTTTTTTTAGATAGATAGATAGATTTAGAAAATTTATCGTATCTCGAAGAAAGTTAGGTCCCCTGTACATCCAGATGATTTTACCAGTGGGAGGATCCTTTGCACACGATGCCGGTTAGATAATGGGTGCCACAATGGCGCCTTTTTCTGTCGTGATGCAGGAATGTGTTAGCTACGGAAGTACTGGGCAAATGAGATTTATCATTTAATGTCTCAAGGTGACGAGCGCAATTGTAGTGCCACTCAAAATTTTTGTGTTTTAGCCTCAGCCTGAGCGGCACTGCATTGTAATGGGCAGAGCTTATCAAGTACCATCAGCTGAACGTCCTGCTCGTCTCGTCCCAAATTGTCATTAAAAAAATCCAGATAGTAAATATGTAATCTGCATGTTTTATGTTATACTAGCTGACCCGGCAAACGTTGTTTTGCCACATAAAATGTATTGATCTTGTGCTTGCTAGTTGATAAGGGATGGCGCTAGTTGTATTCATTAGTAACAATCACACTTCATTTATATTTTGTATAATTCACACTATAGTTTTATAAATTATAGCCTATTTGTTACTCTGGTGTGTAAGCTATATTATTGTAAAGTTTCATCAAAATCTATTCAGTAGATTTTGCGTTAAAGAAGTTCAAACATACATCCAGACATACAAACTTTCAAACTTATAATATTAGTAGGATTAGTTATAAATACTATGCCAGACCTTGGCATTGTGGCTAAGATGTCGATTAAATATTGTTGTAATGGCGTGGGGCGGGTCGTTCGCTGCCCTAAATATAGCAAAGGGAGCGATGGCTGGTGAGTCATGCTCGTAAACGAAATTAATCCTATCAACCTGAGAACAACATTAGAACAAGTATTTGTGCCTCGTGTAAACAGCAACCTACCGCTCCGCAAACCTCCTCCGCAAACCTCCTCCGCTTAAACTTGACATAGTGTTGTAGTACAACTATAATTACTGCAATAAATTCCTGGCCATTGCTTAGTCTCACAGATTTTGTCCCATAAGATAGGTTTCCACTCCACTCAACTACGTGCGGTCCAAATATGTAGATATTAATTAAATATAGTTTAATAATTCATCCATAAAATTTAATAATTCATCCATAATATTTTCCATTAATTTCAACTTAAATAATTTCAGGGTCACGACACCACAGCAATGGCGTTAACGTTTGGCTTGATGCTGTTAGCTGACCACGAGGAAGTGCAGGTAACTATAATATTAATATTACATAACGATACGAAAATGTCGCACTACGCGTGCGTAGCATAATTGTAATAGGAACAAGTCATAAGTAATGGTACGATGTATAAGAAAGTGGTTACGTCAATATAGAATTAAATGGCTAGGAAAGAAGCCATGTGGAAAGTAGGTGTAATAGTAACATAAGTAGTTGGAAAAAGTTGGGAAAGAGATGGCAGAGAACTAAATTCAACATTTGGATACTAAATGTTGCAGAAGTAGTCGAAAAGAGTTCTAACGTTCTCTTTACACCTTATAGCATAAGTGACATTATTGATTTTTGTTTTCTCTATTACATGAATAAAGGCTTATATTATTATTATTACTACTTTTACCTAATGGTGGTGCAAGCAGAGCAGGAATCTCTAACCATCCTTCTCCACATTTGCTGTGGACTTCTGTAACATCTGGGAGCTGTGCTCTAATCTAAATACCGTCGCTCACAGCTGGAGACGGCGAAGCCGGCACTGCTTTCTTGATCATCTTACCTCTCCTACGGGTATGATCTGAAATACTCCTTAATTCCGTGGGTTTGTTGTGTGCATTTTTATCAAGGAGGATAACAGGACGTAGACTGCGATGACCATCCGCAAATCTATGCATGCCTGTATAGAGACCACAGCGGTAACTGACCAGCTTCTTGAGCACATGCAAATGGCTACAGATTTCGTGTTGGGGCAAGTCCTCATCGCAAACATAATAATTCTTCGCAATTGCAACGCATATCACGCCTAATGGCTACTATGGCTATACACATCCGTCATCATCACCTTCCCTTACCCATGGATCAGTTGTATATGGTCCAGGACACAACTGATAACAGTGAAATCGAAACTAAGCAGTCTACTACGCTTAGTGACCATAGCTGCTACTGGATGCATGAGAACCACTCCATCATCTGCGCTCGAATACCTCTTGAATCTTAGACCCTTAGATCTAGTCGTACAGGAAGAGGCAAAGGCTACTGCCTTAAGACTAAGGGCAAACGGTCTATGGAAACAAAACACAGAAACCACTCACTCAAGAGTCCTAAAGGGATATCCTAGTCCTATCTTAAACGAAATACCACTTCTTGATGCACCCATGGACAGAGCACTGTGCTACCATGTATTCGATCGAAGGTACGATATTCGACTTAATGCGGAAGCAAATGATAACTCTGGCATCAACGATGTCAGAATATATACAGACGGATCCAAATCCATACACGGCACTGGAGCCTTCTCGAATGACCTAAATATAAAAATATCAACAACACTAGACAACCTAAACACAATATTTCAAGCAGAATGTATTGGAATCACTAAATCAGCTCAGACGGTAGGAGCCAGAGATGTCAGAGACCTTAACATAAAGATAATCTTAGACATTGCATCCATAGTTCAGACGCTACAAAAAAACACCATAACATCTGTCCTTATAGTGAAATGTCATAACACTCTTCAATCTATCGCAAACCAGAAGAGAGTCATTCTGCAATGGATTAAAGGACACAGCAACTGACTGGGCAATGATGCCGCAGATGAACTAGCCAAAAGGGGATTCGAAGCTGTAGCATATGAACCGGAGCCACTGCTACCCATACCTCATGCTCAAATTAAAAAATGGCTACGAGAAAAACGGAATAATTCCACCTAACAGAGTGGAGAAACAGCAAAGGTTGCAGGCAAACAAAGAATGTGGGTCCGGTGTCCCCAAAGAGGTTCGCCCGCAACCTGATGAGACTACACAGGGACAATACGCACAATTGTAGGTGTAGTCACCGGTCACTGTCCCTTGAACAAGCACCTGTCTATCATAGGTGTAACAGACAGCCCCTTGTGCAGAGGATGCATGGAGGCAGAGGAAATGCCAGAACACGTGCTTATGGAGTGCAGCAGTGTGGCCGAACAATGGATACAAATATTCCAATCACCAGCATCGCTTCCGGATGCCTGTAGAAACTTAAAAATACTTCTGGAATGATCTGGGCTGGTTGAAGTAAGAAGACATTTTAAAAACGCACAATTGCCCAATCAAGAGGCTAATGTGTACGCTGGGATCCCTCCAGCTACCCATTGCCATTTCGTCTAATTTCTCCAAAGTTATAGAGTGGATAAAAACGACCACTTTTCTTCTGTACATAAATTAAATTATAGATATATATATATAGCGTCTGTCCATACTGTACCGCTTCTTCGTCACTTATTTCTTGCCAAGATGTTCTTACTCCTTTTTTACTAAATCTGCCTACGGTTTGGTTTATCATATTATGTAAAATTATGTGTTTATGTATATAATATAATTTGTAGGATCGTATACACGAAGAGTGCAAAAGTATATTTGGTGATTCAATGCGAACTGCGAATCTAAGCGATTTGGCTGAGATGAAGTATTTGGAGGCCACAATAAAAGAAATACTGAGGCTGTACCCTAGCGTGCCCATAATTGGGAGGATGATTGAAGAAGATTTTATGTTGGGTAAGATAATTTTCCATCTATTATCGAGTAAAAATAAGCTATCGAATTTCTACAACGACACGATGATTGGTAAAAGGTAATGTAAGGATCTGGTTACTTATCTCATATTGTAATAGTATTTCATTCCTCCCTACTTTATACCCGTTTTTACAGCGTATATTTAAATTTCCAAAAAAACTGGCTTATGAGTTATCACAGTACGCATTAATGAGAAAAAAAAACTATTCCTCGAAATCATATATATATCAAAGACAAAATTTTGTTCAATTCACAACTTCATTAATAAATCGCTAGTTCGTCGCCCCGCCCTACTCATTTACCGCCACCACAATCAAAAAGAGTGTTCCGAAGAGCTGTTTCACCTGATTCCTGCCGCCGAATTCCAATTTCGCACGACATGCCACAAATTAGGATAAAATCCCCACCATCTGTATTGTGGCGGTCCTCCACAGTGAGCTTCTCAAGGAGCTTTCTTCCGTACTACAAAGCTGTGGAATGAGCTTCCTTGTGCGGTGTTTCCGAGACGATACAGCATGGGATATGACAAAAAAAACGCTTACAAAGTGTACGCGCCTTAGAGTCTGGCAACGCTCTTGTGATTCCTCTGATGTTGTTAGAGAATATGGCCGGCGGTGATCACTTAACAGCAGGTGACCCGTTCGCTCGCTCGTTTGCCTTCCTTTTACCATAAAAAATGTTATATTTATTATCTTATACGTTGGTACATAACGTGCAGTATCTAACTCTTATTTTATAATGTTGTAAATGAAAATGCAATGAGTTTCTTTCAATTCATCGGAATTCCAAATAGTATGTCTTCTATACATTTATTTAATATTTTCAGATGACATTCAAGTGACAAAGGGTAACGAAGTTGTACTTCACATCTATGACCTACATCGTCGCGAGGATCTCTTCCCTGAGCCCGAGCAGTTCAGACCAGAGCGGTTTCTCAGTGGAGAGAAGATGAACTTCACCTATGTACCGTTCAGTGCTGGACCGAGAAACTGTATAGGCAAGTTTTTTTTTTAGGAGAAAAAGTTAAAAGACGGACGTTCACGTAGGAAGTGAAACACGCTAACCCTAACCTATTTTTTTGTAAAGCACAATATTCTGGGCATATACATGAAGCACAATTTGGTTTTCGATCCGTCTAAAGTGTAATCCTAACCGTTAAATACGCCGTTCAGTACTTACTATACTGATCGCAATATACCAGTGTTTACGTACTTTTTAGACCTTCGATATGGTGTCTTACGACCTGCTGTGGGACAAATTAGAGACTTTTGGTGTACCTGAGGATTGCAATTCACTTTTTAAATATTGGTACAGACCAATCAAGTGAGATGGGCAGGGTGTCTATCTGATGAGTATAGAGTTAACTGCGGTGTAGGACAGGGGGAGGCAACTACTCCCTTCCTTTTTAATATTAATATAAACCAGCTCGTCGAGACGCTGAGCAGCAATCATGTCGGCTGTAGTATTGATGATTTATATTTTAATAATATTAGCTATGCAGACGACATGGTGCTGGCTAGTCCTTCGATAAATGGTTTAAGAAAAGTGCTTTTCACGAGTGAAAAATATGTAAAGGTGCATGAGTTAATGTACAATGGTAAAAAGAGGGAAGTAATTGTGTTCGCGCCACATAAAAACCTGTATAAACGATTTTCCTTCTGTATTGTTATATGGACAGGAACTAAAAGTAGTTGATAAATTTTAATATTTAGGTGATATTCTGACATGTGCACTAAATGATGATGAGGAGTTAGAACGGTAGCGCAGATCGTTGGCATGAGGGGCAATATGATTGCTTGCAGGTCTGTTCGAAACGCAAAGGAAGTTAAGATTACACTCTATAAATCGTTTTGTCGATCCGAGCTGTCAATGCTCTGCGTGTTCATATAATAAATAACATCTTAAGAGTGTTGTTGAGGCTCCCATTGTAGTCATAGGAAATATTTGTACGGGAGCAAGTGGACGGCTTCCAAGCAATCACTCAAATGCAAAAAGCGTGTGTCGATGCTGACACGTCTCAGACGAGAGTCGACAGTGCCAACGGCATTCTGAAATATACAGCCTTCTGTTTTGATTGTGCATTACAGAATCATTGGGTGGGAATAACTTTATGGGTGGATAAAATCTTTATTTTATGGACACTTTTGTGCATCCACCAATAAATTAAGCAATGTATTAGCATAAGTTACTAACAATACTAACATAGATAATTATTAAAGCCTCTAGTAACTAACAGACTAATAAATTATTGATATTACCTACTTATCTGAAATAAAGATTATTATTTTAATAATTGCGCTCTTCAAAAACTAGATTCACAAACACCTAATAAAAGGGCGTCAAAACTGTGTGACCGGCGTTGTATATACTTCTGAATGCAGTAACTTATACAGATAAAATTAAAACATTCATTCAAATTAACACCTTATGTGGTGTCAGTAATGTTCAAAGTCTGTTGTATACGCTTTTATTAAGCTAATTGATTATGGAACGAGATGTGCAAAAGAGACCGACGTCTCTTTCTCTCATTTCGTCGGCGATATATTTTGTTTTAGCGGTAATTGAAATATAATTATTTAGCAAAATGATTGAAAACGTCAAGTTAGTTACATAATTTTGTTAATTTAAAGGGGCACTTACCTGAAATACGATACTCCATCCTTTTTAAGTTTTGATATGCACATTTTTTCACTGAACACTTTGTTATTGCGTGGCGTTGTATTCAAAGCGCGGTCGAAACACAACTGAACGAAGACTCTGCCTAATAGACGCGTAGGCAGAGTATTGCTTCAGACAATTTTTGAGCGTGATTGTGAGTCAAATTGTTTATTGTACGTGAGTGATAATTGCTTATTGATTTACTTCTCAGGTCAACGATTTGCGATGCAAGAGATGAAATACATGCTGAGTGAGATGATTCGCCACTTCAAATTATTCCCCACTGTCAAGAACTTCAAGCCCACTATGAAAGCCGACCTGGTCCTCCGAACCGATGATCCTGTCCGCATCAAGTTTGCTCTGCGATGAAGAAACACTGTAGTAACCCTAGAGTTTTATATAATAAATAATAATGTAGGTGTAGTATTTCATAATATATGTGTTTACCTTTTACCTCTTACCTTTAATATTCACTCGAGCACAATGTGTATTTATTTATTTTAAAATTATACTTCTTTTGGCGCAAGGAAACATTATCAGAGTGATATTTTACGACGCGCGATCACACCGTCACGCAAATTTGACACCCTGACATTAACTGGTCAACTCAACCATTTGTATCATACTTCAGCTCTAAGCCTCTTTTAACTCATATGCCTACTGAACCATAACCAATGGACGAGAATTAAATAAATTTCAATAATTATAATTTACATACAAGTTTTAAATTAAAAAAATCTCTCTTGTTGTATAAGAATAATTAATGTTATTTAACTTAATTATGTTGTATTATAATATTTTCATTGTTTGTATTTAATACATTCTTTATTACAATATTGTTATTTCTACAAACATAAAATAGCACAAAGAATAAAAAAAATAAGGATGTTTGTTTAATTACGTCAAAGAAAAATAACTTAGTGCGTGCATTCTTAAGTACACACACACACTTTTATATTTTATTTAGAACCTCCTTTAATATTACTATTTCCTTACATCTATACATTTAGGTATTCCCTTATAAATTGCTATGAATTAGTATATTGTGCTAATATTTCAAAGTCCATTTAATTACCCCAGGAGGGTACCGGCTCTTGTAGAGCCGGAGAATCCCTCCCCGAGCATTCGCGCTCGGGCTGCCCCTCGTATTCTGGGGAGGGCACAGTACCGCGTATGTCACAGGACAAACAGGGCAGCAACACCACGGCACCCCGCTCCACGCTTAATGTGGACTTTTGTAACATCCGGGGAATTCACTCCAACTTAAACGCCGTCCACCACCACCTTGAGACGGCGCAGCCGGCCTTGTGTTTCCTTACGGAGACGCAGATATCTCGACCTAGCGATACGTCATATTTAACGTACCCCGGGTACAAAATTGAGCATAATTTCATGCCTCATGCCGGGGTATGTGTGTACGTTAGGGAGGATATCTGCTGTCGCCGTCTCGGCAATTTTGAGGGTAGGGGCCTGTCTACTCTCTGGCTCCGCGTAGATTTAGAGGACCGCGTCCGCATCTATGCGTGTGTCTACAGGTCCCATAGTGGTAACGCAGAAACGGATCACCTCATGGGCTGCGTTCAAGCGGCATTTGATGACGTGCTTGCTCAGATCCCCTCCGCTAAAATCGTAGTCTTGGGTGATTTCAACGGGCACAATGCCGAATGGCTTGGATCACGTACCACAGACTACGCAGGGCGATCTGTGCATAATTTTGCATTGGCGTATGGTCTGTCCCAATTGGTTGAGTCGCCGACGCGGCTCCCGGATGTGGATAGCCACATGCCGTCCTTATTAGATCTTCTGCTGACTACACATCCCGATGGTTACCAGGTCTCTGTCGACGCCCCTCTCGGAACGTCCGACCATTGCCTGGTCAGGAGTGTAGTGCCTATCCGACGCCAACGTCGCAGACCACCAGCGACCCGCCGCGTTTGGCACTAGAAGTCAGCAGATTGGGATAGGATGCGTTCCTTTTTTGCATCCTACCCTTGGGGCAGGGTTTGTTTCCTTTCAGATGATCCTAGTGCCTGCGCCGTTGCAGTAGCCGATGTGATACTGCAGGGCATGGATATTTTTATACCAAGCTCTGTAGTACCGATCGGTGGCAGATCACAGCCCTGGTTCGATGCGTCAGTTAAAGCAGCATCTGACTGCAAAAAACAGGCGTATCGAACTTGGGTTGCGGCGCTGGGCTCAAAGATCCGAACTGCAAAGTTCTGAAGAGGAAATATAACCGTGCCTCCAGATTTTTTAAGCGGCAAATCGCCCGTGCGAAATCGAAGCACGTCGTCAAAATTGGCGAGCAGCTTTCCAGTTACCCGACAGGAACACGCAAGTTCTGGTCGTTGTCGAAAGCTGCTCTTGGTAACTTCAACCAGCCGTCCATGCCGCCGTTGCACATGAGGAATGACACCCTGGCCCATACGGCAAAAGAGAAAGCCGATCTCCTGTGCACTCTTTTTTCCTCCAACTCGACTCTTGACGACAACGGAAAACACCGCCGACCATCCCGCGGTGTCAGAGCTTCATGCCTGAAGTACAGTTCCGACAGAAAACTGTTAGGCGAGCTCTGTTTTCGTTGGACGTCAGGAAGTCGAGCGGGCCGGATGGCATTTCTCCAATCGTGCTTAGAACGTGTGCCCCTGAGTTGACGCCGGTGCTAATGCGTTTATTCCGGCACTCTTATTCAAAAGGCGTAGTCCCTGATTCATGGAAGTCAGCCCTTGTCCATCCGATCCCAAAAAAAGGAGACAGTTCGGCTCCGGCAAACTACAGGCCTATTGCTATTACCTCCCTACTCTCCAAAATTATGGAGAGCATAATTAACCGCCAGCTCTTGGTAAACCTTGAGGGTCACCAGTTGATCAACGACCGGCAGTACGGCTTTCGCCATGGTCGGTCGACTGGCGATCTTCTGGTATACCTAACACACAGATGGGCGGCGGCTATTGAAAGCAAGGGGGAAGGCCTGGCAGTTGGTCTGGATATAGCGAAGGCCTTTGATCGTGTATGGCACAAGGCGCTCCTCGCAAAACTTCCATCATTTGGGCTTCCCGAGAGCTTATGCAAGTGGACCTCCAGCTTCCTCACTGGGCGCAGCATACAGGTCGTTATCGACGGTTATTGCTCGAATCCCAAGCCCGTGAACGCTGGAGTGCCTCAAGGCTGTGTGCTATCTCCCACGCTGTTTCTTCTGCATATCAATGATATGTTGGACACCGCCAACATGCATTGCTATGCAGACGACAGCACTGGTGATGCCGTATACACGGGCCATGCAGGTCTCTCTCGGGAAAACGTCGACCAGTGCCGGGTGAAACTTGTGTCTTCTATCGAGTCCTCTCTCGAGAAGGTCGCGGAATGGGGTAAGTTGAACCTTGTCCAATTTAACCCCCAGAAGACTCAAGTTTGCGCGTTTACCACTAAAAAAACCCCATTTGCCGTATCACCGCTCTTCGAGAACACTTCCCTTAAAGCCTCGCCTAGTATCGGAATACTGGGTCTCGAAATCTCGAGCAATTGCCAATTCCGTGGACATCTGGAGGGCAAAGCCAAACTGGCTTCAAAGAAAATGGGCGTCATAAATAGAGCACGGCAATACTTCAAGCCGGCCCACATTCTAGCGCTCTACAAAGCGCAGGTCCGGCCTCACATGGAGTATTGCTGTCATCTCTGGTCTGGCGCACCCCAGTATCAGCTCGATCCATTTGACCGCGTGCAACGCAGAGCAGCTCGAATTGTCGGGGACCCAGTACTCTGTGAACGGCTGGATCACTTGGCGTTGCGTAGAGACGTCGCTTCATTGTGTGTCTTCTACCGCATTTATCACGGGGAGTGTTCCGAAGAGCTGTTCAACCTGATTCCTGCCGCCGAATTTCACCTTCGCACGACACGCCACAAGTTACGATATCATCCCCACCATCTGGATGTGTGGCGGTCCTCCACAGTGCGGTTTTCAAGGAGCTTTCTTCCTCGTACCACGAAGCTGTGGAATGAGCTTCCTTGTGCGGTGTTTCCGGGACGATACGACATGGGTACCTTCAAGAAAAGCGCGTACACCTTCCTTAAAGGCCGGCAACGCTCTTGTGATTCCTCTGGTGTTGCAGGAGAGTGTGGGCGGCGGTGATCACTTAACACCAGGTATCCTATTCCATAAAAAAAAAAAAATCTACCTTGTTAGTGACAATATTATTCCATTTTATTGATTTATTTTTTACGTCTCGAATTTTTTTGAATATATTTGGATTTTTTTCTCATTATCCATTCACTGCAGCACGCACTATGCACTGCTATTAATATATCCTTGCTGTCCTAGCGGATTCAATAATTATTAAATCTAAGTATATTCATTTATCTAATGATTCCATAACAGTTTAGCTAAATGAGCTTAAAGCCTCGCCTAGTATCGGAATACTGGGTCTTAAAAACTCGAGCGATTGCCAATACCAAGGTCATCCGGAGAGCAAACCCAAATTGGCTTCGAAGAAGTTGGACGTCATAAATAGAGCACGGCAATACTTCAAGCCGGCCCACATTCTAGCGCTATAGATAGGTTCGGCCACATATGAAGTATTGCTGTCATCTCTGATGCTCTGGCGAACCCCAGTATCAGCTCGATTCATTTGAACGCGTGCAACTCAGAGCAGCTCCAATTGTCGAGGACCCAGTGCTGTGTGAAAGGCTGGATCTCTTCGCATTGCGTAGAGATGTCCCTTTATTGAGTGTCTTCTATCGCATCTGTTCCGAAGATTTGTTTCACCCGATTCCAGCCGCCAAATTCAACCTTCGCACGACACAACACAAATTAGGATATCATCTGGATGTGTGGCGGTCCTCCACATTGCGGTTTTCATGGAGCTTGCTTCATACATACTACAAAGCTGTGGAATGAGCTTCCTTGTGCGATGTTTACGGGCCGATACGACATGGGTACCTTAAAAAAAGTGGGTACACTGTGATTCCTCTGGTGTAGCAAGAGAATGTGGGCGGCGGTGATCACTTAACACCAGGTGACCCGTACGCTCGTTTGTCCTCCTTTTCCATTAAAAAAAACTGTAGTATACTTGCAAAAGTCACTATGAGATTAATTTAAAAAAAAGCGTGTGCGTCTCGGGACGCCTTACAGAAGTGATAACTTAAACTAATCTAAGTTGAACTATTTAATATTGAAATTGTGTAACTTGACAAAAGTTAAGTTTTTTACTGAAATTTTATGTATATTAATATGATAATGTAAGGAAAGGTTATTAATTAATAAAATCTTTTATTGATTATATAATATATTTTATTCTAAGTTACAATTTAAATATTATGTACATTAGAATTTTGTCTATTTACATTATTAGTATTATTATTTAATCCTATATAAATCTCTGCACGAACGTTCTAAATTGTTTTTACGTTTAAAATTCTTGTTTGAAAGCTAAATTCTCATTACATTTCTCCACATATTATTCTAAATCACTTTAGTATAAAGTAGATTCCACATTTTATAACCTAGGTTCTTAAGAATAATTGAAAGCAAATAATATGAACTTAACTGTTGCTACTACTAAATTCTGACCGGCACTACAATTGTTATCGTCACCTTGAGACATAAGATGTTAGGTCTCATTTGCCCAGTAATTTCACTAGCTACGGCGCCCTTCTGACCAAAACACAGTAATAGTTACACATTACTGCTTCACGGCAGAAATAGGCGCCATTGTGGTACCCATAAACTAGTCGGTATCCTGTGCAAAATAACCTGGTAATGGTATTATTTCGGTGAAGTACATTTTGAGGCATAAAATTAAAACTTATAAGACTTAAAACCTATAATACGTGTAATAAGGTGCATTTTAATTAAAGGTTTTAACACTACTTCAAATATCTTCAATTATCTAACCAAGTTATATTTTGGAGAATCGGAAACAATTCTCAAACTAAATTGTGTTCCCATTACAGTTATACTTAATTATCTTTCATATAATAATTTATTTTGTAATATTTTAATTTGCAGCAAAACCAGCGAACACGTGTGGGTTTGTTTATACGACGCGAACCATGTCTGCTGCGTCTAATTATGAACACCTTGCATAATTTAATACTGATAATTCCTTGTAATGTCGATCGAAATTCCATCCTCATTACTGCCAAATAAGACTTGTTTATTAAGTTATTTAAGACAGCTATTAACGATATAAAGAAAATTACGTTAACGTAAAAAATAGTAAACGTTTTGTCTATAATTAAGAATCCATTAGATTTTTTACTTGCCAGTTGCCTAACCAATAAATAGTAGTATGTACCAATAAAAAGGAAATCTACCATTTACCTACGTAATAATAAAAATTTGTAAGTACTGATAAAGTAAACATAAAATAAATTAATCCCAATCGTATGATATAAGAAATGTTTTCTGTATTATAAAATAATAATAATATATAACATATGAGAGAAAAATAATATGAAGCGCCTTTTGTTATAAAACTGAGAATGTTATCTCATAAGATACCTTGGCTTTTCCATGTCAATATCAATTTTGCCACTCGAAACAGCGACAGTCCGCAAATATGTGTTCTCTGGCCTCATGAAATAGTTGTTTAAATCAGGCAGTTCTTTTGTCCCTGCTTATTTCAGGCCTATTTCAGTTCTGCCTGTTTTAAGTGAAATTTTTTGAAAACCTATTGCTTAAGCAGCTACTAATGCATTTTTGTAAATTATTGAACAAAAGTCTAGACTCATTGAACATATCTTTGACGCCTGGGAAAAGTCACAGGATGCATACAACATTTTTTGTGATTTGTCCAAAGCATTTGACTGCTCCACCATATAACTTTACTCCTAAAACTAAAGCATTAGGGAGTAAAATATAAAGCCCTAAATCTTGTTAAAATCATATTTACGCGAAAGAGTTCGAATAGCCGAAGTAAATGGCAAACGGTCTTAGGGTAAACCTTTAGGAATAGGTGTGTTCCGTAGGGTTCTCTTCTCGGTCCTTTCTTGTTTCATATATATATTAATGATTTACCGGATGTGGTAGATGATGTCCATCAGATTATATTGTTTGCTGATGATACTTCACTTACATTTAAGTGAAGCGACGTACAGATATTGATGACGTGGTAAACAATACACTCTCAAAGAAAGTGCGTTGGTTTGAGATGAATAATCTGCACTTAAATAGTAAAAAAACACAGCGGAGGTACAAACTAACGTAATTATAATTGACCATAGATTGTAACTTGTGGACACTACTGTCTTCTTGGGTACCACGTCAGATAAAAAGCTTCAGCGGGGTCCATAATGTCCAAATAGTAGATAGACTCAGCTCTGCGGCATACGCCGTTAGAAAGATTAGAGAGTACACGAATGTTGCGACCGCTAGATAAGTGTACTTCAGTTATTTTCACAGCATCATGTATTAGGTATTTTACTGTGGGGTCATGCTGCTGACATTGATATAGTGTTTGCTCTGCAAAAGAAAGCTGTTCGTGCTATGTATCAGCCTGGTTATAGACAGTCTCTCAAAGAAAAATTTAAAGAAATAATTATTATGACTGTTCATTGTCAGTGCATTTATGAGAATTTAATATTCGTTCACATAAATCGTCACATTTTTGCTCTTAATAGTGATTTTCATTATTATAGCACTAGAAATAAGGGATTGCTTGTAACTAATTCTAGCAGGCTTCATAAGATACACAATAGCTTTAAGGGTAAATTTCTACACTATTACAATAAAGTCCCAGCCACTGTTCAGGCATTATCTATAAATAAATTTAAATGTTTTATTAAGGAATGTCGTTGCCGTAAATCTTACGACTCCACAGCTGAATATCTAAGTGATCGAACTGCGTGGGACTAGATTACGATTATTTTATAGCAATAGCAATGACAGTATAATATTGTATATTTTGTTAAATCCACTACGTTTTAAGCAACTGTTAGCTTTCAAACGTAGCCGGATTATATTTCGACGCCAATCTCCATACCGTAATTACTACTAATTCAAACTTATGTCAAATCACTGCACGTTTCATGCTAAACTAAATTTCAATTTTCCCGCCTCTTTTTACGTAGTATTTACATCCTCTTTGCCTAGCAGTGTAGACTGTAGAAAACGGATTAGCGGTTTGGCAAATGGCATTTGGCAATAACAACTCTGAAGTCTGAACCTGAAGTTAGTCTCAATTCGCAGTTTGCAGAGAGCGCTTGTGGATTCTGTACTTATATTTCATTGTTGTCAAATACTTTATCGTGTGTGTTGAATACACAACTCGTGCTTTCACTGATTAAAATTGTTTATTTATTTACTGTTATTACCAAAGAGTAAGTAATTCCAGCTCACTTTTTCATTTGTATTATTATAGTAGGATTATAGTTATCACCGTGTGTGTTGTGTATTTGTATCACCAAGGTCGATGACATTGAATTTATATCCATATAAATAGCAATAAATATTGTCCTTTATAATAAATTGCAGCGTAAGTACTAATATAAATTACATAATCTATACATACAAATTAAATTCAAACGTCTCTATGACTTTTTTAACGAAAGAAACAATTATTAAAATATCTGTCGTGGATTTTGCTATCTACTTTTTTGGGTTGGATTAAGTGTCATTTAGTAGGAGTGGAGAAGTAGTTTAGTAGTATATTATATTCAAATTCAAATATTTTAATTTAAAATAGGATGTGAAATCACTGATTGAAAGTCAAAAACTCCCACCCAATCGAAAATTAATGCCGAAGAACGGGCGCAAGAAACTCAGCGGAATTCTTCTTTTTTATAATAAAAATATTAAAAAAAAATTGTAATTTATGTAGCCTGACGGATGTCGCTCCATTCCCAATCGAACCTGTACCATATAAACGTCTCTTAGCAATTCCTTGGTGTACTTATCTATATATATATTTAAAAAAATATATAATTAAACTTGATAACAATAATCTACCCCCGTATGCCATTTGTATATTATATCCAGTTCGACTCCGAATAGTGGAGCTGTCAAAATCAGAACGAAAAAGAATAGAATTAATATGAATGAATAATAGAGAAAAATAATGCACATAATATAGTAAATTTAGATGTCCTTTATCATGTAAAAGCCAGAACTAATTAAAGAATAAAGCTAAAAATAACCATTTTACCCATTTTCGACTGAAATATCCCGTTCACGACTTTACTATCGCCTGTTATGGGTACTTTTTTAAAATATAAAAACTTGTATAACGTTCGGACAATAAAATAAAACATTTCAAGAATGGTCAATGTCAAGAAAAGGTCTTTGATTTTTTATTGTTGATTAAAGTAGGTACTTACACAAATAATAAACAGTAGGTTTTTTCACGAGCAGGACGTTCAGCTGATGGTATTTGATACGTCCTGCCCATTATAATGCAGTGCCGCTCAGGATTCTTGAAAAACCCGAAAATTCTGAGCGACACTATAATTGCGGTCGTCACCTTGAGACATATGATGTTGTGTCTCATTTGCCCAGTAATTTCACTAGCTACGGCGCCCTTCAGACCGAAACACAATAATGCTTACACATACTGCTGCTCGGCAGAAATAGGCGCAGTTGTGGTAACCAAAATCTAGCCGGCATCCTGTGCAAAGGATCCTCCCACTGTACAGTAATGTTTTTTTTCATTGCCTTGCTCAATTTGGTATTTGCTTACTTGTTCTATCCAAATCTGTTGTGTTTGGGATTCCATATTCCTTCTTGCCGAAACTCCCCTGTTTTTGCCTCTTTTTTCAGCCAGCTTTTTGCTTCGGTGTAGGGTGCGGTCTTTTTTATTTTATTAAAGTGAAACTTTTATTACATCGTCTCAAACTTTCGTCTGTGTGTTGCATGTCGCGTTACGACCGGGCGGCGCCTATAGTTCGCATATTGAATGCAATTATAATATGAATATACTATAAATTTGTTTTTTTTTCTATGCTGATATTAATACCTATTACTAGATATCAGCATAGAAAAAAAAAACAAATTTATATGACTTTATTCAATTAGGCTTAAACTAAGTGCTTTTGAATGGTCACTATAAATATTTCATTTAAATTACTGACCATATGTTCGGTAAAAATTGAGCTCGTGAGAAGAACATACAAGAAACTCAACGGCAACTATTTAAAATCAATTAGAGTATTTTACAATGGCTGTAATATACATGACAAATTAGTTTGTAAGTGCTGCATTCAATATATGAATCGTGTTTACATAATATCTAATTTTTCATAAAAAAAAATAAAGAAAAACTGTATATATATAAATCAGTATATTGAATGCACCAACCTTTAGAGCTTGAATTCATTGTTTGTGTAAGGATACTTCGTGAACATGATGGTCGTGATTACTGTCATAATTAGTAATCGCATGTAACAGATACAATGATTCATTAACTATATCAGGTCGACTTAGCCCAAGCAGCACCCGTTCATGAGATCACGAGTTGACTCATGGACCATCCATCGGTCCCTTCGCACATACACATTTTGGCATGCGAACTCATCCATACATATAAATAAAATTGGAGTGTCTGTTTGTAATATTGAAATAACCATTTTTTATTACATTTATATGAATATATATTCATATACAGGGTGTCCCAAAGTTATGGGACATGAAGGGGAACTACCTTAAATATCGAAGATAGGCTATTTTACTGAAAGAAGACTTTATGTTATTTTTAAAAGTTAGTACTTCTGCATTCAAAGATTTTTTAAAAATTACTTGCCTCGTCTGGGAATCGAACCGACTGTAATGTAAAAAAAAACACCCCTACTTTTATGATGCCAATCGAAAGAATGGCCAAAAACTAATTACACACACCAAAGTAATATTTTTTTACAATTGTTGCCTGTCTGTCTGTTTGTTCCGGCTAATCTCTGAAATGGCTGGACCGATTTAGTCAGGACTTTTATTGGCAGGTAGCTGATATAATAAGGAGTAACTTAGGCTACGTTTATTTTAGAAAAAAAAAGTAATTTGCAATGTCCAAGAAAAAACTAATTTATATGGCAAAACAACGTATGCCGGGTCAGCTAGTCTAAAATAAAAACAATTTATCAGATGTCTTTTTAATCTTAATTTCTTGTAATTTTTAAAGTTTATCATTTATTGAGGACTGTTGCATCATTTAGAACTTATTATTTAAATTTTCCAACAATATCATCCGATATACAAATAAAGATATAAGATATGTATATCTTTATTTCTTCTTTCCATGGTAAATCTGTTTATTCAGACCGCACAGTTTCATTAACCTAAATTTTTATTCACCTAAAAGTTGTCTCTCTTTCCATCGCGTGACTCTTACCTCTTCTAACGACATTAGGGTTGACTTCTTTACCTGAAACTGTACCTACCTAGTATAAGGTCAACTTATAAAAATAGCTCAGTTTTATGTATGTATAGGTATGTAATCTTAATATTGTATCAATACTCTTTCATTGTCAAACCTACATAATGTATCTACGACATAGTCATATATATATACATAAACAGCTATCATTGATGGTAATTTCATTATAATAATAATCTCTTTAAATTAGATTGTTTCAGCGTCTTTAAGAATCTTTAAAAAAAAGGATTGTGTGGTTTTATGAAACCACGGTAAAAGTGAAACCCTTTTTTTCACATTATAGACATTTAACTAAAAATTTTTGGAATAATATTCCATTAAGGGTATAAAAATCGCTTAATCAATCTTAATTTTATACTTGGACTATTACTCATTCCAAATGAGTAATATTTCACTACACGGTCAGCTGCTGCCAACTATAGGCACCGCTCCACCATCACGCGACATGCAACACACGGACGAAAAAGGTTCACTTTAATATTTCGTATTACAAAGACCTTTAATATGCTTTGCTTTTTTATGTTCGTCCATTTTTAAATGATTGGTCCGACCGTGAAGTAGGTGACGATCAAAGCGCGTGCGACGTTTACTGCTCGCTCGTCAGTCCTTACTGGCTTAGCCTTAGGCCGGGTTCCCACTATGCCGGACCGGCAGATTTACCTGTTCGGTAAAACTGCCGGAAGATCTAATGGCTAAAGAATATATATGAAGCTGTTCACATTATGCCGGATCCGGAAAAAATACCGAGACCGGCATTTTTACCAAGCGTTTTGTCACTGCGAAGTGCGGGTAAAACCACCGGACCGGAGTATTGTGAACGAATTTGCGCCGTCATCTGTCCCCCGCTCGCCCCGCCCGTGCTCCCCTCACGTGATCCGGCTCGCATTTTCTGATAAAAGAAAACGTGTAGCATGGTCATTGAAGCAGAAACTTAATTACGCTTGTCCAAGAGATACCTGTTCTGTTGGACAAGACCGAAGAAGATCCGGGATCCGGTGTAATGTGAACATTCTGTCCGGTGTCCGGTTTCCGTCAGGTCTACCGGTCCGGCATAGTGGGAACAAGGCCTAAAGGCTCTCTGTAGAGTCGCCGCCTGTACTTGCAATTTCGCTACCTACACGGGGAGTGAAATAGGCCTGCCATAGTATTAATTATAATTAGCTTATAATAGCTTTATTTACAGTTTGGTTGTACTTGAAGGAAAATTCCTTTAAAATCCCACTGAATAACACCTGGATGATGAGGATGATCAAATTCGAATTTAAATAATTTTATTCAAAATAGGATATGATATCACTTATTGAAAGTCAAAAACTACCACCCATTCGAAAATGTGCCTCAGACCTGAGAACAACGGGCGTAAGAAACTCAGCGGACTTCTTTTTTTTTCATAAAATATATGGTAACAATGTAATATCGTACAATAAAACTCATTATGAAGGCGGTCACTCCCAATTTCCAATCTGTGGTATAAGAAAATCATTTATGTTATATTACCTTTACCTCACAGACGTGTTTTACTAAATGGGGCACACTAAAAGTATTGCACTTCTAGCTAATCGGAACTATTTGAATTTCGAATGTTATATTTTTTGAAACGTTGCAACCAAACGTTATATTAATAAAAAACAATTGGCTCCCGCCAGTCATTTGTCAATTGTTTTTTAGCACACGTGAAAGTTCTACGTACGCAACGAAAATGGATTTAAGTCGAAAAGATTTTAGAGCGATGATTTTTGTGATTTTAAAAGTTCTCTCTCTCCGCAAGACTGTGTCGCTCGTCTTCAAAATGCTTTTGGGAGAGAAGCACCTTGCTTGAGCACCGTGAGGCGATGGTTTGCTGAATTTGAGAGAGATCGGCTTTCTTTTCTTGACGAATTTCGTGAAGGGCGGCCTTCAACTGCCGTCAACGAAAATAATGTGGCTACTGTTAAGCGGCTAATTGAAGAAAACCCGCGGATTACCTATGAGACAATTCGAGGATTATTGGGAAATGGCATGAGTCAAATTCAGAAAATTTTACACGAAGAATTGAAAGATCGGAAAACTTTGTTGTCGTTGGATCCCTCATGAACTGACAGCGGAGCAGAAGCGAGCTCGCGTAGAAAGGTGCTCTCATCCGACAGCATTATTATATTATTAGCATCTGCTAATGAAGTACGACCACGGACATTCTAATGCTGTTTTTGACATTGGAGGAGATGAAACGTGGATTTATTGTTTAGAACCCTAATCATATCAATAATGACTTTGACTACACACATGATCCATCGTATAACTAAATGATAGTTATACGATGGATCACGTTGTAGATAATTATCTACTACCCACCCATGAAGGTTGTGCATTGTTTACTAATCACACTAACCACTGGTCGACCAATGTCGCTAATACCGGTTATAACTGGATCGATTTAGCGCGAATCACTGAGTCTATAACATTCATTTTCTGTAACTTATTATGATTTATACTATGGTATCATTAATATTCAGAGGCTGACAACCTTTAGATGAAGGTAATTGATACGCCTTGCCTTACACATTACTGCTGCGAAGCAGTAATGTGTAAGCATTACTGTGTTTCGGTCTGAAGGGCGCCGTAGCTAGTGAAATTACTGGGCAAGTGTGACTTAACATCTAATGGCTCAGGGTGACGAGCGCACTTGTAGTGCCGCTCAGAATTTTTGGGGATTTTCAAGAATCCTGAGTGGCACTGCATTGTAATGGGCAGGGCGATCAATTACCATCAGCTGAATGTCCTGTTCGTCTCGTCCCTTATTTTCATTAAAAAATCTCAATTTTTTTCGACGTTTTCACAGCTCTCAATGTCTTACTAGACGTATAAATGTTCGTAGTTTCAAATATACAATATTTTAATCTGATAAAAGTAAATACATCTTATTATACTTTAAAGATAAAAAGTTTATGGTAGTTGGTATAAAAAGTGATACAAATCTAGTATTTATAAACTTCATTCACTTGTGAAGTGCCCTGAGTTTTTTGCTTGAAAATGAAAGGTGGTAAAATATGAACTTGCTATTCAAATTTTATTAATAACTTATTTAAAACATGGGATTAATTATAAGTAATTTATAATTATAATGAATTTATTTAAGACAGGATTCATAAAAATCACTTTTAAATATTCCGTGCACAATGTCAAAGTACTTAACTGAGTGAGCTGAGGCCGGAACGCATTACTGCGGCGCTGCACGTCGCGGCATAGTTGGCTCCGAGATAATATTTTGACGTGCAGCATCGCGATGCGCAGTGCAGCGACGCTCATTGCGACACAGCATGTGGCGCATCGCTTCAGTATGCGTACTGTTCATTTTCAAGCTAATACAATTTTGTCTTCGACATTCTGAAGTAAGTGTGAAATCGTGCAGAGTCAAGGCAAGAGAGACAAGGCGAGGAAATAAATAGTGATATTCGCCTTCCTGAAAGCGTGACGTTAATATTCAGCAATTCATTTCTTCTTATTTTTTTATCTTCCATAATTTGTTCTTCTTCTGGACACAATAAAGAAATAATGACCAAATCCTCGTCAATATCGCTCATCTTGTAATGTTGCTCGCACGCGAAATGATATAGAAATGACGCGAGCTGCCGATTACTGCCGCTTACTGCAGTTGTAGTGCGATAGGTACCGTCTAGCGACGTGAAGCGACGCGCAGCGCAGCGCCGCTCTACTGCGCTCCGGCCTTTAGTGTTAATGCGTGACCAATTTTGATTTGTCAATGCGTGCGTTTGATATTCTAAGTTCTAATTCGGTTCTAATTCCAAGCGTTGCTGACTGTTTACGATTTGTCAATAAAAATCGGAATGATACAAGCTACTTAGAATAATCTGAAGATGTCAGTGAAACAGGTTATTTACCTAGTAGACCAATGCTGAAGCCTTTGAAAATTATTAAAAGTGAAAAAAATAATAGTAGGATGAAGCCAAATGGAAAAGGAAGATAATATAACTGAAATGATAGGAAAAATAAATTACGGGTGATCTGAGGTCGGTAAGTGGAAAAGGGGAAATGTTTAAGGGTAAAAAACGGTTTATCTTGATTTCCGGCGAAACTTCAATTCCTATGGAAAAAAGTTAAATAGAAAAGTTGCAGTCAATAATAGTCCCAGGCTGTCCGATCATTTAGATATTCAGCAGTGGAGTAATAGGATTTACGACAGAGCCATTTTTTTATAAAACATTTAAATTTATTTATAGATAATGCCTGAACAGTGGCTGGGACTTTATTATAGAAGTGTATACATTTACCCTTAAAACTATTATGTATCTTATGAAGCCTACTAGAATTAGTTACAAGCAATCCCTTATTTCCACTGTTATAATAATGAAAATCACTATTAAGAGCAAAAAGGTGACGATTTTTGTGAACGTATATTAAATTTCCATAAATGTGCTGACAATGAACAGTCATAATATTTATTTCTTTAAATTTTTCTTTGAGAGACTGTCTATAACCAAGCTGATATATGGTACGAGCAGCTCTCTTTTGCAAAGCAAACACTATATCAATGTCAGCAGCATGACCCCATAGTAAAATACCGTACGTCATGATGCTGTGAAAATAACTGAAGTACACTAATCTAGCGGTCGCAACATTCGTGTACTCTCTAATCTTTCTAACTGCATGTGCCGCAGAGCTGAGTCTTTCTTCTAGATAGGCAATATGTGGACCCCACTGAAGCTTTTTATCTAACGTGATACCCAAGAAGACCGTAGTGTCCACAAGTTCCAATAAGTACGTTGGTTTGTACCTCCGCTGTGTTTGGTGTAATGAACCGTAAACACTTTGTTTTTTTACTGTTTAAGTGCAGATTATTCGTCTCAAACCAACGCACTATCAACACACGTCGCTTCACTTTAAAAATTTAGTTATACTTTAGTTTAGGAGTAAAGTTTCATGGTGGACGCAGTCAAATGCTTTGGACAAATCACAAAAAATGCCCAATGCATCCTGTGTCTCTTCCCAGGCGTCAAAGATGTGCTCAATGAGTCTAGTACCCGCATTAATTGTTCATAAGCCCCTAGTGAAACCAAAATGATTTTTGTTCATTAATTTACAAAAATGCATTTGTAGCTGTTGAAGCAAAAGTTTTTAAAAAATTATACTAAAAACAGGCAGCACTAAAATAGGTCTGAAATTAGCAGGGTCAAAAGAACTGCCCGATTTAAACAAAGGTATAACTTTGCTGTATTTCATGAGCTCAGGGAACACACCCTCATCTATGCTTTCATTAAATATTATTGCTAGAAACAAAAATAGTGATTACAATTAATGAAATCTATTTATAAATAAAAAAAAGGATAATATAACACTGAATCATTATCCTTTTTACAAATTTGATGGGTTCGCATTACCGACATGCTTATGACTGGCACACACGATTAATTAATTAAAAAAAAAATAGAAATATGTATAGTTCAAATTCAAATATTTTTATTCAAAATAGGATGTGACATTGCTTACTGAAAAACAAAAAAAACTACCACCCATTCCAAAATGAATGCCTCAGGCCTGAGAAGAATGGGCGCAACAAACTCAGCGGGCTTTTTTTTTTTCATCAAAAAATATGTTTACAAAGTAATATTGTGCAATAAAACTTATTATTTAATAGCCTGAGGGTGGTCGCTCCATTCCCAATCTGTGATATCACTAAGAAAGTCATTTATGTTATAGTAACGCTTATTACATAAAAGTCTTTTAACAATTATTTTAAATTTTGTAATACTTTTGTTTTGAACATTTTCCGGGATCTTGTTGTAAAAGCATATACATCCCACAAAAGACTTACTAACTCGACTTAGCCGAGTAGTGGGCATTATAAGTAAGACACTTTTTGGATGGGTGAAATCTCGTGAGTTCGCATCAATAATTCGCCTAATTATTAGAGCAGTATATCTGTAGCCATACAGCTGATGTATTGTGCAACATTAGTGCTGTGTATATCGTATAAGTGAAATTTAATGGATTTAGAGAAAAGTTCAAAGTGTGTATACTGTGCATTGTTGAAATACTCTTTTTGTTTTGATTAATAATTGTTTTTAAACATTATGAAATATCAAATTTTCACTTCTATCGGCAGTATCTACTCCTGACAATTTATTTTTTTATTTTTTTTATTTACCTTAGAACTTTAATGTCCAGTTATCCGCTATATTTTAATTAAATATATTGTATTATTGTCCCAGACGAATCTTCATGCAAAGTAATGGAAAAGATATGGCGTCTTGTAAAAGGAAAGAATTCCTCGAAACGTGAAGTGAACCAGAGTACTTACTCCTTGGTCTCGTGTGGAGAGCTGACACCAGAAAGTCTTCTGCTCTGGAACGGATTGCCAGATGTGATCAAAAAAGACCCGTCTTTGGAGAAAATCCGGCTGCGATATGAGGAGTTTGGTAAGTTTTACATATAATTCATAAATACTTAGTCGTACAGATAACAGAAGTAATAAAAGAAATCCTATTCCTTAGATCATTTGTGAAAACATCGAAAAAAAACTAAGGCTGTAAGGTTGGGTAGCCTCTATTTTGAGCAAGTCACGCACACAACAGAAAGTGACAATCAAATTGCGACTATAAGACATCACGTACACTAAAGTAATAAACCGGCCTATTTTCATCGGTTGTCTAGCAGCAAGAGGCTCTATGTAGACGATATAAATAGATACATTTTGGGACCCACTGATAGAGCGTACAAGTTGGAAAATTAGTTATGAAAACAGGCCAGGTTTAATGCTTTAGTGTGCGTGACAAGTTACGTATTACACTCGCGGTGCATGCATTGCTCAATAGACGTTAACTGTCAACTGTAATGTTTTTCTTATTTTCACAGTAACAGTCTATCTAGACATATAAATGGTCTATACAAATAAAGTGAACTATTGTTAATAACAAGATGGCGGCGTCATAAGCATCACTATCTGTCTCTTTCTAATTGCAAAATAGTGTGCGATCACTACTCACCCGATGTCCCTTATAAACCCGTCATCGGGTTAGGGGAGAGTAGGGAATTCTGGTAGTAGATACTTTCTGAGTTCCTGTCTTGAAATGAATCTGGTTTACTGCCCCTTGTCATCCCGAAATACCTTAACACCCAATCCTACGGTCCGCTCAAAGACTTCGGTACGGTTCGATGGTAATAATGTAAATAGATTGGAATCAACTGCTTTCCACGCAGACATAGTCGCGGGCAGGAGTCTGTTATAAATATAATAAAAATTATTCCACGTGTATATTTGGTGAAGACACATATTACGGAAGCTCACCAAATAAAGACTACGTTATCTCAAATGGTATTCACACATCCTATTTCGAAAACATGTGAGGTATTTATTAGCAAGTTAGAAATATAGACTTAACCGCGTCATTTCTAAGGTGGTTCATATATAAATTAATGCGTTTGTGTTGTGGAACAATAGGTTGCAACGAAGTAGTATATTAATATTGATAAACGTATTATAATATTGATTAACAAATACATATAAATGAATTAATAGCATCATTTTCAACTTCATTAGTACATTCTCCATCTGTACATTTAATCTTATTTAAAATTCCTGTGCAGCTGGTGCCACTGATTGGCTGTTTTGAACCAATAAGCGTGCACCTATGACTGAGCACAGCCAATAGCGTACGCGCTTCGGATAACCGTCTACAGTCTACACTAAAGAAAGTGTCGTGATGAAAAAATCTCACACTTTTTTCCGCATAGCCCTCATCCAACAAGGCCATATCTTGCAATAAAGAACTTCGTTCCAAATAAAAGCGCAAGAAAAAACAGCCAAAAACAAGCCATATTTTTCACTAACCTTTAGGTTAGGTAAAAAGTAAAAGGTGACCACAAGTAGAGCCGGTAACTTTAAGTTTTCATTTCAGGCGCTGCAGATTGCGTTGACATCCCGAATAACATAGATGTCGTACAACTTAGTATCAACTCCGAACCCATATCTTTTGTTGATAATGATACAGAAGATATTACAGAAGACGATGCTGTCAGGTAAGTTGGGTTTCATTCATCGAGCTATTTCATTTCATGTTGACTATTCTAAATATTATTTTTATTATTTGGAAAGGGTAGCTAAGTCTAGTCTCTATTGGTGCTAGTAACACTGTCTCCAAGATTGATCTATTTGTGTTCACCATTATTGCCCGTCGTCAAGCCATGCAGCATTTACAAAACGCAGTATCTTCTTGGAGAAAGTATTGCAAACATCACTGTGTGTATTTGCAGAGGAGATACATAGGCGTTCATCAGCTTAAAGGCAAAATCAACAATTGTATTTATCTTTGATTACGACCACACTGAGGTGCTTGTTAAGGCGACAGTATGCAGTCAGCATTTCCACCTATATATTGTCTATAAGTCCGGAGATATCTCTCCGGAACCATAAGGCATAGAGACTTGAAATTTGGTAGAAATCTTCCTTGCGCCGAGTAGAGATAAGAGGGCCACCAACTTTTAATAAGCGATGCGAAGCCGATGCAGTTCAGTTTAGGTACCTTAACTGAATCACTAAAATTCGTCCCATGAAGTGCCTTTTACTGAATGGCGTTTGGATCGCTTATGAAGAATGAACGAAATAAAATTGCGTTTCGATACCTAAAATGATATGATTTTTTGCGTAGAAAATACTAAAAATACATGTTAAAATTGCGCAATTGCGTCAAATTATAAACCATTAAGCCCTTTTTATACTTATTAAATAATAGTAATATAAATAAATATAGTTCTTTAAATTACAAATTAAATGTTTGCGTGTTTTCGTAAAAATAACGAGTTATGAACGCACCTCCTACATTTACACCAGTACATTTTTTTTAATTCGTTCTTGGGAACAGGCTATAGCCCGGGCCCTTACTGCCTCGTCTTTAGTATTTTCATTTTTGGTATTTATTTTCAGTATTTTGTTTTATAAAAAAGACCAATATAGTATTCTCATCTCATCTTTAATCAAAAAAAAGATATTTTCTATGTTTTCACTATTTTTTAAAAGTTATTAACAACACGATTCACTTTCCTCTAAGGAAGTAGCAAATAATGTCGAATCGGTCACTTTGACAAATAAGCTATCCAGTTTAGGCTGAAAGAACACTTCATGGTACGAATGAATGAACGAACTAAATCAGTTTGCAATTCAGTTGATATCATTTTTGACATTCAATTGATATCATTGCGATTTAATCAGTTGATTTGACGTCAACCTAAATTAGATAGCTCTAATCACATCGTGGTACGAAATAACAATGCAGTCCATTTTAGGTTGTCAATTGAATCGCAATAAGAGTTCATGGTAGGCCCGCAGTTAAGAAAGGATGTTACGAAATTCTACCCGCAAAAGTTTTTTTATTATGAACAAGACAACGTCTGTCGGGTCAGCTAGTATATTATATATTGGTAGTTGCCAATATATAATATACTAGCCACCCAGCAAACGTTGCATTGTTATACTTATAATGAAATTTAAAAAAAAATCAATATTTAAAATTTTTAGAAATAGATGCAACCGATTCTCAGACCTACCAAATTTATCGTACTACAAATATTGTATTCGATTGGCATCTTGATTGTGGATGGAACAGAATAATATAAAAATCGCGATATTTAGTATCGCTGTAGATCGTAGAAGGACGAAAATTTCAAGTTGTATGTATTTTTCAATGCTGAATCATATTTAAAAAATTATGTGGTGTCGGGGGACACCAGGTAGGAACGAAGTTCCTTCGGCTAATGTAGAATCGACACAAATTGCAAAAAAAATCGTTCTAATATTGCTATAATCGTTATCATATATTAATATAATAATATTGATAATATATACACTACTCGCTTGTGTATGCGACTGTCGCGCCTGCGCACGTCTCATTTAACGGTTTTATTCCACGCACTTTTTTCCACGGATTTTTTCTTACGGTTTTACTATCACATTTTTTTCAGTTCGGTCCCGCAAAATCCCTATCTCCTCCAAGCCTGCCGTAAGGAACTTCGTTCCAATAAAAATAAAAAAATTCTCAAAAAAAAAAGATGTGGTGTCGTGGGACACCAGGTAGGAACGAAGTTCCTTCGGCTAATGTAGAATCGACACAATTTGTAAAAAAAAAATCGTGTTCAATTTTATGTAGGTTTTCTTGATTTTTCTCTTAAATTTTGCAGAATAGTTTTTATTTAAGTACAGGAAAGTATTTAGGAGATTCAGTATTTTAGGAAATAATAAATTACGTAAAATAAAAAAAAATCGTAATCCAAATTATCAATTAAAATAACAAAATATGTCTCTTTATTTTTGTTTGACAACATAAAATTACATAGAAATAGAAATAATTACAAAATTATACACTACTCGCTTGTGTATACGACTGTCGCGCCTGCGCACGTCTCATTTAACGGTTTTATTCCACGGACTTTTTCTTACGGTTTTACTATCACATTTTTTTCAGTTCGGTCCCGCAGCAAAATCCCTATCTCCTCCAAGCCTGCCGTAAGGAACTTCGTTCCAATATATTTAAAGGTATGAAATATAGATGTTGGCTGATTCTCAGACAAAGTTTGGTGACAAAGACCTGGACACGAGAATTTTATATAGATATATTAGATTTATAGAGTACGTGTTATTTTGCAGGGCACAAAGCGTTTCCTCGCGTGGAAGTCGAAAGGAGTCACAGGTAATAAATTGCTTCATTATTAATAGCAACTAATAGCGTATTATATATTCATCAGTGAGGGGGGGGGGGGGGCTTGCACAGTATGCCGGCTTAGTACCACATCGTCGCTTTTTCTGTGGTGAAGTTATATGCACGCGATATTGTATTTCAGTGTGAAAGGCACCGAACTTGGGAAATATGTAGTCGGGCGTTTTATAGTATTGAAGTGATAACTTCTTATAGGCGGGTCAACTGCTGCGTAACGTAACGCGTTACGGAGCCAGTCTTTCTGTCTTCTTTTTCTCACAGATATGCGGCAGCGTTAGGCAGGCTTCTCCTCTCTCACTATATTATAATAATAATACGATTATGTCATAATAAAAGATTTTATTAATAAACTAGCTTCTACTCGCGACTTAGTCTGCCTGGAATTGCTGCTTTGGTTACTCAAATATAAAGTTATGTGGTAAATAAATTTTGAATTGAAATTTGAAAAACGCTTGAACAAATATTTTCTAATTTCTTATCAAATGTCTAAATACAAAGTTTTGTAGTGTCATTCTTAGATAATGATGAACTTCCATAGAAACTTCCACCAATTTTTCAACCCTTTCAAACCTTTTATTCACGCTTAAAGGTAGCCTATGTTGTTTTGCAAGTTCTAGTTTATCTCAGTTCAGTGCTTTAGGCGTGAAAGCGTATCAAACTTACATTCACATTTATAATATTTGTAGGGATAACCGTCATGTTACCAATTGAATTAACATATACAATTATACCTTACAGAATACCCGCACCAGACATTATATAAAGATGACAGTCCTGTTGGGATGTTGGCTCTTCTTCACGTTCGTGTTCATGACACACAATGAAAAGGTGGAATACTTCAGGACAACGGCTGTGGCGCCAAGTACTGTTAATAGTAAGTATGAAGGTCTACGCTAGATGAGTATACTACCTGGTTACAATATTTTCTCTGGACTTGACGCTGATGACGTCACATCGTTGCTCTGTTACGGTGTGCAAAACGAGCATCACTAGGATATTATTATTAAAATCGAAACTGAAAAAAAATATATTGTCAGTTATATCAACGTTACCGTTATAAAAATAAAAGTAAAGGTGTTGTGAAGTGATGCTGATTATTATAATTATAATGATCAAAAATCAATGAAAGAATCTGGATTAAGTAAAAAAAGTATTTACTTTTCTGTCAGAACCATTATAGCGACACAGAGCAAAAGAAACTATAACCATGAAAATTTGAAAAACAAAGCAGTGAATATCACGACATGTAACGGCAAGGAAACTGCATACCGTAGTGACGCAACTGGGTGAGCGCGAGGGAGTAAAAGGGGAACGGAAGGGGGCTTCACGTTCCAGCGAGGCCCAGAGATAAAGTGGCAGTAAATCTCAGCAAAGCTTAACACTAGTTCGTGAGGTCTTTCAACCTCAAACAGCAAGCACGTTGCGAACGATTGGGCCGCTCAGATGTACAATTGAGCGATTCGGGCGTGGGCTTTCTATCCGTCTTAAGCATCAGATTTTAACAGCGTCACATAAGAGCATCAGATTTAGGACCGTTACACAATATATACAATGTAGTAACACAGTTATATACATAGTGTCAGCTGGTGCACAAATACCATACCAATCGAAAACAGGTTTAGATATGAACACAGAAATTTCTGTGTTCTGTGCTTCCATATGCCATTGGGGGATTCCATATTACAGAACACAGAAATTCTGGAATCCCCCACCGCTGCATATATTATATATTTTTATTTAATATTATATATTTTTCTTCCTCACGACGCTGAAATAAATTCGGTTACAGTAAAAATAATACAGTCATTATGTCTTGAAATAATAATCTGGGACTCCTCTCAGAATAGAAATACCACAAGAGTCCATTCTTGATCCGTTCCTCTTCCTTATTTACATTAAAGATCTTCCCAACCTTGTAGAATAATACACCAAATTCAGCGGGATTTTTGGTAACTGTTGTCACGTCGAATGAATTCATACAATTGTTGTAATATTTCAGACTACACACTAGATATATCAAATTCGGATTCAGTATTAATAAAGCTATTGGGACCATTTTTAAGTGGACATGCTGAAATAAAGCTGAACAAGAGTGTGAAAGAGACAGCTAATAGATTAATCGTATGGTTTGAAAATGATACTCATGAGGTGTGTATTATATATCTATTATCTATTATTTAGGATAAATGTATTGTTTTTACTCTTTAATTGAATTATAACAAAATAACGCTTATAACTATATTTATAAACTTATAATTTGCATAAATCTGTAGTCTTTTTTTTGTAGACTTTTGAATGTGTTCAACATTCAACGCTGGTCAGAAATTTATGTCACTATTTCACACCCCTACATTATTACATAAACGCAACTGCACTCGATGTTCTGATTTCATATTTAATAAATACAGTTTAAATCAGTAAGTCGCTGTGAGTGGCAGGAGATCTCCTAGGACTCCTCTCAGTATAGGAATGCCACAAGGGTTCATTCTGGTTCCGTTGTTCTTCCTTATTTACATTAAAGATCTACTCAATCTTGTAGAATAAAACACAAAATTAGACATCATCTTCATTATAGCAGTTACAAATGAACTTGCTAGTTATAAAAATTAATATGAGATTTTAGTTTGTTTTGCTTTAATAATAATAATAAATTTATTTATTTCAGGCAGCATTGCCCATATATTGTTAGTATTAACTTCTAGGATTAGTAATATTACAAAGATTTATTTTTAGATTTAAGAATAATATTCCATTTTCTATTAATAAAATTATGTACTTTATTTAAGACTCTTAATATACTATTTTCATTTTTATTAATTCTATCCCTAATTGAAAAAATCTTTTTCCTCAGAATAGCTTAAAAATCATCTACTCTGTAACATATGAGATGCACTACAAAAACGTGGTAATCCCAAGAACATCCTAAAAGCATTATTATATTGAACTCTAAAAATGTTCATAGTTTTACGTGTATGCTTCACCCACAAGTTACTTGTATAAAAGGACTGACAGTAGATGGTGAACAGAAGCTTTTTGACATTCCTACTGCACTTCTGAAATCTTCTAATTATCATGTTCGCCCTAACTGACAAATTTCGTCTCTCTCTCTCTATATCATCATCATCACTCAGAGCCACTTTAACACCTTAACTACATAAGCAATTTTTTTTACACACGTTGTCAGAGGTACTGGAAAGGATATGGGTTTATACTATCCCGAAAATTTTAAGATTTAAATCTTAAAATTTTCTTAAGACGATATATAAGCAATACATATTAATTAATATAGACAAAGTCACATGAAGAACCTTAATAATAACATCTATGCTAACATTACATCACATGCAACAAATTTAAATACAACCCCACGATCTGCATTTCAAGGAACTGTCTTCCATGTACAACCAAACTGAAGAATGAACTTACTTTCATAGTGCTTCCAGGTCAATATGCCCCTAAAAAGAGTACACCCAGCTTAAAAGCCGGAAACACACCTACGAGTCTCTGGTTTTGGAAAAACACTTAAGTGGTCAGTCACTTGTCAACTATTATACCAGAAAAAGTATCTTCCGTTCTAACGTCGCCATAACATTAATCTTTCATACATATATGTTATGGGGGTATGGGGATAAGGGGGTGCTATAATATAAGCATTTGAAAGAATCTTTATAATATTATATTGCTGGAGGTGCGGCATTTTTAACAATTACTGTCTTCCATGTACTACTACCAATCTTTTGAAAGATTCCTTTCAGATGAACATTCAAGGCAAAAGGAATTCTCCTTCCTTGTTCTTTTCTGGTCAATAGTGGAGCATAATTGTTCTCTTTTTGAATAAAAAATTAATGATTGTATTTTATGCGGGTAGAGAAATCCATTGATAATATGAAACATGGTAATGATTACAGATATCAACACAATGGCATGTTTTTCTGAAAAGAGATAATCTCAATTTCAACGAAGGCGAGTCGAGGGAGCATATCTTTCGCATGGCAACGAATTCGACCAATAGCAAACTTCGAATGCGCACAACGACATCTAGTTTGATAGCGCTAAGATTTAGTTTCACGGCTGATCCGCTGGATGGCAATAGTGGCGTCGTGTACGCTGTTATATTGCTTTTTGGATTATACGTACTTATTATATTTGAGGTATGATTTAACAACTTATTCTGTTACAAACGCGTAACATTGTTAATCTTAAGCAAGTCAAGTTAGTCAAGTTTAAAACCCCAATGGTTTGTACTTGACTTTCACTTTTGTATTTTAATAACTCTTAACTAATAAAGCAATAAATAAAGTGTATTCTTAAAACCATTATACTATTATTTTTATATTCTTGATTCATAAAGTAAATAAATTAATTATTCTGCCCTGTGCTTCCCCGGGGCATAAAAATAATAGGGAAGTACCAGCCGAAGGGTGTCGTAAGAGATGACTAAGGGCGTTTCCAAGTGGATCCAAGGAGCCTCTCCTTTGAACAGGATGCCGGCTAGATTATGGGTACGACAACTGCGCCGTTTCCTGTCGTGAAGCACTAAGTATGTGTAGGCATTATTGGTCTGAAGGGCGCACAACATCTTATATCTCAAGGTGACAAGCGCAATTGTAGTGCCTCCCAGAATTTTTGGGTTTTCAAGAATCCTGAGCGGCACTGCGTTGTAATGGGAATAGCGTATCATTTACCATCAGCTGAACATTCTGCTCGTCTCTTCCCTTATTGTCATAAAAATATAATAAATATCGGTGCCAATACTACATAAACTAATTATAAGAACGAAAATAATTAAGTTTAATAATTTTACTCTAAATTTAGTTCATAAAACATCATTTGGTTATATTGTGATCAAAAACACGTGTTCGTGGGCCGAGCCTTATAAATACGGCCGCACTGTCGACACTCGAGGCTGGAGGTATTCGTGCTCGAGTCGTACGGTACGGACCTCTCTGGGACGTTGTTACGCTGCCTGTGAAACATACGGAGGTGATCAAATAATTGTTGCATTTTTCTGTATGACTGAACACTATTAAGTCAACTATTGTGACGTCAGTAATGCTGACGTCATTCTTTTAAAAAACAATACGGAGGTTCTTACGGCGTCATATTTTATCATAGACCAATGGGAAGGGGAAGGTATTTTACACAAAATACGGGCTCTATACATTTGTGCATTGAGTGTAAGTGTATAGCGTAGGTAACTTAATAAAAGACGAGGGTGACCCGTCGGAAAACGAGCCGCACTTATAAACGGAATATAGCTTTATATGTCCTAGAAAATGAAATTATTGTTTCAGGTAATCAACAGAACAATGGCGGCTCTGATCGTGTCAACGACCTCCTTAGCAGCGTTGGCACTGGTGGGGGAGCGACCAACACTCCCGGAGATCATATCCTGGTTGGACGTGGAGACATTGCTACTGCTTTTCAGCATGATGATCCTAGTGGCCATTATGGCTGAAACTGGGATCTTTGACTTTCTAGCTGTTTTCACTTTTGAGGTAAACGCTACTAAGGGCTATTAAAATACATTAAACCGGTAAAGGGGCTGTTATCCCTTGGCTCCCCATATCTCAATATCAGCTGAAATATAAAGCAATTGCGCAAAATTGCCCTCAAGTACATAAGCGCCGAAAAATATTATTTTTAATTTCTGATAGTATAGATCAGCGGGTCTACCATGAACTCTTATTGTGATTCATTTGAGGACCTAAAATGAACTGCTTTGCTTCAAATCAAGAAGGAAATTGAAATGCTGACTTAACTGATTTAGTTCGTTCATTCATTCGTACCATGAGGTAATATTTCAACCTAAATTGGATAGCTTATGTGTCAAAGTAAGTGATTCAAAATAGGTTGCTACTTCCTAAGCGGAAACTGAATCGTGTTATTACTAACTTTTAAAAAATAGTGAAAACATACAGAAAAGGTAAATTTAATTTTTGAAAGATGAGATGAGAATACTTTATTGGACTTTTTTGTCAAACAAAATACTGAAAATAAATACCGAAAACGAAAATACTAAAAACGAGGCTGTAAGGGCCCGGGTATTAGCCTGTTCGCACGAACGAATTATAAAAAAATGGACTCTGTGCTCCTGTCAAATCAAACATCAATGGAGGTGCGTTCATAACTCGTTATTTTTACGAAAACACCTAGGCAAAACTTTAGTTTGTAATTCAAAGAACTATATATTACTATTTTTTAATAATTACTAAAAAGGGCTTATTGGTTTATAATTTGACGCAATACAGCGCAATTTTAAAAAGTAGTTTTAGTATATTCTACGCATAAAAACCGCTATCATCATATCATTTTAGGTTTCGAAACGCAACGCATATGGTTCAAGAACGAGAGACAAACTTGTGCAACGACTGTAGAGCGTCATCTCATTCTCACACCGCGGACCACAGACAAATTTATTTCGTTCATTCTTCATTAGTGATTCAAACGTCAGTAAAAGGCACTTCATTTTACGAATTTTAGCGATTAAAAGTTGATGGTAGGCCTTCAGTTGATCATTAAAGTTTGACTGGATTTGACAGTCACTATGACGGCCTGTCCTCTAGCAATTTTCGGGTATAATAAAAACAGTGTTTGTGTAAGACCACACAAAGAAGGGAAAACTTTATCAAGGCGATGTTACTAATAGAAAACATATTTTTTGTCAATATTAATCACTGACGTACAATAAACAATTAGACTCACAATTACGCTGAAAAATTGTCTGAAGCAAAACTCTACTTGCTCAAAGTTCTCATTCAGTTGTGTTTTGACCGCGCTTTGAATACAACGCCACGCATTGACAAAGTATTCAATGACAAGCTATACAAATAACATCATATCCAAACTTAATAAGGATGGAGTTTCGTATTTCAGGAAAGTGCCGATTTAAATAATTTAACTTTTAATTATTAACAAAATTTTTAATCATTTTCCTAAATAATAACATTTCAATAGACAAAACAAAACGTTCTTGCCTTGTGTTCGCGTCCGTCTTGCGCGTAAATAGTGACAATAGACTTTGAGCAATACTGCTACGAAATAAGGCGCTAATTTGAATGAACGTTTTAATTTATCTGTATAGGTTAATGTATACGTATATATATACAACGCTTTTTTTGACAACCTTTTAATAGGCGATTGTTTATTTTACGTCAATAATATTTATAAACGTTCCTATAGCCGACTCGAAGTGAATTTGAATCGTATCCGCAAAATAAAGTTCTCAACGTACGTTTTACCAGTGGGAGGCTCTTTTGCACAGGATGCCGGCTAGATTATGGGCACCACAGCGGCGCCTATTTCGGTCTGAAGGGCGCCGTAGCTAGTGAAATTTCTGGGCAAATGAACCTTAACATCTTATACCTCAAGGCAACAAGCGCAGTATTACTACTGCGCTTGTTGTCTCACAGAATTTTTGGGTTTTTCAATAATCCTGAGCGGCAATACATTATAATGGGCAGGGCATATCAATTACCATCAGCTGAAGGACCTGCTCGTCTCGTTCCTGATTTTCATTAAAAAAAACCCCGACTTCAAAACCTTATTCATAATATATTCCGTAGGTAACGAAAGGCAGGCTATGGCCTTTGATATACATCCTCTGCATCATAACAGCGGTTCTGTCAACGTTTCTGGACAACGTTACAACTGTGTTACTAATGTCACCTGTTACCATACGGTACGTATAAACTACAGACGAAGATAATTCACTCTGATACTAACTCCAGCAGAAATCTAAGCCGTAAAACGCTGTACATAAAGCTCAGAACAGTGCGGGTTGTCAAGATACTACCCTACCAAGGTACCCTACATTTCATGAAATAAATTTGAATGAATGTTTTAATGTTATCTGTATAAGTTAATGTGAGTTTTCGTTCGTAGAGTTTTTATTTCCAATATACTAAGTAGGTTTGACTATGTCGTGGTCTTCCAACGGATACATTACTATCTGCAGCTAATGTAGGTTTGACTACGAAAGAATATTGATTTAAAATTACGATCACATTTATATTATAGAAAAAAAACTGAGCTTTTTTTTTTAATATGACCTTATACTAGGTAGGTACAATTTTAGGTAAAGAAGTCAACCCTAATGTCGTCAGAAGAGGTAAGAGTCACGCGATAGAAAGAGAGGCAACTTCTAGGTGAATAAAAATGTAGGTTAGTAGCGCTGTGCGATCTGAATTACACTTTATTGTATGACCGCAAGAGTCCCTATTTCTTTAATTGATTTTGCGTAGTGAGACTTCCGTACTTGTATTATTATATTATATATTCTTTGATAGAGTGTAATGATATTAGTTGTATTTTGGGATATTGAAAACATTTAAATTCTTATTACATTTCAATTACATGACAATTGGCCAGGTTAATTGCTTTAGTGTCCATGCTACGTCTTACACTCGAGATATGTCACACTCGAGATTTGTTTAAGAGTGCGTGCGTGGCTGAAAATAGAGGTTAACAGTTCGTCTCTATTTTTTTCGAAGTGTTCACAGCTGTCACACTCTATCTAGACGTTTGATTCCTGAAAGACTCGCAACGCTCCTATGATTCCTCTGGTGTTGCAAGAGAATGTGGGCGACGGTGATCACTTAACATCAAGTGACACGACCCATATGCTCGTTTATCCTCCTCTTCCATAAATTTCCATAAAAAAAGTATCTAAGCGATACTATACTTATTTGCAAGATTTTTGTTAAATATATTGTCGGTAATGTATTTTACTATGTTTTAGGTTATGCGAAGTGATGGATCTAGATCCGGTACCAATATTGATGTTTATGGCAATGTACAGTAATGTGGGTGGTACTGCCACCCCCGTAGGGGATCCACCTAACGTCATTGTGGCCTCAAATAAGGCTGTCATTCAAGCTGTGAGTTTTTACCATTTTTTTTTATTTGGAGAGGTTGGCTATTTATCTAGTTCTCATGAGTCCTAGTAACACCGGGTCCGGAATTGAACTAATGTGGTCGCCACTCATACTTATAAAAGGCATAAATGCCATTTATTTTCTCAAAATTGATTCCATTAGAATTCTTATTGATGTCATTTCTAATCTACTAGATACTACTACCGCTTCGGAAACAAATGGCGCTTTGAGAGAGATGAAGCGGCGCAAGACACTCTCCCAGCATTCTTCTTTTGCGCTCTTTTTAATAAAATGTACAATATATAATAGCTTGTCGTCAAGCCCTGCCGCCTTTACGAACCGCAGTATCTTCTTGACGCGAGTATTACAAACAGCATCTGGGAGCAGGGTGAAGTCCCCAAGGATGGTGTTACGTTTATACATTAGTGTGCCGCAAATGCAGAGGAGATGAAGAGGCGTTTAATCAGCCTCAAGTCAAAATCTGCAAGAAGTTATATTTTTGGCGTAATACAAGAAAAATCATTAAAAGAAAGTGTGTGTGTGTACTTATGTATGCACACAAGAAGTTATACTTCTTTGGTCTAACAAAACAAAAATCCTTAAAATTATTTATTCCTCGTTTGTAGAACAATATTGTAAAGATCTATCAGCGATGGCTTTGACAATTAATCATTAAATAACGAATACGGCTGTACGGGCTTGAACCCTTTGCCTATCCCAATAATGGACGAAGAAACCAAAAAAAAATTAACGAATGTTGCAAATTTGAGAAAATTTTAGGAACCAACATGACCCTGTTACTTTTGTGTTACAGTGATGCGCGCGCATTTTAAAATTTCACTCTCATCATTGTTTCAAAAAGCGCCCAAAAAAGTATAACTTCAAAAATTACTCTTCGTCCTTCAGCTACCAAGCTTCTTGTAACTCTGAAGTCTACTAAAACCACAGCTAATGGCCGAGAATTAAATAAATTTCAATCAATGATTTACTTTACATATAGATCATTCACGACAAAGCCGAAATATGGCACATGCTAGAAATGACACCATAATAAGCTTCGACTGCTGTGTCTATACATTTCTGTGGCTACTCCAGTTGTTTAAAATATTATTGTTCAATAAATAGGCAGCAATGTAAATACTTTTTCAGTTTCAGCTGCGTATTTTGAATTTAGAACTCCATTTGGACAGTGACATCAGTGGAGTAGCAGTTAGATTTTTTTGAAACCCAGACGAAAAATAGGGTTGCTATATGTTTTACGTATGTCAGTCTGTCCCTATTTTCTGATCAAGATCTGTTCAATCAAAGGTTTTTTTACGTTTTAAATGAAAAATCACTCTCATATTATAAGAACGAAAGTATTTATTTTTATTTATTGGTTGTGGGTATATTTGTTACTTCTTATCGTTCTAATTGTATCATTCATCATCATTATTACAATATTGTATTTTCTACAAACGTAAAATAGCACGTGGAATATTTTTTTAAGGATTTTTGTTTTATTACGCCAAAGAAGAATAATTTCTTGTGTATAAGAACACACATATTTTTTTATTTTCTTAAGTCAGTAGAAAATCATTTTATTGTTATTAAGTAATGCTATATTTTTTATAGATTATGCATCACTATAATATTATTGTAATATTTTCAGGGTATCAACTTCACGAACTTCACTGCACACATGTCTTTTGGGATACTGTTCATAGTGATACAGACATCATTGCAGATCAGATACATATATAGAGATGTTAATAAGTTAAGACTTAAAGTGCCAAGAGACATACAAGGTAACAAACATATTTTTATTAAATCCTATTCTAAAATTATGTATTTAACCATAAACTTTGGGGGATATTTCACCGGGACACCATACAGACACTAGAGTCATGACGCGTCCGAGCTTTTTTGGTTGGTTGCGAAACCAAAATAGCTCGGAGTCCCTATATTCAAATTCAGATATTTTTATTCAAAATATAATGTGACATCAATTATTGAAAGTCAAAAACTACCGTCTATTCCAAAACGAATGCCAAAGACCTGAGAAGAATGGGCGCAACAAATTCAGCGAGCTTTTTTTTTTCATCCAAAAAATATGTTGACAAAGTAATATTGTACAATTAAGCTTATTATTTGATAGCATTATTAATAGGTATTTTATATAGCTTATTATTTAGGTCGCTCCATTCCCAATCTGTGGTATCATTAAGGAAGTAATTTATGTTATAGTAACCTTTACCACACAAACAGGTTCAGGTTTGGTCTTAATATATTTATTAATTTGTGAATTGATTAGCATCCGAACTAGGTAGTTATTTGTAATCATAGTAGTTTTTATATTTAGTAGGTATTTTCTGTCTGGTGCTGGGTAGTCCTATTTCATTTTTACCTTGTTTTAAATTGTAATAATATTCTAATAATTGTAATATTTTGTAGTAATGTTTTAAATTCAAAGTTTTTCCCATTGCTTGTGTTTAGTTTAATGTTCGTATTAAATTTGTATATTTATAGCGTATAAGTGTTGGGACAGTTACGAAGTCAAAATGGCTCAAGCGGAAGATCGGCGCTGAGCATGCATAATATGTGTGCCAGCATATGCCGAGCTTGAGCTTATTTGCGGCTAACGTTCCTAGTCTTTTAATAAGTATGGAGTGTTTTATTGTTTAATTTCAAATTTAATTGAAGAATTGTTTTATTTTTTGTGTGTTTTTAGCTGCAAATAAAATATTTTATTATTATTAAAACGTTTTTTTTAACAATTTTTTTGAATAACGTAATACTTTTGTTTTGTACTTTTGATCGATGATCAAACCCAAGAGAAAGCCAATAAAAATGTTTTGTTTAGTTTTTGTGACAACCGTACTAAAATAGGTATCAATTTTCCTCACTCTTTAGAAGCTTTGTCTCTGTACCGTTAAGTTACTCATGTGATTCAGGTCCTGGAAACATCGCATGGAAAATAATTGTTCACTTTGGTTGTACGCTGCAAAAAGGTCCTTGACAAATGCACTGTGGAGCCACGCCTGACATCCATATGGAGACGATTATATCCAAGCTTGCGTCATGTTGTGCGAAGGTGGAACTCGGCAGCAAGAATCAAGTTAAAAATTCTTCATAGTAGCAATTTTATTCGGAGCAGCGTAGCCTATAGCTTTCTCATGTATTGGATAGTATCAGTGTTATCAGACTGAGAAATTATGGACCTGAATGTAATTAAATTTGCGTTGGTTTGACTATGTAAAAGGGAAAGGAAAAAAAGGGATTATGTCAGCCTTATGTTAGACATCAATGCCGATGTGGTAGATGCTCTTGGTTTCGCGGGCTGTCCTGTCTGTAAAATCGGCAGACGGTATCAGTCGTCACGCCACGCTTTGATGAAGTTATCCGCTGTGCATTTGCCGCTCTTAATATAACCGCTAGTTTAGAGCCAAATGTTAGCCGTTGCGATGGCAACCGTCCTGGTGGTATTACCCAAGCAAAATTGGCTTGGACACGGGGAGGGACGCTAGTATGGGACGCGACTCTCGTCGACAGTCTGGCTCCTTCGTGCTTCAATTCGTGCTGCTTAAACTGCCGAAAACAGCAAACGTCGCAAATTTGTCGGTCTCAGTGAGTCTCACATCATTGTGCCGTTTGGTGTCGAGATACTTGGCTCGTAGGGAGTCCAGTACTATCTACGCGCCTCAATAGGGTACTGGCAACCCAAGCGCTGGCAATTATTTCAATCAACGGATCAGCCAAGCTATCCAACGCATATTCAATCCAGTATTCTTAGTACTTAATTATTAAGTAGTGTATACACAGTTATAGGCATTGTTTTGAGTACGTAACTGATAATAATGTAAAGTTTAATAATAAAAATCTTTTTTTAGATCTACGTCATCAAATTTCAATATGGCGCCGGGCTGTCGATTCACTTCCGCATTTAAGTCAAGGCGTTCACGTAGTCAGGGAAGGGTTGGAAAGGAAGATCATAAAGTTAAACAAACAACTGGACAGCTTGACGAAAGAGAGAAACAAAAGGGCTTGTCCGAAAGACACTTTTAGAAGCACTCTAGATGAATTAAAAGCCAAGGTAAATTTATTTTAAATTTTCTCATATAAAAGAGGTGTGTGTTTAAGACCATACTACAGAAGTGATAACTTTATCAAGGCGAGGTAAAACGAAATACAATCTGTTCAACTGCGGCTATGTTTACTATATGTGATCATTAGATGGCGCTATACTTTATTGTGGATTCACTGAAACACGCTATAAAAGATTATTGTAGTATTACCTATTTCAAATTTTTTGACATCACGCCCCATCCAGACCCCAGCTAAAGCTGCTAACAGCAAAGAGGAGGTTTTAGACGGCATGGGGTGTCCGCTTGCGCGGACACTCGAGTCCAGTTCGACTCGAGTTCCGTTCCAGGGCGTAAATACGTAACAGTATTTCCTCCTCTCAAAAAAAAAAAAATATATTACGCCCCAGCGCCCGCTACGGCCGCAGTCATAGAGAGCGACGGTTTTAACGCTAAACACGCCAGTTGTGCAACCCATATAAACGGGATTTTATTAGACGCTCTTACAGACACACCGAGCTTTTAAGTCATAGCACCTGACGAACCAACTGGAGGTCGGGTATACATTTTATAAATACCAAAACTTCAACAGTTTTCGGTATGAAATTAACGGTTTCGTAAACTACAGCTAGGTATGTGATATCTTATCGTTATTTTTCTAATGGCAGTTTTTTACCTCATTCGTTTCGTTATGAGATTTTACTGCGTTTTTATATTTTTGGTTCGCCGATCAAATTAATGTTATTTATATTGTTTGTACCTCTCTGTTCTCTAGCCTCTATGTTCAACAACGCACGTACATTAAAACAAAGTGATTAACGTACCGCGAGGAAAAGACGTAGCGTATCACACACACTAAAGTAATAAACTTGGCCTGTTGTCATGCGTTGCTTAACAGCAAGGGGATAGACGTATAAATTATCTAAGGACGGAGTTTTGTGTGAGAAAGGTTATATTATAAAAAAGTGTGTGTGTACTTATGTATGCATGCAGGAAGATATACTTCTTTGGCCTAACAAAGCAAAAATCCTTTATATTGTTTATTCCTCGTGGTATTCTACGTTTGTAGAAAGAACAATATTGTAAAAAACTTGCAACGATGGCTTTGACAATTATTTATTAAATAACGAATACGGCTGTACGGGCTTGAACCATTTCCTATCCTAATAATGGACGAAGAAACAAAAAAACAAAATAACGAATGTCGCAAATGTCAAAAATACATAATTTATTAACGAAAACCAAATGAACAACATGGTATTGGAATTAAGTAAGCTAAGAACATAATATGTGTTCAGATACACAGTTCAAATAGTTCTAACTTTATTCAATTAAGCTTAAGTTCTAACTTTATTCAATTAAACTTAAGTTAATCGCTTTTGAATCGTCACTACAAATATTTCTTTTTATTACTGAATCTACCATGTGTTGGGAAAATTTAGCTCGTAAAAACAACATACAATTAACTAAACGACTCATCTTTTCAATAAAATAGAGTATTTTACAATGGCTGTAATATACATAACAAATTAGTTGGTAAGGTACTGCATCCAATATATGGAATCGTGTTTAAATAATATTAAATATTTTATAAAAATTAATAAGGAATAAACTGTATAAATATAAATTATCGTATATTAACTTTTAGAGCTTGAATTCAGTGTTTGTGTGAGGATGCTTCGTGAACATGATGGTCGTGATTACTGTTATAATCAGTAATCGCATCCAACAAATACAATGATTTATTAACTATAACAGGACCTGGTACCACAAGCAGCACCCGTTCACGAACGCATGGCTTCGATGCCTTCGCACATATTTGAGGGAAGCAGACGACACGGCACACGAAGCCGCCGCAAGCAAGCAGCTATCTTTAACTATATATTTTAATGTTGTTAATATGTTTTCAGTACAAAATACGGGATAAGAACCTACTGATAAAGTCTACAGTAGCCATAATCTTCGTTGTCACCGTGTTCTTTCTGCATTCCCTACCAGAACTCAGTAAGTCATTCATAGTTTGATATTTTACACTTCATGAAGTACAACAAACAACTAATCTTACAATCATGCACAATTATTGTCTGAAGTAAAACTCTTCCTACGCGTTGTTTTCGTTCACTTATGTTTCGACCGCGCTTTGAATACAACGCCACGCAATGACAGAGTGTTCAGTCAAAACCTGTCCAAACAACAGCATATCCAAAATTATTACTGTGTGTAGTATTTTAAAAGCATTACTGTGTTTCGCTCTGAAGGGCGCCGTAGCTGTTGAAATTGCTGGGCAAATGTGACTTGACATCTTATGTCTCAAGGTGACGAGCGCAGTTGTAGTGCCGCTCAGAATTTTTGGGTTTTTCAATAATCTTGCACTGCATTAGGCAGGGCGTATCAATTACTAAGCTGAACGTCCTGCTCGTTTCGTTCCTTTTTTTCATAAAAAAAGCATATGGCAATTATAAGTTCAATAGAGATTATTTTTTATATACAGACAGGGTGTCACTGGGTATGACTGCACTCCTGGGCGCCATCTTACTTCTGACTCTGGCAGACCGTGAGGATCTGGAGCCCATACTCCACAGAGTAGAGTGGTCTACCTTGCTGTTCTTTGCAGCGCTCTTTGTACTTATGGAGGTAATTTAATTGTATCAAAAGTGCTTGGTATCGCTCTTGCAAAAGAAGAAGACTTATTGTGCAGCCTAATTCTGAAAAATCTTTATTAATTTGAGTTTATACTTCTTTCGGCGCGATAAGAGAAAATAATCGGACAACCGGACACTGACAACCAAATTCGACACCCTGACGTTAGCTGAGTGTAAACTAAGCTTAATCTTTAATTTCGTTTCTATAGTCATTTGACAGCTGAAACTATACTGAGTCAAAGAAAATATAATAGGACAAGTACTGAAGTTTCACTCTGCAAAATAAATTAAAGAAATAGGGACTCTTGCGGCCATACAATAAGGTGTAATTCAGATCGCACAGCGCTAATAACCTACATTTTTATTTACCTAGAAATTGCGTCTCTTTCTATCGCGTGACTCTTACCTATTCTGACGACATTAGGGTTGTCTCCTTACCCAAAACTGTACTTACCTAGTGTAAGGTCAACTTTTAAAAATTGCTTAGTTTTTTCTATACTATAAATAGACATGTAATCGTAATTTTAAATCAATATTCTTTCGTTGTCAAACCTACATTAGTTGCAGATGTAATGTATGCGTTGGAAGACCGCTACATAGCATAATAAAACCTACTTAGCATTGGAAATAAATAGGTAGCTTTCATGAATTGTAATTTCATTATAATAATAACCACTATAAATTAAAATATGGATCGCAATTACCCTATTATTGTTATTATTATTATTAGTCCATTGATATGTTACATGAGCTTTGCATTTTTTAGAAGACGCATTTTTATTTTTTGTGTGGGGGGTCAATAGAAGCTTAACCTCAAGTTTGTGCTGTCACCACCCTTATCCCCCGGCCGCCATAAGAAGGGGGAAAACACTTTTTTCACGATATCTCTGAAACTATGCGTTTTACAAAAAAATCGTAAAATTGTTTTGCCTACAAATTTGTTTATATAACTTTTTGCCCTAAATTAAAAATTAAAGATGTTATGAGCAAAAAAGTGAGATTTTTTTATAAAATTTTCTTTTTTGCTCCATTACGAATTACGGTTCGAATCCCGGTAGGTGCAAGCATTTATATGATGAATATGGATGTTTGTTTCCGAGTCATGGATGATTAAATGTATTTATGTATGTTTATATGAATTTATGTATGTTTAAGTAAGTATATTGTATTAAATATATCGTTGTCTTGTAACCCATAACACAGGCTATATATGCTTAACTTCCGGCAAAATAATTTGTGTAAAAAAATGTGTCAATATTATTATTATTATTATTACCTTTTTTTTAATACATTTTACAAAAAATTACCATGGACCAATATTATAGATGATCTTTAGAGGAAAATTTTTCTCTATAATAAATTTTAATTTCATTCATTTAAAACGCTGTTACAGCGCTCCAAAGTTGACCGGGTTCGTCAATGCTCATGAGAATCCGGTCAAAAAGAAATGTTTAATTTAAAGTTTTAATTTAGGGCAAAAAAAATAGAAACATATTTGTAGGCAAAACAATTTACTACACATTATGTCGTAACGAATTATTTGTAAGACGCATAGTTTCCGAGATATCGCAAAAAAAGTGTTTTCATCCCATTTTCCAAGATGGCGGCCGGGGGACAAGGGTGGCGACCATGAGTTTAAGCTTCTATTGACCCCCCAATATGTCCCTAAAATAAAATTGCGTCCTCTAATAAATGCAGTAGTCGGTCCTAACATTATTGTAACATTTCAATGGACTACTTACTGGCTGTACTGTGTAGGGACTGCCGTGAGTATTCACGATTTCGATACCTACTCGAGGGTGAGACAGGCCTGACCTAAAAGCGAAGTCAGCCCAATGGAAAATTAAAGTTCGCGTTTTACCAACACCTAGCATAGTTTTACGTAAGTAAAATCTAAGTAGGCTATATAGATCTCAGCCTTAGACACAACTTTTCGAATCCACGATAGTTACTTACGTAGAAAAAATATTTATTTTCAGGCGCTATCGAAGTTAGGTTTGATTCTCTACATTGGCGGTTTAATGGAGCAACTAATTGTAAAAGTGGATGAGGAAGCCCGACTTGCCGTGGCGCTTATGGTTATCTTGTGGGTAAGTTGGCGGATTGGAAAATTTCTGACTTATTTTTATATACATAGGGGCTATCTGGCAAGAGACTCAAGAGATGCGTTGTCGGCCTATAATATGATATTTATAATCATTTGATAGCTGAGATTATGCTGAGCTTAAGCTAAGGTAAAAATTAATATGCGCGTTTCATTACATACTGTATATTCTCGATTATTCTTAAACATTCCCTTAATCGCATCGGTTCGAGAAAACTTCAGCCGGTAACTGATTCCACAAAATGGCTGTGCGAGGCAAAAAGTCAACATGGTCCGGGTGGAATTTTGCATTTTGACGCTAATGTTCAGTGGTGGAATTCGGCCGTTTGTGTCAACCTGAACAACTCTTCTGAGCCCCGTGATATATGCGGTAGGTAATGTTATCTCGTAAAATGAACCCACATCATGTATTCATAATTATGGGATTAATTTTGTCAGAGTAAATAAAAAAGTTTTAACAAAAAAACAACCGACTTCAAAAACACTATTCCAAAACAATAGATATAATCTAATTCTAGTTACGATTATTGTTATTTTTGGAATCGGTGTCCTTCCACCGCGATCCGCTCTCGCTTCTCGCCTCCTCACGACTCAAGCACATCTGACCTATAACCATATATGTAGTAACAAACCTATCTTGGATGACACCTACTCCAAAAAGTACAATAATACTACTACTAAACTAATAAATTACATAATAGTACTTCAGTACACAATTTGTCTAAATATGTGTAGATATACTAAATTTTTCAATGCAGCAATGAACGTCAGTGCTTTGCAATTTCATTACAGACAGAAATTCTGCCACAGATTGCACCCTTACTGTAAGTCGTTAAGGACCCATTGATCATGATATTCGACTTCGACAATTACTTGACCATGACTATGTTATGGTAGATGACTTAAATATCCGGATAGCATAAAAAAGATTCGGCCGAGTATCGTTAATTTGCTTCTAAGAATTGAAGAGTTCCGTTACTTTGTCATGGATTTCGTAATCAGAACCTAACCAAACTCTCACCAAACTATCTTTGAAGTATATCCTTTCCAATAAAAAAAGAATCATCGAAATCAGCGCGATATTGAGTTATTCGTTAATTTTTCATCCACTTATCTATACATATGTATATCAAATTTAAGACTTTTATGGTTTTGTCATAGTCAGATCTGGATCAAACTATAAAGGAACCACACGGGAAGCACCAGCTTTCTAATAAAAAAATAATTATCAAAATCGGTTCACCCAGTCGAAAGTTTTTTTTTTTATGGAATACGAGGACAAACGAGCGTACGGGTGTTAAGTGATCACCGCCGCCCACATTCTCTTGCAACACCAGAGGAATCGCAAGAGCAGAGTGCCAGCCTTTAAGGAAGGTGTAAACGCTTTTTTTGAAGGTACCCATGTTGTATCGTTCCGGAAACACCGCACAAGGAAGCTCCTTCCACAGCGTTGTAGTACGCGGAAGAAAGCTCCTTGTAAACCGCACTGTGGGGGACACATCCAGATGGTGGGGATGATAACCTAACTTGTGGCGTGTCGTGCGAAGGTAAAATTTTGAGGTAACAAACATAAAGATGTACACTAACTAACTAAACCACGAAATGAGGTGTAAATTTTTGAATGAATGTTTTAATGTTATCTGTATAAGTATATAGATACACCGCTGCTTGAACATTTTAACGACCTTTTAATTTAATAGGCGATAGGGATTGTCTAGTTGTTTATTATACGTGAATGGATGGGACTCATATTTTACGGGATTCTAAACAATATAACCTACATATTTCCAGGTATCAGGGACGATCTCAGCGTTCGTAGACAACATACCACTCACCACCATGATGGTGCGTGTGGTGGTATCCATTGGCAGTAATCCAACATTGAACTTGCCCATGGCGCCACTAATATGGGCTCTGCTGTTCGGTGCTTGCTTGGGAGGTAAGATCTTGTACTGAAGTACGGTTTCATTGTGACTTCTCACAGGAAACGGAAAATAAGAGACGAGACGAGCAGGACGTTCAGCTGATGGTAATTGATACGCCCTACCCATTACAATGCAGTGCCGCTCAGGATTCTTGAAAAACCCAAAAATTCTGAGCGGCACTACAATTGCGATTGTCACCTTTAGACATATATATTTCTAGGAGCTTGTTGTAAAAGCATATACATCGCCCAACAAAAGACTTATAAACTCCGAGTAATAAGCTTTATAAGTTTATGTCTCTTCCTGGTGTTAACATTATGGTTATGTCAGTTTCTAGCAAATTCACTTATGTGCATGTACTTACTTAACCACAGATAAACGTTACATGGTTTCTTGTGGGTGACTTCATATTATGTATTTTCTCTGTAAAAAAATTTGAAAAAAACATTATAAAGAATATATATATTAAGAGGAATATTTTGCTAAGTTTTAAAGCGATATTATTAGTCAGTAAATAAAAGGCTTCTTATTATTATTTTACTGGTATACATATACATATATATATATTTATATAGTTATTTTCATAGTAATATGTCCTATGGTATATTGTTATGGGCCAGCGCGGCCGATATTAATACCATCTTTGTGCTGCAGAAGAGGGCTATTCGCGCTATTTATAACTTAGGTCCTAAAGAATCATTAAGAAATTATGCTTCTATTGACCCACCCCCCCTCACATGTCCCAAAATTAAAATTGCGTCCTCTAAATATGCAATATTCGGTCCTTAAATTAAGTAAGTAACATTTCAATGGACTATGAGCACATTAAGGAATATGCTAGAAACATGAATGTGACAATCATAATGTTAACTCGAGAAACAAACATAAACCTGTTATGCCAACTACTCGGCTAAGTCAAGTTAGTAAGTCTTTTGTGGTAAGTATATACTTTTATGAACAAGATCCCGGAAAATGTTCAAAACATAAGTATTACGTAATTCAAAAGAATTGTTAACAAACGTTTGTGTGGTAAAGGTTACTATAGCATAAATGACTTACTTAAGAAACGATACCACAGATTGGGAATGGAACGACCGCCCTCAGGCTATTAAGTGATAAGTTTAATTGTACAATATTACTTTGTAAACATATTTTTTGATGAAAAAAAAGCCCGCTGAGTTTGTTGCGCTCATTCTTCTCAGGCCTGAGGCATTCATTTTGGATTAGGTGGTAGTTTTATTTACCCTCAATAAGTGATGTCACAGCCTGTTCTGAATAAAAATATTTGAATTTGAATCTTATTTAGGTAACGGCACGCTGATCGGCGCGAGCGCGAATGTCGTCTGCGCAGGAGTGGCCGAGCAACACGGCTACAAGTTCACCTTCATGCAGTTCTTCAGGATCGGCTTTCCTGTCATGATTGGACACCTCATCGTGTCGTCTGTGTATCTTTTAATATGTCACTGTGTATTTGAATGGCACTAGATATTACACCAGCGACCAATACACATACCATAGATAATTTATATGTGTATATAGACTGTGGCAGCTGTCAACAAGTAGAAAAAAATTGCGGCAACTCTTAACCTCTATTAGTTTGCTAACTATGGGCCTGATGAGAAAGCTCATGGTCGCTTAGAGAGCAATGGAGACGAGGCTAAGAGTTTCCCTGCGAGATTGAATCAGGAGCCCTATTGCCAAAATCAAAATACGAAGTTTCGGCTGACGGATCGTACATTTTCCTATTACGAAAGTGTTTCGGATCCGAAGATCGATACGCAGTTTGCGATTAGACATTTTGTCTTTCGTTTACCTTATTCTCAAATTCTCTTGACATTTACTTTTTCCTTGTTTGAGATTACTAAGGTCGTAACTACAATTTCACTTTTTATGGTTACGTTTAAGGTTTCGAAACGAAATCTGTCCGCACTATTCGGATCCGAAATACTTTGGTAATAGGATTTCATTTGAAGTTCGTCATTCGTTCGTTTCGGATGAAACTTTGCCTTTCGATTTTGGTAATAGACCTCCTGAAATGAGATCCGTACGAGAACTAAAGTCACCGATAGTGGGCAGTGCACATAATTCGACGACAGATGGCCGGTGGGGCCGAAAAGTCCTCGTAATAGCAGTAAATAAGGGGCGTTACACACTAAGAAGCGGCTTAGAGAGAACACACTGCTAATCTTTCTCGCCCTCGTAAGTTATTACAGTACAAAAATTTGTTATAACGAAATTGTAAGTACAAATTTTGTGTTTTATATTTAGAGTTAGAGATTTTATTATACATATATATATATATCTATATACATATATATTTGTTAAGCAATAAAAATAATTGTTATCTTTATATGAAACATTGAGGTACGTACTAAAAAACTAGAAATTAAACGCGTATTAATATGTCCGAGTGGCGTTATGTAGGTATACGTATTAACTTTAACAGATATACAGATAACAAAAAAACATTCAATCAAATTAACACCTTATTTCGTGGCAGTAATATTCAGTCTGTCATACGGAGCTGATTGATTATTTTGTTTTAGCAATTAAAATGTAATTAGCAAAATGACTAAAAACGTCAAGTTAGTTCACAATTTTATTAATTTAAATAGGCACTTACCTGAAATACCACACTCCATCCTTTTTTATTTTGATAAGCTGTTATTTAGACATATTTTCACTTAAGACTTTGTCATTGCGTGGCGTTCTATTCAAAGCGCGGTCGAAACAAAACTGAACGGAAACACTGCCTATTGCCCATTGTGAGTCTAGTAGTTTATTGTACCTACGTCAATGATTTGGAACTATAATCTCATGTACATGTAACAAAAATGATTGTATTAGTAAATAATATAGTTACATAATATGTATGTAAGTAATAGTTAAGTAAAATTTGTTATTATAATCATCTGTAGTTATTGTCAAAGCTCGTAAAGCGCACAGTAAAACGGGAGAATAGTAATTTTAATAATACTGTCAGACTTATAGAGATCACTCTCAAAAAATCATCACAGGGAAGGGACAAATGTCATTTTACCGTCTGCACGAAGTACAAGGAAGTCGTAGAATCACCATCAATGTAATTCAATTTAAATATTTTATAAATCATAAGTTATTTGTAAAACTTAATTGTGTCAATGTCCTTTATTGAATGTATGTATCTAGATAATTTATACGCCTAGATATAGTGTGAGTTGTGAACGCGACAAAAAAAATAGCGGCGAAAAATAAGCTCTATTTTCAGTACCACACGCACACTAAGACGAAGTGACAAACATACATACGTAACTTGTCATGTACATTTAAATAATAAATCTGGCCTGGAGGCTTTATTTAAACGTATATATAATGATATATCCCTGTATTACTTGATCACACAAATATTATCAAACGTTTAAATAATTTACGTTTTATCATTCCTTTTAATTTTTTCCCATATCAAGAAGGCTACATGCTTTTACTCTACTTAATTTTACGTATATGTGGCAATACAAAACTTCACAATAATAATATAGATATTATATGTAGACATAATATAACAATAAGGTGTGTATGTGCTTATGTATATGTGCAAGAAGTTCTACTTCTTTGGCCTAACAAATAACAATCCTTAAAATTATTTATTCCTCGTGCTATTCTACGTTTTTAGGCAGAACAATTTTGCAAAAATCTTGCAAAGATGGCTTTGACAATTTATTATTAAATAATGAATACGGCTCTATGGGCTAGAACCATTTGCCTGTCCTAATAATGGACGAAAAAACCAAAAAAAAATAACGAATGACGCAAACGTCAGAAAATTTTAGGAACCAACTTCAACCTGTTACTTTTGTGTTATATATGCACGCGCATCTTAAAATTTCACTCTCATATTTTTTTATAACGCCCCTAAAGAAGTATAACTTCAAAAATAACAAGGGATCGCAACATGAGTATTAAGGATATGCGATAAAACGGTGAGAGACGACTACGGCACAGCACTACACTGCAGGTGCGCGAGGCATGCGGACAGCGGGGGGAGATATCTGTACCTATTTTATATCTGCCGCCCGTGACTCGTTCGCAGATAGATCTCATTCATCAGACCAATTTCTATCAGTCTAATCTTTGTATAGTGCATGCGTAAAATGGAGCAGTTAAAACAGGCCATATAAGGTCTTCTTCACATCGGAACCCAGCGGAAGGTTTCCTTTCTCTTTAACTTTCCTCGCTAAACACGTCATTATTTATCTTTTGTTATTCTTCTTTCGCCGTCGTTACCAAAGAGAATTTAAACACTACATTCAGTCGTTACTATTGCCGTTCATACTTCACAGAGCTTTGGGAAAACACTAGAGACTTACAATATACTAGTGCATAGACAAACAAAGCCTGCATGAAAACATCTTTAACTGAGATACAGCAAGATAGATAAGGAAAGCGAATATATTGTTATTGTAAGCGATTTTGATTGACAAGAAGTAATAATTCAACCACGCTTGGCTATAGCTTTTTAGAATTTTAAATATTAAACTAGCTAACGCACCCATTGACATATCAAAATTGGTTATGCATTGTCGGGGCGTCAGTTTGTCTATACTTTAGTATATGCTAAATCTATGGCTAAATCCACAGAACAAAAAAAACTTGTAGAAGTGGCATCATGTCATTTTACTTTAGAAACCGATGTCGCCAAACTCACACAATTATCTATTAAATATGTAATACACACATTTAATTCCTGCTTTATAATAGGCCTAAATTCACAATCACGAAAAGACATAACTACAAATTTATTTACATCAATTTCGGATTTAATAACATAACGCTAATCTCATATTCTTAAAGTGATAATGACAACCTCGAAACTTTTTCTTAAATTGCGAAAAATAACATAAAAACTTGAAGTAATAGGAACTCTGTAACCATAGATTTATGTCAAAATACCTAGTGCTGTACGAAAATTAATAAGTATATCGATAAGATAGTGAAAACTAGTAATGATGTAGTCAGGGTTGATAAAGTATATTACTAATTCATGGTTTTACTCCATGATTTGATGAGGTATTTCTTCTAATCCACCTCGACTCAACCTTATCGGTGAAACCTCAATATATGCCAAATATTAAAATTTAACTAAAAAAAAATTGTTTGCCTATATTGAAAAATTAACGATTAAATAGTTTAACTGGAATTTTACCCATACTTATCGCATGGTGCATGGAAAAGAGCAATACTCGAATACAATTTATAAAAAGAAAATTTATTTCGATAAAATTATATCGATATGTACATGCATGCACTTGTCGAGTACCAAGATATTTTTATTGTTTACATTAATTATTTTATCGTCTAATTCAATCATTAATTATTTTATCGTCTAATTCAGTCAATATTATGGTTCATTTTTAATTATACATTTTGCACTACACATAAAAAATAGTAATTGCATTTAAATCGGAAAATTATGATTACCGATGATAGGAAATCACTTCATTGTGCATATTTTTATTGCGGCTATGATTTCTACATTCTAATTTTTTTTTTTAAAAGATAATAATGCTTCACTTGACATCAAATGACTGGTCTCACTTGAGCCTCGAGTACGTACATTTGTACACAATAGTGGCGACAGGGTAACGCCCACATGCCACTTCCACTAGTTTTTTCTGTTCCGTGGCTAAAACTATATATAGTATGTAATAACGAACGCTTTGTTGACTTTTATTAAATAATTATAAAAAGTAGGAGCTTAATTATTAGAGGACTAATTAAAAACTTTACTTACGTTGAATATATTATGAATGTTATTATGTGTTTCATTAATGTTAATTTTTTTATTGTTTTCTTGGAACTCTATTTTTAGTTTTACATACTTAAATAATATAACATTGTTAATTGTAATCCCATATGACATAATATGAATATAAAAGTTTATGAATTAGGTATAAAATTTCAAGATCAGATTGAGATGTATTAATTACATTATGATTAAAGAACCTGATAAAATAACCCCTATTTTACAGTCGGATGCAAACTCGTTTAGCAAAAACTATAGTAAAAAGGTTCCATTGCATCGCCCAAGATTCATTTTCATGGCGGTTAGTTATAATCAGTCAGTATATAATATGTGTATGTGTTATGTATGTAATATATACAATATTGTGCATCGTTTATCAGGCCTGTCTCACTCCCCGTGTAGGTATTGAAATCGAAAATACGCGCGGTGGCCTCTACAGAGAGGTCTGTCTAGTAAGGACTCACAAGCGAGCAGTACGCACGCGCGAGCTTTGTTCGTCACCTACTTCCACCGATCCGACCGATCATTTAAAAATGAATCCATCGCATCGAGCTGAGTGCGATTTCAATTGGATCTTATAAACGGGCAACAAAACTAGCTATTCATTTCAATGGAGTTTTGAATAATGAAAGTTTTGCCTTCTCTATATTCTGTGGAAAAGGGATAAAAAAAACAACATCTCCAAAATAAGACCACACTAATCCATAAACAAAATTGCCATTTATTTTACTGATAAAAAAAAACTAAAAACTACTAATATTTAGTAAAAAACTCGGGCTGTCCGTACACGAAATAAAAAAAACAATTTATAAAAGTTATAAGCGTTAGCCAAGATATATAACTTAAATAAAAGTTGGCAGTTAATAATTTATATACAATTTTATAATTTCTATCAACAACCTATAATGATAATAATTCCGTACGGTGACAGCTCCCCACAAAAACAGCAACAAGTAAATAATTCGCGCTGGAAACGTAAGCCTTTCCGATAAATACGCTATCAGGCTAGTACAACGCGAACAGACTTAAATATATTATCTATGTTAACTAATTAACGTGTTATGTTAATAAAAACGTTTAAATTATCAACTATTTTTCGCAGGGCTTAAATAAAATGGAGGTGACATATTGTGACGTCATCAAAATGGCGGTCCTCGTGTGTTGTCTAAACAAGTATACTGTTCGCTGTTTGATAAACCTCCCGCGCATAGCCATTTATAACATATTGAGCGGCAAAAATCTTTAAAAAATAAATTGCATGTTGGAGGTTAGATATTTATCCATACTTGGTCGCCATTTTAAGTTCATACAATATGAACACCTTCTATTTATTTCAACTCTGCTTACGTCACAAAACTTCTAAACATATGCGAGTTATGTGATTTTTCGAGGACCGATTTTTTCATATATCACAAATTAAAACATTTACTTAATCATACAGTTCTATTTATTTCTTCACAAAAAAAAGATCACAGTCTCGAGAGAATCGAAAAAATCAATCCTCCTATCCGCGAATTATAAAGCATCCATGAACTTTAAAACGGACAAGTAACATATGATCCCAATTTCAAAATTGCATGGACTTTTACTACATAGCAACCCCATCTAATATTTTTTTAAATAATAAGCTACAGTTAAAACTAGCCGGATATATTTTTATTCTCTTATTAATATTTACAAGAATAATTTTATCGAATGGATCAAAAATATATATACCATTCTTAAATCAGTATTGCCATCTACAAATAAGTAGTGCTGTGTAGTATTTATCGATACAAAAATAATGTCGAGTGATTTGTGAGGTGGCAACATTAAATTGTGCAGCCATATTGACAATGGTTTCAGCTGTGCCTTACAGCTGCTTTCGCCCGTAATGTTAGGGTTAATATGAGCCCTGTAATATCAATATTACGTATTTGCGGAGATATAAAATTAATGAAATTAGATATATTATTATTTTTATAAAAAATTATAACATTCCTTTTTCAAACGGTTAATTCGATCGTGATGAATAAATATTTAAGGTTTCGAATGGGTCCCTGAATGGTTTTACATTTACAGTTTGGAATCTTACGGCCTTACAAATAATCATGGTATTAATTTATACCAGAAAATAAAGAGTATGCAAATGTTTGCAAATTGTCATTTTACTTAAGATACATATATATCGTTTATTCGGATGTATAAAATTTCCCGCGTTTATTTGCAAGGCTGCTCGACATTCTGAAAACTTCAGAATTATTGGACATTGTTGTCAGCGATAAGTCAAAATTTTGCACATTCTTGATTTATTTGTAAGGCCGTTAATATATAACGTAAAATCCCATAAACAAGAAACACTTTTATTACTGATTGCTTTTAGTCAAGCAACATTTCTTCAGTTTGTGGGGCCCAATTGATGAATTTTGAGAAACGAGTTAATGCAGGCCTTGCCCATTACAAATACTATTCAGGATTGATTGAACCCAAACTTTGGACCGGCATCGCAATTGACCTCGTCACATTGAGACATATAACATGCAGTCTCAATTGTTCAGTATTTTCACTACTGACGTCGTCCTTCAAACCAATACACAGTAATGCTTTCACATTACTCCTTCACGGCAGTAAAAGCCACCGCTGTGGTCTTGGTAAAATGATAATAATAACTTTAAGTGTTTCATTTCTAGCAACACAAAGCACAATGTTATCTAGAATCGACATGTACTTTTGTATTACAAATATAAGCCTAGTTAAAAACAAATGGAAAAGAAATACTGATGTGAATGAAATGTGTGATCGAATGATACTAGAAGTACACAAAATTGTGATGAGATTTTACAAAGGTTTCCATTCCTTTATATTAAATTACATTGAATTTACAAGAGAACTCCAATCAAATTAAAGTCTTGAAAATGATTTACAAATACATTTGATTGTCAATTGCGTAATAACAATTTTCGACACAACTTACCACTATCCAAAATTATACTACCAATAAATAATTTTACCTAAATAAAATATTTTCAAATTATTAATTTACAATGATGAAAAACGATCAATATGTTTGTCGATATTAAAAGTGCTGCATGAGTTGCTCAATTACTCAAAAACAATTTGCGAAACAGTGTTTTTTGTACTGTCACTTGATTAATCTAGATATAAATTAATCAGAATTAAAAGCGATTTTATAAAATTATCGATACCGACAAACACCCATCCCTACAACTCTAAAACATTTACAAAAAAGCGAATGTTAATAATAATTTAGCCTAAACGATTTCAAAAATGTGCTAATATCTTAATATATCCCAAAAGTTTTGCTCTCATCATGAAATATTTTAATACAAAAATAGCTTATGTCACTGTGCTGTATTACTTTACATACTGAACATTTAACCAATACCTCTTTATGGGCATGCTACATAATTCTGACCTGAGAAGTACTCAAACCATACTTGAGATTAGATTTAGAAATTTAATATTTCATGCTCCAAAAAGTTGTTACATTGACATTATATTAAGACATAGCTGACTGCGACTGCGCTCGGATGCTGCGAGTTTTATGGCTTTGGGTGCCATTCATTATATGAAATTTGTTTACTTGAAACTTTCTTTTTGTTACGTTCATATGAAAGACTGGCATTCGCCAAAATGTCAGTTAATGTCAGAACAGTATTTTTGGTGTATGTCTCCAACATAGACAAAGTATGTCATAGATTATCTTATAAAGTATAGTTGACAACCCTAGCTCTATCTGAAAAATAATAGCTACAATAACCACACACTCTGAACCGGCACTAGCATTTTATAGTTGTCACAGACATATCAGAGCATATCTGTCTCATCATAAGAAATAGACTCAGCTTAGATATACACAGTGTCAAACATACTACCCATTGTCATACATTATCTCTGGACATGACGACGATGACGTCACTAGGATATTATTATTAACAAATAAACAACGATTTATTTTTCTGTATTATTGATTGATATAAAGGTGTTATGTTGTGATACTCAGTAATAGCACGAAAATATCACGACATGTACCTGAAGCTAATAATGGTAGGGGCTTCCCGTTCCAGCAAGATCCAGAAATAATTTGGCCGTGTAGTACTTGGCAAACTCAATACATTCTAACAAACCTTTGATTACTTCTAGATGGGCTAAATAAAGACCATCTGAATCGTCTAAGTGCACTAAAAAGTAGCCCAATTATCTAATATTCTTACCTTCTAATTACAATAGAGAATTCAAATTTATATCATCCAAGTCTATCACAATTAAAATATACAAACATATGACTGAGTGCGTTTTTTTATATCTACATTTTCAATACAAATGATTTGTAAAAGTCTATAGTCATATTATAATAAAATATTATGGTCTAGAACTTTTATATTGAATCTATGATCTAGAGTTGCAAATATTTAGTCTTTTCTATAGAGGTGCAGACTCAAAGCACCTTCTGTTTGCCACCTCCAAATTATTACATAATTTAAATAATGAAACAAGATTTTTTAAGTAAAATGTGCAGATGTTTTAAAATTTACTGCAAAACATCTACTTTATAAAACTGTTAATATATTAAAACTTGACGTCACAAACTTCTAGTTCTAAGCAAAATTTAAATTTTATTACATCCTTGTTTAACAATAGGCCGAAAACTCTTCCTATACAATTATTAACGAACAATTTAAACAGAAAAATGTATGCTATTGACAACTTGTAACATGTTCATAAAAACGGGCGTGGATATATAAAAACGGACGAGCTATTCACTATGAAGGCACAGGCTTGATGCGTCCAGTTCGAGCATTTTACAAAGAAATATCGACACGTTGTATAAAATTTGCATTTACATTATTGAATGATAGAACTGTGTTGCATGCAGAAACACACGATATAAATTAAATTTTTCTACAAAATCCTTGAGCCGATGAAGGGACTACTCACACTTCCGGCTCTATTCAACTTATGCTCACAGAAAACAACGATTTTAAATGAAGACGTTCATTAAATGAGGACAAATGTCTTATTATCATGCGAGTGCTATTTATACAGATTTCAGCGCTGTTCTGCCGCGTTCAGTGCCGTTCCGCAGCGATCAGCGTCGGACGCGTTGTACACGAATGGTTCTCGCCTCCTTGTCGACCAGTTGCGACCTGCATGGATAGGGCGACCCGGTTATACGGGGCTGTCACCGAATTTATACGTCCCATCGTTGTTACATGTCCCATATTTGTCCTAATTTTCGACAATTACCACAAATATAGAATATTCAGCTCGGGCCGAGAGGCGCGGGCGACTGGCGATGTGGGAGCACTTACATAACCACAACGCGAATGTAGAAAGATTATTTTCATTGATGTCGGCGATAACACGCAATGATGGCTTTTCTCAGTCTTACGACCCTGTGCTCGACTGTTAGGAGCAGAACTGTATCTGTCTTATCAATTAACGCAATGAAAAGTTACTCCAAGTTTAAGGCGAATGCAGCTGAATAAGTGTAAGTAGTCCCTTAGTGTTAACATCGACGAAATATTCTTTTTCGAGTGTCATGATCTGTGGCGATACCTATAGCTCGTATGAATTATATGCGACCACGAATCTGTCTTCGTAAAATTCACGTACCACCCAGCTACACAATCGGCTGCCACAAAACCCCCAAATCAACACAAATACCTAATCAGCAGCTCTGACACGTCCGACTTGGTCAAATCACCGAACTCCGATGTCTTCTTGCCGCGCTGCAGTATCTCGACCGTGCTTCGTGAGTCCATCAGCTTGATGTGGTAGAACAGCTTCTTCTCGTTGAGCGGCGACACGGGCTTGGCCACAGCGAGGCTGGTGTGTTTGAGCGCGCGGGCGACCGTCTTGAGGAACCTGAACCACTGCCGTTCGCTGGATGTCGCTTCCGGAGTATTCGTTAGCACCATAGCCTTCTCTGTGAGCGCGCACACACAACTCAGGGTAAGCTGGAACATAAAAAAATATTATATTATATATATATTAGTGACTTCACTAGAACCTGCTATAACCACTATTTACTAATAAGTCTTACTAATAAACGCAGTGTATAGTAACTTCAAGTTTTAAATTACCTCTCGCTGTCATGTAATTCTGTAGTGACAAAGGGAAGATAAAGAATAAAGTTTTGAACTTGGAATAACTTTACTTCGCATTTATTTATAACAGATGATGCCTACTATTCGGCTTAGTCAAGTTAATAAGTCTTTTCTGGGGCAATGTATATCTTCTTACTTATGTTCAAAACAAATGTATTACGAAATTCAAAAGAATTAGTAAAAGACGTTTGTGTAGTAAAGGTTTCCATAACGTAAATTACTTTTGATTGATTTGACACATTGGGAAAGGAGCGATTGCCGTCAGGCTTTTGAATAATACGTTTTATTGTACGATATCTATTTTTACGAAAAAAAGTCCCCTGAGTTTCCTGCGCCCGTTCTTCTCAGTTCTGAGGCATACTTTTCGTATGGGTGATAGTTTTTGAATAAAAATTGTTATGCCTTTACTAGACTTAGTCGAGTAGAAACTCTTTTTTGGGCGATGTATATATTTGCTTTTACAACATGATCCCAGAAAATGCACAATATACGAGTAAATGTCTTACGAAATTCAAAAGAATTGTTAAAAATTTATGGGCAGGGCGTATCAAATACGCTCAGCTGAACGTCTTGCGTGTCTCGTCCCTTATTGTCATAAAAATAATACTTACAGCACTTGTGAGTGCATAGGGCACCCGCGCGGGGTCCAACGCTTCGGATAAAATTGCGCACGATTCAAGAACCGCGTTCCAACCAGAGCTGTTATGAATGTACCTGGAATATAAAAATATGGTTCGTTACATAAGTTACTTAATATATTTATAGTTTATAACGCCTTTAACTTTGAACACGATTTCTATCACGGTCGAAATCGCCGGAATAGATGGGATGAGGACAGCGAAGGATCGATCATCGTAGAGATAGTTGTCCAGCAGTGGACGTCTTCAGGCTGAAATTATGATATGGTTCAAACATGATTTATAAAATTTAGCTTGCTTACTTGCGGTAACTCTCGCTGTAGACGGCGAGGCCAAGGTCTCGTTTGCTGGCGGCGAGGGCTCGCAACACTTTGCACCACAACGCGCGCAGCCGGCTGTGAGTCGGGGGCACCCGACGCAGGAACCGACTGACTAGTACCTGTAAAAATATACATCACACACTAAGATACAAAACACGGTGAAACACAATAAATTCAGCAGTGGGAGGCTCCTTTGCACAGGAAGCCGGCTAGATAATGGGTACCATAGCTGCGCCTATTTCTGCCGTGAATCAGTAATGTGTAAACATATACTGTGTTTCGGTCTGAAGGGCGCCGTAGCTATTGAATTCACTGGGCAAATGATACTTAACATCTTATGTCTCAGGGTAAAGAGCGCAACTGTAGTGCCGTGAATTTTTGGGGCTTTCAAGAATCCTGAGCGGCGCTGCATTGTAATGCATTCTATGGCGTATCAATAACCATCAGCTGAACGTCCTGCTCGTCTCGTCCCTTATCATTTAAAAAAAAAGTTCTGTAAGATACTTTGTTAATTTGCTAGAAACTGTGATATCCATAATGTTAACACCAGGAACCGCCGCAAAATTATAACGACTACTACTCGGCTAAGTCGGGTTAGAAAGTCTTTTGTGGGGCGATGTATATGCTTTTACAACAAGATCCCAGAAAAAATTCAATGCAAATGTTTATGAAATTCAAAAGAATTGTTAAGAAAACATTGTGTGGTAAAGGTAACTATATAATATAAATGACTTTCTGAATGATGATATTTCCACAGATTGGAAATGGAGCGACCGCCCTCAGGCTACTAAATAACATGCTTTATTGTATGATATTACATTATAACCACACATCCACATTTTTAGTAAAAAAAAAAGAAGCCCGCTTAGTATCAAGTTCCCGTTCTTCTCAGGTCTGTGGCATACTTTTTCGAACGAGTTGTACTTTATTGACTTACAATAAGTGATATCATATCCTATTCTGAATAAAACAATTTGAATTTGAATTAGACCCATACAAAATGCAACCAACTTTGTAATTTCAAACCAGATGCTTTGAAACCGGGTATCAACTACATTTCGCGTTTTTTCTGTAAACAAAAAACCGGAGAACGAAGATATAAAAGCATAGCCTTGGAAGTAGAAGAGTACCCTAAATTGTATATTACAAGTTTATCGAGCTTCTCTCACAAGCAAGGCTTGGAACCGGTTCTTTTTATAAACCGTTAAAATCGATCTGTATCTACGCTTTCATGCGGCGTTGTTAAACAACTGCTAGATGAAATATAAATAAAATTAACGTGGCTGACTATTAACGAATTGTGTATAAAAATCGGTTACAGTCACGATGGATTCGTTTTCTATCATGCTGTATAAAACCGTTATTAGAGATGTTCTTTCCTCATACACTTTATTTGTCTTTAAGCAAGTATATTGTAAGTCTATTGTCATCTATTCTTATATATATATAATGAAAATGGTCTTTTGGTCTAATGGCTCTTTCATGCCTTAACCACTGATCATCGACATGAAACAATCACCATTCGATGCGATATTTATCGTAGATGGTTTATGGGTAATAATTTTTCGAATTCCACTACGTATTACGTAACATTTCTATGAACCTACCATACCTAACTTAAGATTCAGTTGTCTTTGGCACCAAAACAACCGACGTCATAGCAAAGTAAACTATTTTTTTTTGGCCAAAGAGTTAGTTATTGTGGCTGTATAATGACAGATAAAAGTAGAGGAGTAGAAGAAAATATTAATCTAACCCTTCCTTTCCTTGCAGTCAGCATCTGCTGCAGTCGATCACCATTCAGCAGGCCGACAAACATTTTGTTGAGGAGATCATCTTTGTCTTCATCAAGTAGATTCTTCACCGGAGGCTTCTGGCTCACAGCTAGGCTAACTACCTAAAAATACAAATAATATGGACATGATTAAAATTGTTTCAATACTAATTATTTTTAACCTTAGATAATTTATGCATCCATATTAAGGCCAACGAGACGAGATAAAGAATGTAAAGAAAATTCAATTTTTTTTTATTTGAATTAATTATATACAAATTATGGATTCCCTATTCTTATCGCTGTCGTTTGTATCAGACAAAGATGATTCGTATTCAGCCGTATTTATGACGATATAACTCAGTATAATGTAACTCAGTAACGGTCCGTTTGTTTACATTCTTTATCTCGTTGGCCTTGGTATAGATAACTATGACAGCTGTGTGAACAAGTAGAAAAAATAACCTCTATTTTCACCAACGCAGGCACTCTAAAACAAGTGACATACGTATCGCGAGTGTAAGAAAGAGCTTGTCACGCACACTAAAGTAATAATAACCTGGTCTTTTTTCATATTTTGCCTAACTCCAAGAGGCCTCTATCATAAAAACCGAAGTATGGGTAAGAGATCGTAAATATGCAGCCGGTTTATTTTGTTACAGAAATATTACATACTAGCGACCCACCCGGCCTCGCACGACCACTAGAACATTAGTATCGCATCAGCCTATTGCATAGAGCATTGGTTTAAGTTTAATTGACACACAACATGTATATTCACACTGATGAAAGTATTTTTAAAATATTTTTATTCCTTTCCTTCAGTATACATTGTATTTGTTGTATGAGACTACTAATCACGACCATCATCTTCACCAAGCATCCTTACACAAACAATGAATTAAATTTTTAAATGTTGATGCATCCAATTTACGATAATGTGCAGTTATTTCATATATATACAGTTTATTCTTTATGAAATATTTGATATTATTAAAAACTATTCTGACTTTGAACACAATTCATAACATACACAAATAAAATTTGAAAAATAAAAAAATTATGAACGATGCGGGATTCGAACCCACGACCCCCGGCGTTCCGCGCCGGGCTCTAACCAACTGAGCTAACCGTTCGAGTACCACCTCGTTATAAAATTCTGTATGCTTTGTTCAACTCTCAGGTTGTGGCTTCATCTACAGGATCTACTTTACAGTTGATAACCTGCTCAACCCCAATATTTGCATATTAGGGAATTGACTTGAGATGTCGCTCTTGTAAATGTAAACAATATGTTATGTTTTTTTAAAGTGATAACCCTCACTTCTAGGATTAATACACAAATAAAATTTGAAAAACAAAATTTTATGAACGATGCGGGTTTCGAATCCACGACCTCCGGCGTTCCCTGCCGGTGCTCTAACCAACTGAGCTAACCGTTCGAGTACCGCCTCGTTATAAAATTCTGTATGCTTTGTTCAACTCTCAGGTTGTGGCTTCATCTACAGGATCTATTTTACAGTTGATAACCTGCGGGTTGATAAATTGAGGGTTGACCTCAATTCATAACATATTGGACATTGCAACATACAAACTAATTTGTTATGAATATTACAGCCCAATGGCTGATAAAATACTCATTGATTGAGATTGAGTGTTGAGTTTTTGTATGTACTTCTCATGAGAAGTACATACAAAAAAGTTGAGTTCATGAACTCAACTTTTTTCGAACATAATATGGTAAATTCAGTAATTTAAAAGAAATATTTAGTAAGAGCTTTAATTAAGTGACGATTCACAAGTATTTAGTTTAAGCCTAATTGAATGAAGTTTATTTGACTTTTACTCTAACCTAGAAAAATCCTTTCTCTTAACATAAGAAGTGGTAATGGACACTGTCTTCGTGAGACACTATTAAGTAAATGAAGTTATAATTAAAATAGTCTTATAACGCTATATTAAAATGATAAAATCGAAGGTAAAACATGAAAAGAAGAAACATAGCAGAATTTTTCTTATCAGGCCGAAACCAATCCGATAGTCTGCTAGTTCTACAACACTTGATTTTCCCACAATGAGGAAACTTGCCTTTGCATAGAATAAAGTTAATAAGCAATACTTTTCTTTTTGTCTTAGTCTTCTACCGCATTTATCACAGGGAGTGTTCCGAAGACCTGTTTAACCTGATTCCTGCCGCCGAATTCCACCTTCGCACGACACGCCACAAGTTAGGATATCATCCCCACCATCTGGATATGTCGCGGTCCTCCACAGTGAGGTTTTCTAGGAGCTTTCTTCCACGTACTACAAAGCTGTGGAATGAACTTCCTTGTACGATGTTTCCGGGACAATACGACATGGGTACCTTCATGCGCGTACACCTTGTGATTCCTCTGGTGTTGCAAGAGAATGTGAGCGGCGGTGATCACTTAACACCAGGTGACTCTTACGCTCGTTTATCCTCTTCCATTAAAAAAATATTCTCAAATTGAATTATGAAGTTTTTGATGACGATATCGACCAGTCTTCCGAAACAGTAACCCACTGTCAAACACATATGTCATAGGGAAGGCAACGACCCGCACTAGGACAATGCCACAAACAATTACCTGTCTCTTATCAACACAATCACTTTTAGGGCTGTCCTGCTTGGGCCTGCGTTGCACTGACTCGATATTCTTCAGAAAAACGTTGGTTTCGTTCTCTTCTTGGTTCTCTGCATCTTTCTGCGCCGCCTCCAATTGCTTTTGTTTCTCCTCCCTCTCCTGTAAAAATATTGTAAATTATAATTTAGATCAAGCCAAATCGCAACTAATCTAATGTCACATGGCAAATTAAAAATAAAAACGTGAAAAGAATCTTTTCTACTATTATTTTTAGGGGTCCGTACCTGAAAAGGAAAACATGGCTATAGGATCACTTTGTTGTCCTGTCTGTCTGTTGGTCTGTCCAGACCATTTATCTCGGGAACGCGGGGAGGTATCGTGTTAGAATTAAAACGATATACTCAAGTCAATTCTCTTGAATTCGTGAAAAATCAACACAAACGACATCCAAATTCAACACCCTGACGTTAGTTGTGCAAGCAGAACATATTTTGTATCATACTTCAACTATCATAAGCCTCTTGTAACTCATATGTCTACTAAACCACAACCAATGGACTAGATTTAAATAAATTCCTACATGCATAAGTTGTAAAACAAAAATAATACGGGTTGCACTCCGGGAGTGCCGGAAGAAGTAAAAACTTGAACATTAACGTTGTGCATATATCACGTTCTTTGAATATGTGATATATTCATCATCATAAAAAATTTAAAACTACAGAATTATTACAATTATTTTACATACATAATTATCTCTCATAAAAATCACATTTCGTGCATAATTTAACGACTCTCTTATGAATTTTCGATCAGGTCACGTGTCCTGACGAATTTTAACATTCTATTAAGAAAAGAACTCAACGCCGTTAAAAAAGTTTTCACTTAAAAAAAAGTAATAAAACTGCTTCCGTGCACAATAATACAAATTTTTTATGTTTTGTATTAGAAAAGACAAGAGGCTCATGGCACCCGATGGGAAGTTCCTCGAATGAATCGCTGTGTGTCGCAAAGTTTCACTAGAATACGTGCGTTTGTGGAATGACAGACGTTGTAGTAAAGCGGGTTGAACCTCAATAATTCATGTTGAGCCTTATAATATATTTCATATGGTAGACTCCTGCCTGTCATACGTCCGAGACCTGCTATACAAATTACCGGGGCCCCATCCCTCGATACAGATACAAAAGAAGCTCTAATTAAGTATATAGGTATTAAGATATTGTGAAATTATTATTTTTTATAAATACAGACATTAGTCACTGTTTCTTTTTTAAGATTTCAAGAGTGTGATTGTGAGTTTCGAATGTGTGCGCGCGCTTGTGTGTTTACGTCTACATATGCATGCGCGTTTGTCCTGAGTAGTTCTGTGCCAAAAATGTCTTGGGATCGGAGATTAAGTAATTTAGTAAAGACTACTAGGCATGGTGTTTAAACTGAAAGAATTCCGTACACAATACAATCACTCGTCAGTACATTTTCTTCGTCTCCTACTGATTTCCTTCATTTCTGGGATTACAAATACAAATTAAACTAAACACAGCTCGAGAGTTGAATAAACATACCATGATTAATGGGCCAATTGTCATTTGGATGGTTGGCTTACGGCCGTTCCCAATTTACTATCTACAGATAGAGTTAAATTACTACCTTCTACTGTCAGTAATTAGCTGTTAATAATCTGAAGCTGTCCCAATATACCCGATAATTTATTCTTATCGCCTTATATAGGGACGCGTGAATTGTATTTTCCATACAAACTTCTTTCGCTGGTAAGCTATACGTCGTCCCATTGACATACATCGTGTAAGGTGTACGGATAAAGTGAGTTACCGTCGATAAGTTAATTGGGACAGAAAAGTCAACGATAGTTACGATTTTTATCTCAAGTAGGAGATAGACTGAATATTGCGAACGGCCGTTAGTGGTTAGAGAGATGGAGTGGATCCCAGGATAGGGATCCATATATTTTGGTATTTATATTTAAAGGAAACTCACTTTCAATATGAGCGCATTGGAGATTGCCAACGGATCGTTCAACTCCTCAAGCCTCAGCAGAATGAGGTACAATGCTTCAATGTCCAACAATAATTGTTTTGTACGTTTCATTTCTCGGGGCACCTGTAAGTATAAAAGACTAATATTATTTCAAAATTTTATATGAAAATGGGAAACTTCAGGAAAAATGTTTGGCATCCTGTGCAATGGAGTAGGCCACTGGTCCCTTATATACCAGTCGGAGGCACCTTTGCACAGGACGCCAGCTAGATCATGGGTACCATAACGGCGCCTATTACTGCCGTCAAGCAGTGTGTAAGCATTATTGTGTTTCGGTCTGAAGGCCGTTGTAGCTAGTGAAATTTGTTAGGGTAATAAGAATGTCTCAAGGTGACGAGCGCAATTGTAGTGCCACTCAATTTTTTTTGGGTTTGACAAGAATCCTGAGCGACACTGCATTGCAACGGGCAGGACGTATCAATTGCCATCAACTGAACATCCTGCTCGTCTCTAATCGTCATATAAAGCTATGGATGAGACTTCACCTCCGCAGGGTGCGTGGTACTGGCGACACTCGGCGCCCGCGAGCCGGCGCCGGCCGCGGGCTCCGAGCTCACGAGCTCCACGTCGATGATCTTGCGAGGCGCCGTCACGCTGCCGCACTGAAAACAATACAAGCGATCTTACTCCGTATGACTATACTACATATTATATATGTATATCAGGCAAATTACTTCCTATGCTGATCGTCTTGCAAAATTTCATATGACTCCACTCCATAAACCTTATTCTTATCTCTATTTGAATTTTTAAGTATCTGCTCACAAATTGTGTGCATAAGTCTTATATTATTAAACATATCTATTAATAATACATAATGGGATTCGAACTTTTTGTTTGCTCGTGTTGCAAATCTAACATTGTTCTAATTTTAATACTTATGTACCTATATTCTGAACAGTAGTACCAAATTTAAAATTATATCTTTAATAAAAAAAAGATATATTATTTAACAATTATAGTTAGTCAATGGGTCACCAGGGGGCTGCAGAGAATCAGCTCTGTGTTTGAATTAAACCAATGCATGAAGCTAAGTCAGTTCCTTTTGATAACAATAACTGCTACACAGTACTATTAAATTAAGATAATGACTATAATATTAAACATATTTTTTTTTATTCTTTGTATTTTTTATGTAATTGGTTTTATTCTGTGTGGTTTGTTATTAATAAAGTTTTCATTCATTCATATTCGTCGTAAATGACAAGATTGGTTGACCCTCCACAGATAAACACAATATAAAACTTTAACTGTCTCGCTCCGCTATCTCAGATAAACATAAATATTAGACAAATAGCACAAAGATCAAAACCCTTTACTCTAGACATTTGTTCAAATAACCCCTCGTATTATAATCCAATCATAAGAATGTCGGTCGTATAATGAAGATATTTAGACATACATGTTTTTGATTTTTGTTATTTTTTAACTAACTAAGTAAAATAATTAAATAAGTTAGGAATTTTACCGTTTCTGTATGAAAATTTATTGAAGTAGGCGTTACTTTGCGGAAATCCATAAATATCCAAATAACTTGAGTTTTCTTTAGTGTTAATTCCGCCAATTATAATTTGTCTTGAAACAATTCGACACGTATTTCGCCTCTACACGAGGCATCTTTAGGACGTGTTGTCTCGCCAAAATCTGACACGAGACTGAATCAAATGAACTGGAAGCCGGTGGTTTATACCCTCGTACCATGAAATGTTGCCCTGTGATTGGTCGGCTGTTGTGACGTATTACCCCCGGAAGAGATACGTAACAATAGTGATGGCACTAAATTTGTTGAACAAACAAATAAAACACAAACACAAAAACAGTCCTGAGGATGCCTCATGTAGAGGCGAAACACGTGTCGAATTGTTTAAAGACAAATATTGACGGAATTAACACTAAATAAAACTCAAATTATTTGTATGTTTTTGTATGATTATTATGATTATTATTTTTTTTTGTATGTACTTCCAGCGCCTGAATTTTTAATATCTTATTCAAGCTGTACGACGCTGTAGGATTGCAAGAAGATTTTAATGTTTATTTAAATTAAAATTTAATTAAGACTTTAGGTAGAAATTGAGTAAATAAATAAATATAGTCCATAGATCATTTATACGCCTAGATAGGCTGACACAGCTGTGAAAACGTCGAAAGACATGGGTTATTGTGTAGTTCTGGCACATTATTATTTTTTTTAGTTATTCCTCTGAACTCTTTTGATTTTCTCTTAGAATACATTTAAACTTATATTAATAAAGGGTGTCTGGTGATCACCTGCAGCTTGCCGAGCGAGTTCTCGAACTGCGTGGGCACGTAGGTGCGCGGCGGGTCTTCGCTCGTAGAGTTATGGCGGTGTGAGTGCGAGTTGTGTCGCTCGCGACTGCCTCTGTGGTGCTCCTCTTGCTTCACACCTGCCATGTCCATACAGATCATAATTATAACACTATATACGAGATTAAATCAAAATTTACCAATGATGCGGGACTGGAACCCGCGCGTCTCGGGTTCCGTCCGAGCGTTCTTACCAACTGAGCCGACCGTTCGAGTGACGCATGGATCGTAAATATTTTTTTTAATGAAAATAAGGGACGAGACGAGTAGGAAGTTCAGCTGAAGGTAATTGATGCGCCCTACCCATTACAATGCAGTGCCGCTCAGGATTCTTGAACAACCCAGAAATTCTGCGCGGCACTACAATTGCGCTCGTCACCTTGAGACTTAAGATGTTAAGTCACATTTGCCCAGCTTAATTTCACTAGCTACGACGCCCTTCAGACTGAAACACAGTAATGTTTACACATTACTACTTCACGGCAGAAATAGGCGCCGTTGTGGTACCCGAAATCTAGCCGGCTTCCTGTGCAAAGGAGCCTCCCACTGGTAAATCTTGGTATGTTCAACTCTCATGTTTGGCTCCATCTACAGCATCTACTTTATAGTTAATAATCTGCTCAACGCCAATAATTGCATCGTTCATAAATGTTGGTTAACAATTTAATTTGTTTAATTAATCGTAAATTAAATTAAAAATAAATTGTTTAGAAATCTAAACACACGCTCTAAATCTCGCTAAACATAAGCGACATCTCAAGTCAATTTCCTAATATGCAATTATTTGGGATTAGATTGGGACAAGCCGCCATATTGATGACGTAACAGCGACACTTCAGTAACCAATCACTTCTGATTTATCTATACTTAACACCTGAGATGATACTTACCACCACTGTAGAAGGGATGGTTCTGTTGGTTCGCCTTATGAGCTTCTTTGACACCCTCTTTCGCTTTATTTTGTTGTCTCTCGAGGAACACCTGTAATTATTGAATTCAATTAACTAATTGAATTTTGGAGCAACTGCTCCAAAAGTTCCCCTTTCATCACTTGAGCGTTGCCGGCCTTTTAGGAAGGTGTACGCGCTTTTTTTGAAGGTACCCATGTCGTATCGTCGCGGAAACACCGCACAAGGAAGCTCATTCCACAGCTTTGTAGTACGTGGAAGAAAGCTCCTTGAAAACCGCACTGTGGAAGACCGCCACACATCCAGATGGTGGGGATAATATCCTAACTTGTGGCGTGTCGTGCGAAGGTGGAATTCGGCGGCAGGAATCAGGTTAAACACCTCTTCGGAACACTCCCCGTGATAAATGCGCACTATGAAGCGACCTCTCTACGCAACGCTAAGTGATCCAGCAGTTCACAGAGCACTGGGTCCCCGTCTATTCGAGCTGCTCTACGTTGCACGCGGTCAAATGGATCGAGCTGATACTGGGGTGCGCCAGACCAGAGATGACAGCATAGTCCATGTGTGGCCGGATCTGCGCTTTGTAGAGCGCTAGAATGTGGGCCGGCTTGAAGTATTGCCGTGCTCTATTAATGACGCCCAGTTTCTTCGAAGCCAATTTGGCCCTCCAGATGGCCACGAAATTGGTAATCGTTCGAGATTTCGAGACCCAGTATTCCGATACTAGGCGAGGCTTTAAGGGAAGTGCTGTCGAAGAGCGGTGATACGACAAATGGGGTTTTTTTAATGGTAAACGCGCAAACTTGAGTCTTCTGGGGGTTAAATTGGACAAGGTTCAATTTACCACATTCCGCGACCTTCTCGAGAGAGGACTCGATAGAAGATACAAGTTTCTCCCGGCACTGCTCGACAATTTCCCGAGAGAGACCTGCATGGCCCGTGTATACGGCATCACCAGTGCTGTCGTCTGCATAGCAATGTATGTTGGAGGTGTCCAACATATCATTGATATGCAGAAGAAATAGCGTGGGAGATAGCACACAGCCTTGGGGCTGTCCAGCATTCACGGGCTTTGGGTTCCAGCAATATCTGTCGACAACGACCTGTATGCTGCGCCCAGTGAGGAAGGGGGGGGACCACTTGCACAAGCTCTCAGGAAGGCCAAATGATGGAAGTTTTGAGAGGAGCGCCTTATGCCATACACAATCAAAGGCCTTCGCTATATCCAGGCTAACTGTCAGGCCTTCCCCCTTGCTTTCAATAGCCGCCGCCCATCTATGTGTTAGGTATACCAGAAGATCACCTGCCGACCGACCATGGCGAAAGCCGTACAGTCGGTCGTTGATCAACTGGTGACCCTCTAGATATACCAAGAGTTGGCGGCTGATTATGCTCTCCATGATTTTGGAGAGCAGGGAGGTAATAGCAATAGGCCTGTAGTTTGCCGGATCCGAACTGTCTCCTTTTTTTTTGGATTGGATGGACATGGGCTGACTTCCATGAGTCTCCATGTTTACGCATTTTGGACCCCCTGCTCCGTACAAAATAATGATATGGGGTCCATATGTTATATAATAAAGAAATTACTTACAGTATAGTAGAAATCATGTATATATGGTGTCCCTGTGTTCAGTTGTAGCATTTGTATGTTAACCAGCCATTGCTTCTCCCGCTGTGTCATCAGACAAGCATATTCGTCTTCACTGGATACACTACTCTCATCACTGTGCGAGTTCCCACTGAAATTCATATACATAGTAGATCAATATGTCAGTTTTCTATTATCATTTATGATAAAGAAAGAAGAATCAGCAGGATATATAACGTAATGATAAAAAGTCTTGACAATTATAGTTAGGCCAATTAGACAAAACATTTTTTAAATTATCTTTGAATTTTTAAAAGAATTGCTTTTTTTCAAAGGTTGTTTAGAACTTCCAGACTGTGATTTCACTATTAAAATCAACAACTACTTACAATAACAGCAAAAATCAACAAGAAAACTGACAGTAATATCTGCTTACGTCAACCAATTGACGTCACTACTGCAATCGAGTGATAGGAACAGGGATATTAATCGCTCGGCTTTTTTTTTTAATTCTTATCTTCCTAAGAACCAAAATTTCTTACAACTTATGACATTAAATCTCAGAAAAGCAAAGTATTGTATTTTCACTGGCTCCGTTGCTTTTCAACCTGATAAGCCATCAGTTAAGTGAATACGAGTACCGATTTGCATTGCAATGAATCGGTACGACCGCAGATAGCGAGGGCAGGCGCTTTCCTTCATTACCACACCCCACTGTTGCTCTATCTAGTGATTAGAGATGAGTCACTATTTATATTCATATAGTAAGAAAATTAACTGCACATGAATTTTCTATTTAATAATTTATACATATGTCGCATGTATATTGTCAAACCTTCACTAGTGATATTATAATTAAACGGTAGATTGTCAATCGGCTTCATTTCATACAATTTAACAGCCTGGTTTTTAGTTCTTAAGTTAGTGAAATATCTCTAACAATAGTAAGGCAATGATGTTTTGACAAGTTTTAGTTTTCGTTAGTTTATGAGACCGTCTCTTAGTAATACATTAGTGTAATTAAATAATTTTTATCTAGGCTAATCGCTAACTTGTAGGTCTCAAAAACAACTTCAGTTATTTTCAAAGCATCATGACGTACGGTGTTTTACTGTGGCGTCATGCTGCTGATATTAATATAGTGTTTGCTCTGCAAAAGAGAGCTGTTCGTGCAATATATCAGCTTGGTTATAGACAGTCTCTCAAAGAAAAATTTAAAGAAATAAATATTATGACTGTTCATTGTCAGTACATTTATGAAAATTTAATATACGTTCAAAAAAATCGTCACCTTTTTGCTATTAATAGTGATTTTCATTATTATAACACTAGAAATAAGGGATTGCTTGTAACTAATTCTAGTAGGCTTCATAAGATAAACAATAGCTGTAAGGGTAAATGTACACACTTTTATAATGAAGTCCCAGCCACTGTTCAGGTATTCTCTAAAAATACATTGAAATGTTTTATTAAAAAATGGCTCTGTCGTAAATCCTACTACTCCACAGCTGAATATCTAACTGATCGGACAGCCTGGGACCAGATTATGATATTTGATGATGATTATTTTATAGCAATGGCAATGACAGTACAATACTGTATAATTTTATAAAAAATAGCGCATATAAAGAATGCTGGGAGGGTTTCTTGCGCCGCTGCTTCTCTCTCAGAGTGCCATTTGTTTCCGAAGCGGTAGTAGTATCTAGTAAAGCAGTTAGTAGAAATTACATCAAAAATAATTCTAAAGGAATCAATTTTTACAAAATAAATGCCTTTATGCAAAATTTACACTGTTAATCACAACGCCAGAACCAAATCGGCCCTTGTTCACAACTATTTCAACAATAATTTCATATGAAAATTTAATACACCCTCCAATTTTTATTATTTTTGTTTTGTAAATCGCGTATGAAAAAAAAATTTGAATCAGATCGCTCGACATCTCACACTGCTAACTTCATTTGTAAAAGAACCTAGACTTATTTTAATATCACTATAGTGAACCCGTGACATTACAATGTCGCTACAAACCAGGCCGTTACATTGTAAGAAATGGAGTCGATTAAAAATCTACCGTTTTATTAAAATAACATTAGTGAAATTATAATATCACTGCTTTGACAATATACCTACGAAAAATTTGTAACAAATATTTATGAACGATGCGGGACTCGAACCCGCGACCTGTCGGATTCCGTCCAAGCGCTCTTTCCGACTGAGCCAACCGTCCGAGTGTTGCATCGACCGTAAATATCGGTATGTCTTTGTTCAACTCTCAGGTTGTGGCTCCATCTACAGGATCTACTTACAGTTAATAAACTGCTTAACCCCAATAAGTGCATATGAGGAAATTGATTCGAGACTCTTTCAAATCTAAATAATTGTGTAGCCACAACCTGAGAGTTGAACAAGATGCACCAAAATTTACGCGCTCGGACGGAACCCGAAGAATCTCACGTTCAAGTCACGCATCGTTCAAAAATTTGAAGTGAGGGATATCACTTTAAAAATAACAAATTGTTAAAACTAATACATACCTGACATTGTTATTAAATCCACCATTCCTCTGACTCATCATTGGTGGCATCTGATTATTACTATATGAATTCCTATGCAGCATTGGATGATGGTTTGCATTATGGTAACTATTGTAAACCAACATCGGATGGGTATTCTGTATAATCTGAACTAGATTCTCCGAAGTCAAAGTTTTATTCGAGTTATTGTACACTCGGCTTTTAATCTTTGGGTCCTGTCGCTTTGTTGGTGATTTACTTGCTGATTGGTTTACTGGTGGGTTGATTGTTTGATTCATTGGCTGGCCAGTTTGCTTATGGTTCATTTGTTTTGTATTTTGGTTGGTTGGTTCGGTTTTTGCTGGCGGCGGACCCTGAAAAGTTGAGTCCAATAGTCATTAATTATTTTCATTTACCTCGCCAAAACTATTAATGTGCAATATTATTACGAAAAAATATATTGTCTACAGTTCTAATATTAAAATTTTTGAAAATGTTATTGTTAAGAAACAATATTAAATTAATTTTATAAGATAATATATTTTATCACAAAAGACTTAAAATCGTGGATATATTTTGAGTCTGCACAAAAACACTAAACAAATCAGATGAACAGACGGACAGAAGGATTCGAAGGGAAGTTTTAGTGTAAATCAGTAATATGAGAAAATAGTATGGTATAGGTAATGAACAATAAAATGGTAAAATTATTCATTATCAAGTTGCAAACAAACATAAGCTAATAAAAAACGTGTAATGTGGTCTATGCTTGACCATACACAGAACTACTCAGCATAATTTTCTTGGTAATTCTATTATAAGTGTAACAAAATACTCACTCGAAAGTTCGGGTTGAACTGATTCATGTTGTTAGGGAAGATTTGTCTTATGTTTGGCATGGGTCCTGGTCCCATCATCCTTGGCTGGCCCATCATATGCGGCGATTGATACTGATTAGGGCCAAAATTACCATTCGGCATTTTGTGATTCATGTTTTGCGACATTTGATTCATGTTTTGTGGCATTTGATTCATATTTTGCGGCATTTGATTCATATTTTGATTCATTACATTTTGACCCACTTGATTTATATTCTGGCCCATTTGATTCACATTCTGGCCCATTTGATTCATGTTCTGGCCCATTTGATTCAAATTCGGGCCTACATTTTGTCCCATTTGATTGTTTAGTCCCTTTGGAGCCATCTGGTTGTGGGTTGATTGCGACGGAAATAACTGATTCTGCTGATTCATTTGTCCCATTTGAGTAATATTTGGCCCAATCTGATTCATATTAGGACCAGCTTGATTCATATTTTGTTGCATCTGGTTCATCATTCCTTGACACATCTGATTGTTTTGGAACTGATGATTTGATTGCATGAATTGATTCATATTTTGTCCGATAGGCCCAATAGGATTCATATTTTGAGGCAAGTGGTTTTGCATCTGCATTTGCATTTGATTGGGTGTTGTTATTTGAGTACTCTGATTGAACGGCTTGTTGACTGGTTGATTTAACGGATTATTGGGGCCGATAGGCTGAGGCGCGAACGGCAATGAAACTGGCGCCTGCAAGCCTGGTGGTCGTTGTAATATAACCGGTGGAAATCTAGGCTGAAAATATGATTACAGTGTTATAATAGCATAATATAACAGTACATAAAGTAAGGTACGCTTTTTTAGCTCTCCTAATCTATGAAATAAATTTTAAAAACGGATTTTTTATCACAGATCCTCTACACAATGTTAAACTTGTGTATAAATGTGAACTTGTAACTTAACGTTACTAAGTTCAGAAGATATATTTAAAACTAGTAAATTACCGAAATAATTATTAGGTTTTAATAATATCAGATTTTTTTAACATATAAGTTATTGAATGTAGACACAGACTGTACCAGGTACATTACTTCAGACCATACGCCAATGCAAAATTATGCACAGATCGCCTTGCGTAGTCTGTGGTACGTGATCCAAGCCATTCGGCATTGTGCCCGTTGAAATCACCCAAGACTACGATTTCTGCGGAGGGGATCTGTGCAAGCACGTCGTCAATTGCCGTTTGAACGCAGCCCATGAGGTGATCGGTTTCTGCGTTACCACTATGGCCTCCAGTCCTCGACACTAACCTATGCGAAACATAGCGGCACTAGGCCGCTACTTCACGCCGGTATTCTGTGCGAGTGTGGTAAGTAACCCGGACGAGTCTGGCCCGATTGTGCTGACGTCAAAAGACGGTAGCGTGACTCCCACTTTCAATAAGCCCGTAGTCGCCTCTTACGACACTTTAGGGCCTGGGACTACCCTATTCTTTTTACGCCCCGGGGAAGCACAGGGCGAAATACAAATATGAGGAAATACATTTATATGAACAAATGTGAGAGTTTTGGCGACATTAGTTTCCATACTAAGGAAATTTAAGGATGCTTCTAGAAGTTTTAAATGTTCTTTTGGTTATATGACGATTTTATGAGTAAATATAATTTATTAAAAATAAATCAAAATTAGCGACAGCTCACTGTGAAGTTAGACGTATTAGTTCATCTTATAACTTTGATATTAAGATTTTATGTGAAAACTAAAGTTCACACAGCAATAATATATTATCAAGAAGTTGGTTAATGAAGTGTTCTCTTCTTCTTGTTAGACCACCTTCAGATATAAGAAATACAAACAAGTATGTTCACGCCAATGTCTATTTATCCTCGTCTTTCTCCTATCCTTCTCTCTATGTCTCTCGTTCCACTTCGTTGCACCGCGCTATTTTGAAGGACGGAACCAGTCCTTCGCCGATGCCTTTACGGTTTGCGCACCCGTTTTAATCCCAAGTCAACACGCAAAGCGAATTGGGAATGAGGCAAACAGCTTGAAATAGTTGTACCACAAACAAAGACCGGATTAAGTGTCGTCAGTTAGTTTCCTAGTCCTACGCACAGTCCACTCCACACGAGGTCCACTGAACTGCAGTTCTGTTGCTCAGCCAACAGTGGTCTTCATAAAGTACTTACCTGAAAATAGTTCTGTTGAAAGTTCTGTGGCGGTTGGACCTGCTGTTGGTTGTGCTGTGGCTGATTCTGGCGAAGCTGCCTTTCAAGTTCTTCCACAGTGCAGACATTTTTGAGAGGCTGCACGGGCTGAAAATTACATAAAAAATATCGTTTAACTATAATAATACACTTTACAAGTTTACCTAACAAACTATCTGCAACAGAGTTTACAAACTATTCACTCTGGAAAAAAACCAAAGGTTTTGACAAACTGCATTGCTAAACCACCCTTGCGGTGTGCTGAAGGATTTGCTGAACATATTCAGTCCAAATTATAGTGTGAAGGAAGATTTCTATGATCAGGTGAATACAATTCTAAGCCAAGACTTGGAAATGGACCTAAATGGATGTCTAGTAGTTGTTCCTCTACAGTGCGGTTTTCAAGGAACTTTATTCCACGCACAACCAAACTATGGAACGAGCTTCCTTGTACGGTGGACGACACGACATCCTATAATGCCTCAGGTGTTGCACGTAACATGAGGAACGCTCGTTTTGCAAATGAAGCACATTTGCAAAACATTTTCCTGAAATTCAAAGTATCCGAAACAATTATGATTTCAAAAGATACATTGTACTGAGCTATAGGTTTGCTCCTGATGATACAAAATTTTCCTTCTTCAGTGAATCCCACCCATTCTAACAGAAAATACCATTTTGGCACAGCTTGGCTTTAATCAGTAACACACCACTGTGAAACAGGTTCATAAGACTGCGAAAAGACACAAAAAGAGAGTCACTTGCCAAGCCCCACAGTAGAATTCCATTGGCCCTTATTGATCTCAAGATGATCTTATAAATAAAGTAACTTTTTTCCAGTCCCTGGAGTTCCATCCTAACCTCCAACGTAGACTTTTTTATTTATTCCCAAGTATTTTGCATGGTTGCTTTGGGACAGTTGATTATTCGGGAGTTTGACAGGTGGGCACTCTTCTCTCCTTAAAGTGAATGTTACTTGGACTGACTTTTATTGTACACATAGTCAGCCAATTTTAAATTTAAGTCTTGGAGAATCGTGGAGGCTTCATTGTTACATAAACTACGAGCCAAGATTACCGTGTCATCTTCAAAATATATAGCAACTATACTTCGTTGCGATGAAGAAGATCACACGTATATATTATATAGTACCGGACCGAAAATCGAATCTTGGGGTATTCCTCCCAGTATCCGACGGAAAGTCGATGTGCTTTGATCTGTTTCAATTCGAAAGATCTTATTAGTTAAGTATGATTTTATAAGAGTAAACTATTTATATTGTAGCAGTGACCTAGGATAGCTAGCCCTTATAACATGATAAACGCGGTCTAATGCCTGTTTCAATATTTAAGATACAAATGAGCAGTTTACTTTATTCAAATGTATCTCTGATGAGTATACATTCTCTGTAGGTCAACAGTAATGTGCTCATTTCCCAACCCAAACGGGTGGTAAGGTATAATGAATCTGTTCAGAAGCTCTTGGTAGAACAGTAAAACCCTATTCAAAATATTTGGCTTGGTTTTACCAGCTTTTGGATCCTTTATACCAAGGAAACATATTGTAATTTTTAATAAAATACTAAATTAATGTACTAAAATTACCTGATGTGCTGGAAAAAGATCGTGTCGCCATACGCTAGAGCCAAGCGTGTTTTTATGTGTCGTATCCGTGTCATCTAAGACTAGCTGGGATAAAGAGGCCTCTGCAAACAAAATATATTCATATTTTTTTAAACAGGATGGCGATTTCCAAAACTATACATTCTTCATTCACAAAACTATTTAAAGACTACTACTGTATATTGCTAGATCTTGTTCGATTGTACTATCGACAAAATTGAATCGTGACCCACCTTATTCATTAATAATCTTAATCAACCCCATTTTACAGTCACATTAAACAAGTAAGTCGAAATTCACTTAGACATACATTTCCTTACTAACTAAGTGGGAGGTTCCTTTGTACCAGATGCTAGATTATGGGTATAAACAATTCGACATGTGTTTCGCCTCTACACGAGGCATCCTCAGGACGTTGTTGACTCGCCAAATTCTGGCAGATTTTGGCATACGAAACACGTGTCCAATTGTTTAAAGACAAATATTGGCGGTATTAACACTAAAGTAAACTCAAATCATTTGGATAATTATGCATTTCCGAAAATTAACGCCTACTTCAATTAATTTTCAAGAATTCTCAGCAAAGTGGGTCATGAACCAATTTTTACCGATGGTACTTTCAAAACCTTTTGTGAGCGATTCCCACTTTCAACTCACTCGCACTCGATCGGATTAAGAGAAGCATATGAAGTTTTTATCTTTGTAAGTGGCTTATGCGATGCGAACAAATTTTCCATGAGAAAAGCACTCAACGCTCAAGCATACTTTGCTTGGAGCACGAGGCCCCGAGTTATTAGAACATCTTCCGTGCTAGATGATAGTTTCATTCACGTAGGTTTGGTGTGAAAGGTTTGTAGGGATATCGACATCCCATCTACGAACTAAACTTTGATCGAACGAAACATCGATACTACCCGTTTAAACTATCTCCTGGACCTGAAGTCGATGACGTCACTTCGTCACTTTGTCACGGTGTGCGAAACAAGCATCACTACGATATTTTTATTAATAAACTAGCTGACCCGACTGACGTTGTTCTGTATATTATAATAAATAAAATAATGTTTTTATATGAATTTGTCAATAATATATCATAACATCAAAAATTACTTCGTAAAATATGCACCCTGCTGACGTAATGAAATTGTTTTACAGCAGAACTGTCAAACCGTGCGTCAATAAATTCTCTCATAGAAATTATGTATGGACACATCAAAGGAAAAAGAAATTTGTTGTTTTTATTTAATTTAGCAGCATTTTCCTATTTATTCACCTTTTAAACCTCTGGACTTCCACAAATAATTCAAGACCAAAATTTGCCAAATCGGTCCAACCGTTCTCGAATTTTAGCGAGACTAGCGAACAGCAATTCATATTTATATATATATATATATATATATATATATATATATATATAAGGCATAAAAGGCATTTATTTTCTCAAAATTGATTCCTTTAGAATTCTTTTTGATGTCATTTCTTATACTACTAGATACTACTACCGCTTCGGAAACAAATGGCGCTCTGAGAGAGAAGAAGCGGCGCAAGAAACTCTCCCAGCATTCTTTTTTTTTGCGCTCTTTTCAATAAAAATATACAATATTGTACAGTTGCTATAAAATAATCACAATCTAGTCCCAGGCTGTCCGATCATTTAGATATTCAGCAGTGGAGTAATAGGATTTACGACAGAGCCATTTTTTTATAAAACATTTAAATTTATTTAGAGACAATGCCTGAACAGTGGCTGGGACTTTATTGTAGAAGTGTATACATTTACCCTTAAAGCTATTATGTATCTTATGAAGCTATAGAGATAAAGAGCTATTTTTTTTCAGTATTATAGATTGATTTAAAGGTGTTGTGTTGTGATGCTAATAGTTGTTATTATTTTGATAAAAATCATTTAAACGGTCCGGGTTAGGTACAAAAGTATTTATTTTTCTGACAGAATTATTATAGCGACATAGAACAACAGAAACTACAGAACTATTAACAACAAAATTCAAAACGAGACAATGAAAAATACAAAAAGAACTCAACTTGTAAACCGTACTAACGCAACAGGACGAGCGCGAGGGGGTGAAAGCGAACGGGAGGGGGCTTCACGTTCCAGTGAGGTCTAGAAACTAATGACAATTAAACAATTTGACATTAGACATAGCTATTTGAAAATAATTTGTAATAAGTACGGAGATTCTAACAAAAATTAATTTTATTATCAAAGAAGTGATAGCCGGCAAGCGACATCTGGCCCTCTCTCCCCCCGCACTACCTCTTCCCACATGTGTCGCCTATTCATTGCGGAGTAATTCTACTTAAAGATTTTCATACTTTGGCCAAGTCTGGGTTGTTTTAACCTTCCTCATCTTCTTAAGTACACATTAGAATGAGATACTGTGATGACAGTATTATGATCCACTTTGAAGTCCAATAATATAAATAAATTTATTTGGATAAGGATTGAAATTGATTAAGAAAATATACTCAAGAGTCAAGACGGTGCGCGCCGAACAGAAGAAGCCGCCAAGGTAAATACAGGTGTAAAAGCGAATACTAACTCGCAGCATTCTCTTCACGTTAAATGAAGTTGTCTTGCATCTTCAAATATTAAATTGTAACATATAAAATAAATTAACAAAAAAACAACCGACTTCAAAAACACTATTTCAAAACAATAGATATAAGATGCACTGAAAAGTATAAAAATAATTGCGTATTTTTATACAATCTAATTAATTAAGATAGGTATAGATTGTTAGTAGTAGCTCTAAGGTTTATGTTTATATTAATTTAAATACTTAAATTTAAGTCAAGCTTCTATCGCAATAGATCACTCTGTAAGGATAGGAGCTTTATTGGTTAAATAAATAAATAAATAACCTAATTCTAGTTACGATTATTGTCAATTTTAGAATCGGTGTCCTTCCGCCGCGACCCGCTCTCGCCTCCTCACAACTCAAGCACATCTCACCTATAACTATGTAATACATAGTATGAATGTAGTTAACAAAGTTAGACAAACCTATCTTGGATGATATTTACCTCATAACAACTAATAAAATTGCCTGTGACGAAATCTTGCAAGTTACAATACAGGTATCACTGCGAGACTGCGATATGGTGCTGTATAAAACTATTTTTTTATAATAAAAAAATACTACTATTATTTAATATCACTAAATACCTTGTTTTGTTTGTTAAATAGACCTAAATTTAATAGACACAACATAATCAGGCATAACAATTCCATCCAACGTGTATTTGTAATGCACACACACACAAATACGTGTCGCTACAATGCCACAACACACATAAGACGCCACTCACGTTGTTTATTTTGATTGCATCATCATTTTGCACGAACCGATCGGAAATGGAAGAGGATTCGTAATGTTTTTTAAAATAATTGTATAAAACAAAACGGGTTCATAAAATTGGATTTTGACATAAAATTGAAAAAAAAACTGTATATTTAACAAGTTTCTATTCAAACACTGGTAAAAACATGTTGAATTGAATCGAGTTTGTATTTTTTTTTTTTATAAAATAAAACATTATAGCAAAATTACAATGGTAGTATTCATCCTGAAAGATAACTCTGACATCTATATTCGTGAAACGATACAAAGGGATTGCCTTCTCTTTAAAAGTATCACTAAAAGTTATATTTTTAGTGTGCACTAAAAATATAACAAAGACTTCTACTAACTACATCAAGACTTTTTATTTCTAAAATCGTTTTAATCATCGAAATTGTATTTGTTGGATGCGATTACTAATAATTATGACGGTAATCACGACCATCATTGTTCACGAAGCATCCTAACACAAACAATGAAATCAAGCTAAAGGTTTTTTTATTTATTTATTTGGATCATCAACATTACATATATTACACATTTATATAAACTTATGCTAGGTACAATTATTCTGATATATGTAACAATTAAAGATGAACACATCATTCAATGGTAACAGTGAACAGTGTGATTTATACAGTCAAAAATGTCTAAGTACTAAAATGTATATAAAGTAAGGATATAATTTATATGGTTTTATAGTGAAGAGGATATAGGTACATACTACTTGGAAAAAAAAAAATTTCACAGGTTAGCTTGATGTGCGAGAATTTTTACAAACTTTTTTGAAAGGTTGATGTTTATGAAACATTTGATTTTATTTAAACACAATTCATAAAATGGATGTGGCACCTTAAAAACCAAATTGTTATGTATATTACAGCCATTGTAAAATACTCTATTTGATTGAAAAGAGTGGCTGTTGAGTTTCTTGTATGTTTTTCTCACGAGCTCTACTTTTTCGGTAGATTCAGTAATTTAAAAGAAATATTTATAGTGATGATTCAAAAGCGATTAGTTTAAGCCAAATTGATGACTTTTATTTGAATAATCTGCACATCATTCCAATATAGCTCTGGTTGGAATTGACCCCAATATTTATATATTTTCGTTGATGAAATAGGTTATAATAAAATAAATAAAAATAAAATTAATTACTACTCCTAAAGTTTTATTACTACATGCCGGGACACATTGTATATTGAAATTTATTTAATTCTCGTACATTAGTTGTGGTTTAGAAGACATATGAGTTCCAAGAGGTGCTTGGTACCTAAATGATACAAATGGTCTATTTGACCAGCTAACGTCAGGGTGTCAGGGGGTCGCTAACGAACTTGCGCAACGTAAAAATTCACCACATGATGGGGATGTAATCTTATATATAAAATTCTCGTGTCACAATGTTAGTTACTCCTCTGAAAAGGGTTTACTGATTTTTACCGAATTTTATATGCATATTTAGTAGGTCTGAGAATCGGCTACTATCTATTTTTCATCCCTCTAAATGTTTAGGAGTTAAGTTACCCCTAAATTAATTTTTTTGGACGTAATTTTTTGTTTTTATATTTTTATGATACAACATTAAAAAATACATAGAACCCTCTACGATCAACCCCTATTTTTGTATCGCGATTTTAATATTATTATTCCATCCACAAATCCGTATAGGGTTGCAAGATGGCAATGGATCAATACTTACAATAATTGTAGTACGATACATTTGGTAGGAACTGAGACACGGATACTGAGAAACGGTTGCATCTACTTTTTACACCCCAATATTTTTTTATTACTTTATATGGCAATACAACGTTTGCCGGGTCAGCTAGTGTTAATATAATATGTGCATATATACCAAGCCTGGAGTCTGCCTCGTCCATCTCATTCTGCCTTCGACTGCTTTCCATCTGCTCTGCATGCTGCTCATGTTCCACCTCCCAGTCGAAGTCCTCTGAAAAGAGATAGAGCAATTAAGATTGTGGCCGAATCAAAAAGAATATTATAGATTCAGTAAGATATGGGTGACCCCGATTTTTCTAGTGTCTATCAACTTATATATCGATACTGATTCCAAAGAGTAACAATTAAGAAAAGGTTTCGGAAACAAAATTCAAAAAATAACTCGACTGTTACTGTATGATCCGAAAATATCCTAGACTTTGAAGATATATTGGAAGTAACAATTAAACTGCATTCACTTATCGATTTGTTTCTCTTTGGTAATATTCGGTTATCGTTTATGTAACAATTTCTCATACTTATCTGAAACTTACTGAATTTCATACTTGTTACACTTTGGAACCAAGGTATTTATATATACAGTGGTGTTTTACCAGTGGGCGGCTCCTTTGCACAGGAAGTCGGCTTGATCTTAGTATCTCAACCTTATTTTGCTCACCGCCCACTTTGAGAATAATCTACCCACGCCCCATCTGCGCCATCTCAATGCCCTCTAATTTTCTCTGGGTCTTCTACTGCCCCACCGAAAGTCTCAAACGTCCACAAGGGGGCGTTATCGCCCACGTTGAGAACCTATGCTAGATTATGGGTACCACAACGGCGCCTATTTCTACCGTGAACCAGTAATGAGAAAACATTATCGTGTTTCGGTTTGAAGTGCGCCGTTGCTAGTGAAATTACTGGGCAGATTAGACTTAACATCTTATGTCTCAAGTTGACGAGCGCAATTGTAGTGCAGCTCAGAATTTTTGGGTTTTTCAAGAATCCTGAGCGGCACTGCTTGGGTAGTGCGTATCAATTACCATTAGTTGAACGTCCTGCTTGTCTCGTCCCTTATTTTCATAAAAAAGATATACTACAAGAGGACGTAAGCGGGCACGGGACCCATGGGAAGTGGTGAGGCAACCGCCTATGGACATCAGCAACAACAGGTGTGTCAAGAGATTTAAGTTGGAAGTATGCTCTAAACTTAAAGGTTTCTTGGTAGCATCCGTTCGGGACAACTGCAGCCGGCAATTGATTCCACAAACTGGCTGTACGAGGCTATAATTTCCTCGCAAAACGCGCGCTTGTAGCATGCCAGAATCAACAGGATGCGGGCGAAATTTCGCATTTTGACGTAATAATGTCCGATGGTGGAATTCGGCTGCTGGTATCAATCCGCACGCACGCATTGAACACGCTTTGAAATACGAAATATATTTATGCTATTCCCCTAATAGCGAGAACAGGACGAAACGTATCAAAGTAATCAAACTTTCTTCCACGTACTACAAAGCTGTGGAATGAACTTCCTTGTGCGGTGTTTCCGGGACGATGCGACATGGGTACCTTCAAAAAAAGCGCGTACACCTTCCTTTAAGGCCGACAACGCTCCTGTGATTCCTCTGGTGTTGCAAGAGATCGTGGGCGGCGGTGATCACTTAACAACAGGTGACTCGTACGCTCGTTAGTCCTCCTATTCCATAAAAAAAAACCGGGCAGGGTCATATTATAGGTATATATGTTTTATCTAGTTTTGAAAATGACCGTTGTTGCTTAGAGCTCGAATTGCATTGTTAGATGGAAAATTACTGTTTCGTGTCAAAACTAAAGTGTTCGGACAACACCGGTATAATTACATTGAGACAGTCAATAAAACACTTCTTACTAAGTACCAATAACTCGTTATACACAAAAACATATCTCTCGGCGATTGCTCCCTTATGACTAAGGATCGTAGTCTTCGTCGAATGAGTATTCTGATACTGTGATACATCTTACGATCTGCCTCCATCGATTCCTTTTCTTTGTCCACTTAGCCGAGGGTGCCCTTTCACTTGATGAAGGCCGACCGTGGGCATGTTTAACATCAGTGTTCCCAACTACGATCAGCTTTTCAATGCTCTCTCCTCCTCATTATAAGACCGAAATCGGTGATAGTACTGTAAGAAGGAGTTCTTATCCGCATGTAAGAACTCATTGTTCTATGGTTGCCCGTCAAGTGAAAGAATATTACTTTATAATTTAAAATATTGACGCGGGTGAGAAGACATTCGAATAGTAAGAGATATAGAGAGATACGATCATGAAGTAAAGTAAGAACCGTCGGCCTTAGGCCTAATATTTCATATTAAACAAAGTTTTTTTTTATGGAATAGGAGGACAAACGAGCGTACGGGTCACCTGGTGTAAAGTGATCACCGCCGCCCAAATTCTCTTGCAACACCAGAGGAATTACAATAGCGTTGCCGGCCTTTAAGGAAGGTGTACGCGCTTTTTTTTAAAGGTACCCATGTCGTATCGTCCCGGAAACACCGCACAAGGAAGCTCATTCCACAGCTTCGTAGTACGAGGAAGAAAGCTCCTTGAAAACCGCACTGTGGAGGACCGCCACACATCCAGATGGTGGGGATGATATCCTAACTTGTGGCGTGTCGTGCGAAGGTGGCATTCGGCGGCAGAAATAAAGTATTGTGATATAATAAATAATAAAAGATAATAGAAGAATACACGTATAATTAGATTCAGAATGTTTTATTGGACCGGGCCTGTGAGGAAGGACTCACGCGCTACAGTACTATGCTGACGGATAGTAGAGGCGGGTGCGAATATGAAGCTGCGAAAGAATCGATTCACTTGATGTGCTTGTCTTTCCAGGGTATCCGAGACATACATCATGCATGCCTCCAGCATTACATCATGTTTTTATAACAATAAGGGACGAGACAAGCAGGACGTTCAGCTGATGGTAATTGATACCCCTGTTTCAATTCCGTGCCACTCAGGATTCTTGATAAACCCAAAAATTCTGGGCGGCAATACAATTACTCTTTACCTTGACACAAAAGATGTAGTCTCGTTTGCCCAGTCATTTCACTAGCTACGGCGCCCTTCAGACCGAAACAATAATGCTTACACATTACTGCTTCACGACATAAAAGGCGCCTCAAATGCTTCTATACTCTGTCTTTCTCGAGTTCGTATCGTCCACGTTTTCACTCCATATAAGAAAATTGGGAATATAACACTAATACTGAACAACAACATACTCGTAATTTTATCGCTTGGTAAACGAAGTTCTCCGAATGTTTATTGGTCAGTTTTCTGTGTATTGTGTGTAACTGAGACATTTGCAAATACATTTTCCATACAATTGTTAAACATGGCGGCGTACTTTCAGAGCATCTTTCTTTTACGCGGACGTGATTTTCTTCTACGAGCTCTGTCGTCGTTTTTTCTCAATATGTCAATGTCAATCGTTTTCGTTGATAGTTCAGACTCTGTCCACTCAATAATCCATTCTCGCTTTTTATCTTTTTTTATGGAAAAGTAGGACAAACGAGCGTACGGGTCACCTGGTGTTAAGTGATCATCGCCGCCTACATTCTCTTGCAACACCAGAGAAATCACAGGAGCGTTGCCGGCCTTTAAGGAAGGTGTACGCGCTTTTTTTTAAGGTATCCATATCGTATCGTCCCGGAAACACCGCACAAGGAAGCCCATTCCACAGCTATGTAGTATGTGGAAGAAAGCTCTTTGAAAACCGTACTGTGGAGGACGGCCATACATACAGATGTTGGGATGATTGAATTTGTGGCGTGTCGTGCGAAGGTGGAATTCGGCGGCAGGAATCAGGTTAAACAGCTCATCGGAAAAGTCCCTGTGACAAATGCCATAGAAGACACATAATGAAGCGACGTCTCTACGCATCGCCAAGTGATCCAGCCGTTCACAGAGCACTAAGTTCCCGACATTTCGAGCTGTTCTGCGCTGTATGCGGTCAAATGGATCGAGTTGGGGTGCGCAAGAAAGAAATTTTTAATATAAGATTATAAAGTGTAAAGGATCCTAAAATGTACACCTCCAAGGGTGTGTAAAAAAAGACGTTTGCTCGAGCACATGTTGGGTTGGCACACAATAAATATACTACACAAATTAAATGTGGAACTATAATATATAAAGGATGCGGGACTCGAATACGCGACTTCTCAGGTTCCATCCGCGCGCTCATTGCAACTGAGCCAACCGTTCGAGTAGTTAATAAATAAAAAAAAAATATGTGGTGTCGTGGGACACCAGGTAGGAACGAAGTTCCTTCGGCTAATGTAGAATCGACACAAATTGCAAAAAAAAAACTTTCTAATATTGCTATAATCGTTATCATATATTAATATAATAATATTGATAATATATACACTACTCGCTTGTGTATGCGACTGTCGCGCCTGCGCACGTCTCATTTAACGGTTTTATTCCACGCTTTTCCACGGATTTTTTCTTACGGTTTTACTATCACATTTTTTTCAGTTCGTTCCCGCAGCAAAAACCCTATCTCCTCCAAGCCTGCCGTAAGGAACTTCGTTCCAATATACAAATAAAAAAAAAATTAGCTGCTTTCTGCCTTAGCAGACCTTACCTTCGTGGCCAAAAGTCTCATCGTTAAGCGCGTCATACTCCTCCTCCGACGGCTCAGCACCGCAATCATCATCATTTAAGTTCTGGAATAAAACCAATAAATTATATACGGCCCTGCAGTAGACTCCAAACACCACCTATAGGAATATTGGCAAAACAAACAATTCGTTCGCTCAACTGAGGTGTGCGGGCACGGGTTACTGAATTCTCATTGGCCAGGTAATGATCATTGATCTTAAGCAATCGCTTTTTGCTACTGTTTATTTATATATACCTAGTCTGGACATAAGTTTTGCTAGAAATAAAAATGCATTTATTTTTTACGACACAATGTATCGTACTTCCTACTAGTATAATATTATAAACGCAAAAGTTTGTAAGAATGTATGAATTTGTTTATTACTCTTTCACGTGAAACTTTACAATAATATAGCTTACACATCAGAATAACACATAGGTTATAATTTATAAGGATATAGTGTGAATTATTCAAAATATAGCGATAAGTGTCAAGTAAGGAGTCCAATTATAATCTGCCATTTGCGAGGTATGTTTTGGCGTACGCCACAAAATACGTTGGATTTATACGTTGGATTTATACGTATATAATGTATTTTAGAAATGTTTATTATATTAAATAGCCCTACAACACGACTGCAAAAAGCTTGCGACATCATAAATCTATCTAATGTTTGTAAGCCATTATCGCCAAAATAGTCTATCGCCATAAATACAATCAAAATTGGTAATTTATTTTAATGTACATTGGGTCGTTTCAAATTGATTCTTATATAAAAATAAACACTATTACTGGTTACGCTACATCATTTGGCTACATTTCATATCGAATATTTTAATAGATACGAAGATGGCCAACCGAGTGCGCGATACTATGGTGTGGTCCGGCGGCGAGCGAACTACTGAATAAATTTAATTCAAGTTGAAATATTAACTAGAGGTCGGGACAACAGGCCTATATATTTTTGCTGCCATACCAGCAACTGCCCACGACGGCGTCCACGTGGACGACGTCGTGGGCAGTTGCTGGTATCTTATTAATTATTTGTAGTTGAAACTAATTCAAATCTAAACTAGACGAGGTACAGTATTGCTGGAATGTCTAAGGTATACTCTCAAAAAGTGTGTTGTTAAGCAGTTTCAGAACAAGATCTAAGACCGTCTCTTGATACACTTTGTCTGAAGACTAACTAAAATCATGACTAACACAGGATGGTGATCACATTACACTTTTTCCGCCCATTTGTGTAAGTTCTTTCTGCAGACACTTTTTCATTTTGATTATTACAGTACTCTTCAATTGTGAGATTATTTTTCATGTGTGAAAAGGATATTTCTGTACTTTTCACATCTGTGAGGGATCATTAAGCAATTTGATTAAGCCGCTTTAATTCTAGGTACTGATTTGAGCCTGTATATAGATGATAACCACCAAGCTTCAGGTCTTCTTTACAGATGATATGCAAAAGAGTCCTAGCGAGAATCTTCATTTCTTGTGATAATTTTTGTGTCTGATAGGATTTCGTTGATTTGTGGCGTTAACAGCATTGAAAACCTTTTTAGTCAAGACTAGTTTTTTCATATGTGACTTCTTCTTCGTGATGAGATAAATCCCACAGATACTCAATGAGATTCAGGTTGGGACTTCATGCTGGCCAATTTAAACAACGTAAGTATCTATGATGCCCTCTAGGTATGCTCGAGCATTATCGTACATGTATACAGTAGCAGTTCCTGCAACAGCTAACACTGGCTGTACATGAGAAATTAGGAGTTCTGTGATATAGCATTGTGCATTTGGAGAGCCATTTTTTACAAAAACCAAGTTAGTTTTTGCCACAGGTTATGACAGCCCAAAACATGACAGAGCATGGGGGCTAATAGGGTGGGCCCTACAGCATTATTTCTTCAAAACATACCTCTGCATAACAAAGATAAAGAGATTTTGGCTTCATTAGAAATTAATAACTTGCTCAAGTGCTAGAAGCTCTCCTTTTGACAGTCTATATGATAACACTCACATTTCTAACATGTTCAAGATTGATTTTGATGTTATTGTACATAGACTAAAGATTTTGTAAAGCTTCGCTCTAAATATATTGATTTTCCCGGGGTTCAAGACATTGTTTTCTTCCTGATCCCGGTCTTGTTTTCAAACCCACCTTCTTTTCACCAGTATCTTAAAATCTAGTCTAAATCTTCTGAACAGTGGAACACCTGATACCAAACCGTTCCAACACAACATTGTTGAGTACAGCATTATTGAAGAGGAGTCAATTACATTACCAGCGATAATTGTCTTGTCTGCCATTACATAAATATTACATCAATTCGTTAAAATTACAAAAAAGTAAAAACCCTTTTATATTTATTGATTGCACAATTTTGTTAATATTACAATAAAAACATATTTCTGTTACTATTGTTCATTTATATAAGTTACATAATATTCATATTTAATAATAAATTCAAAATTGTTTTGTTTACTGTCAAAAGTTCAATGTCAGTTAAGGTGAAAAAGACTGCTTTGGGTGGACATTAAAATATTAGTAGGACATAGGTGATCACTCCCATAAGTTGAATAAGATCTTTAATTTAAATACAAAATCACATTTATACCTAATAAAAATTTAAACTATACATTACTTTGTCAATGTTTGGCTATTATATTATACATAAATTACTTAGTTATACTTACATCAATAAATTTTATGAAATATGGCACTGCCTAGGTAAACAAAAACAACATTATCAATAAAATTACAGAGCTCAATAAGATAAAATATATGAGTCAAACTCTTTTAAAGAGTTACTTTATTATTTATTTGTGTAATAATATAATTACTATTGTTATTATTGAACATCTAAATTATATGCTCTTGAGATTATTGCTCAACATTTTTTTGTAGTTAATAATATATGTAAAAGTTCGTTCACAGTTCTTATAAGAAACCCTTGTAAATATGTTTTTACGACCGGAATCAGGTTATAATCAAAACAGGAATTATTGATGCAGACAGAAGAACAACAATAGGTTGTATTGAAAATCAAAAACAAAAATTGTTGTAAGGAAAATGGAATAAAGCCTGTTTTCAGAGAAAGTTCAAGACAATAAGCAAGCTCCTCTACGAAATTTATATTTAGACCAATTCTCAAATGAAAAGAAATAACAAAATATGCAAAAAACTGTTTCAAAATAGGTTCAACTTGGCACGTTGGCATTGAAGTTCTTGTGAAGGATATTTGGTAGTTGGTTTACCACCCTATGTTGAGGCCCGATGTACCAATAAATACATATTATAACTCACCGACAACGAGGTATCGAACCCGAAAAAAGAATCTGCCATTGGATTTTCTCAATAACCATACGCGAATATGACATGACTAATTGTCACGCTAGTAGGTCACAAACTTGCAACAGCGCGGGCGCGATGGCGCCATGTCGAATACATAGAGAATGTAAGTCGTTGTTAAACATATAGAGCATTTCCTATATATTATTATACTCTTTGATATAGAGTATGGACGTCACAGAACACTTTTACTCTAACAAATGACGCAAACGTCATTCGTAAATTTAATTCAAGTAAGTAAGTTCAAATAATAAATCATTAATGTCAGAGCCATTGTTGCAAGATTTTTACAATAAGTATTGTTCTTTCGACAAACGTAGAATAGCACGAGGAAAAATGCCAAAGAAGTATAACTTCTTGCGTGTATACATAAGTAAGTAAACACATACTTTTTTATTCCAATACATTAAGTTAAATATGTTTTGTATCACCTTGCCTGTCTATTTGAATATATTATTGTTTGTTGCAATGTAACACTTTTTAAAAGTCTAACATCAGATTATTTTGATACAGATTTCGATAAAACATATGAAATTTATGGCTCCATCTGTTGGAATTTAATACATAATTAATTTACGCTCGCGTACTTGATACTTATTGTTATATAATGGCAAATTAAACATTATCTTTATAGTTTGTAGCCCAAGTGTTAGTCTGTTTGTAGTTTTTGCGTAAAAGAGTAACAAACATCTAGGATATCCTCACATACTTTCAGATATAAATATTAAAGTTCGATAGGACCACTCATTTGAAAATTGCGAGGTTGCCACAGTTATCATCACTGCTTGTATCATCATTAATAGTACGCTATGACATGTCAAATGACAATCAAACCCGTAGATAGAGGATTCATAGTCTAAGCTCAAACCAAAATAAACAAGAGAGTCGAACGTATGTTAGAGCGAGACAGCGTTTGCCGCCATTCTTTTTAGTACGCGTTCATACATTTTCAAAGTCAAGTCTAATAGCTGGACCTAGTGATGTGCCGAGTCACTGTTTTGGTGGATCGAGTCGTCTCGAGTGGATTTATACGGTACTCGAATCCGTGGGTCGAGCCCAGTACTCGAGTTTTTGTGTTAACTCGAGTCCAGAACTCTACGCTGGAAATTCGAGCCCGCTACTAATTTTAGAACAACAAGGAAAATACATTCGGAATGGAGTTAAAACAACATGTACGTTTCATATCATGACACAAAGTTAATACATCAAACATTTTTAATGAAAATATTTTTAAATATTACAAAAAAAGACATAGAGCATACTTAGCTTACTTACACTTATCATAGAGTGTGATCTCAATTTAGTCGTCACAAAAATATTTGTAGATGACAACGTTCCAAATAAAATAATATGGGGTCATCGAACGGACGAACAGATCAATAGGTATGAGGAATGCAACAATGGGTTCAGGAGTATATGTTTTCCCGAGCTTTTTGTATCGTGTGCGGGAAAAATATGTGCTGACCCGACACACAAGCAGGCACTAGACAGTTTATGGTTATGAAGATGTAGTTGGCATCCTTTCCGTCGCCGCCACTGTAACATATGGGGATCGTAATACACGCAAAAAAGATCGTGTGGTGGGGTGGAATAAGCACGTGCGGGATGCTCACCTTGAAGCTCGATCGAAGTATCAAACCTGGTTATTACATACGAAACCTAGATCTGGAAGAACTTGGGATGATATGTGCTATTCTCGAAAAAAAATTAAAAGTAGGTTAAGGTGGTGTCACCAAGACGAGATAAGAATGGACATAATCGCTTCTCAGAGAAAAGCTAAGGATTTTTCTAAATTTTGGAAAGCAACAAACTGAATGTTCGACCGAGCTTACCGGTGAGTGTTGCGGGCTGAATTTAATATTTAATTGCCACACAAAAGGATACCGCGAACATGTTTCGCGATCACTTTAAGGTCTCATCACCACTGGGGCCATCGAGAGGGGTGGTTTATGCTGAGGCATGTTGTGACAAGGAGCTAATGCGTTTCTCTGCTAAGCAAGTCTCAGAAATAATAAACAAAATGACCAGGGGAAAATCACCTGGACATGACAGCCTCAGCATAGAACATCTGAAATATGCGGGCTTTCACTTACCACAGGTGTTGTCGATGTTTTACTCGCTTTGCATTAGTCACTCATATATCCCTATGAACTTGATTAGAACAATTACTATTGTTCTAATCAAGTTCATGGGGACTACTGTCCCCATTGTTAAAAACAGGACGGGTGACATTTCTGACCGGTATAATTATAGACCCATATCGCTTGCTACCATAGTTGCCAAGGTATTCGATAGTTTGATTGACCGAAAGCTCAGCGAAACGATTCAATTTCATGACGGGCAGTTTGGGTTTCCACCTGGACTTTCAACGGAAACCGCTATATTAAGCCTGAAGCAGACTGTCCAATATTATACCAGCCGAAAAACGTCGGTATACGCCTGTTTCCTTAATCTATCCAAGGCTTTCGATTTAGTGGCATACGATGTGCTTTGGGAAAAGATGGAGACAGCGGATGACGCGGGTGGCGGGCCGTGCCACGCTGACGTCTGTGTTGTGTGAGATGCGCGGTGCGCGTGGTACACGCACACCAACACAATGCCGGGCTCCGCTCGGTGAAGGCGAATCCGCAACAGCTGGATAGATAGGTTCATCCGATGTAGCAAGGAAGCAAAAATTACGCTGTTTAAAGCCTACTTTCAAACTTTCTACACGGGGGGGCTGTGGACCAACTACACTCAAACGACACTCGACACGCTAAGGGTGCAGTATAACAACAGTTTCAGGATGCTGCTGGGCTTGCCACGGTTTTGTTCGGCATAAGGCATGTTTGCTGAAGCACGAACGGATGATTTCTATGCCATCATAAGGAAAAGGACGTCATCCGTCCTAGCAAGGCTGCGTTCCAGCTCAAACAGTATCCTGAATATGATAGCGGGAAAACTGGATTCGCCAATACTGCAACGATTCGTTCAAGTTCTTGTCCGATAAAAACACATTATCTCTGATTGTTATCAATGTTATTCTATATTTTAATTATGTATTAAGAATAAATTATATTGAATTATGCATCTAATAAGAATAAATTATATTATATTGAGCAAATTGTAATATACTAACATATTTTTTATTAAGCCTGTTACTAGCAAAATATGGGTCTCTGTTGCCCCATTAAAGAAATTTGTTATTATTATTATTATTAGCAGGTATCTATAAACCAGAAATGAGATCAAATATTATTAGTTTAATTACGAAAATATATTTTTAGAAGCTATTTAAGAACTTAAGATATTATAGAATCGAGTCAGGGAGTACAAAGTCGATTTTCCTGACTCGAGTACCAGAAGCGAGTCAGGCATAGTCGAATCAAAATAAATTGGTATTCGAGTAGGCGAGTCCAAAGCGGGAATCGAGTCTGACTCGAGTAAAGCCGTACCCGGCACATCGCTAGTTGCACGACACAGCTCTCCAGTGACCAGTCTTCACTCTCCAGCAGTGATCGCAGAGAGAAGGTTGTGCTTTGTGTTTACGATTATCGATTTACGATTGTCTTTATTCATTAGTCCACAGCTGCCTAGAAGCTTTCAAGTTTCAATAGGATTTATTCGGTATGTATTTATAGTAATAAATACTGTTTCCTTAACTTTTTTTTTTAAATAAGCAGATAAATTATGAAAAAACTTTATCTCTTTATGTGCATATATTATAATTTAAAGTTCGTAAGCATTTGTGTTTTTAGGAAGTACTTACAATGTAACTATTGATTTTTGTACGTTTCTGCGATGGTATGTGATTTTTGCCGTTTATACCCTTGTAATATCGAGGAATTAATCACAGAAGCGTTGCCGGCATTTTACGTAGGTTACACTGTGCGAAGTCTGAAGGTTGGCCCGTACCAAATCCGATTACGTATTTAGGCTCTAATGGAAGTAACTATTTGGAACTTTTTGTTTTTCAAATTTTATTTGTGTATTAATCCTAGAAGTGAGGGTTATCACTTTAAAGACATAACATATTGTTTAAATTTTATTAGGTTTTTGATTTTTTCCCCTTTTAGATAAAAATTTGTTGAATCTATTAAATAAATTTATAGATTTCATTAAATAGAAATGATGAAACACGGGAAACAGGAACAGCGGTCTCACATCTGAAATCTTCCGTAAGGCTTAATTATTATTGAAGTGAAAGTGATGCTAAAGATAGATTTAGTTTTATACAACGCAAAAGAGGATGTCAGGAGCTGTGTCAAGAGTTGAGGATACTTAACTTACGTATCCAGTATATACAAATTACTGGAAATGTAGAAAATATTATTTAGGCCTTGTGCTATGTTATGTAAATACAGGTACAGTACAGTACATACAGAAAGCAGTGTTTCATCAGCAGAAAATTGTTTTAATAAAATGTGTAATTAAAAGTGTTTTATTATAATACCTTTATGTTAGTACTATTTAAGATATTGAGCTCCAAATGTTCTTGTGATGTTTTGTATATATTAGATAGATTAATTCCTGTACCATGCAAATGCAAAAAAAACTATTTTGCCTTTAGTTCATGTGAGCTTGGGGGACATCAATGTGATAGTAATGGCACATGTGAAATGATACAAACAAATTCTATATAGTAATTAAATGTTATTAATTGTGAAGTTTAGAAAATACTTAATATTCAAAGAAAGTACTTACATAATGATGAGTTCTCACATGTACATGTAGTAATATATTCTAAGGAACTACAGTTTCTAGTACACTAGGTCCCAAATTCTTAAATGTTTTTGTTGCTTTAGTGTTAATGCTGTTAATGTGACTTTCAAGATATACCGGGAATCATGATGTACCCCCATGTCTTATACATTCATGATGCACTGTAGGGCTATGTGCAAATATGAGGTGGTCATGATATGGGATTAAATTTTCATGTGAACGTGACAATTGAGCACACTTGTAAGGGTTTAGATTCAACTTCTTGATGGTGCAATGTATTTTGTATTGGTCATTTGAGGACAACACCTTAGCTTTTCATAACTTAAAAACATAGTAGGTAACAAAATGAAAGACATTTACTGTCATTAAAAAAATTACATTAATTTACTGATTCTATTGGTGGCTGGAGATCAGATATCAGAAGAGACATGTAATGTAGAATTTGAAGAATGGTCCAACACTAAACAACCAGGTTATTGGCAACAATAGGTCTGGTTAAACTAATTTCACACAAGATTTGCCTCTACATGAGACTTTTATTTTTAATTTACTTATTTTTTTTATGTGACATGCCAGTTAGTAGCTTTGTCAATCAGTCTGTTCTTGGTCTTTTGGGAGGGTTTTCCCTCCTCTTCCAGGCAATCTCTTGAGTAGCCCTTTTGACTTCTGTTTTCCTCTTTCGTTCAGCGATCAATCAAATGAAATCTAAATCACTATATTCACATAGGAACGAAATATTTACATTTACCAACACTTCAGAAAAGGTTGAGCTTTAATGAGAAGAGGTGGCAAGTAACTCATTCCACTCTTTAAAATCAACATTTCATGCTGCTCTTCCGCTCGCCGAAACATATTTGGCGTTAGTCTGTTCACAAAGCCATAAATGTTTTCTATTTTTATAGCTTTGGTAAATTGAATGAGCGTACGGACCATTCAATTCTATACCCCCGTTGGATGAATTGGCGCGTTGTGACATATTTTCCTCAGAAGAAATATATAACAATTGTGTACAGACAAATTTTAGAAGTGAAACTTCTTTATCGACGTTTGAGAGAATTTTTATAGCAAATCGTCACGATTTTCGGTTACGCGCCATTTTATTTTTTGAATCCAAGATGGCCGCCGCGCAATTTTATGATTTCAACAATATGGATATCGTATCCGAGGTTCTCGAGAGTGCAGAGAACGAATTTGGGATCATTTTTTAAATCCAAGATGGCCGCCACGCAAATTTACGATTTCAACAATATTGATATCGAATCCGGGGTTCTCGAGGGGTCAGAGAACGAATTTGGAATCATTTTTTAAATCCAAGATGGCTGCCGCGCAAATTTATTATTTCAACATTATCGATATCACATCCGAGATTCTCGAGGGTGCAGATAACGAATTTGGCATAATTTTTTAAATCCAAGATGGCTGCCGCGCTAAATTATGATTTCAACAATATGGATATCGTATCCGAGGTTCTCGAGGGTATAGAGAACGAATTTGGAATCATTTCTTAAATCCAATATGGCCGCCGCGCTAATTTATTATTTAAACAATATGGATTTCGTGTCCGAGGTTCTCGAGGGTTTAGCGCGCGGCCGCGAAAACGTAGAACATCTTCCCCACTAGCTTTGTATCTTGTAGGCTTAGCGCGAGTAAGTAGAACATCTAATAATTACCAATATTGGCAAAAAACATTTGGTTTAGAGAACGGATTAGGATAATTAATATAAACGAGATTTAAAAATTAGTTTTCCAAAGAAGTTTCACTTCTGACATGTGAACTTTGTACACACAACATTTTTTTTTGTTTATGCACCAGTGTTATTATTTCTAATTGTTTCAACACATTTAAGCGTAATCTTTTTTCACATGTATGTGAAATATTATAACTATTATTGTTTCGTTGACAAATGTTAGTTGTTGTAATTATGGAAGAGAATTATTCACTAATTGCTTTGTAAAGCCGTTATAAACTGCGTATAATATATCGTGTGTAAAGTTTCGTTGGGACAACCAAACTTTTTGGATTTGCTGTTACATTGTCCAAGATGCGTATGGCATTCTTCGAAGAGAAAGGGACATTAGACTTTGCTCTTTCTCCCATCCGTTCCCTTCGGCAATTACTTCAAACTGCTGTTTGAACGTCATGCATCAGGTAGCTTCGTAAGGATTATAAGTTTTGAAACTCCAGTAGTATGCCAGTGGCTACAATCATAGCCTTCTGCAGCTTTCTCTCCAGGTGTTCTAGCTTCCTCTCAGGGTTGATTAGGGTTTCGACTTTACTTTTTTAGAGCCCTGTTCGAGTTATGTTGTTAATGATAAAAATTATTATGAGCATTCTAAGTTCAATTTTTTTTCCTAGGTCGTAGAGGTGATAAGAACAAGTATCATTGTTAAGATGCAAATTATGTATAAATTACTTTTAATTACCTTTAATGTTAATGTTTTAATGTTATTGAACTTTATATAGTTGCTGAGTTTCATTTAATTTGTGTTATTATTATCTTGTAAGTTGTAATGTATTTACAACACATCGGGTTGGGTCGTTTTTTAGTGTGTTACGAGTTACGACACTATTATGGGTAATCTATGACGCTTGACATTAGTTTGGATCTAAGGATCATCTTCTCGTACTAATTTGATTGCCATAAAAAAAAAACTTTGACATTAACTAATAAATTCCGTCCCGGCAACGAACCGCCAATACGATAATATTACAGTTCCAGCATTTACATTATATTTATGATTGAGGTATGATTTAATGTAATTTTCAAGTTTATTTGTAGGTATACTTCTCGCACCGTTCCTATAGTCTTAATACAAGATCGGATTTGGTCCGGCCGAACTATTGGACGCGGTCTTTTAGCGGACCATATTAGGGCTTCCAATCCCGCGGTCTGTATTCAATCTCGGCATTTGCGAGACTACAAATTTTCAATCCCGCGGGATCTCGGTATTTGCGAGATCCCGCATATTGAAGATATGCACATTGTAAAACAATGAATTTATCAACTCCAAATTTATTTACGTACATATTACTATTAAAATGAGATCAATCAAATTATACGGTTTTTTTTTTACAAAACAAAAACAATAACAAATTCTGAATAAAAAGCAAATCAAAACAAAACAAATCGTTTTCAAAAAATACACAAAGCAAAAAAAAAACATTTTAAACTGATAAATTAGTACTTTTAATCTTAACTGAAAATGTTTGCGAAGGAAACACAACATGTCCAAACTGACGTCTGCCAAACTACTGCGTATTTTAGACGCAATTTAGCCTGCAGCAGAAAATGCCCTTTCTGATTCCACACTAATTGTGGGCGGTATTACTTTTAAGGGTTTGTACGTGAATGAAAGATTCATGATTCAGGATGTATCAATAAACTTCACGAAAATACGCAACAGTTAAAAACTTGAGTTATTAAGAATAATATTTCACGCAGATTATCCTATTTTGCATCGCATGCATCGCATGCACCGTGCATCCCGGATCCCGCGGCCGTAATCCCGCAGGTCGCGGGATTGGAAAATGGTGCGGGATCCCGCAAAGGAAGCCCTAGACCATATTCGATGGTATGCTCATTGTCCATCGCACAAAATTATTATTATTACCGTCCGGACCGTACCGAGTACGACGCCGGACCAATTGGTGCAAGGCGCCCACTCACGCCCACCGGACCGTCTGATGGTCCGGCCCTATCGAATCCGACCATGTGATATCTCTTACCTTTAATCTAGTTCATATTTGATTGGGAGATAATTTTATATATATAATATTATAACATAATATATTCACTCACACATAACACACACCCTAAATCTAATATATAAAATTCTTGTGTCATGGTGTTAAACTTTGAACTCCTCCGAAACAACTCCTCCTCCGAAGTGCATATTGGGTAGGTCTGAGAATCGGACAACATCTATTTTTCATCCCCCTAAATGTTAAGGGTGGTCCACACGAATTTTATTATTTTTAATTTCTTGACATTTTTTTTAAATTTGTTTGATTATGAGTCAGCAAAAATACATACAACTTCAAATTTTCACCCATCTACGATCAACAGTTACTTTTGTATCGCGATTTTAATATCGGCAATACAACGTTTGCTGGATCAGCTAGTTATATATAAAATAGTTATTGTTTTCACCATAACCACCATTGTTAGTCAATTTAAAATATGTTTATGTTTGTTTTTTTGCAACAAATAAATATTTGCGGAGCCAAGATTGCAGGTATATATTTACTCCTACACACTTTATAACATACATTCGTGAGACTAATTTCTTTTTTTTTTTCATAGCAAAGATGTTGGTAGACGTGGATGTGAACGAAGGTACCCTACGGGGTAAGAGGTGCACTACTCCGTTTGGCAAAGAATACTATAGCTTCGAGGGTGTACCCTACGCAAGACCGCCTGTTGGCAAATTAAGATTCCGGGTAAGAAATAGAATGTCAACATAATCAGGGGTTCGAACGGAACAAAAGAGAAAAAGAAAAGAATTACCCATACTCCTTTATGTGTTGCTATAACATTTTGTGTGTTCCTCAACACACTACCACCTTTTTTTTCAAATTCATTTGTAGTTGAGGTTATCAGTCTGTGGTATGTTCTAAAATAAAAAACATTTAATTCTTATCAAATGTATAATCAATACCACTAGGTAGGAGTTCTACTAAGAAGTCGTGTAAAATTTATAGTATAATAGTTGATAAATACATACTTTATCCTTAGATCTTTTATACGTTTAGATGGACTGTGACAGTTGTGAAAATGTCGAAAATAATTGTGGTTGACGCTTAACCTCTATTTTGAGCAATGCACGCACACTAACACAAAGTGACACACAAATCGCGAGTGTAAGACGTTGCTTGTCACACACACTGAAATAATAAACCTGGCCTTTATTCATCGGTTTAGCAAGAGACTTTATGTAGAGATTTAAATTATCTATTAGTTTTTTGTGGTTGTTTAGTAATCTTTTTTTTTCTCTTTTGTGCGTATATAACAGTATAAATGTATGTTATAAAATATTTATTTGACGACACATATGTAAAGCCTACTGGTTAGTTACCCTTAGCTAGAGGTCCCGGGTTCGAACCCCGGTAGGTGCATACCTTTTTATGATGAAGTTGATGTTTGTGTCGAAGTCATGGATGTTTGTATGTATTTATGTATGTTTAAGTATATATATGGTCGTCTTGCACCTAGTACTGGCTATACCTAGTTTGGGGCGAGATCATTTGTGTAAAAGTGTGTCAATATAACATGTATCTGTTATTATCAGCGAGCGCTCTTCCACTGAGCCAACCGTTTGAATGACGTAACGTTCATAAATCTTGATATATCTCGTTCAACTCTCAGTTTGTAGCTTCATCTACAGTTTACTTTACAGTTGATAACCTGCTCAGCACCAATATTTGCTTATTATACAATTTTTTTTTTACAAGAAATTGACTTGAAATGTCGCTCTTTCAAATCTTAACACGTTGTTATTTTTTTAAAGTGATTACCTTCACTTCTGGGATTATTTACACAAATTAAATTTATAAACAAAATTTATGAAAGATGCGGGTCTCGAACCCGCGACCCTCTTCCACTGAGCCAACTGCTCGAGTAACGTAACATTCATAAATCTATTCTGTTAAACTGTCAGGTTTTGTTTTTAACTTATATTTAATTTGTGTAATTAATCCCAGGGTTATCACATAAAAAAAAACAAATCCAACAAGACATACCAAAAATTAAGATCCATGCGTCAATCGAACGGTCGACTCGGCTGGTAGAGGGCTTGGATGGAACCTGAGAGGTCGTGGGTTCAAGTTCCGCATCGTTCATAAATTGGACGTAATTCCAGAAAAATGTTCCAAACCACAATCATAACGAAATTGACTTAAGAACACAAGACTGGTCAAGTGATTCATATTAACGGACTGACAAAAAATGGCAGCCCTACTGTATACTGTCACTCTTTAAATGACATTATGACTTAGTAGCCCAACCCAAATGTATGGAATACACTAATATTTATTAAACTTTAAACACGAATTCCTTAAAATGTTTTCTTAAAATTTTCAGGAACTACGTCCAATTTTGGTTACCAATATAATTTTAATAATAAAAAATAAAAAAATATTGATTACAAACCACAAAATTAAATAACAAAGCTGAAGAGATAATAAACCTTATATAACTAACTAATTAATTAATTTGCTTGTCTGACGCCTACTCAAAATTACTTAAGAATTATTATTTTTTGCTTTAACAGATTTTTTCGGCGGTCTTCTTTGAAATTTATTTTTATTTTATAATTGCTTGTGGCCACGGACGAGAAAAAAAAGGGACTCCGTGTCACCTTACATAACAGGGAGGCACCAAAACAAGCCGGTAAACGTGTAAATGCATAGCCCCACGCATACACTTACACTAATACAAGCCGATCGGCCGCTATTATGAGATTTGCCATCGTCTGTGACAGATCAGTTTGCGTCACAATAAAATATTTTAAAAATGCCTTGTGAATTAGTGTAAAACAATAATATAAAAGTATTTGTGGATATATGATTTTTAAGGGAGAAAAAATTGTGTAACTGGTATACCACGTAACCGCACACACACTAGCATAAAGGTGCTTCACTTGCTAATATCACGGCGCGGAGTCCTTCTTTTTTTACCAGTCCGTGGCTTGTGGCTATAATAATCTACTTATTACTACATACTTCATGGGTAACTTTTAAAATAGCTACCTTCTTACGTGGCACTGAGTAGGGTATAAACTTGAGGGTAGACTTTATCTGATCTAGAGCCAAATCAGGTGTCACATAAACCTCATGATGATCGAGCTTCAGTAGAATTTCAGAGACTAGGTGGTCTACAACTAGGTGGTCTTGTGTGTAGCACAAGAGACTGGCAGGTTTAAAGCTCTTCAGAACAATAAATAACCCCTATGTTCTCACCCTTAGGGTAGGAATTTTCTAAATTTATATGGGACCAACTTCGGCGTATACCCTTTCCAATAAAAAGTTGATTATCAAAATCAGACTACTGTATAAAAAGATAAACGTGATTATACATAAAAAATATAAACGCGTGAGAACCTCCTCCGTTTATTTGGTTGGTTGAAAAAGAAATTATAAGTAGGTACTGTGTGGCAATCAGGTGCTGCACTTGCCAATTTAGTAATTGGCTTTCAGAAGCTCCAACATTTGATCTCCCGTCATAATATTATTCAATTGTAATGGTTAGTCATTCTCGAGCCTCGACTCTCGACCGACGTCTTTGGCACTTCCGGCGGTAAATATTAAGACCGGACCGCATTACCGCGGCGCTGTAGTGCGTTCAAAATAAGCGTGCAAATTCTGATTTGCGAAACGTATCACTATTGGTTGAAGCAAAACGTGACGACACGTTGTCAGATTTTGTGGCGACGACAAAAACAATCTGGATAGATTTATTCTTGCACTTTTGTGAATAAACACTATGTGGCCTATGACGTCATCCAAGGTCCGCGAAATATGGCGACGTAAACATGTCACATGCATACCGGTTGTTAAAAGGTTAATTTAAAAATGAATCGGGAATGCAGTGTGTCGGGCACACGGCCACATGAGTAAATAGAACGGTACAGAGAGTAAGCTTCATACAACCATGCGAAATGGTTGTACTACTATAATGATCAGGGGCATGTGTGAATGTCCACTGGCCGCTTGGTGCGTACCGGATTTAACCGGTTGACGATCGCACAGCAGTGGACAATTTCAGGATTAGCGCGACACACGTATTGTTTTACTTTAACTGCCAGCTTCGATATTATTCATGAAATATATAAATGTATCATATTTTATTTACTTATCCCCAGAACAACAATAGGTAAGTAAATATTTGATAATATTTATATGATCATTTTGTTAATGGGAAGAGAGTAGGTACATTACGATATGTTTTCACAATTTTATTGTTATTATTGCAAGGTTTTACTTAAAATTTGTTTCTGGATTGGTTGGTATATAACTTTGAACTTAAACAAATAACCATGTAGTTATTTGATTAAGTTCAAATATCGCAAGTAACGTTTTCAAAACTTCCCTGCAGAACTTCGGTGGCAATGCAATAATATGATATTTTACATAATCTGACGCTGTAGCCAGGATTATCTCTTAAATTTTGTATTAAGTTTCGTTTTGATATCTAATCACGTATTTACTACGAACTGCTCCTTATTAGTTAGTTGCAAGCACTAGAAACATTCTATATGAAAATTTAATTTTGTTTTAAAAATAATGATATAAAGTTTTAATTCCGCCAATCTTCACAAAAATCACCATGACGTGTGTTTCGCCTGTACAAGAGGTATCTTGAGGAGCTGCTGACTTGCTAAAAGCTGGATGTAAGGTTAAATACCTTACGTTAAGACGGTAAGATATAATTAAATTAATAGATGTTTATAATGTTAGTGCGGACACTTTTGACTAGCAGTAACTTGTATGAAGTCTTGTATGTAGATTTTTTTCATATCGATGATCGAACCCAATTTTACAATAAAAAAGCTAATAATGTTTTGTTTAATTGATCTTAATTTTTGTGACAATCCTACCAAAATATGTAACAATTTTGCGCGCTCTTAAGAAGGTGAATCTCTGTACCGTTTAGTTACTCATGTGACATGACTATTAAAAATAATATGTTAAGATTTATATGGGTCTATTTTAGGGTTAAATATTTCCGTTTTTTTCGTAAATCATTCTCTTTTCGTTATTGTCCACTTGTTACACATGATATTCCGTTTAGGTGTGATGTTAAAGCAGTTTAACATCAAAATATAAAAAAATGTTTGAAACATCCACTATTGACTGTAGTACTTTGGGAAACTAAATTGGGATGCGCAGAAATGAATGGAGCTCTTCATATCATGATAAAAATTTTCCTCTAGGATCCTCAGGAACCTGAACGCTGGATGGGTGTTCGCGATGCTACGAAACCAGGCAACAAAGCGGCCCAAAGTAACCCATTCGTTGCTGAAATCTCGGTCGATGGCTCAGAAGATTGCCTTTATCTGAACGTATACACTCCATGCTTACCAGCAGAGACACTTCAGAAACTTCCAGTAATATTCTTCATTCATGGCGGCAGACTCCTTTTAGGTTGTGGGGATTACCACCGACCAGACTACTTTATAAGCCACAATGTTATCGTGGTGACAATAAATTACAGGCTTAATATTTTCGGGTTTTTATGTCTCCATACGCCTGAGATTCCGGGAAATGCTGGTCTCAAGGATACAGTAATGGCTCTTAAATGGGTCAAGAATAACATCAGATATTTTAATGGAGATCCTGGTAATATAACAGCTTTCGGTGAAAGTGCAGGTGGAGCTATTGCAACATCTTATTTAGCGTCGAGAATGACTCGGGGAATGGTCAGTAAAATAATAAGCCAATCGGCAACTTGTTTGTCAGATTTGTATTTACGTGATGAAGACCCCATCGCGAAAGCTGCGCAAATAGCTGCTTATATGGGCATCGATTGCAATGACCCTAAAAAACTGCAAGGAATATTTGAAGATGCATCTGTGGAGGATTTGCTGTTTGCAACAACCATGGCCGAAGTGAGGAGACCTTGGTATATGATCCAAGCCTTTTTACTGCCAGTTGTGGAAAAGAAGTTTGAAGGCGTCCAACCATTTTTTGAAGAATTTCCACTTACATCTTTTACGTACAATCGCTTCCAAAAGGTACCGATTATATTCACAGTATCCTCTTGCGAAGGTGCTCTTTTCTTCAACAAAGACAAGATGGTCCAAGATCTGAGGAAGCTGATACCAAAAAATTCAGGGATTCGTGAAGATTCGCCAAAGGCTTATAAGATTGCAGAAAAGTTGAAACAAAATTACTTTAAAGACAAGAAAATTGATATGAACTCTTTAGATGAATATTTGAAGTTGATATCTGATGCATATTTTATTCGGGATATATTACATACTGCCGGATTAATTTCTTTATATCATGAAAGCGTGTATTTGTTCAGATTTGATTACTTTGGTAATATGCACACAAGAGTTATGAAGTCTCTGGGGATAAATGGCGCGACTCATGGCGATATAGTGCAGTATCAGTTTTATAGAGAGAGTAAGTTGAGAAATTGCATACCAGATGATTTGAAGGTTGTTGATATTATCACCGAACTTTGGGCAGCATTCGTCAAGACGGGGTAAGTTGTTTAGTTTAAATACAAATGTTAGGACCTACTCAAGGTTAGGTGAATCTTTTTTTTTATTAAAATATAAACAGTCATTTACAAAAGAAATATAGAAATAGTAAACTATTGCTTAAAATTAGACCTGCAGTTTTCTCACGGTATTACAAATTATTGATTTAAAATTGATTGTGTTTACTACACGGCCACATTATCTCTGGAACTCGCTGGAATGTGAAGCCTCCTCCCGTTCCGCTTTCACCCCGTCGGGCTCGTCGTGTTGCGGCAGTACAGTTTGCAGTTTCATCACCGTTAGGCCGTCGTGATATTACTTTATAAATACTCTTTTACTTAACCCAGATTCTTTCGTTGATTTTTCATAATAATAATAATAATCAACATCACACCAGTGGGAAGCCTCTTTGTACAGGATGCCGGCTACATTATTAGATTATATATTAAAGCAGTAATGTGTAAGCAATATTATGTTTCGGTCTGAAGGGCGCCGTAGCTAGTGAAATTACTGGGCAAATGAGACTTGACATCTTATGTCTCAAGTTGACGAGTGCAATTGTAGTGTCGCTCAGAATTTTTGGGTTTTTCAAGAATCCTGAGCGGCACTGCATTGTAATGGGCAGGGCGTGTCAATTACCATCAGCTAAACTTCCTGCTCGCCTCGTTCTTTATTATCGTAAAAAAAATACGATACCTTTACATCAATTTATAATACTGACAAATCGTAACAAAGCGACGATGTGACGTCATCGACGTCAGGTCCAGAGATAATGTAACCAGGTTTTTTTTTTAAGTATGAGTGACCCTACAATTTTCAATACCTGGGGTCCAAGTATTCAATCTCCAGCCCTCGCTGTAATAACTCTGCTGAAAATATTTATTGGAATGTAATTTCTAGCATACCGTCATGGCGGACTAACGAAATTCAATGGAGGCCGTATTCACGAGGACAATACTGCCTGAATATTGGCGACGATATAAGATGCATGCCCCCTCCGGAACTGAAAAGGCTCCAGGTCTGGAATGAGGCAATCCTGGGAAGATGCAAAATATAAGCTGTATAGCTACAAGTACCTATTTACCAACGAAAAGCGATAAAAACGGTCATTCCCCTTTAATAGTACATTACGCACCCAGGGAGAAAAGTAGGTCATTCTCACCCGCGGAATATTGACAACCGCGGGTGGCAATGTCCTATTTATCTCACGTGGTGAGAATACGATTTTTATTCCCATTTGGAACAAAAGCTCGATTTTAGTCCCTGGTACGAGGGACAAAAGTCGTCAAAGAATCGGCGGCTTTTGTCCCTCGTACCATGGTCAAGAAGACAGATTTTCATCGAGGTGGGGAAAAAAATTACTTTTTACATCTTGATTATTTGACATAACGTCATCTCTGCATAGTAATGTTCGAAATTGGTTACGTCAAACCTACGTGGCAGGCAAATTGTTTGTCCACTATGAGTCAGGTTTTGATCCAATAAATTCATTTGGATATTATAAATGTTTAAATCAATTTGTGTTGTCCCGGTAAAACATGTAATAATATTTTCAACACACTTGCTCGTAAAGTGAGGCTTATTACATCGTTCTTAGGGCCTTAAAGCGAACTATAACACACGCGTGCATAATAGAATTATCCCTACAAAGTTAAGTTAATACCTAACTGCAAAGTGAGTAATATGTGAGTGACTGCTAAATCTGAGTGAACAGAGTATTTTAAATTTAACCTGGTAATAGTTTTTTTTGTAATACCAAAGAGGTTTTATTTCTCTGAAAATCCATCTGCATTTTTGTAATAAATACCTGTGTCCCAATTAAAACACAATATAATATTAAATTCGCAATAATGTGTTATAAAATATATGCATTTTATTACTACAATTAAAATTTTGAAGCTGTATGGCTGTATGTAATCAATCACCTTATATTTGGTGCGTGCAAAAAAAAACTTGCGCACTATTTCCCATAACTTTATTCTACATTTGTTTTGTTTATACACGTTTGTTTTTCCGACGCAAGTGTGTTGAAAACTGCGTATGAAACTTGTGAGCAACTTGTTCACTAGACACTCGGCTGATGTACGATTATTGCATCTCACAGCCTCTTGTATAATGAACTACTTATCTGACTTGTATCATAATATACTGTACTGATTGTTGGTATTATAATACAGGTGATTATGCGAGTCAGACTCGTCCTTGTAATTGTCCAAGACATCATTAAAATACGAATAAAAAATAAAACAATACTTTTCTACTAGAGAAGATTATGAATTTCAAAAACCGGTCATTTAATGAGTCTGATTCGCGTACGAGGCTTCCGTACAATTGTCTAACATGTCATTATATACTTATTACAAATTCAAAAATATTTTTACAAAAATATTTGAAATACTTTTGTACGACAGATTTTTTTAATTTGCCATGGCCGAGACTAAGAATCCGCCATATTTGGCAATAATTGTCAAAATCTGCTTAAAACTATAGCAGATTGAGGCTATACCCCAAACTACTACCCCGGCAACAGAAAGACGATGTACGGAAGAACAACGAATTCTTAGGCCCGGTCCAGATATAACGAACGACGGCAAAGCTAATAAAAGAAAGAAAAAAGAGTGTCTTGTAAGGCTAGTGAAAGAGAAAAAAGAGACAGCTGGCTTTCATTACCTTTATTTGGACCGGGCCTTAGTAATATGGTTTTCGTAGATTAGGGGGCGTACGTAATATTACGTAAGACTATTTTGGTGATTTTTTGACCCGAAAAGAGTCATCAACAGGAGAGGCCCTTTGAGGCGCTTTGAGATTCATCCAAATGCTTATTTGGAAAAAACTCAATCCGTGACATTGGAAGGGGTTGTCCTCGCCCCGCCTAAAACGCCTCACGTTACTAATGGACCCCACCTTACTCTTCTGGTAAGGAACCCAAAAAAATAACATTTTAATCATTTAGTTGTTAAGTTAGACGTTAAGAGGAGACATTAGTGACCATTTTGCCATACTGTTAACGTTCTTTACTCTTTTCTCTCGGTTTTCTCTCGGTTTTTAATCCTAGATCAAAATTATGAAGATATTCGTGTTAATTTAACACCGCAAACAGAAGCCTAGAAATCCGACAACGATAAAGGAAAAAATTCAAACAGTCTCAGCCAGACACAGAATATTTTGCTTCCCATTCAGCTTTCTAAAATTTCATTAGCATTGGCTATTTTTGGGGAGGAAAATCCCGGGAACGAAACCCTAATTTTTGAGTTTTGAACTCACAATTTTAAGTCGGAGCTACAGTTGTCCTTATCGCACTGATGATTATCGCCCGCGTCAGTGGACTGTATAATTCTTAAATCTAAAACCGGCATCAGCTAATGTTTCTCCTAATGGTTTTTTTTGGGCTTAATCAAAGTTAACCATTTTTATATCTCTTATATCAAAATATAATCATAGAAACCGTAAGCAAATTTAGTGTAGTATTGTAATCGTAATGTTAAGCATATTTGAAGTTATACTTCTTTTGGCGTGTTAGGGAAAAATTATCAGAGTGAATTTTACCGTCACGCAAATTCGACACCATGACGGTAGCTGGTCAACTAGACCATTTGTATCATTCTTCAGCTACCAGGCCTCTTGTAGCTCACTTGTCTACTGAACCAAAACCAATGGACGAGAATTAAATAAATTTCAATTTATGTACAAGTTTTAAAATAAAATAAAATTATTTCTCTCCAATTATAAAAGTAATTTAATAATATTTAATTACACGTTATTTCACAGAATTATGCAGTATAGTAATATTTTCATTGGTTTTATTTAATACCTTCTTTATTACAAGTTTTCTAAAAAATATTTTTTTCAAGGATTTTTGTTTTATTACGCCAAAAAGAAGAATAACTTCTTGTGTGTGTATATTGTACACACACACTTTTTTATATCTTATATCAAAATATAATCATAGAAATCATAAGCAAATTTATTGTTGCGTTGTAATCGCAAACGAAATGTAAAACTAGACGTGTTAAGTAAGAAAAAAGCTTATACCTAAAGTTTTAAAGGATCAAAAAATTTATGTGACAAATATAATTTATTTAAAATACGTACTTCAAATAGATCTATGCATTCAGTTTGTACAACAGGTATCTGTATTTTATTTTATTTATTGCATAAATATTATGTATCACTCGGAAAAACTTTGCACAAACTGACCCCTAGTAGGAATTGTTAATTTTAATACTTTGGTGAACAAATGTACTATTTACGCTCGAAATTGTTTTGAGTAAATTGCTTTTGGTGCGTCAAAAGCAAAGCCCAAATACTTGTTTTTAATCATATTGAGTTAATTTTAAGTATCCGTCATCCTAAAATCAGGATATATGAGGCCATATTTTAAGCTATTGTGATTAATTCTGAAAGAAAAACAGTTACTTAGTTTTAGTCGTGGACTGTATTACGAATTGCGTTTATCTTGTTGCATTTATTTGAGTCCTGCGAAGAGTGCCAAGCACCAATTATACTATTAGATTGTAGACTCTATGTTATTAACTAACAAAAAAAATGTTCATGCACATTGAAATGATTATTTTTACTACTAGTTTTGTCGTCCCATCTAGGGGACTCTACCGATTAATTGTTGTAATATAATCGAGACGTACGGATTTTGAAACTAGCGGCCAACTCGATTTTTCGAATTTGCCAAAATGACTGCTTCTTGTATGCCGTGAAACGGGTCATATGGGAACCAACTGTCAGGTTCTTCCATATTCGATATTGCTTCTAACTTATTTATATCGACTTTTCATAATTTATCATTTTATTCGTTTCATCATGATGTAATTTATATTAAATTTAATATTTATACCAAAGAAATTGAGAATGAGGCGTTATTATGCGAAAATCCATTGCTGTTTAAAATGTCATCGATACGTATATCGTCTCAAATCAAGGCATTTTCAGGAGATTTTGACTTGCCAAAAGCCGAAACGAGAGTGAACGATCTCTCACTCCAGCTTTTGGCGTTCAACTTAGATAATATCGCTGATTTCTTACTCAATCTCGGTATTTTTGTTGGGTTTCATGTTCCCTTCTGATCAAATTCAAATGTAGTTTGCGTTTAGTACAGTTAACCAAGGCAAACGCCATACACCTTAGTATATATTTTTAATTGTTATGTTAATAAACTATTGCATATAAGACCACAGGTTTTAGCAATGGAACCACCTGCCATACTTAATGTTTATATGAAAATTTGTCGCCGAGAGTTGCTAAAAAACAATGACCTTGCGTTTGACAACAGCTGCTTGCCTCGTACCATAACACTCATACAAATTGTGATAGTTTAACGACAGTCGCTATTCCAAGACGTTTCATTTAAATTTTTGGTTAATGTGTAACAATTCTCGGCGAACAGATAATGCACTGTGTCGGTAAATAACTAACTTTAGTTTATATTTTTTCCTGTTGGTACGGTTAAATTGGGTATTTTTTTACAAATAATTATTTACAAGCGATTCAATACTTGAAGTACAACTATTTTCTATTGTTTTGTTTTGGATACTTTTTTTTTATTAAACTTTTATTATTTATATAGCTGTTTTTTTGCCTCCTGATTTTATGCATCGATCTATTCTATTAGGCTTAGTATTAATAATAAAGTAGTTGTTTTGACTTCTCAATGGCTACTTTTATTACTATCCTGACGTTGAGAGTACTTCTACCAGTGATTCATTGTTTGCACTAAAAGGGTATGTACTAAAAGATAATGCCAAAATTGTTTGATTTACTTAGATGTCTGGGTGGTCGAAATGTTACAAAAGTTCCAGTGTGGCAACGAGTGTTCAAATGTTACATATGGGGGTGAATTTATTTAAATACCCCGACAATTCTTTAGTACAGATTGTTGGTCGTTGGTAAGAACAGGAATATGCACATTTCGCCAATTTCTACGAGTAGTTTGTAAGATAAGGGTAACTTATCTACTTGACAACTGTCTAGATATTTTATCAGCGGTATTAGAAGGCACAAAAGAGCTCTTAGGTGGGAAAATATATAGGTAAGTAAGCGAGGGGCCCGCAGCAAATTCTTTGAAGGAGCCCTTGGTCTGTATTTGAAGGTAGTTGGTTACGGTAAGGTTATGGCTAGAGTGTCTGACGTGGATTGTCTTAGTTGGAAAAGTTGAAAACGTTTCACGTTTCTATGACACCAAGTAAATTCAATGTACTTACCACATCTGAATAAGTTTCACTCAAAAAATTCCGCTCAGGCAGGTCCGACTGATCATTTTTAACTATTCTTTGGTTATAGTTCGGATTATGGCCCCAAGAACGATGTATTAAAGTTCGGCGCAAAATAAATCGTGTGTGACCGCGGTAAATCATCTGGCGCTATTGGTGAGTGGTCACGGAAATCCTGTAGTTCACTCCTGTGCAATATAGCCTATTTATCTGCCGTGGTGTGAATGTAAGCATTGTGTTTCGGTCTGAAATTACTGGGCAAATGAGACTTAACTTCTTATGTCTCTAGGTGACGAGCGCAATTGTAGTATCGCTCAGAATTTTTGGGATTTTCACTGAGCAGCACTGCATTGTAATAGGCAGGGCGTATCAACTATCATCATCTGAACATCCTGCTCGCCTCGTCCCTGAATATCATAAAACTTATGACAACTTAATATTTATACAGATATGTTTAAATACATCTAACGTAACTATAAATATGTAGGATAACTCTCTTTAACATAAGTAGAGTTCTCTATTTGTTGGGATCAGCTAGCCAACATGGAGCGCCCGTTCACTGGCATTACGCATGGACAAGCCATCGCTTCCCATGATATTCGGAGCACCGAACATGACGGGACGACCAGCCACAGTTCTGGATTAACCACGTGGCAACAGTAGCGACTGCTACGGGCCCTGCATATTAACAACACACATTGAACAAAGCTCGCGCGTGCGTCACTGCTCGCTCGTAAGTCCCTTACTGGATAGCCTCTCTGAAAAGGCCGCGCGCGTATTTACGATATTGATACCTACAATAGTACTATAATTATTACCCACAAAAATATACAGTAGGTAACGAAAAGATGAAAAAAATAATAGTAGGTTTCAAAATAGGTATTTTTTCTTAAAATATTGTTTGTGCTACTCTAAGACTAAATGAATTCCTCATTGCCTTTTTTGCAATTAAAATTTAAATTACAATCGCCAATAAGCTCTGCTTTAGGTAATTAATTTAAGACTGGCTCTATCGCACACATCTTGCCATTTTGTTAATTACATTACACATTTACCGGGATACATCCCGGTACACAGGCCGAAATGGATAAGCCACGGATGTCTCCAAAATATTATTTAATAGTTCTTACGGTGGGTAGATAGAAAAGATTGTGTTTGCTTCTTGCCCCTAATCTCGGTATGTTTAATGTTATTTTGCCAAATTATTGACGTGGTAAAAAGTGATAAAGTCTAAGCAACATGTACTAATTTAAAATTTAGAATGGTTATAACGTTGTATTTTATTTTTAAAATAATAATAAATATTGCAAATAATGGATGGACATATGGTCTGAGAATATCCTCAACGTAATTTTCAGCGTTCATGTTTCCATTTACAAAAACGAGCTTAGTTCGCCTGTTCTTCATAATCTCCGACCATACCATAACTGTTGAGCCGCGCGCTGTATGGATGAACTTCCTGAATGCACCTGATCCTTTCGGTATTTCCGGGTCGACGGTACACTCCCACCCTTCTTGTATCAGGCCTAAACCCGAATCGCGACTCATCGGAAAACATAATTTTATCCCATGTTCCTGAGTCCATGTTCTGCGTTCTCTACACCATTCATTTCGACGAGCGCTATTCCCGTGACGTATCGATGAGCACCTAATTGGGCGTCGAGCTCGTAGGCCGTTCTCATGCAGTCGATTTCGCACAGTTTGGGGACTTACATCAACACCACTTGAGTTTTGTAGCCTCAAACTTATCTCTCGACCGGTTAACATCGGCTGGCGTCTTGCAGTCAGTTGTTTGTACCGGTCTTGCCGAGTGGTTGTACTCCTTTTACGGCCTGAATGCTGTTCAGCGGGTTCCCTTGTATTATTGTAACGCTACCAAAGACGACGAATAATACTTCTATGAATGCCGAGATACCTGAGATTGATTACTTCCCGCTTGCAACATCCCTACGGCTCTTTGCATTTCATTTGCCGTCAAATGACGTCGCTCCATGACATAAACAATATCTAACAATAATTCAATTTTATCCCTAACTTTATTTAAATGGTTGGTAAAATTATAAAATAAAGACTAAACGTAGCAATAAAAACAGACTTAAATTCAAACAAATTCCCTTTCATTTAATTTTATGAAAAAACAAAACTAAATCGAAATTTTTTTTTCACAACCAGCCAGTATGCACTTTGAAAGACGAAGACTTAGAAATAAATTAATGTAAATGGTAAATTTGTAATATCATGAATGTTTCTTAGACTTTTTGATGTGTGTAGATTGGTATCGATCGACCTATTGATACAGAAACCACGTTGTTTTTCATCTAAGTACTGTTTACAATGTGATGCAAGAATGGGACAGAGGAGAGATTCAAAAATCTTTGAGAAAGTGTTCAGTATGGAAATAGGTCTGTAGTTTATAACATTATTTGTCTCGCCTTTTTTGTATACCGGTATTATTCGGGCTTTTTTCTATTCAGAGGGAAACCTATTTGAAGCGATCTGTTAAAAATTATTTTTAAGGGAAGGGCTAGAGAAGATGAGCATCTTTTAATAAATAAAGGTGGAGTATTATCCGGACCCGATCCCGTATAAATATTTAAGTTTGTTATTGCTTTTTACAGTGAATTTGTCATTTATTTTTTTTTCATATTTCATATGTATTTATTTGCTTTGACGTTTACGTATACGGGTGAGTTTTTTTGGAGATAAAACAAGATGCACAATATTGAATTTGAAGAGTTCAGTATAACTGAACCGAAATAAAAAAGCGTTCGTAAGAATGAACATAGTGAATTTTTATTGCGTCGCAAATAATCAAACAAATCAAAGGTGAAGCCGACGATCCAGAGGTAAATAGGTACATTGACTGTACAGTAGTGTTCACTGTTAGCACATATTGTGTGTCTCCTACCGCATTTATCACGGGGATTGTTTCGAAGAGCTGTTTAACCTGATTCCTGCCACAAAATTCCACCTTCGCACGACACGCCACAAGTTAGAATATCATCCCCACCATCTGGATGTGTGGCGGTCCTCCACAGTGCGGTTTTCAAGGAGCTTTCTTCCTCGTACTACAAAGCTGTGGAATGAGCTTCCTTTTGCGCTGTTTCCGGGACGATACGACATGGATACCTTAAAAAAGCGCGTACACCTTCCTTAACGGCCGGCAACGTCCTCTGGTGTTGCAAGAGAATGTGGGCAGCGCGGGCGGCGATCACTGTACACCGGGTGACCCGTAAGCTCGTTTGTACTCCTATTCCATGTATATTTTTTTAAATATTTGTTTTGTTTGAAAGTTTCACTTTTCAATTTAATGTCTTAATTAAATAATTAATTTTGCGATAGTACTGTGGACTAGTATTACTTATATTTTTATTTATTTCATAGGTATGCAGTTCATACTGTATATTACTTAGTAGCAATGCTAACTGAATTTTTGTTTGAGTGGGAAAAAGTCATAGGACAGTAAAAGGTATGAAGATAGTTTTCATCCATTTAATAACTGAATTCGATTCGATAATGCAAAAATTCTCCAAATTAATTTTTGGCTGGGGCGTGGGGCCAGTTATTCTGGTCAATGTAAGGTTGCTGCATTGTGTGACTGATTGATCCTCAAATAGCAAACATTACCTTTATTGGTATCAAAAACCGTGACGTTAAGTATTTTTTTTATTCAAAATATGTTCATAAAATGTATTGGATGGACCTATAATTGTACTTAATAGCTTTTTTGAGGTTTAAGTAGTTCATTTATACACCCACTTTTTAGCTGCGGAGGTGAAATTGAAGCTGTGATAAAATCAAACATCGACGTTAACGTAAAATAAAGATACTGTCGTTTATGCCACAGAAACGTATATATTTCGATACTCTCAAGGAAATTAAAATTTATAGGGTGTGGTAAGTACATTTTTCACTAATGCTGCTGTGCTTTTAAATATTTATCTTCTACAAAAAAAAATAGGTCCGACATTTGACGCCGTTATTTTATTTTTCGTATGTCCATTCAGTCATGGCCATCTCGCTGTAATAAAGTATTCCCTTTTATTTCTGTTCTATCAGCAGTTAGGTTTTTTAAGTTTTCAAGGAAGAGCTCTTTCGCTTTCTCCAACCGTTCTGAAGTCATATTCGGGCCAAACTTGTAGGCCCATAATCATGTTGAAGACTGGTTTTTTTATTTATCTTTCTGGGTTCCTTCGTTTCTTTGTCGGATACTCTTGATTTTGTTTTCTTTTCAAGGACCTTCTTCTTTGTACTTATTTTATTTTTTAATGGAATAGGAGGACAAACGAGCGTGCGGGTCACCTGTTGTTAAGTGATCACCGCCGCCCACAATCTCTTGCAATACCAGAGGAATCACAGGAGCGTTGCCGGTCTTTAAGGAAGATGTACGCGCTTTTTTTGAAGGTATCCATGTCGTATCGTCCCGGAAACACCGCACAAGGAAGTTCATTCCACAGCTTTGTAGTACCTAGAAGAAAGCTCCTTGAAAACCGCAATGTGGAAGACCGCCACACATCCAGATGGTGGGGATGACATCCTAACTTGTGGCGTGTCGTGCATAGGTGGAATTCGGCGGATCAGATTAATTTACCCTATTCCGCGACCTTCTCAAGAGTGGACTCGATAGAAGACACAAGTTTCTCCCGGCACTGCTCGACGATTTCCCGAGAGAGACCTGCATGGCCCGTGTATACGGCATCACCAGCGCTGTCGTCTTCATAGCAATGTATGTTGGAGGTTTCCAACATTTCATTGATATGCAGAAGAAATAGCGTGGGAGATAGCGCACAGCCTTGGGGCACTCCAGCATTCACGGGCTTCGGGTTCTAGCAATATCCATCGACAACGACCTGTATGCTGCGCCCAGTGAGGAAGCTGGAGGTCCACTTGCTCTCGGGAAGCCCAAATGATGGAAGTTTTGAGAGGAGCGTCTTGTGCCATACACGATCAAAGCCTTTGTAATATCCAGGGTAACTGCCAGGCCTTCTCCCTTGCTTTCATTAGCCACTATGGGACCTGTAGGCACACGCATAGATGCGGACGCGGTCGTCTAAATCTACACGCAGCCAGAGAGTAGACAGGTCCGTACCCTCAAAATTGCCGAGACGGCGACAGCAGATATCCTCACTAACGTATACACATACCCCGGTATGAGGCAAAAAATTGTGCTGAATTTAGTACCCGGGGTACGTTAAATATGACGTATTGCTAGGTCGAGATATCTGCGTCTCCGTAAGGAAACACAAGGCTGGCTGCGCAAGGTGGTGGTGGACGGCGTTTAAATTGGAGTGAATTTCCCTGATATTGTAAAGTTCCGCGTGGAGCGGGGTGCCGCGGTTTTACTGCCTCGGTCGTACTCGGTCAAGCGCGGTTCTGTGCCCTCCCCAGAATACGAAGGGCAGCCCGAGCGAGAGTGCTCGGGGAGGGATTCTCCGGCTCCGAGCCGGTACCCTCCTGGGGTAATTTCTTTTTTAAGGTCGCTCTCATATTTTGTTGGCGGGGGGGGGGGGGGGGGGGCTCCGGTCCTCTACTTTGACTTTTCCCTTGGGACTTTATGTGAGTATTGCTTTTTGTACACCAGATATTGCTGTTTCATTATTATATCTCCGTTGGTATTCTCTCCTCGAAGAAAAGTTAATTCGTTTGCCTCCTACGAATTTAGCAATGACGCTATTCCAACGTTCATCTGCATTCGTGTCTGCATCCTCGATAAGGCTACGAGCTTTATTTGCTGCAGTAGCAATAATAGATTTGATTTTGAACAAGAAAGTCGAATTTTGCACCAGTTTCAATACACTTCCAGTTATATTCATTTCTTTTGCACATTTGAAGTAACTGCAAAGACGATGATCCCCATAGGCATGCGCTATTAAATTCGCAATGTCATTGTGTAGCAATGTAGTAGACACATTTTTGGATGTGCCAGAACTTTTGTGGTATTTAATTGATTTCACGATCACCTTTCTCATGCTCATAACTTTTTCATTTGTTGTTTGTGTCGTATGGTTAATTATTATGTTAATTTCTATAAAATTTACTGTAAAATGAAACATACTTCTTTGTTACAGCATTTTTATTTCATAATCATCACCATACTCGTACCATACCTAATTCATTACATTCATATTCAAACTGATAAAAGTTGATAAAAACAATAACCCATGATAAATAAAACTACATAATTAGGTATATACTTCTCTAGGTTAATAAAGTAATAAATACTTACTTATATATATATAAATTATTTATTATTATTACATATAAAAATAAGTAGATTTTTATATTTATCACCTGCCAAAAAATATTTTATAGATATTTTTAGACAGAATAATAAAAGTTGATCATAGTATAACCTACTGAACTATTTGATACTGTGGCGCGGCGTAACGCTGAAGGCATGCACAAGAAACAAACTTCGCCCGACGGCACCCCACACCTCACCCCCGTGTGCGGTGTCTCGCCTGAGTTAGTACCTTACTGCAAATTAGATGAGAGTAAACAGAGCATTTTCAATTTAACTGGGTAATAATATAGTTTTTTATTTGTAACAACAAAGAGGTTTTATGCCGCTCAAATCCATTTATATATTTTGGAAATAAAAAATGTGTCCCTAATTAAGACGAAAAACATTTGTTACACACACACTAACACAAAGCGTCATACTAAACGCGAGTGTAAGACGTAGTTTGTCACGTACACTAAAGTATTAAATAAACCTGGCCTGTTTTTATCGGTTGTCTAGCAGCAAAAGACTATCTAAACGTATAAATTATCTAGGTATTTAACACCGCTAGAAATACTAAATTTAGCACAAAATGTAAAATTGCAATCAAAAACTATCCACGTTTTGAAAACTGAACATTCGCCAATTGTTTTAATTAAACGACTTATGAAATACATATTTGTTTTTTCCTCGCAAAGTGTGTTGAAAAAGTGTGTATGAATCTTGAGAGCAATTTGCTCACTAGACACTCGGCTGATTTTAATGATGCAACCCGCAGCCTCGTGTATAGTGAGCCACTTAGCTCAATTGTATCATAATACACTATTATAACGTTGTTTTGGTCGTTGTTGGATAAAAAAACATAAGGTACTTGCTCATAACTTACTGGAAGTTATGAGCAAGTACCTTTTCAGGGTTTTCGACGATATTGATCTGCGCTGAGTCACCGCGCGCCGGCCGGTCGCCGGTGCATCGCTGCGTAGTACGCGTAACTTGTTTATTGCGCGCCTTCAATTTATTGATTTATTTTTGTCTCAGCTATGACATCATGAATTGCGCCGTGTTTTGGCAGGAAAAATGGTTCTGAGGAACATTTAAACTGTTCCACGGTGCATTTTTTTCCTGGAAGAGGAGGATTAACGAGTTACAGAGGGCCTACCATCAACTTTTAATAAGCGATGTGATTCCGATTCAGTTCAGTTTAGGTACCTAAACTGAATCGGTAAAATTCGTACCATGAAGTGCCTTATACTGAATGGCGTTTGGATCGCTTATGAAGAATGAACGAAATAAATTTGTCTGTGGTCCGCGGTGTGAGAAAGAGATCAAGCTCTACTGTCGTCATAAGTTTGTCTCTCTTACTCAAACCTTATGCATTGCGTTTCGAAACCTAAAATGATATGATTTTATGTTTTTTTTTGCATAGAAAATACTAAAAATACATTTTAAAATTGCGCTTTATAGCGTCAAATTGTAAACCATTAAGCCCTTTTTTGTACTTATTAAATAATAGTAATATAAATATGTATAGTTCTTTGAATTACAAATTAAATGTTTAGGAATGCTTAGGTGATTTCGTAAAAATAACGAGCTATGAACTCATCTCCATTGATGTTTGATTTGACAGGACCACACAGTTTTTTTTAATTCGTTCTTGCGAACATGCTATAAAGGGACCAGCGCTTACTGCCTCGTCTTTAGTATTTTCATTTTCGGTATTTATTTTCAGTATATGTTTTACAAAAAAGTCCAATAAAGTATTCTCATCTCATCTTTCATCAATAAAATTTTCCTTTTATGTATGTTTTCACTATTTTTTAAAATTAACTTCCCTCTAAGGAAGTAGCAACTTTTTTCGAATCGCTCACTATGACACATAGCTATCCAGTTTTGGTTGAAATAATACCTTATGGTACGAATGAATGCACGAACTAAATCCGTTTGCGATTTAATCAGTTGATTTGACGTCAACGTAAATTAGATAGCTCTAATCACGTCGTGCTACGAAATAGCAAAGCAGTTCATTTTAGATTGTGAATTGAACCGCAATAAGAGTTCATTGTTGGCCCGCAGCCGCAGGTCACCTAATGTTAAGTGATCACCGCCGCCCATATTGTCTTGCAACACCAGAGGAACCACAGGAACAGGAGTTTTTTTTGAAGTTACCCATTTCGTTCGTCGTTCCGGAAACACCGCATAAGGAAACTCAATCACGACTTAGTTGTGTGTGGAAGAAAGCTCCTTGAAAAACCGCACTGTGGAGGACACATCCAGATTGTGGGAATTATATCCTAATTAAGATGATGCTTTACCCAGGCTACTGTCACTAGAAGCAATAGCCAGCCTTTTCATTCAGCTTCTACCCGAATGAACCGTGGTCTCGAAACCAAATTGCGAATGTCGCGCAATTATTTAGCACTGACTATGAGGCCGAAACGGAATTAATTCTTGATTACTTCGTGGAGGGCTCAGAGCATGAATGTACAAATTGGAGTATTCTCCCCCTAGATGGAGACACGCTTCAGGATCGATAAAGGTGAGAATCTCTGGACTTCCTTTTCCTGGCATGGTCGTCTGTTCTCTGTGATTACATTGAATGGTTTTTAAGGTTCGAGAGAGGGTGTGAGAGGTTCATCGAAGAGTATCATCCTTCATTGCGCATGGAAGTCGGGCTGGATACATGTTGCTATTCAGATTTACTTGAGCCATCTACTAATAATCATTCCAAGGACTGGAACTTTGTCCAGTGTGATTATGAGCTGTTCTTTATTCTCCATTGATCGTGGCAAGTTCTTGATGGAGTTATGTTATACTTTGTTGTAGGCTCATAGTGTGAGAGATGTGACTGACATTTTTTAATTTTAATCGCGGATTTTTTAAGGTGAACAATACTGTATTACATTATGTGGATATCCCGTAGGGTTTAGAAAGCCTTTGCAATCTAAGCGTAAAAAAAATGTGTTCAATTACGACATCACATAAGAAACACCTAAATTCTAAAATTATCAGTGTTATTCTACTACATTAGCATGTTTTATGCAAGAGAAAAGTTTTCCTCTTAAAAAATTGTGCCTATCAATAAAACAAACCCGCATCAAAATCCGTTACGTAGTTTTAAAGATCTAAGCATACATAGGGATAGACAGCGGGAAGCTTTGTTTTATACTTTGTAGTGATGAAACAGCAAGATCTATCAGATTTTTCGTATTATATTTGCTGATGGCAACATTTACATTCTGTAATGCAAAAAAATCCTTCAAGACCGCGCTGTGGGTCCAGGGAGTGTCAATGGTATTTAAGTTTGTGGAGTGTAGCGGAAAGGTAAAATTGAGCGAGCCAATTTATCAAGTCGATCACAAAGACTGGATCCCCGCAATTGCACGCGGTGAAATAGTTGGGACTGAAACTGGGGTGCACCAGGCAAGAACAACACTCCATTATCTGGCCGGATCTACGCCTTACAGAGAGCTAGAATGTGAGCCAGCTTAAAGTAATATCTGCCCCTATTAAAGACCTCCCGTTTCTTTAACCAATTTCGCCTTGCCTTCTGGATTTTTTTTTTTTGAGAGGAGGAAATACTGTTACGTATTTACGCCCCGGAACGGGGCGTAATATGTCGGACTCGAGTGTCCGCGTAAGCGGACGCCCCATACCGACTAAAACCTCCTCTGTGCTGTTAGCAGCCCTGGCTTTCACAGCGAAGTAGGACGTGGGCCGTGGAGGCCGCAAAGACTACGCAACAACAGTTGCGGGGCGTCTCCTAAGGAGACTCGAACCTCAGACCGGCTGTGTGCTTGTGGGAAGGAGAGAGAATGAAAATGAAAATGAAGATGAAATGAAGATGAAAAGATGAGAAGAACACACTCGCCGGCGAGTGTGGTGATGTTTAGTGTAATGTATGTAAGTGTGTGTGTATGTGTTTATGATTGTATGTATATATGTTTGTATGTATGTAAGTAGTGTAAATGTTAGTGTGCATGTATGTTTGTGTTTGTGGTTGTGTAAGTGGTGTATGTCAGTCCGTCAGTCAGTCCGTGTGTGAGTGAGTGTAGTGAAACGATTACAGGACGAGGACTAAAGTCTCGTCGGGTATCAAAACAATGTGTGGTGTATCTAGGGTGCGGGCCGCTGGCCATCGTCAGAGTGACGAGTGCCAGTGGTTTGCGGTGGTTGACCGCGCCTACGCCTGCGAAGGCGGTGTGTGCGTGTCTGTGTCGGTGTTTGTGTGGGTGTCGCGTTCGCGATGGTGATGTCGTCATCCGGGTCTACCGTTACGTGTCTGGGACGTCTTATTGGGTTGAGACTATGGTGAAGGGGGGTGTACTCGCATGCCTTCCTAACCAAGATGTTGGGATGGTTAGGCGCCTTGTCAAAGATGCGTCGCGAGATCTCTTTAAAGTGTTGAGCTATCGTCGGAAGCTCTAGGTCGCGGTGAAGGTCAACGTTTCGGATGAACCACGGGGCTCCGGTTGCCATGCGCGTGAATTTATTTTGAACTACTTGCAAACGACGTAAGTAGCTCGGTCGGGTGTGCGCGAAAACGACGCTTGCATGACAGTATGGGCCGTACGATGGTTTTGTACAGTGTCACTTTGTGTTTGAGCGGAAGTTTGCTTCGCCCACACACAAGTGGATAAAGGCGACTGAGGACAAATCGGGCTCTATTGCATACCGTATCAATATGTTTCTTTAAGTTCATATTGCTGTTGAACGTGACTCCTAAGTATTTGTAATCCTTCACCCACGGTATGGGTGTTTCATACAATTCAGACGTCACATGAGAGATAGCACTGTGAGCCGTGTCGACCGAGTCGATGACGTCCGGTATAAGGTCAAGGTCGTCGGACTTGATAGACTCGAGATCCATTTCCAGCCGTTGCCAGTCGATCACTGTTTTCGTCGGTGGTTGAAAGTTAACCGGTGGGCCTAGATTTAGGACGACGGGCCGGTGGTCTGACTCTAATTCGTGAAAAACCTCGATTGAATTTACATTGAGCGTTACGTTCTTAAGTAACGCAACGTCTAGAATGTCGGGTCGGTGCGCGACGTTATCCGGATAATGTGTTGGTTCGTCGGGTGCTATTACTGAAAAGTTCAGCGTGTCTGTCAGCGAATCTAATAAGATTCCGTTTTTATTTGTGGCTCTACTGTTCCAGCTGGAGTGTTTGGCGTTAAGATCGCCGCCCACTATGACTGCAGCCCCGTGGCCGGCAGTAATGCTTCTATATCTGTGTATAATACTTTTTTGTTGGGCGGAAGATAAGCTGAAATAACAGTGATCGGCTGGTGATTCGCCATACTGACTCGGATGGCAGAGGCCTCGATGTTAGTGAGGACCGGAGGATCTATAGGTATACAGTGTAGAGACCTTTTAAAATAAATGAGGGTGCCGCCCATACGGGTGGTGCGATCATTTCTGACTAAGTTGTAATTAGCGATACGCGGATCGCGTATACGTGGTTTTAGAAATGTCTCTTGCACTAAGAATAGGTCTAATTGATGTTCGTGAGCGAACTCCTTCACCAAGTCTAGTTGAGGCTTAAGGCCTTGGGCGTTTAAATACGCTATACGGAGCGTATGTGGTTTAACTTGCCGCTTACGAAATTAGGCATCGCGAATGTTTTTATATTTTCGCCCTATATCGGTGAGGGCACGGAATATTTTGCCGTTGTCTGCCATAACTTGCAGGAGCGACGGCGGGTCGTCCCGGACAGCCTCGAGCCTGCTGGCCAGGGCTGTGATTTCATCTATGTCGAACAGCTCTGACAATTCGAACATGAAGGCAAAGGTGCTGCCGCCTTGGTTACCTGTTGCAGGTGCCTTCTGGAAAGATAACCGCAGAATTTTAGGCCCAGTATTCCAATACTAGGCGAGCCATTAGTGGGAATGTTGTCAGAGAATGGGGATATGACAATTAATGTTTTTATGTGGTTATAACACGCTGACTTCAAGTATTAATCTTGGTCCTTTGGGCATGAAAATGAACAAGGATCATTTTACCCCACAAAGCGACTCAAAAAAGGACTTGATATAAGCCCGTACTAGTAAAAAAATAAGGACTCCGTGTCACCTTACGTAACAGTGTAGCAGCAAAACAAGCCGATTAACGTGTAAATACATAGCCCCACGCACACACTTACACTAATACAAGCCGACAGGCGGCCATTATGAGAATTGTCATCGTCTGTGACAGATTAGATTGCGTCTCAATAAATTATTTAAAAAAAACCGTCGCGCGTTGTGAAAACGTGTAAAGACAATACTACGGAACATAAAAAGTGTCAAGGAATTACATTTCACAGAAAGAATAGTCACTTAGTTAATCTTCACTTCTTAATATCATGGCGCGGAGTCTTTCTTTTTTATTCGTCTGTGGATAGAAGATACAATTTCTATCCGGCACTGCTCGACGATTTCCCCTAGGCAACCTCCAGTTTTGCAGAACAATCCACAATGAATTTTAGAGGCATCCAGCATAATAACGCACACACATTTGGTGAATACCGTTTTTAATTGCCTTAAATTCTAAACAAAACCTTCGAAAAGGACCTGAGTGCTTCAATCAGTGACGAAGCTGGTGATCTACTTGCGAAATCTCTTGGAAAGCCCGAATGGTGGATAATTCGAGAGAAGTGTTATATATAAGTAAAATGAACTAGAAAAGCTAATACAGTGACAGTTGAAAAACATGTGATTTTGCTCTTAAAATCAAAATGTCCGTTTAATTATTACGTAATAAATAAATAAATATTAAAGTTGGACAAAGTATTATAGTTAACAACTGCAGTAATTACTTATGAGAAAACAGTCTATTTTTAGCGTTAAACGATTAACTAGTTCAACATACGCACTTATTAAAGTTGTTTCGGCAAACAAAACTCAAACCTCGTCGGTTTTGAAGCGAAAGCGTAGGCACCGTCGAATTCAAGGCGCTTACGATCTTTTGGCCACAAGGTTTTAATACCGGTCGCCCCTTGCAACGTAGTAGACTTTTAACATTCAAGTAAGAAATAAGAATGTCTAGACAATTATTGTTATTGTTTTTCAAGGATATCGCGTCATTAAAGCTAGCACATTTTGTTTATTTTTTACTATGTATGGAACCACAAATACGAAGAATCATTTAAGAGCAATATTTAAGGCGACACTAAATGCCAGCGACCTTGAGCGATATGAGTTCACGGCTGCCGGCCCCACATCTATGTAACAAAGCCAATATTTTCAAAGTTTACAATCCTCGTTATTCACTACTAATCTGAATAAATTACCCTACACAAAAAAGTACAAGCTATAAGAATATCTTTTCTGAGAGAAGTACCACAAAAAATGCGTCACGCGATGCCAAAAAACTTATTTAACTTCAAAGAAAAGTGGTAGTTCAAAAAGGCTCGGCGGTGTTAACTATAACCAACAGCAGGCATTAGCAACCTACAAATAAAACTTAAGGATATGTGTAACAGGATTTAGTAGTGTTCATAGCTCGAAATGCTATACTTTCACCATAAAACTTGTCTAAATACACCATGTTTGCGTGTTTTCTGCTTACTCTTCGCCTTAAAGAAATATATATTTTTAACTGTTGCGTCTCAACTCAATATATTCTTTATTATGTTATACTAGCTGACCCGGCAAACGTTGTTTTGCCATATAAAGTATAATTCACGCGATGGTTTTATAAATAATAAATAGCCTATGTGTTATTCTGGTGTGTAAGCTATATTATTGTAAAGTTTCGTCAAAATCCAATCAGTAGTTTTTGCGTTAAAGAAGTTCAAACATACATCCAGACATACAAACTTTCACATTTATAATATTAATAGGATTGTATATGTTCATAGGCACATAAGCGAGTATTCTAGAGGGTGTGATAATCATATCTATTGTTAACACCAGGAACAAACATAAACTTGTTATGCCTACTACTCGGCTAAGTTGCGTAAGTAAATCTTTTGTGGGGCGATATATTTATTGTACTAATGCTTTTACAACATGATCCCTTGTTTGACAAAGAATTGTTAAAAGACGTTTATGTGGTAAATATTAATGTAACATAAATATTAATGGAGCAACCGCCTTCATTCTATTTAAATTTTAAATTTGGTTTCATCTAATTTTATAAATAAAAAGAAGCCCTCTTGAGTTTTTTCGGCCCGTTCTTCTCAAATCTGAGGCATTTCCGAATGGGTCCGTATAAGGGATTCCATATCCTATTTTGAATAAAAATATTTGAATGTGACCAATATAATTTATCAGAAATCAATAACTTGCACATAAAATGTTTTAATAAAAATACTAAGAGAGTATCATGTAAAGATACAAATTATAATTGGATCTGCGCGCCTGTTACTCGTCAACGTTAATGGGGACTACAGTAATAGGTACTCATAAATACTACACAGTTTCTTCATATATTACAAAAAGAACTCAAAAAGTTATTAATAATGGGTTTAGGTGTGAAAGTATACATGTAACTTCAGACGTACCCCAGGGTTCTTTAGTGGGGCCTCTACTGTTTATTATGTATATTAATAAAATAAAGCAGGTTTAGATAATTGTAAATTTTTATTATATGCTGATGATCTAAAAATATTCAAGTCAATTACAAACCTTAAAGAAATAAATTATCTGATTATTGCAGCAATATAATATAAAGTCTTGTATGCAACTGTTGATAACTAGGTATTAAAACACTTATGTGATACTATTATAACCCTCATTCATGTTTTAATACCCCTTATTACACAACAGTTGCATAAATAACTAATCCCATAATTTTCACTTTATCGCTGTTACTGAATGAATCTGTAAATATTGCACAAATAATTTATGTAACGATAAGAATCATTCGAGAATAATGGCTCGAACAGTGTAGTAAGAGGTCAAAGGACAATCATAATAATGTTTTTGTAAATAGTTATATAGTCAAGTTATAAGTTGGTAACATTCGACGTAGCACTACCTATATGGTCTCTTCAATGAAACGCAGGAATACTCACAAACCGTAGTAGTAGGTAGGTAGGCTATTAATTAACTAATACATGATTGAGTTGATTCTATTGGCGGGCGAATTTGGTTGTACTATGAATGGTTGCATCTAGATTCGCATTTACCTTAGATATTACATTCTAGGTTCGTCTACGCCTGCCCTTCTTAACAAAATCCTTGTTACGCCTTTACCTACGCACTTGTGTTCAAATTGTATTACAATTTCGTTGGAATCAAATTATCATCATTTCTAGATTGCGTCTAACTAGCAAATATAGACGCATAGAACGTTAAAATTAAACGTTACTTTCTGAGCGACAGTCGGCTGTTCTTTTTTGGTTCTTTAATGTCAAAACTGTTATTAGTCATAAGATTTCTGTTAACTTTTTGATCCAAATGAACCTTTTAATTGTTATTAAATTGGGTCTATGACACTTACTAGTGAGAATGAGTACCTTTCAATGTCTTTTTTATATTTTCTCGTTCATTTTTTTTTATGTAGGAGGGGGCAAAGAGCAAGACTTACGGGACGGGGAATGGTGAGGCAACCGCCCACTGACATCCGCAACAACGTGGGTAGAGATGTATTGCCGGCCTTTAAGGGTTTGTTTTATTTTCTTGAAGGTCCCTTAGTCGTATCGGTTCGGGAAAACAGGAGCCCGTTATTGATTCAGCAATGTGGCTGTACGAGGCAAGAAATTTCTTGAAAAACGCGCGGTTGTGGATTGCTAGACGTCAACGTGATGTGGGTGGTATTTAGCATTTTGACGTATTGTCCGGTGGTGGTATTCGGCCTCTGGAATCAACTTGAACAACTCTGAGCATTCCTCGAAATGTATGCAGTGTAAAATGAACAGAGAACCCAAATCGCGCGTACACCTTCCTTAGAGGCCGGCAACGCTCTTGTGATTCCTCTGGTGTTGCAAGAGAATGTGGGCGGCGGTGATCACTTAACACCAGGTGACCCGTACGCTCGTTTGTCCTCCTATTCCATAAAAAAAAATCTCTACTCAATGCTAAAGAATCAAGGCGATCGTAGAGGACTTGATCGTCGATGATTCGACCCGTTCTTCGTTCTATGCGATCAAATGGAAAAAGCTGTTACTGGTATTGACTCATACTGAATTTTCCATAAGGCGTGAATTTGCATTTCCCCTCGATCAGTAGCGCATAATAAAAAAAGGTTAAAATGAATATAAATAAAAAGCAAATTATTTCACATAATTTACTCATAATAATTATATAAAAATACAACTAAATTTAAAATGACACCTATTTCTATTTTACATTGGCACAGAGTATCTACAAATATTGGAATCATTCAGAAGTACAGAATAAATACTATCTTGTCTATGGTTATTGTGAATAACATAAAACCAGCCTTACATTGCTCAAAAAAATATAAACTTTAACGGCCTTACAAATAAAATTGGCATAAAGTTATAACTAATCATAAACCATGAATATGTAAAATGTTTACAAATAGACATTTTGCTTACGAATGGTTTGTTCGGACGTATAACGTTTCCCGCGTTTATTTGCAAGGCTGCTTGTCATTCGGAAAATTATCATTGTATTGACAGTCTTGTCAACGATATTGTAAACATTTTCCATTTTCTTTATTTGGCATCAGTTATAACAGTTTATACCAAGTTTATTTGTAAGGCCGAATGTATCTACTCTAGTAATTGTAAATATATGTATTCCAAGTTCTACGGGATATAAAGAAATTTCGATCATAGCATCAAAAAAAATATTATAACATATAAAGTGAAAACAAACATAATTTAGAAATAATTATAAAACAATTTGTATTAACGTAGATAAATTTTGATAAAATATCGTCTAAATCTCGCACAAACATGGCAAAAAGATATCTAATATAACATTTGTCGTAATAACTCGTGACAATTACAAGAAAGTCCATTTTACGGCTCTAGGCGCCGATTTCACCATTGAAATAAAATGTGATTAGAACACCTTGCACTAAGCTTACGCCTGTAAACGTGGTTACAGAATCAATTCGGATTTCACCAACACAAACTAAACGCAGTTATAGCCTAAACGCGTTTTTATGATGACCGCCAAGCTTAGGACATTAACACATTTGATCGCGCTCAAGAGCTGTCACTGTCGTTTACGATAGCGACAGAAACATTGAAAATTTTGATTTTGTTCATACTTATCGATGTCAGTTTTGACAGGTATGTGATAAATTTTATTGTTTATTTTTCTGTTTACGTCAAAACGCTCAAAAGGTGTTGGTGAAATTGCTTTGTATTTAATCGAGATCAAGACTGACATTTGAACTCGTTTACGTAAAAGTGAGTTTTTTTAACGGTTTAATTAGTGAAATCGGAGCTAAGCCGAATGGAATGAGTGAAAAATGACACATCTATCAACTGATTATATAATCAACAGATGAATGTTTTAAGACCATAGATAAATAATAAAAACCTCATCACGTCATTCCGTTTCGAATGTTGGGCAGCCATTTTGAAATTAATGTCGCCATCTTAGAACTTAAGACCTTAATTTATTTTCATAATAACTAAACATTAAAATAATATTTTTAACTAATTAAAATGCTCAAAAATTAAAAAATAAATCGCTTATATAGCCTTCCATGCGAGTTCAACCATTTTTACTTTAAAGCAAAATATAGCGCACAAGCGGCTTCTGTTATTAATTTCAATACAATATGACAAGCCGATTAATATGACTAAATAATACAACCAATAATTAAATTATTAGATTAAAAGGCACTAGACTTCACTCATACAATTTAAACATTGGTGGAATGGCAGGATTATAGTCTACCACACAATTGTCTTTGAAACAATTTGGAAATCGGTTTCTTATAATAACTAAATGCAAGAAAGGAATGTACCTTCTACTAATAAAAGCAATTTAATTTTAATACTTACAAGACATATTTTTGTGACTGAATATGATTAATTAGGGAATGTTTAATATGAACAATATATAGTAATATTTCCTTATTGCTATTAGATAAATCCATAATAGGGCAAAATATCTATAAATTAATTATTGAAGCTCATATAAATCATTACATAATAAAATAATATTTATTTGAATATCATAAGTACATAAATTTTAATTGATTATTTACAGTTAACACTACGTAAAAATATTGCAAGAGAATATATCTCATTTCGTATAAAAAGCACATGAGCAAGTCAAACTCTGGGTTTTTTTTCTAAGGCGAAACTACTAGACTGCTTTTTTGAAGTGAAAATTTCTTTAGCATCGTTGTGATTTGAGAGTCGATGAAACGAAAAAGCGTCAGTAGAAGAAGAAGAGATTGTCTTATGTATGACACGACTATACCTTAAAATATTCTGACAGCTTGCGCCCGACGTATTATACATAGACACCAGGGGAACTTATATATGGTAGCGGTGATAGTAATGTCTTTCATAGCGGTTCAATTCCTTAATTATTCTAATAAAAATTATACATATACCTAGCCTCCATATTTCGAAAAAGGCAAAGATAAGAGCTATTAGAATCGAATCCATTGTTGAAATATAAAAACAATTTTGGGTTTAACGTTCGTTTTATGTATATCACACTTTAGTATTCAATTAACTTCAGACCCGAGGCTATGGACGATTCTATAATTTAAAGACTGAGACGTTAAAACTATAGTCCAAATGAAATATTGATGTTAATCAAATGGTGTGATGTTTGGCTATAGTAAACCGAATAACAAATGATTTGTTTTACTTTTTACATTTTAAACAAAATTTTGATTGGGGCAACTTTATTTAACTTACTCATGCGCTTATACGACTCTATTATTATGAATACATTTTCGAAGATCCGATCATTTGCTTTTCAAAACTCATCACAATTGTCAATACAGTAGCCGTAGTATTTTTGTTTTAAAAACAAAGTGGCGAAGAGTGACTTGATCGCTATTTTAATTTCTACATATTGTTTACAAAAAAAACAAACATAATTTTGAGCAAATTGAGGTTGATTGAAGTAACAATTCCGTTTAATTATCGCATGTTACATACGCTGCAAAACTACCTTCAGTAATAATTTTTGTTTAAAATATTTATTATTGGACTATCGAAGTTATTAATAGGTTTTTTCGTTAGGACAATCATTGCATGGAGCCCTCTTAAAACGTAAATACATAAAATTTATTTTCAATCAATTCTGTTTTAATCTTATACGAAAATTACCTGATATATTTATTAATAAATGGAATATGATTATTATGTTTAAATTTAAAAATTCTGCGTAAGGATTGTTTTCATACAAAGCATTTAATACCACTAACGGTCTGATGATATCAGGAGTTTTAAATCATTTCAATGTTTCAACAAATTCTTACTTTTTACCAAGCGATTCAAAGAAATTAACGAATTTATTAACCCCTATATTCTTGGGTAAGTCATCTTCGGGTGGATCGTTAGCTCTTATTACATCAGTCGGGTTGATATTATTGTTCTGAACCATTTTGATTTCATTCGAAGGTCTCGGCTTCTTATCAACACCATTCGAACGATGTTCTTCAACTCCATTGGAGTGTATGCTCTCTGTAAAGATAGTTATAGTTTCATGAACAGGTCTTATTTTATCAGATAAGTCTTCATTGGCCAGTGCAACTTCCTTTACAGGCCTAATTTCTTCTACAATTTCTTTGAAATCTTCTTGGGCAGGTTTCACTTCTTCAATGAGATTTGACTCAATGTGGTTCTCAATTTTATGGGATTTATTCTCAACATGATCAACAATATCTTGTGTTATTATTATTGTTTCTCGTACTTCGCTTCGTTCTGTCTCGCTGAAAGTCTCTGTTACAGTTTCAACAACAATTTCGTCATCAGCTTTATCATCATTTACAACGGTTACACTTTCAATAACAGTCTCTTTGACAATAACCGGTGTTGTATCAACTACCTCTTTAACCGGTGTTGTATCAACTACCTCTTTAACCGGTGTTGTATCAACTACCTCTTTAACCGGTGAAGCTTCGGTAGATTTAGGGTGGTCCCAAATTTTGAAATGTTTTACATACAAATCGTCCCAGAATTCCATTTTTTCTTTGTCTGGACATGTTCCCAGAGATAGTTCATTACTTATGTTCAAGTAATATAAATTATCTTTTGTGACTGGTTGCCATGTTATGTTGACGTAGTGATTTTCTTCAGGAGTTGGGTTTCTGTAAGAAATATAATATTTAAATAGCAAATAAGAAATTAAGGAAGAAAACGTATAGTTTTACCCAAGGCAAGGCATGCTGGCTTACAAGAGCTTAATTTCTCCACGAGTCCCTACTTGCACGACGCGCGTTATAAGCTTATATCGCCAATGGCTTGTTGATTGCGAGAAATACTTGCCTAAATATCCTTAATGAAACAGCAATACGAGATATTTACGAAAAAAATACAATTGATCAATATCGGCGCTCTTCGACAACAATTATTATAATGGATTGCCTTGTGTATAATTACTGGGTCTTATAATTTAAAATGATTTTCAACTCCAGTATTCCGTAGTAATAGTGGTTAAAATCTACGCTTGAATTCCCTTCCGTGGATTGTACTGAACAATGTTCATTCATTTCATTCATTTTTACAACCAGGGAGGGCTCTTTTGCACTGGATGCCGGCAAGATTATAGGTACCACAACGGCGCCTATTTCTGTCCTGAAGCAGTAATGTGTAAGCATTATTGTGTTTCGGTGTGAAGAGCAGCCTCCTTAGCTAATGAAATTACTGAGAAAATGTGACTTAACATCTTATGTCTCAATGTGACGAGTGCAACTTGTAGTGCCGCTCAGAATATTTGGGGTTTTCAAGAATTCTGAGCGACACTGTATTTTAATGAGCAGGGTGTATCAATTACCATCAGCTAAACGCCCTGCTCGTCTCGTCCCTTATTTCCATTAAAAAATAACTTATTTTAGAAGATAGTAGTTCCATTCGGAACTGCATGGAAGTTTCATGCGAAATTTGCATGGCTGGTGCTGCATCTCCAGTAGTCCTTCTGTCACGATTGGATTCTATTTAGTTGAAGCATAATTTAAAAGAAAAAAAATGTTAAATATATTAGTTTTACTTGTGAAAAAAAAAGTAATGTCCTAAAACGAAATTTTTTTATGGTTTCGGCTTAGTTAAATATAAAAAGCCTATTAAGAATAATTTGGCAGCGACGAAAGTTTGCAAATAATTTCCCTCAAATCTCTTGAATATAATTGGCAAATATTGGTCTACGGCTTAGGCCCTTTAATCTATTTCAATTTCACACAATTCATTCACAAATACAAATACTTAAAAAGAAATTGCTGTCATTTAAAGAAACTTAATTCAAAATAGTCTTACCCAGACTTGGCAAAGTTCGTCCACAACCTCAGCATCCTTTCTCTCATCTTCACATCATCCGGGGTCGGCTCTACATCTTTCTGCAATTCACACTTGAATAGATAACCCAATTCATCCATATGACCAGCATGCTTCAATCCAAGGCTTTTCAGCAGCTTATTTGTGAGGTTCAATTCACCGACATAGTCAAATTTATAATAGTATATTGGCTTATTGGTGGCCCTGACAAGATACTGAATCAGCCTATATGTATCTATATTGACAAGGACATCAGATAGAAGTTGGAACTTCTCATTCAGACTTTCGACGCTATTCGGATCACCTTTGAAATACAAACGTTTAATTTTTTCAGCGATGGCTAATGATTCATCTGAATTCAAAACTATGTTTAATTCACTCGGTATAAAACTTTGCAAATCTTCAGTTCTCTCGTGTGTGAATTCTAGCGTTGTTGTGCCTATCATTATAGGTACATTCGCAATTCTGCCCGACGTAATCAAGTCTATGAAAGGCTCGGTCAACGCTGCCTCTACACCTGGGAACTCTTTTTCGACAACTGGAGCGAACAAACTTGTAGCCGAATCAATAAATAGATCTACTGGAGCTAAGCGGTTATTTGCTTCCACTATATCTTTTACTGGAGTCGTCGTTAGGAACTCTAGTATATCATCAATATCATTTGATTCGCAACCAAGCTCATTAGCCAAAGCTCTTGCATTATTAATGGGGTACTTTTGGAATGCCCAATTATTAAGAGCTGTGCCTGATTGTATTATTACTTTGCTGATCAAATCTTTAGTTAAGGGGCTGACAGCTAACATTGAGACGACAGCCCCGCCGGCGCTTTCACCGAAAACAGTTAGATTGCCAGAATTGCCGCCAAAGTTTTTGATATTCTCTTTAACCCATCTTACTGCTTGTATAACGTCTTTCAATCCAGCATTTCCTGGTACTTCAGGGGTGTTTAAGCTGAGGAAACCAAGCGCACCGCACCTGTAATTAACTGTGACGACAATCACATCCTTCTCGACTAAATAATCAGGTCCGTACATAGTGGATGATCCGGATCCGAAGAGGTAACCACCGCCGTGGACGTATAGCATAACAGGTAAGAATTCGCCATCAATAGTCGGTGTGTATACGTTGAGGAAGAGACAGTTCTCGTCTCCTACGTAGTACTGCTTATCGGTCAGTCGGTCTATTTGAGCTGATACATTGCCTTCTGTCGTAGCGTCGCGGATTCCATCCCAGGGTTCTGGTGATTGAGGTGCCTGGAAAGAAATGGGGAATTTTTATTAAATAAAACAATTGACAGACATATATACATACATAGATTAAATATCTAACAGGAAGATAATAAAATACAATTAATATAAACATGTTTTATAAGTTAATATTATCATAATGTGACCCATGTGTGATAATTCAGGGGCAAAGTCGAACTAAACTCCGCATTTTGAATTCCTTAACAGCAAAAGAAAAGACAGATTTGCTGAACATTTTTCCACATCTCCACGTACAACAATAGTTCCGTCAGCGTTTGGTATTTAGTTGGCACGCCGTGAAACGGCAACGCCACCTAACTCCTCTTAAGATGTGTTGGAAAAACACAGTTGCAGGTATCGCAAACTCATACTAAATTTTGCCTTGTGAAGTTAGTCAGACCATAGATTGTATGGATTTTGCTGATATAACTAGAGAATATAACGAGTGCTGCTTGTGGTTCCACTTCGATCTGTTATAGTTAATATATCATTGTATTTGTTGGATACAATTACTAATTATGATAGTAATCACGACCATCATGTTCACGAAGCATCCTTACACAAGCAATGAATTCAAACTCTAAAGGTTGATGCATCTATTATAGGACAATTTATATTTATACAGTTACTTTTTATGAAATATTTGATGTTAAAACGCTTTAAACTTTGAACACTATATTTGTTTTGTATATTAAAGCCATTGCAATATTGATGATAAATAGAGGCGGTTGAGTTTCTTGTATGTTCTTCTCACGAGCTCCACTTTTTCCAAACATATTGTAGAATCGGTAAGTTAACAGAAATATTTATAATGATATGTAAGCCAATTCGACTTTGAATAATGACAATGGTCTAGTCATTGTTTTTTTTATTAAGAGACGGAACGAACAGATGGACCTCTGAGTCAAAGACACAGGAAGAGAGTTAAATTGGACAAGGTTCATTTTCTGCATGTTCGTACGAGATACCCCATTCCGCTACCTTTTAAGAGAGGACTGGATAGAAGACACAAATCTCTTCCGGCACTGGTAGACGATTTACCGAGAGAGACCTGCATGGCCTGTCATTATGTTGGAGGCGTCCATCATATCATTAATATGCAGAGTCCGGCTGTTGAATTTTTGGATTTTGTCAAGTATCCTGAGCGGCACTGCAATGTAATGGACAGGGTGTATCAATTACCCTCAGCTGAACGTCCTGCAGTCTCGTCCCTTATTAAATTAAAAAAAAAATCCGCAAAAATGGCTACATACGTCAATGTTTTTCTGTTATTCATATAAAATTTAATTCCAAATATTTATGCAAGTAATTTATCCGTGTCTGACACACATAGTACCTTTGTGGCTGTAGGTCTACCGCCTATTTCACAGCACTTTCGTCTTTGAATGTCAGTATTTAAAAGCAGAGGAGTATCTTAACTCAAATTCTTTAAGAAATATTATCTACCAATCTCTCTTGATTATATCTTCATGACAGTATCAGCTATAACTTGCTTATCTTCGGCAAGATAAATCGCTATCGCCTATTTTCACACACTCTTTGTATTCAGGGGTCCGTATAAAATTCAGCGCAACCAAGTATAATTAATATAAACAAATGAATCTAGAGGGTTACGATCCGTCCGGATTAATCCGCATATATCCGGACTCTTAGACACTCGAGTCCCGATCTTATCCGGCTCTCCAACTTATCCAGATTTCGAATATAGAATGTATTGTATAATTGTTGATAGGTCCCCACAAGACGGACCGACGATCTGGTCAAGATCGCCGGGTATGTTGGATAAGGGCAGCGCAGGACCGATCATCTTGGAGATCTTTGGGGGAGGACATACTTATTAAGATCAAATAGGTCAATATTTACAAGAAGCGAAATCTAAAGAGGTCAACTAAAAGACCGGACTTTTATCGAAATATCAGGCTTTTTGACAGCTCTTTACAAATTCCTAAATGGTAACCCTAAATGTATCTGTTACTGGTAGAAGAGGTAAGGTCGCGAAGAAGGAGATTAAACTCCTCAATGTGTTTAGTTTTTAACAAAATCTGTCAGGTTCTCGGAAACAATTTTTGACATCGATTATTGCAATGGGCAAAGGATTGGCTAATAGACTTAGTTCTGCAGCTGTTATACGCGGTTAAAAAGATAAGACAACTAACTGATATAGATACGACTCGATCAGTTTAGTTATATTATACTATTAGGGAGTGCAGCCTATATTAATACCATCTTTGTGCCGCAGTAGAGTTGCTGCTGCAATATTTATAATCTAGGCTAACTGCCTTAAGAATCCTTAAGAGAAAAATTTAAAGAAATAAACATTTTGACTGTTGCATCCCAATATATTCTTGATAATGTTCTGTATGTTCATAAGTACATTGAAAAAATTACTAGAAAATGCGACAATCTTATTTTATAAACGAGGAACAAATATAAACTTGTTATGCCTACTACTCGGTTAAGTCGAGTAGTAAGTCTTTTATTGGGCTATAACATAAATGATTTTCTTAATGATATCACAGATTGGTAATGAAGCCTACACCCTCAGGCTATATAATTATTAATAGTTATTGTAAGATATTACATAATATTATATTGCAACGAAATTAAAAGAAAAAACCTGTAGAATTTCTTGCACCCGTTCTTCTCAGAGGCATACTATTTTGAATGGAAGTGATTTTAAATCCTATTTTGAATTAGTCTATCAGTGAAGTCATGTCAAGTATGGGGAGAGAGAGAGAGAGAAAGATTGAATTGGCAGAATACCGAAACCTAGCTTTGGACACGTGGAGCGAATGAGTGAAAGAATGACTGATCAAATATATAAGGCAAGTGTGTGTGGGCAAGTCGAACGCGGGAGGTCTCGTAGAACATTCGTTGACCAAATTGGGGACGTTTTGAGAAACGGAAAAGTCCGAAGCACCCGCAACCGGCGCGCATGTATAAAAAGAATAACGAATATAGAGTAAGCGCGTGAGGTTTGTAAGGATAGAAGTAAGTGGCATTCTATTGTAGAGACAATAGAATTTTTGGCAAAGTCTACCTCGACGGGAACAAGGCGTGTGTGTGTGTGTGCGCGCGAAACTAAGCAATAAAAACCAAAAAAAATACATTACGGTTGCTGAAGGTGCTATATTCGAAAGATGGACTATACAACGCGTCATAGCGGTCACGCGGTGCTTCCGTAACAAGTCGCTTCGATACGCTATATAATCCTCGTCTGGTAGAGATTACCGGACGATAGAAGAGCGGACTTGTTACGATGCAATCGATCGTGGAGGTGGCGCCTAATACATACGCAACTTAGTACAGATTTCGTGCGAGTTGAATGCAGAGTTCAGGATTGCGATAGTGCTGTGACCTAAATATAAATGATAACCATAATCATGACTATCGATGAATTTAAACAATGCTTCAAGTTTACCATTTGACAATAAAAAAAATACACTACAGTCTGTTAAATATACAGACAGACAAAGTTGTCAACATAATAACATCTAAATAACAAGAGTTTAGCACGTGTAAGTGAGTTATTACTGCACTGGAAAGGTCTCAGCGCTATTGACGAAGGATTTACGTCGTACTTAATACTCGTACACAATTTTAAGGTATATTGTGAGCGAAGTTGGCTGAAGACGAGGAAAGTGTAGAAAAAAATATTGGTGTCCATAGGTACAAGGTACGTATCCATTGTAGAATAAATAAAAACCTATGGAACCGTCGTGCATATTTTTTTTGTCAAACAATGACCCTGACTACTGAGCTGATGGTACCAGGTTCGAATCCATCAACACCAGTAACATACATAAACTTATAATGGCTACTACTCAGCTGAGTCGAGTTAGTAAGTCTTTTGTGGGCGATGTATATGCTTTAAAAATAGGATCCCGGAAATTACAAAACGTATTACGAAATTCAAAAGAATTGTTTAGTTTTAAGTGGTAAAGGTTACTATGACATAAATGACTTTATTAATGTGACCGCCGTCAGGCTATTTAAATTATACATTTGAATGTATCAAAATTTTATTAGGAAAAAATATCTAATACTATAGGAAAAAAATAAAATGAGCACGTAATATTATCAAAGAAAGAATAGGCGTTGCTAACATTACATTCATTTACTGTAATAGAAATGGTGTTTAAACACACTTAAAAAGAAAGAAAGCCAAATGGTCCAAATGGTGATGGTATCCTCGCAAGTAAAAAGGGAGAAAAGGAAGGCAACGAAACAGATGGAAGGATGAAATTGCAACACGGCTGGAACAGGTTGGAGGAGTAACCCAAGGGGAGAGAAGACATTGAATTTAATATATTATTTCTTCTTCTTCGTCGTTACACTCTTGACAGAGTGGTCGTGGTCATCACGAAGTGGAATCTTTTGGGGCAGATGTGATGCGACTTCACCACCATGAGACTTCGCCACTTTTCCCTGCTGGCCGACAGTCTTGTGCACTCATTCAATGGACCGCCCACAGCGGATTTAATTTGGTCGGTCCAACGCATGGGTGACCGTCCCCGCCCTCTGGTACCCTCCACTTTGCCCTGAACGACAAGGCGCTCAATGCATTCACTCTCGCGCCGGGAAACGTAGGTATATAATATTTACCATAGTGACAATAACATAACATAATATTGCAACAACACTTGGTATACGTCATGAAGCTACATCAGTTCGTAAAGGGGCTACCACATGGGGAGAAGAACTGAAAAGACGAGTTAAGAACCACGCATAATCTACTATACTATAGTAAGTCTTCTCTGTCAAAGAAGCTTTAATATATTTCTTGGATTTATGCTCAGTGAGTCCTAGACTGTCTGATATTTAATACCAAGACCAATGATGGAGCCCTTAAGCCCTCTAGCTAACTTAATAAACGGCACGTACAGTTTATTCTTTCTTCTTGAATTTAGTGAATTCAGATCACAATTTTGTTTGAATTTTAAAATATTTTTTCTTATCATATAATATATAAAATTCTCGTGTCATAGTGTTAAACATTGAACTCCTCCGAAACGGCATAACCGATTCTCATGAAATTTTGAGTGCATATTGGGTAGGTCTGAGAATCGGACAACATCTATTTTTCATCCCCCTAAATGTTAAGGGTGGTCCACCCGAATTTCTTTCTTTTTAATTTTTTTGACATTTTTTTAAAATTTGGTTATGAGTCAGCATTAAAAAATACATACAACTTAAAATTTTCACCCATCTACGATCAACAGTTACTTTTGTATCGCGATTTTAATATCGGCAATATTTGCTGGGTCAGCTAGTTTTTATATATTAATTTTAATATATGTTTTGTGAGGGAAGGGTTAGGGTGTTTATCATTAAGTATTGTGGGAAATTTGGGGAAGCACTTTGCCAAAACGCAGACAGACGTAATATTGGTAAATGTATCCTACTAATATCTTCCCTATCTTGGCGTGCGTCCGTACAGAATGGGATGTCGCTATGCCAACTTAATGGCTGACAGGCTTGCCCTGCATGTTTCAGTATGATAACTCTTTCTGTTACTTCTAATTAAACATTTTACTGAGATAAAAACAATGGGCAACTACAGGTAGTCAATAATAACGGCTCATTTTATTAATTGAAGTATATGCAGCTACTGTTCGTAATATCTGTTAGATCTCACCTTGAACCGTAAGGAACCGAGCGGTGGCTTCGCGTACGGTATACCCTGGAAGCTGTAGTAACTCTTGCCGCCTGGAGTTTTCACCAGCTTTCCCTGCACCTGACCTTCCTCTACCGTCACCACCGGCGCTTGGATCATTCTGCCTCCACTGGAAAAGAATAATAAGGATAATTTTAAATGGAGGAGCAATATTACACCAATTTTGGTAGGGGAAAATGTTATGGATTCGCGTCACCGACATGCTCATGGCTGGCGCACTCGATAAATAATAATATATAGTTTGAAAATAATAATATAATAAGTATATAGTTTGACACTTTTTGGACGGGTGCAATCCCGTGAGTTCGCGTCACCGAAATGCTTATAGCAGTATATCTGTAGCCATACAGCTGACGTATTTTGCAACAATAGTGCTGTGTATATCTTTTGATTCAAATTTAATGGATTTGGTGAAAATTCAATGTGCTAATTAAACTGTCCATTGTAGAAATAGTGTGAGTGTTAGCTTAATATATTATTGAAACTAAGTCTTGAAAATAAAATGAAATTAATCATGTAATTGTTTTTAAACATTATGACATTTCAAATTTTAATACTAAAAGTTCTAAGTTTTCACTTCTGTCTGCCGACAGAAGTGAAAACTTAGAACTTTTCTCTGTCTCCACAACTGCCAATTTTTTTTAGATAGATTGGCGCAGTTTCGTTTTTAACTTTAACAGCTGGCTGATTTTTTTTACATAAAATCTATTTTTCACCCTTTTTTATTGCTATACAATGTGTTTTTTAATATTATAATAATATAAAACTTTATAAAACTTAAAAGGAATTTGATTCGCGTACCTCTTCGCTGACTTATTGCTTGAAGTAAACAAATATCATAAAATTTATATTCGTTTAGCACTTCCGCACGAACGTCATATTAGCGTTGCAAAGAAAGATAGCCCTTAGTATTATCGTCATTAGCAATTTAGGCAGTACGCGAATAAAATTCCTTGACTAAAAATAATAACAAATTCCTCATTGCACCACTCGGGGGAAAATTCGAAACGACGCGGGGGTGCAATTTGGAGACATGCGAGGAAGTCGAGGGCCTTAAATACTCATTTCTCATCCATTGAACTTAGTTATGTTTTAAGTGGTCAACTCAACCAATATTCAAAATTAAACAGACTACGCATCATACAATTTCCCTAAATCAGAACGTACTACACAGCCACATTATCTCTGGACCTCGCTGGAACGGAATGCCCCCTTCTATTTCCCTTTTACCCCCTCGCGCTCGTCCCGTAGCGTCAGTACGGTTTGCAAGTTCATCACCGTTACCTAACATGTGATATTTTTGTGCTATCACTGCTTTGTTTTTGATGTTTTCACTGTAACGGTTTGAATTTTTTTGTTAATAAATCTGTACTTTCTGCTGTTTTGTGTCGCTATGCTGTCAGAAAAAGAAATACTTTTCTTACTTAACCCAGATTCTTTCTGTTATAATAATAATAATTTGCATCACAACACAACCACGTTACATCAATCTGTAATACAGAAAAAAAAAATAGTTGTTTATTTATTAATAATAATATCCTAGTGATGCTTGTTTTGCACACCGTACCGAAGCGACAATGTGACGTCATCGACGTCAGGTCCACAGATAATGTAACCGGGTGGTACTTTCTCAATTGACTTACCACGACGATGTGGTACCTAAACGTCTACATTAAGATAACATATAATTGATTTACATACACAATGTTATTCACCTCATGTTATCAGGGCCCAATGGAATGCGTCCGTGTTAATGATAATGTCAATTTAATAGAGCAATCGATTATGTGTGACGACGCGGGCCTCAACTGACAGTAGATTACACAATCTTGCGTAAAATAGTATCTGTCCGATTCTTGGCCCATCTCGTTCAAGGTCAGATTTTTTTTTTAGGGTTCCGTCCTAATGGTAATCACCAGGAACAGGTAACTGGAAGCACTACTACTAAAGACTTGTAGTCCGTCTGTTTTTTTAGAAGCAATTAGACAATAAACCAAGCTAACTAATGCCCTCATGCAAGCCCTTAAATTAAAACGGCAATGGGCTGGTCACGTAACTCGCTATAAAGGCAGCAGGTGGACATTCAGAACCCAGCAATGGAAGGGACCTATAGAAAAACGACGAGTAGGCAGACCGAAAAGAAAGTGGGCTGATAAAGTAATAGAAATAGCCGAGAAAGAATGGAAAAAGTTGGAGGAGGCCTTCACCCGAGGAGGGTCTCATATCCAAAAATAACCCATTCAAATTAGTAACACGTATTGAAATCTATTATTATTATTATCTTCTAAATGGCAATAGTTACATTGCTGAAATGATAGTTTCTTGCAACAGTCCTTGCAATCACTCTGTTTCCTCCTCGCGTCGTTTTCCTCATTACTGAGGGTCGCAACTCCCCCGCTGCATCAGTTACTCCCGAACGATTCCCCTCCATCTGCTACGATGCTTTATGAAGGGCATTATGGAAGCTGATGTTCAGAAAAGATCGTATTTGGTCCGATTATCTCGTGGGACTGCCTCCTCTGGGACGTTTGCCATCTACCTTGTCTGTCAACATCAGCTGTTCAAGATTATGGCCCTGTTTACGAGCAATATCTCCGAAGAATTCAAGCATCTTACGAAGGCATCTTGTGGAAAGTTCTCATTAAAGCTCAACTTCTCTTTAGCAGTGGTAAAGTCATTGACATTCGTGAGTGTCATTTTGACCCAATTGAATAAATGAATTTACTTTCTTTCCTTGAACAGCATTACCAGGGAGTAAAACTGATATCATGATTTAGTTGATCACAATTTACGCATAAAAAATATATTTAATTATACATACACCTTTCTAAATAGTCTCCTCGTGGTCACTCAGAGGGCAGTAGGCGGCTGGAGAAGGCTATGCTCGGAGTTTCCCTAAGAGATCGAATCATAAATGAGGAAATCCATAAGAGAATTAAAGTCATCGACATAGCCCATCGATGGTTGAGAAACTGAAGTTGCAGTAGGGCACATAGGTTAACACAGACAGATAGCTGTAGGGGTAGTAAAGTCCTCTAATATAGTAATCCGGGTGGTAAACGCATTATAAGTTGAACTAAAGCCGAGCATGTGGACGGTAAACATACGTACTCGGGTCAGCTGATGGTAAACTTGATCACCGCGGCCCTTACTCTCTTGTAACACCACATAAAGCAATAAGCCTAACTTATATATGATTATCGTGTAGACTGTGACAGTTGTGAACATGTCGAAAAAAATTGCGACGAACTGTTAGCCTCTATTTTCAGCAAAACAAGGTGACATACGTATCGCTAGTGTACGACGTATCTTGTCACGTACACTAAAGTAATAAATATGGCTTTTTATCGAGCGTTGCCCGAATCTAGACGTTTAAATTATCTAAGAAACGTATGTTTGCAAATGAGATGTAACATCTTATGTCTCAAGGTGACGAGCGCAATTGTAGTGCTGCTAGGAATTTTTGGGGTTAGCCCAGAATCCTGAGCGGCACGGGCTTTTACTGGGCAGGACGCATCAATTACTATCAACTGATCGTCCTGTTCAACTAGTCCCTTATTTTCTTAAAAAAAATATGAATTGGAAAACCGAAAACACATTAAAATAAGTGGCGGGCGAGAATCGAACCGGAGTCTCCGTGGTCAGAGTCAATAGTGTTATCTATTGCAACGCTTTTTTACGATGATGATATCGTAGTAACAGTAATGAAAAGTAGATTCATTTTCCTCAAGTTTTTAAAGTATCGTTTCAGCCGGAAGACGACCATTGCTGGACAAAGGCCTCCCCCAAAGATCTCCACGACAATCGGTCCTGCGATGCCCTCATCCAACCTTTCCCGGCGATCTTGACCAGATCGTCAGTCCATCTTGTGGGGGGCCTACCATCACTGCGTCTTCCGGTACGTGGTCGCTATTCGAGGACTTTAATAATAATAATAATTTGCGAAAAGTGCCACGATTTTTTTTACTAATACACAACAGATATGAACAATTAACATTATAATATGAAGAAAAGAAAAAATAATAATACAAATTTTAAAAAGCAATAAAGAAAGAGATATTAATGCTATAAAACATGGAAGGATTATTTAATAATTTAGAATGATAACAAAACGAGGCAGCAGCGCGATTCGCAAAAAGGAAACTTCTCAGCAAACGTGAAAACGTGTATTCCTAACATTTTTTTTATGAAAATAATGGACAAGCCGAGCAGGACCTTCAGCTGATGGTAATTGCGGCCTGCCCATTACAGTGCAGTCCCGCTCAGGATTCTTAAAACCCAAAAATTTTGAGCGGCACTACAATTGAGCTCGTCACCTTGAGACGTAAGATGTAAGTAAGATAAATCTCATTTGCCCAGTAGTTTCACTAACAACGGCGCCGTTCAGACCGAAATACAGTAATGTTTACACATTACAGCTAGATTTTTTTTCAGCCCCAACGGCCTTTTGTCCGTTGAGCTATATGCCCTGCTCACTGCCACTTCAGATTCGGAATCATTTTGGCTATGTCGGTGACCATGGTTAGAGGATCTCCCCATTTCAGTTTCGATCTCGCAGCGACACTCCGAGCATAGGCCCATGAGCTTCCCCATAAGACCCTTTTATATACCACGTCTGCGTTCCGTATGTTATCAAATTATGTTTTTTAAAAGTAAACTCACCTTATTCCACCTTGCTAACACCACTGTTATCTAGTTATTACTTATTACGTAACACCAACCGAGTTCGACGAGCACACACTTACAACTAAGTCACGAGTTGTGATAACGTGTTACGACATATTTTTCTTTCGTTTGGGAAAATGCTCGAGACCAATCCATTATCTGTCTGACTTAGTAGAGTACCTACGAGGCTCAAATGATGAATGAAGAAAGAAAATAATCCATTCTGCAACTTACTTAAACCTAGTATACAAATAGAGTTATCAATAAAAATAAACTTCGTCTAAAACAACCGACTTCAAAAACTCAAAAGCATAAAAACACGAATAAGAGATTTACCGCCTTTATTCATAATGGTCCGCTAACTTTAAACAGCCGCTTAGGAGTGTTTTTTCTCATTCTGACTTAGGTCAATAGAAGAAGACAGAGTGAGAATTAGCAATGCTTTAAGTTAGCAGACTATTATGAATAAGGGGGTTAATCTAATACACCTCTTATGCAAATCTTATACCTTTAATATTAATAAAATACTATTATTTGTATACAGTGCTACCTATTGATAGGTTTGAAGTCGTACTCGGTTTTGTTCGAAGTCGGTTTTTTTAACTTTTGGTGCCATTATCAGGTAAACTATAAGATTTCGTTGGTTTTTAATGACATATATATTAAATAGTAATTTTTTATGTACCTATGGGTAGGCCTACGAGTTCGAGTTCCTTAAACAATGTAGATCCCCTATTTCACGAGCTTGTGAGACACTGACGTATCGTGTGAAGAACATTTGTTGGGTATGAATGCCTAAAAAGCCTAAGACCCTCTTCTCGACAAACGTGATATTAATAATATTGTATAATCAAAATAAATAAAAATTACGAAAAAAGCAGTACACAAACCATAATAACATCCATCCACGTAAACAAAAATATTCATAAAAAAAAGTACGGGGCCAAACTATGGCAAAATTTTATGGGACCAAATGTCAGTGTCTTGTGTAACTTTGATAGAAGCCCGACGAAATAGTCCTCGTCCTGTAATCGTTTAACACTCACATCACAAATCACACACCTACAATAACACTACACACAAATAGTCACACACTTACATACACTCACACATACTTACATACATATATCACCGCACTCGCCGGCGAGTGCGAAGTCTCTTCAAAGCTAGAGTCCACTGGACTAACAGATATATTAGATCGTTAGTGATCTTCTCTCCATCCTGCCTAGTGAGCAGGCGGTCCGAGGTTCGAGTCTCCTTCCGAGACGCCCCGCGCCTGTTAGCTACATTTTCGGCCTCGGTAGGGGATGTTTATACTCGAGCCCGACATATGGGCCCCGTTTCGGGGTCTTCAATACGTAAATATATTTTACTCCTCTCGAAAAAAAGTCTTGTGTAAGAGTTATCTTACTTCTTTCTTTTGTGGTTATTTAAATCCCCTTTGTATTTTTCTTAATAAAGCCTTACTGTCTTATTAATAAACACAATGAGAAGATACTCCAAGTTTAAAATTTCTTCTCCCTCTCATGTAATGTGACAAAGGTAAAATAAAGACCAAAAGTTTTAAATTTGAAAAAAACTTTACTTTGCGTTTATTAAAAACACAAGAGTTTAACGGCCTTTCTATCCACGAACCCCTGGCTTGTATTAATACAATTCCTAATTGTAGAGTTTCTCTATTGTTACTGACATACTTCAAAATAAGCAGCTTTATGAGCAGCGGTCAAATAAATTTATAATTAAAATACGAAAATAATCGAGATTCAGTCATTTCTTACCAAAAAATCATACTGTGATTCAAGAAAGCTACACCAGTATCAAACAGGACCTTGCGGCTCTTGCTAAAGCGGCAGCACTCCCCACTTCTCAATGTAACAACGTTAATGTTCTTCGTCAGATCCTCGGTGAGGGACTCCGCAAGGTTATGCCACAGATCGCTGTCTGGATTCGACTTGATGTAGTTCGATATCTTCTTGTTAATCGGCTTCTTGCCCAACGCCAGAAATCTGGTCTCCCTCGCCAACAGATACCGTAACGTACTTTTCTTTAACACGAACAACTCTTCCAAACTTCTAGCCATCAACTGTTCCACTAACAGAGAAGAAAACGAAACTACCCGCACTTAAATTGTTTGTCTTTTTTGAAATTTTTTACTTAATAAAAGTTAGCACCAAACAAAAACACACCTCATCTAAACAGTAAAAAAAAAATGAAAAACAACTTCTTGTCAACAATACTTGTCCAAATTATTGCCCTATAAAAATATTAGATGTAGACGTTTTTTGATTCTTGGTAATATGAAAAAATAAGTGTAATAATTTTCTTGAGATTATGGAGAAAATTAATTTTAATCGTTATTTCGCTCTTGTGACATTATAACAATACAGTCAAAAGTCATATATATCCAAAAACATACCTATGATGAAAATTACGAGAAAAAAATAAAAATTTAAGTTTCTTCCTAACCTGTACCAGCTCCTCTTTTTCCGTCACTAAAGTACAAATTCTCGTCAATATGACCAACTCGCTTCATCCCTAATGCTAAACAATCAAACCTACCCGCGATATAGGAATTCGATATAGGAATTCAAATACCTAAAACATCCCTACGATACTATACGGAAAAATTCAAAACCACCATCACACAATTCCAAATTAAAATTTTAAATTCCGACCGCGTCGTATCTATTGCACGATTTCCGACAAGAAACTGGCACTGGAAAACAGACGACAGCGGAATTTCCGACGGTAAACTAATAACAATAATAAAATCGTGACAATTTGATGGATTATTTGTAAATTGTTTTTCAAGGCAATAACCGGGGCCGGTGGCATTGAGCCTATTATGACACTAATTTTAGAGAACAACTTAATAACGTGTTTCATTATTATGAATATATTTTTTTATAATATATAATTGATCGGCCACGTGGCAACGCGAGAATTCGCCTGCCATACATTTTTTATGAAAACTGTATAGGACCTGCGTCGACCACACACGCTAAATTGCTCGCCAAACGTATTTTTTGGTCACTGCGGTGTGAGCCGCCCGAACCGCCCGCCTTTAGTGGACGCAACTCAAATCACGGACGTATTTTACTACATTTATTTATTGAGCGAAGCGAAGCGAAGCTGAGCGGTGCTCCCACCGGGTGACTCCAATTGATTTCTGTGTTAAATTGTTTCTCGGACATTTCTGGACCGATTTAAAAAAAATTTGAACTCATAGAAAGCTTTTGATATTTTCTACGTTATTATTGTCGTGACAGAATTTTGAATTTCGAGTTGATTCAATTATTAAAAACAAACATGTTTTACAAATTATTTTAAATTAGCACGCGCTATATTTTTTTCAATTCAGAATAAGTTAATTTTGTTTTGTTTTTGTACACAGACTTAGTTTACCTCGCTTCGCTCAAGTACGACGAGCGACTGTCTCATCCAAGTTTACTATGATTTCTTGATACAAGAAAACCAGTACTAGTTTTTATTTTTTACTTCATCTATCTATCACGTCTTATTACGACATAAGTTTTGTTCGAAAATTAATAGATGAAATAATTTTACATAAGAATCGCAGATGGATTTGAAAGGCAAATATATTTTGTATTGATTAGTCGATATTATAATATAGTAAATAAAAACATAATAAATCATTTATTTCAGATAAGAAAACCGTAGATAGACATGTATGTAAGTAAAAATTAAGTAAGAATACTAAAAAGTATGAAAATAATTGCGTATTTTTATACAATCTAATTCTAGTAATGATTATTGATATTTTTGGAGTCGGAGTCAGCCAAGGTAGGTTTGTAACTACATACATAGTTATGGATGAGATGTGCTTGAGTCGCACGCGCGACGTTAGGAGGCGAGAGCGGGGCCGCGGCGGGAGGAAACCGATCTCAAAAATAACAATAATCGTTACTAGAATTAGATTAATTAATTAGATTGTAAAAAACCACCCGATTATTTTCATACTTTTTAGTGTACATTATATCTATTGTTTTCGAATAGTGTTTTTGAAGAAACCACAAACTGAATAATGAACATTTATTGATATTGTTAAGTTTCGAAAACCATTATTCCAATCTAATAAATGTGTTAAGTCGCCGCGAGCTTTTTTCCCGCCCGATGATGACGAATCTCGCGACAGGCTTGCGACAGGCATAAATCTCGCGATCATTGCTGTCAAACGTCACTTTTTTATTACGTAACAGCGGCTACAATACACATATTCACAAGTATATTTATTTACCATAGGAATTGACAATAACACTACATATTGCACTAACACTTTGTAAACGTCATGAAGCTTCTTCAGTCCGTAAAGGGCACTGACCTCTACTATATACCACTGGACTGGCGGCTGTCAAAGTGCTTTTGTGCCTGTTTGATATTCGCCATTTTGGCGCTGTTGGCCATGTATCGAGGGTTCTGTAATACTAAAACTAGTGATGACAACCTTAGCAAACATCGATAGATGGTGGGAAACTATTTACAAAAAAAATGTGTACTTTATTACGTTCATTTCTGAAGTATAAATAACACGGAAAACGAACGAAATTAATTCAAAATGCAAAAATACTTCAGGGTATTACTATTTATATTATATATACGTCAAAATTAGTTCTCTAAATGCTCGCGAGTGGCGCTTAAAATAGGCACAAACATTTGCTGTCAAACATATGGATAGCCTGTCCAGTGGTATTTATATCAAGGGGCTTTGACATGGGGATAAAGAACTAACAAGAAACTTCTAGCACATCTTTTAAATCAAACAATAACAGAATTTCTTAGCCTACTTAATATTATACTATACAATTGTAGGTGGCCTGTGCAGAACCAGTCCAGAGCCATGCATCATCGATATAATCTGCAATACTATAGTAAACCTTCTTTGTCAAAGAAGTTTTCATTTGTGCTGACTAAGACATAGTATACTGTCTGGTATTTTATTGTAAGATTGAATACCAAGACCTATGAAGGGGCCCTTAACCCTAATAATGCTACAAAGGCACGTGCAGTTTACATTTTTAGGTACATTCTTAAAACGATTAAACAGGTCATTCTCTATACAGTACAAAAGTTTTGAAATGTATACAAAATCTATCCTTACTTATTTACAACCAATCGTTCACGTGGCGCTATCCTTAATAATAAAAAATTAATCGAAAAAAAAAAAAAACGCAAATTTTGAGATTGTCAAACAAACAAATTGTATATTAAGGAAATTAAATTTTAATCACAATCGCTTCACTTGCTAATATTACGGCGCGGAGTCCTTATTTTTTTACTCGTCCGTGCTTACAGGTTGCTCCGAAATTATATAATGGAAAATTGATTTATTTTGGTGAATTGTTTTTTTTTGCAATTTCTTTTAAAACTACAGTTTATTAGATCTATCCGTGTGTTTACTTAATGTTGCCATTGGTACTCTACCCTGTATATGACTTTATCCATCCACTGTAGATAGTTCCACTTATAGTAAGTTTGAGTATTTGAATATTGTATCGTATTTTGCAGGTTGTATTACATTAATATTATTGCATTTAATAATAATAATAATAATAATAAATTTTTTATTTGCGAAAAACTGCCACCAAATTTTTTATAAGTACAATAGATATGACAATTAACATTGTATAAAGAAAAGAAAAATAACAATACAAATGTTTAAAAAACAATAAAGAAAGAGATATTAATGCTTTAAAACTAACTATGTAGAATGATAACAAACCAGGCAGCAGCGCGATTCGCAAAAAGGAAAGTACTCAGCAAACGTTAGGACGTATTTTCCTAACACTGATATTATGAACTTCCTATATTTTTTTTTCCGTGAAAGCTATTTTGGCAGTAATGAGTGAAACAAATAATTATAATATTTAAATATTTATCGTATCCTCTATCTAATAAGCAAAGCTCAGAATTTAATAAATTTATAAATCTGAAAAGAAAATATTTATATCAAGTAGTGATGCGTATACACGCATTTACGTACATCCCCACTAGCTAGACAAGTATATAATAAAAATATATATAAAAAATGCATGAGTAATTTAATATTATATAGATAAAATATATCCATTATGATACCCATCCTCACTACAGTCGATGTATTTAATTTAGTTTTTGCTCTTGCAATAATAGCTTTTTGTAGTTATTCTTAAAAGATTCCTTTGAGTGCAAATTTCGAAGTGGTGGTGGCAGGTTATTCCAACACTTAGTGGCTGCGTAGCGAAAGCTACCACGAAATGCGGTTGTGTGGAAGATGGGTATATTTAAAGAATCGTGCGAAGCGCGGGTCTTATGTGGAATGTTAGCATCACTTCTCCATTTTAACTTTTTAAATAGATAAATAGGGATTTCGTTCTTTATTATACCGAATAGTAAGCTAGCAAAGTGCAATTTCATTTAATTGTATTACTATATAAAGGCTAGTTTACACCGACTTTAAAAGGCAAGTGAGGCTTTAATTATAAGTAAATGTATCCAACATTGAAAATAATAATAATCTTTGAATACGAGATCGGGCGTTAGCGCAACATTAATTAGTCCGGTCAAATTATACTAAAAACTCTCCGACATCCTCCAAACTCGCCAAACCTAGCCCCAACCGGCTGCCATATTTACCAGTGGAAGGCTCCTTTGCACAGGATGCCGGCATGATTATGGGTACCACAACGGCGCCTATATCTGCCGTGAATCAGTAATGTGTAAGCATTATTGTGTTTCGGTCTGAAGGGCACCGTAGCTAGTGAAGTTACTGGGAAAATGAGACTTAACATCTTTTGTCTCAAGGTGACGAGCGCAGTTGTGGAGCCGCTGTGAATTTTTGAGATTCTTCAAGAATCCTGAGTAATGGCATCCTGAGGCACTGCATTGTAATGGACAGGGCTTATCAATTACCATCAGCTGAACCTCTTGCTCGTCTCGTCCCTTATTTTCATAAAAAAATATATTTTCCGCAAATAGGACAATTCTTACATGGTAAAAATTTTCTATTCAGGACGCAATCTACCGCAAAGGTATGCATGACCTTTTTACCAGAAGCAGGCTATTTTACACAGGATACACAGATATCCACAACGGCGTCGTCTACTTCCACCGTGAAACAGAAGCATGAAAATGTGTAAGCACTGTTCTTTTCAGCTTGTGAAATCACTGGGCAAATGAAACATAACATACTTGGTAGTATGTATTATATATTTTGTCCAATTCAACCCTAATAAGCACTGCTAAAAAGTCTCCCTTTGTCGTATACTCTCGATTCGAGATCACTCCCCTGACTGCCTCAGTCTGTATTGGCATACTCGGCGTCGATATAAAGATTGAGGTTCAGTTCCGTGGTCACTTGGAAGAGAAGGCCAAGCTGGCATCTAAAAAGCTTGGTGTACTCAGTAAAGGTAGACAGCACTTAACTACAAGCCAACGCCTGTAACTATATAAGGGCAAATTCGGCCTCACATGGAGTACTGTTCTCAACTCTGAGCAGGCAATGCATCTCTTTACCCCAGAGGTCAAGGTTTTGCAGATGTCCATGGGTTGTTGCCTTCCCATCACATGTTCCTCTTGACCGTTTGGCACCTCTTATATATAAAAAAAATCTCACGGTGACTAGCACCATCTCAGCGGAATACTCCATAGGGAGTGCTGCTTGCGAATCTCTCTCCCCATGAGAAGGTCGCCTTGGATGAAGGTTTAGGGGGCACCTGCCCAAAGCCAACCTCAGGTGGTGTTTAGTGGGTATGCACCTAGGTTTTACGTGAGTCCCACATATACACAGCCTAAGTCTGTGTTGGTATGCATGAACATTCACCACTTCCCACCCGTCGTTATCCCGGAGGGTAGCCCTTTCCCTTTGTAACGGTGATTTCCACAATTGCAATGGAGCACGGAATTTTATGTTTACTTGATTTCTAATATTACATAGCCCGACGTTGTTTTCCGGTAGTTAAAAACTAGTGGTATACAATTAGGGTAATCAAGTAAGGACGCTGGTATTTTGAAGCACAGCAGGAAAATATTGTAGCTGAGAGATTGAAAGCAACGCTCGGTAATAATAACTGTAGCAGGAAATTCACAGAAATATTCAACGCATTTGACGTTATTGTTTGTTAAATCTATTCATAGACACAATAGGGTATTAGACTGTTTTAAAATAGTATATTGTTTAACAAGGGGAGTGGTGATTTCTAACGAAAGTCGAGTCGAGTCAATACGCCTGAAAAGTGGAATCACAGTTTCCACCGATTCATACGTATTATGTCACATATCCTACTAATATCTTCCCTTTCTTGGCGTGCGTCCGTGCAGAATGGGATGTCGCCAACTTAATGGCTGACAGGCTTGCCCTGCATGTTTCGAATCAAAATCACTTTATTCATGTAAGTCAAAGAAATGACACTTATGAATGCCAAAAAAAAGGTCTTTTCAAACTTGTTTAGTCGTTGAGAAAATGGAATTGACTCGAGAAAATTCTAGAGCGATGATTTATTATGACTTTCGAAGTGGTTTAGCACAAAAACAGTGTGTTGAACGGATGATTTCTGCATTTAGTGATGAGGCCCCATCCAAAACCACAATTTATGGCTGGTTTGCTGAATTTCAACGTGGACGTGTCAAGCTCAGTGATCGTCCAAAAACTGCAGTCACCAAAGAAAACCTTGATGCTGTGCGTAAGCTGATTGAGGAACATCGACATGTGACATACCGCGAAATTCAGGCAACTTTAGACATTGGCATGAGTCAAATACAAATAATCTTGCATGAACAACTAGGTGTAAAAGAGTTGTTTTCCCGATGGATACCGCATTTGCTGTGTGAAGAGCAAAAAGCGGCTCGCGTTACTTGGTGCGTCAGATCTCTCGAAAGATTCCACGCAGGATCCTCAAATGCTGTATACAACTCGAAACAAAAAACCAGTCTCGAGTTTGGGTGTTCGAAAATGAGTTAAAGCCAACAAAAATTGTTCGTTCACGGAGTGTTGCAAAAAAAATGGTGGCCACTTTTATCTCCAAAACCGGCCATGTTGCGACTATTCCTCTTGAGGGACAAAGAACGGTTAATGCAGAATGGTATGCTAGCATTTGTTTGCCACAGGTCGTTTCTGAACTCCGTACAGAGAACTGCAACCGCCGCATCCATCACGACAATGCGAGTTCTCACACCGCGCACAGAACAAAAGAGTTTTTAGAGCAAGAAAACATAGAATTATTAGATCATCCGCCGTACAGCCCCGACCTAAGCCCTAATGATTTCTATACTTTCCCTAAAATAAAGAATAAATTGCGTGGTCAGTGATTTTCATCACCTCAAGAAGCTGTGGACGCCTACAAAACGGCCATTTTGGAGACCCCAACTTCCGAATGGAATGGTTGCTTCAATGATTGGTTCCATCGTATGGAAAAATGTGTCCAATTTCGCGGAGAATACTTCGTAAAGCAATAAATACATTTTTAAATAGTAATGTTGTGTCACTTCCTTGATTCCCGAAATTTTAAGTGCCGCCCTCGTATGTAAAGTGATGCAAGTTTGATTTCAATATGACAACTCTCTCTGTAAAGATAATTTTAGATGTATTTGGACGATAATGTTTGAGCTATACTCAAACACATGGTCGGATTTGGTACGGATCATTGGCCTTGCACCAATTGGTCCGGCGCCATACGCGGTAAGGTCCGGACTAATAATAATAATTTCGTGCGTTGGACCGTGCGGCATACCAGCGAATATAGTCCGCTACCGGACTGCGTCCGATGGTTCAGTCGTGCCAAATAAGCGCCTCATGTTAATAAGCTTCAGTAAAATTAAACCTTGGTAGAACTTACCGCAAGTCATCCAGGAACTCCGTCACCACTTCTATATTCGTCATTATCATCTTGACTTTAACTGAAAACAAACAATTCAACGTCAAATATTTTTATTCAAAAAAAAAAAACTACGTTTATTAAAACAGACTTCACAAACTGAAAAGTATTAAATAACTAAAAATTTAATTTAAAACACCTCTTATGCAAACCTTTACCTTTAATATTAATAAAATACTATTATTTGTTCTTTCAATTTGTCATATAAATGTTCATAAAATGAAAACTAATGGGCCAAACTATGTAAATCATAAATCTCAGAGTAATCGGTGTACATACAGAAAAAAATAATACCGATTGAATTGGTGACCTCCTCCTTTTTGAAGTCGGTTAAAATAGGATATGAACATACATATATATCAGTCATGGGACTTTAAACTTTTTTTTATGCCAATAAGACGAGACGAGCAGGACGTTCAGCTGATGGTAATTGATACGCCCTGCCCATTACAATGCAGTGCCGCTCAGGATTTTTGAAAAACCAAAAAATTCTGAGCGGCACTACAACTGTGCTCGTCGCCATGAAACATAAGATGTTAAGTCTCCGCAACACAATAATGGTTTAACATTACTACTTCACAGCAGAAATAGGCGCCGTTGTGGTATACCCATAATCTTGCCGGCTTCGGCTGTGCAAAGGAGCCTCCCACTGGTGACCTCCCATTCGGAAATTTATGCCTCAGACATTAAGAGGAACGGGCGCAAGAAACCCAGCGGGATCCTTTTGTTTATAAAATTTCAATTTTTATAATTTGAATAAATAGCCTGACGGCGGTCGCTCCATTTGCTCCATTTCCATTCTGTGGTCAAAGTCAAAGTCATTTATTTATGATATATATATATATATCTAATATGTAAAATTCTCGTGTCATGGTGTTAAACTTTGAACTCCTCCGAAACGGCTTGGCCGATTCTCATGAAATTTTGAGTGCATATTGGGTAGGTCTGAGAATCGGAAAACATCTATTTTTCATCCCCCTAAATGTTACCCTACTTACTTACTACTTACTACTTGTGGACCCTACAAGAATTTTTTTTTAACTTTTTTGTATTTTTTTTTTAAATTTGTTTGATTATGAGTCAGCATCAACAGTTACTTTTGTATCGCGATTTTAATATCGGCAATACAACGTTTGCTGGGTCAGCTAGTAGATATATAACTATGTCAAATATATAAAGAAAAATATTTGATATTATTATTACAAATTGGGGACGTTTTGAGAAAAGGAGAGGTCCGAAGCACCCGCAACCGGCGAGCATGTATGAAAAGAGTACTTAATGAATGTAGAGGAAGCGCGTGAGGTTTGTAAGGATAGAAGTAAGTGGCATTCTATTGTCTCTGACTACCCCGACGGGAACAAGGCGTGAGTGAGTGAGTGAGTGTATGTGTGTGTGTGTGTGTGTGTGTGTGTGTTTAGAATAGTACACAAACATGAAATAGAGTACAATATCTCTATTATAGAACACGGTTGCCAACCCTAGCCATATGATAAAACCACACGATAACGCAATGATAAGCCACTTGAAAGTGTTTTTCTTTTCTCCCAGCGATGACGTCATCACTGTAACTCCATTTTATCTCGTTCCATATGAGTGTACAAACTTCAGTTTTGTCACCGAATAATATCAATTGAGTTGATTTGGTGCCATATCTCATTACGTAATCTTCTATAATATATACTATCTACATATAATGAAAACGGTCTTTGTTGAAGAGAAACTTTTTTAGAATCGTTGTGATTTCAAACCGGATGCAACGGAATAAACGACAAGTAAGAACACAAATACAAAAATGTGTAGGATGAAGCCGGCAAAGAATGAGACAGAAATATGCAAACTATTGAAGTGAAAACTTCTTTATCATCGTTGTGATTTGAAAGTCGATGAAACGAAAAAGCGAAAGTAAAAAGAGCAGTCACATCAATTCATAATATTTATTAACATGGGAGATAATGAAATAGGAAGCATAATACAATGTTTTGGTACCAGGCGATCATAGTTAAAGAAGAGATTGTCTTAAGTATGGCGCGAGTATACCTTAATATATTCTGACTCCAAGCGCACGACGTATTTACTTACTTACGTATAGACACCAGGAGAACATATTATTATAGATATTAGTTGTAGTAAGAATGTCTTTCATAGCGGTTGAAATCATGTGTCATCCTAGCAACACGTACCAGGAATTCATATGCAGTTAAGAGGTTCATGCACCATGCAGGTTTCACTTCTGACAAGTGTACTTTGTACGCACGCAATGTTTTTTTGAGGCTCAATCATGCCTAAACTACTTATTATATCGACTTGAAACTACCACCATTCGATGCGAAATTTATCCTAGATGGTTTATGGCAAATAATTTTTCGAATTCCAACGTTTCTTCATTAATTTATTTCCTTTTAAAATTCGCCTTACTTATTTACTATAAAGTTTATGTTATCCATACAGGGTTACTGGTAATTCGTTGTATTCCCTTTAGGATGTGATAGGGGTGGTTATATGCGATTATTTTAACTCCCACATTGATAAAGAAAAAGTGAACTATTTTGATGTTATCATGTTAGGTTAGGTTTTGTTCTAAATAAGTCAAAATTGCAACACCAAAAATCTATTTAAAAAACATATTAATTTAAATCTTTTTTTTTTGATTTTAAAAACAATTAACACCGGTTATTTATCTATATAAAAACAACATATTACGGCCGAAATTTAAAAGTGCAAAACTAAAAACTATATTATTACAATATTATTTTCAGATTTTTTCACTAAAAAACCTGATAAATTAAAAAGTCGTTATGAAACCTGGCTTTCAGATTATTTTAAAAATATGACCGTCTTCTTAGCTCTTCTACAATGCTTAACAACTACGAACTTATTTCAAATAAACTGGCAAAAGAAATGATCACAGAGGAAGCAGGCTTCAAATTATGTCAGGAAATTCGTGTTCGAACTACACTTAAGGTCGTTCTGTATCCATAAAATTAATTCGAAACAATACCAATGTAAATAAAACACAATTAATAATAAGTAAGAATTAAAACATTTTGTATTTTGGCCTTATGAAGTTCTTGCTCGAAATGATAATTCAGCATCACATTTGCTGGGTTTAAAAGAGAATGGGACTTTTGGTCCTAATGTTAACAAGTTGAATTATACTTTAAATAAAAAGAGTGTATTTTTCTGATGTAAAATACATAACACTAGCTCGTTTTGCAATCTACAAACCCGAAAAAGTAATAAAATAAAGAAAAACTATTAAAATGTTATCGAATGAATATTTAATCGATTTAAATAACCAGACGTTTTGTTCCAGTTGTTTTATTTAAATAATATTAGTTAGGTGCATAGTTTATGATTATTAGTCGAATGACCATATTATTATGAATAAAATATTATATTATTTTCTCAGTAAAAAACAGAACTGAGCAATTATTTTATTATAAATTAATCGATCAATGAATCGATTGACATAAAAAAATCGATACTAGTGAAATCTTTGTTCCTCAACGCTAACTTCACTTTGAAAATGACAGTCTGACAGATCATTTCGTTTCTTCGTCATTGTCACTTCGTTTCTTGTTGTATTCGTTGAGTTACCGACTTGTTAACTGCCTACCTACCCAATTGAAATCCAGGGAAAGTTGTCTCTGTCTGTTTACGTTTTATGAGCTAATGAGTATATATTATTCTTATCTGAGCAAATAAAACTATCTTTTATTTTAGGTATACTATATTATATCTAATTACCAATTGTCTTATGTAATAATGCAAAAAAATGTCATTACAGTAATAGATAGGTATACGTAGATAGGTAGGTATTATTTATCTAAAAAAAAACAAGGATGGTACCCAACTAATATAAGTATGTGATAAATCCTTAGCAGCTAGGCATTTAATAAACATATGGTTTAAGACATAACCACATATTTATATCTTCGATTACTCAGCTCCTAGATTGACAAATCTTGCTAAATTTTCAATTATGGATTATTTAAATGTAAGCTTTTAAATGGTGCTACTTTCATCTTGTTATCACCTGGGCCTAGGAATGTATGGAAGCGTTTCAATCTCCTTTTGTTTTGATATCTTTCGCGTATGACGCAGTCGTAACGTCGTAACTTAGAGATTTCATGTAACCCCAGATATAGATCAACTGGCGTTAAGTCCGGACACCAAAATGTGCAGGATCACGATAGACCATACATATATACCAGCAAGACGGATGTCCTCCACATTTTGGTGTCAATGTTAGGCGATTTTTCGATAGCCATTTTTTTATATAAGAGGGGGCAAACGGGCAAGAGGCTCAAGGGACGGGGAGAGGTGAGGCAACCGCCCATGGACATCCGCAACAACAGGTGTCAAGAGATGCGTTGCCGGCCTTTAAGGCGACACTAAATGCCGGCGACCTTGAGCGATATGAGTTCACGGCTCCTATGTAACAAAGCCAATATTTTCAAAATTCGCGTCGAAAATTTAACATTTTAACAGGCGCAAACAGTTTAATTGCTTACAATCCTCATTATTGATTACTAATCTTAATAAATGTACCAACACAAAAAAGTAAAAGCTATAATAACAACTTTTATGAGAGCAGTATACTAAACAAATGCATCATGCCGAGAAAAAACTTGTTTAACTGCAAACAAAACTGGTAGTTCATAATAGCTCTGGAGTGTAAAGTTTAACTAACAGCAAGCATTACCTACAAGTAAGACTTAAGGGTGTATGTAATAGGATAAAGTAGTGTTTATAGCTCCAAATGCAATATTTTCACCACAAAACTTGTCTAAAAACACCTTGTTTGCGTGTTTTCTGCTTACTCTTCGCCTTAAGGGAGTATGTGTGCGAGGCTTTTCTTGAAGGTCCCTAAGTCGTATCGGTTCGGGAAAACCGCAGCCGGGAATTGATTTCACAAAGTGGCTGTGCGAGTGAATAAATTTCTTGCAAAACGCGCAGTTGTGGAATGCCAGGCGTCAACGGGATGCGGGTGGTACTTTGCACGTAATGTCCGGTGGCGGAATTCGGCCGCTGGAATCAACCCCAGCTCCTCTGAGAACTCCCCGTGATAGTTGTATTCGTAAGACATTTTCAAAATCATTGGACCTTTCCAGTTTTTTTTATACAGAAGAGGAGCTTCTGTATATAAAAAAAAACTTGATAGTTTAACCAGCTAAAGCTAGTCTGCCTGGTTTGAACGAAAACCTCGCGGGAGAAAGTTCTCTACACATTCGGGTGCATCAGCCGCTACTCCAAATGTCACCAAATGTTGATCCAACTTAACATTTCAACCATTCGCGCACGAACAATATTAAATCGATGACCAGGTGAAATCCGGATTCGCGCGTATCTCAAAGTGAAAGTAACAAAATAAAATATATTATGTACGTTCACTTGAATTCATTTCTCGGATATTTGGCTTAATGTCTTATTCTTGTCTGTGGAGAAATTACTAAAGCAGTAAACTTAAAAACCGGTCAAGACCGAGTCGGGCGCGCGCTTGTACTTTCTAAGTACCTATTGTGGAAAAGAAACATTCATTATATTTTGTAGTTTAAATATTTTGAAAAATAAACGTTTTTTATTTGCATTGCGGCCATCTTGTTTTCTTTGTTATTTGTCGTTATGCCGACAACAGAAGTACTAACATCGGTCAAAAAGTCAGTTTAACGCGTAATTTTGCGATAATTCATATCGAACGCTAGAGCGAGAGTAGAGTTCTCTAGTTCGAGCGTTCGACGAGTGAACAACTCCTGGTGATGCCTCGTGGGTTTCAGGTTCACAACTAAGCCGATCGTTCGGTCGAAAGGAACTGAGAGATGAGATACTACCTTTATGACTCCGGGTTAAGTCCATTGACGGGTTGTGTCTAATGAATAATTTGTAACATATTATGTTTTTATGTTGTTTGTTTGTGCTCTACACTATTCTCATATTTTAGACCAAGATCGTTCCAGCCGTTTTGAGTAATGGAAGCACGTATACATTGGACCTCAGAGGCAAGTATGTGGGAAGGGCCAATAGGAAAAAGGAGAAAAGGGCGTCCTAGGAAAAGGTGAATAGAAGACATTCAAGCGACAGCAGGATACTTATGGAAAAAGATAGCAAAGAACAGAGAGGCATGAGCTGGAGGAGGCCTATATACCTAAATAGCCAACCTGTACAGCCAAGAAGGGGTTCCAATCAACAATTATATCTTTTCATATTTAATTATGAAAAATGTAGATTAATTGTAACAATATTAATAAGTAATATTTATTATAATGGATGTACCTAATCATAGATGAAAACTGTAACATACCTGTAAGAATGTATTTTAATAGCAGATTGGTTTTATTATTATTATACATAATTATGAAGCGATGGGTTTTTTTTCAATTGTAGATGTTGTGCCTGTAAGTCATAAAATCATAATTTAAAACAATTTACAGAACCTACAGATTTCAATAGGTAGAATATAGAGGTTCTGAGAGAGATATATAAGGTTCAGTATAGATTCCGCTTACGAATAGACAATAATATTATAATTTTGTAGTCACTGACCGTATAACAAGCTTTTAAGCATAATATGTTTGCCTACTTAATATTACTTAATTCCGTTATATCTCTCGCAAGGTCGTTGTAAAATCTCACATACTCAGCCATGTATGACTTTTTCAACCGACTTCAAACAGAGGATGTTCTCAATACTATTGAATTTTTCTGTGTGTATGTTTCAGCTCTGCCAAAAATAGGCTCAATCTCGACTGAGACTCGTGTCTATAAAGGTTATATATACAGGGATATATTTATATATGAAAACGAGCAATTAACGAGTTTTAGTTATAATAAAATATTTTTATATATACATTTCACAACACGAACCAAAAATGCAACCTTGAAATTAACTTTAAAATAATTCATAATACACAGCTACTACACAGTTTAAAAACACCAACTAAGTAAGCATCAAAATAAAATTAAGCAATACAAAACGTTTTTTTTTATGACAATAAGGGACGAGACGAGCAGGACGTTCAGCTCATGGTAATTGGTACGTCCTCCCCATTACAATGCAGTGCCGCTCAGGTTTCTTGAAAAACCCAAAAATTCTGAGCGGCTTTACACTTGCGCTCGTCACCTTGAAACATAGGATGTTAAGTCTCAATTGCCCAGTAATATCACTAGCTACGGCACCCTTTAGACCGAAACACAGTCATGTTTATACATTACTGCTTCACGGCAGAAATAGGCCTAATGTCTGTCAAATCACCCATGAAGCGATTTGGATTTTCTTAATTTTATTACAGATATATTACAACAAAGCAGTGATAGCACAAATATAAACAACATGTAACGGCAAACTGTACCGACGCAACAGGACCAACGCGAGGGGGTGAAAGGGGAACGGGCGGGGACTTTACGTTCCAGAGATAACTAAAGAAAGAAGAAAGGAAGAAAAATCATTTATTCTGCAACTTAAAGTACTAGAATTATTTATTAATTTATATGAACATGCAGAATTGGAGTTCACCTCAGCATAATACTGGACACACCCACAGGTGATATGATCAGCGCTGGTCTTCCTGGGAACCCCAGGTGGTAGCGGATTATCAAACTACTTAAAGGTTGTACATTATTGAAGGGTAACTATTCTAAAATGATAATATCACAATAAAAAAGAAATAACAACAAAACAATAATTAGTAATATATTAAGAACACTAAAATAGCAAAAAAAAAAAAAAGTATTAATAACAAGTTAGTACTAATTATATAAAAATGCATTATCAATATCTAGAGATAACATGGCCGAGCAGTATAAAATAAATGCGTCTGTACAAAGTACACATGTCAGAAGTGAAACCTGCATTGTTGCATAGTGCATGAACCTCTAAACTGCATATGAAGTCCTGGTACATGTTCCTAGTATGACACATGATTACAACCGCTATGAAAGACATTACTAACACCGCTACCATAATTATGTTCTCCTGGTGTCTATGCAGTTATAAGTTGTGCGTATGACATAAGAATATATTAATGTATACCTACTCGCGTCATACATAAAAATAAAATAGTATGCATATTTCTGTCTCATTCTTTGCCGGCTTCATCCTACACATTTTTGTATTTGTGTCTCTTACCTGTCGTTTTTTCCGTTGCATCCGGTTTGAAATCACAACGATTCTAAAGAAGTTTCAGTTGGATACTTAAAACTGTCAAAAAATGTATTCCATAAAAATAGTAAATCATGTTATTCGAGTGCGCTCGTATAATTCATGTATTTTGTTTTGGTTGGTTTTATAGAGAATTCTAAGCTATACTGATTTGAGAAGGAATTTTTTAGAAACTGTGAGAATCATAATGTTGACACGAAGAATAACCATAAACTTGTTATGCCTAAGTACTAATTTAACTCGAGTTAAACTTTCTTTGTTCGACTTCTGTATACGTAAGGAAAATGAAACATAAAACCGACTTCAAAAACTGTATAAATTAACTACAAATTTAATGTACCTCTTATGCAAACCTTTACCATTAATATTAATAAAATACTATTATTTATATGTGCAACCTATTGATAGGTTTTAAGTCGGTGCCGATGTCGTAAAAGATAAAAAATGTTCATAAAATAAAACTATTGGGCCAAACTATGTAAAATTATATAAAGAACTAGCATACCCGACAGACGTTGTTCTGTATATAATAAATAAAATAATGTTTTTATATGAATTTGTCAATAATATATCATAACATCAAAAATTACTTCGTAAAATATGCACCCTGCTGTCGCAATGAAATTGTTTCACAGCAGAACTGTCAAACCGTGCGACAATAAGTTCTCTCATAGAAATTGTGTATGGACACATCAAAGGAAAAACAAATTTGTTGTTTTTATTTAATTTAGCAGCATTTTCCTATTTATTCAACTTTTAAACCTTCTCTGGACTTCCACAAATAATTCAAGATAAGAAATTAGCCAAATCGGTCCAGCCGTTCTCGAGTTTTAGCGAGACTGACGAACAGCAATTCATTTTTATATTTATAGATAGATAGATAGATTAGCTGACCCGGCAAACGTTGTCTTGCCACATAAATTATTTTTAGAGTTAGACCATCACTTGGACATTGCAACATTACTTTATTTCCCTAAAATAAATGATTTTTTCTAAAATAAACGTAGCCTAAGTTACTCCTTACTACATCAGCTACCTGCACATAAAAGTCACGTCAAAATCGGTCCAGCCATTTCAGACATTAACCGGAACAAACAGACAGACAGAAAAACAAAAATGATAAAAAAATTTATTTTGGTGTATGTACCGTATATACATATATTCATATACATGTAGTAAAACGGTTATTTAAATATTACAGACACTCATTTTATTTATATGTATAGATGTATAGATTACGTAAATCGGATCATAAATCTCAATCGGTGTACATACATAAAAAAAATACCGATCGAATTGAGTACCTCCTCCTTTTTGAAGTCGGTTAACAAACTAAAATATGAGTAAAATACGAAACTCAAAAGAAGATGTACCTATAACTTGAAATTCTTAATGACACCACATGTCGGGAACGGAGCCAGCGCCCCCAGACGAATAAATTTTATTGCTGCGCCAGTTCTTACGCATATATTAACGAATGGAGATAGATTTTGACGGTTAATAAGTGATTTAATTTTTTCATTACAAATTAATCATAAGTTGAAACCTTCGATCATTTATACATCTAAATAGACTGTGACATCTGAGAAAACGTCGAAAAAGTTGAGGCTGACAGTTAACCTCTGTTTTGAGCAATGCACGCACACTATTCTATTTATAGGATAGGATTCTTAGTTAAATAATGTTCTCTTGATAATAAATCTTGTTTAATTTAGTATCGATGCACATAACATAAGGTAAGAACTTCTAAAACGCCACGCTATATAATATATAGAAGAACAACAAAATGCGATCAGATTTAAATTTTCTTTTTAAACTAACACACACTAACACAAGGTGACATACAAATCGCGAGTGTAAGACGTAGCTTGTCACACACACTAAAGTAATAAACCTGGCCGAATCTAGACAAATAAATTATCCAAGAAACGTATATTTGCAAAAGGGACTTAACATCTTATGTCTCAAGGTAACGAGCGCAATTGTATTGCCACTCAGAATTTATGGGGTTTTCCAAGAAACCTGAGCGGCACAGGCTTGTAGTGGGCAGGACGTATCAATTACTATCAACTGAACGTCCTGCTCGTCTAGTCCCTTATTTTCATAAAAAAAATAACTTCGAAACTATAAAAATCGTAATAATATGCGAACCCTACTTAATAAGCCATGAGTACCGTCAAAAAAAGCACGTACACCTTCCTTAAAGGCCGGCAATGCTCCTGTGATTCCTCTAGTGTTGCAAGAGAATGTGGGCGGCGGTGATCACTAAACAACAGGTGACCCGTACGCTCGTTTGTCCTACTATTCCATAAAAAAAAATCCGATCGGAATATAATATCATTTGAGTTCGAAGGCCAAATCTTCAAAGTCAACGGCCAAACGAGATGCACATGTCAAAGCCGTGGCCACGAAGCGATGACTCAGATAATGACCCCATTACAGGCACAAGGAATGGCGCTTATTTTCCCTTAGAACCATAAAGGTCTTCGATTTAAGGCTGAATGATATCATTGTGATTCGTACAATAGGGCACCATATTGGACACAATAGTGTCTGGATGTGACGAGTTTACAATAATAATAGTTTATTAATTAATGCGTTTGATGCCAGAATTTTTTTTTTTATGAAAATTAGGGACGAGACGAGCAGGATGTTCAAATGATGGTCATTGATACGCCCTACCCATTACAATGCAGTGCCGCTCACGATTCTTGAAAAACCCAAAAATTCTAAGCGGCACTACAATTGCACTCGTCAGACCTTGAAGACTTGCACCTTGAGACATAAAATGTTATATTTGTCTTTAAACAATTCGACACGTGTTTCGCCTCTACACGAGGCATCCTCAGGACGCTTACAGACAAATATTGGCGGAATTAACACTAAAGAAACCTCAAATCATTTGGATAATTATGAATTTCCGCAAAGTGACGCCTACTTCAATAAATTTTCATAAAATGTTAGTTAAGAATCATTTGCCCAGTAATTTCATTAACTAAGGCGCCCTTCAGACCGAAACACAGTAATGTTTGCACATTACTGCTTCACGGCAGAAATAGGCGCAGTTGTGGTACCCATAATCGAGCCGGCGTCCTGTGCAAAGGAGCCTCCCACTGGTGCAATTATCAGAAAATAACTGCGTTTGAAAAGACTTGGGAAATTATTATTAAATTAAATTGGTAACCTAAATTTATGAACGATGCGGGACTCGAACCCGCGACCTCTCGGTTTCCGTTCGAGCGCTCTATCCAACTGAACCAACCGGTCGAGTACGCATGAGATTTGAACAAGATATACTTGCTATACTATATAGCGCTATATATCGATACCTCAGTTCCAAAGAGTAACAAGTCTGAAATTCAGTAAGTTAGAGATATTTTTCCATAAACGATAACCCACTATTAGTTGTTACTTTCAATATACCATTTTTTTTATGAAAAGCAGGGACGAGACGAGCAGGACGTTCAGGTCATGGTAATTGATACGCCCTGCCCATTACAATGCGGTGCCGCTCAGGATTATTGAAAACGCCCAAAAATTCTGAGCGGCACTACAACTGCGCTCGTCGCCTTGAGACATCAGTTGTCAAGTCTCATTTGCCCAGCAATTTCACTAGCTACGGCGCCCTTCAGACCGAAACACAGTAATGCTAATACGTAACTGCTTCACGGCAGAAATAGACGCCGTTGTGGTACCCATAATCTAGCCGGCGTCCGGTGCAAAGGAGCCTCCCACTGGTAAATAAGGCGATAAGTGAACGCAGTTCAGTTGTTACTTACAATATAATATGTTCAAAAGTCAAGGATATTTTCGTTTTATACAATGTCAACTCGAGTTATTCAATTTTGTTTGAGAACCCTAATCTCGAGTGTTACTCTTGGGGACTGAATTATCGATATATGATAGGTGAGTGTGCGGCGGGCTTAACTTAGTTACAAGAGCCAAGACCGTAAAACACAAGCATTCCTACATGACGCGTGATTTCACCAATCAGACGACTCATTGGAGATGAGTCACGCGCCGATACACAAAATAATATATTAGTCATATCTATTGCATATGCCGCATAGCTATGTCGTTGGTCACATTCGAAATATGCACAAAACCATAGATGATTAACCGACTTCAAAAGGAGGAGGTTCTCAATTCGATCTCGTTCAAACCAATTTTCGTTGGAAGTTTGCATGTTAAGTATAGACATCATAATTTTTTTTTAGTTTTATCATTCTCTTATTTTAGAAGTTAGAGGAGGGGAGACACACAATTTACCACTTTGGAAGTGTCTGTCACGCAAACTATTCAATTTTGAAAAAAATATATTAGAAATCTCAGTATCATTTTTGATGACCCATCCATAGATATGACACCCAAACGTATGGGTTTAAAAATTTTGATTTTCAGTCCTAAGTATGGGGAACCCCCAAAATTAGTGTTCAATTTTCTATTTTTGTATGAAAACCATAATGCGGTTGCCAGAATACATCTACTTAGCTAGTTTCAACAGTATAGTTCTTATAGTTTCGGAAAAAAGTGGCTGTGACATACGGACCGACTGACAGACAGACATGACGAATCCATAAGGGTTTCGTTTTTGGCTACGGAACCCTAATATCCAACTTTCAAATTGGATTAAACTGCACACACTGTGCAAATCAGTTCAGCAGTTTAGGAGTTCATCGCAGACAAAAAACATAACACGAAAATTTGGTATGTATCTAAAGAACACAATATCCTGCCAAACTGAGCGGCAATTTGTCTGCAGTGATTCTTGTGTTTCGCGTTTGTTTCCTTATTTTACTATTCTATACACTAGTCTTATTCGTAATGACTTATCGGAGGTTTAAAATGTCGTTGATTACAATAAACAGTAGTTAAAAACAACTAAAAATACGCTTTTTATAGAAAAGCGAACTCAAAAATAGAAAATATTTACCACTTTTTAGTTTGGTTTATTTGTAAAAGTGTGTTTTTTGGTTTCTCAAACATTGCATTTGCATTGTTGAATCAAAAATTCTCGTTGGTATTTGAAAATTTCCTAATATTAGATAAATCGGTGAAAGATGGTGGTTTTAATTTAAAATTAACACCAATTCGACGATAGATGAAAATTATATAAATTAACAAAAAATCCTTTGCAATTTGAAAAATGGAATAATTTTATCAAGTTAATGTATTGTCATTGGTTCCTCGATAAATCTACGAAGTTTGAACGAAATCTGGCCGTTTAAAGTGGGTCAAAATCAAGCCCAAATGAGTCGGCTTCAAACAAACATACATACAGGTGAAGCTAATAAAATGCGTGTAAAAATGTATTCATAATTATTTCATATTGGAGCTAAAACACTCATTATCTCTCGAATAAGGTTGATGTGACTTATAGCTTAAGCTAGGAACCTTCTATAAACCTATTTTAATATAGTAATTACTAGCCGTACCCGCCCGCTCCGCTGGGCGAATTTTAAAAGGAAGGCAAGTTGGAATACGAAAAAAACGTAGATATAATAAACCGTCTAGAATAAAATTCGCAACGAATGGTGTTTCATGTCGATATGATCGGTGGTTTAGGTGTGATTGAGCCTCAAAGATCATTTTAAGTATATATATATATGTATAGATATTTTAACATTGTATTTATTATGACACACACACAGTGCAGTAGTGTTATTATAGTATTAGCCGCCTTATGTTAAGTTATAAATAAAATCTCCTTCAGCAAATCGGTAGAAGGCCAGTATCTTAAGGAACAGTTGATCAAAAGATGAGCTTTATTCGAAGGTCGTGAAGTTCGTCGAGGTCGAGGCCTATGATTGAGAGGTGTTTGTTTAATCTACAGTGCCCCGTTAGTGTCATGGTTATGCGTAAGTTTTTCCTTCTTAGACCTAGTGCCTTATGCGCAGCCATTTATTGAAGGCTTGGATTAGGGTTTTGGAGTCCAACTATTGCGGTTTATGAGATACCCACAGCCAGCTGACAGATATACAGACCGATGCACAGAGGAATCTTAGCGCTGATTTCACCGATAACACTTCAAACTGAGTTTAATAAAACACAGTTTTACTTTAACTAGTTCAAATGCCCTTCCCGATCTCGATTATGGACTAAACGATTTTACCAACACATTTTAAGCGCATTCATGAAAACTGTGTTAACACATTGTCATAGACAATAGAATGTATCAAAATTTGATACAAATTTGCTATTTAATAGCAGTCAGAACTGTCATCGATAGGTATGAACAAAATCAAAAGTCTTATATCTTGTCACCGTTTCTGTTACGATAATTACAGTGACAGTCTAAACGTCCAAAATTCGGCGGTCAGCATTTGAACGCTTTCAGGCTATAACTGCGTAAATTGTGTGGTGGTGAAATGCGAATTGAGTCTGTTAATTCGTTTACATGCCTAAACTTAGTTTAAAGTGTTTTTATCACGGTCTACTTCTATGGTGAAATCAGCCCTTAGTAATAGACTTCTAGCGTTACGCGAGTATTAGTTTGTGATTATAAAACAATGACGTCATGCCCCATTGTTATTTAAACTGTATCAATTGATAGCAACAACTACGCGAAAACGTGGCGATATATATATATAATTCGCATCATCGATCGTAGCACAACCCGAGAGTTGAACAAAATATACCAAGATCTACGTAGATGGAAGAGCGCTAGAACTTAAAACTAGAGGCGCGGGTTTGAATACCGCATCGTCCATAAACTTAGGTACATAATTAAAAAAGTCTGCAAAAAACGAGACGTACTGTTATACCTTATTACAGTAGCCAGCAACTTGCTGACCTAAAGATTTATCTTACATATAAAATTCTCGTGTCACAATGTTAGTTACCTTACTCCTCCGAAACGGCTTTACTGATTTTTACCAAATTTTATATGCATATTCAGTAGGTCTGAGAATCGGCTACTGTATACCCCTCAATATATTTATTATATACGACGTGGACGTATTTTTTTTTTTTATGATACAACATTAAAAAATACATACATAAATTTTCAACCCTCTACGATGAACCCCTATTTTTGTATCGCGATTTTTATATTATTCTGTTCCATCCACAAATCCGCTATAGGGTTGCAATGGATCAATACTTACAATAATTGTAGTACGATACATTTGGTAGGTAGGTTGCATCTACTTTTTACACCCCAAAAATTTTTCATTACTTTATATGGCAATACAACGTTTGCTGGGTCAGCTAGTTTTAATATAAAACCCTGACATTAGCGTCGCTCGGTGAGTTGTATTTCAAATTTTTATTTATTTATTTAGATAGTTACACCAAAAACACATCATTATACAATTAAAAGTTTAGCAAGTACACAAGGGATAGTACAATATGACATGTCTTTACAGGTGTAAACAACATTTATAATAGTGCGAAAAGAGTAACAAATTTGAACAATTAAAATGAAAGAAATGAAGAGTTAAACAAGAATGATGAAACAATATTCAATGTCTTAAATACATTACTACTTTAAAAAAAGAGATTTATAAAATTTATAACTATACAACAATGCATTAATTTATTTCTTCTATTTAACTTACATAACTAAGATCTTAATATTTTAATGCAGTCGGTTTTAAATTTATTTGAAATGAAATGAAATGAAATGATTTATTTGTATGAATCGTGGTAACATAGTTGTTAACAATTAATTGGTGTACAGCACAATTCGCCAATATATCGGCATACAAATATTTGATTGTCAATATTGGAATATCATATTTAATTTATACTTATACGTTCTTAATACACATTACATAGCTTTAATTCAATGAGATAATATAAAATAAACATTAGTTTGTAGGTACCTCTCAAAAATTACATTTGAATACTATTATTTTTGGCTAAAGAACTCTTTTAAACTATAAAAGCATTTATCTATTAGCCATAATTTTAATTTTTTATACATTAATGTTTTAGGCATCTCTCTAATATTCTTTGGAAGGTGGTTAAATACCCTAATACACATAACATTTGCGTTATTTTGATGAAGCGCTGTTCTACAGTATGGCATCAGAAGTATTGATATTAGTCATATGAAAAATATCTATATTACCATTTTTGCAGTGATATCGTTCATAACTCATAATTCTGTTTAAGGGGGCGTTTTTACCTATATTAGTTCTGCTGATTGTTGGGCTGAAAATATTTTTAATAGGGAATCTTGGTCTATTTCTAGGGACTGTAAGATTTACATTTATAAGACATTCTGGGGATATGATTCTATCATGTATAATTTTATGTAAAGTAGACACATCAGTTATTTTTCGTCTTATCTCCAACGAATTCATATTGAAATGGTCCAGTCGTTTTTTATAACGGCAAGAAGTGAAAAGTGAGGTCCCTCCAAATATTGTATTATATATTTTGGAAAAAAAAAGTGTGGAGTGAAGTCTTAGTTTTTTTTAAACTCAACCAGTGAGAGCCGCATTACAGTACGAAGAGTGGCCAGTCCATTTGGCTTATACGAAGCGGTCATCGCTGACGAAAAACACCTTGACAGAGAAAATTTATTGAATTAGGCGTTACTATGCGGAAATCCATAATTATACAAATGATTTAAGTTTTCTTTAGTGTTAATTTAAAATAGAGTTTCGTGCCAGACTTTGGCGAGACAACACGTCCTGAGGATGCCTCGTGTAGAGGCGAAACACGTGTCGAATTGTTTTAAAAACAAATATTGGCGTAATTAACACTAAAGAAAACTTAAATCATTTGTATAACCTTGACAGAGAACAATCATCCCTAAAGCGCACCCTCAAGTGGGAAGTGTACTTACGACAATGTCTGCTCTCAAGCCGTTCGTGTGTGGCGATCCTTACGCAATGACGTCACGCATAATAATTAAGTGTTTAAACTGTGTCGCGTGATAAGAGCGCCGCGAAAGTTATACATTTGCAAATACAAAACAGCTCAAGGTTGTACGGTGCGGATAATTACTTACTTTTGCTGAGACCGAGCCACGGAGTAAGTAACAGAAATAGATGCAACCGCCGAGGCGAGGATAATAATTGTCATGTAACATAAGAAACCGTAAACAGCTCACCAGTGGGACCAGTGAAGCAGTAATGTGTAAACATTACCGTGTTTCGGTCTGAAGGGCGCCGTAGTGAAATTACTGGGCAAATGAGACTTGACAACTTATGTCTCAAGGTGACGAGCGCATTTGTAGTGCCACTCAGAATTTTTGGGTTTTAATAATTTTCAATAATCTTGAGCGGCACTGCATTGTAATGGGCAGGGCTTATCAATTACCATCAGCTGCTCGTCTCGTCCCTTATTTTCATAAAATAAAATTGAATAACAATAATTTCACTTTGGTTTCAATGCCATCTCCGGTAAACTTAGAACTCTATGGTTGACGTTTATGAGAGTCCTCTGTACATTATTATCAAGATTTTTTTCCCTAACAAAATTGCTCACGGCGATGTTATATAAATTTTGGTTTGCTTCGGAAACCCGTCACACGAGGTAAAGGAGTAAATGCGCCGGCAATATATAGATTTTTTTTTTATGAAAATAAGCGACGAGACGTGCAGGACGTTCAGCTGATTATAATTGTTACGCCCTGCCCATTACAATGCAGTGCCGCTCAGGATTCTTGAAAAACCCCAAAAATTCTGAGAGGCACTACAACTGCGCTCGTCACCTCGAGACATAAGACGTTAAGTCTCATTTGCCCAGTTATTTCACTAGCTACAGCGACCTTCAGACCGAACCACAGTAATGTTTACAAATTACCGCTTCACGGTAGAAATAGGCGCCGTTGTGGTACCCATAATCCAGCTGGTATCCTGTGCAAAGGAGCCTTCCACTGGTAATTATAAATACAACAGTCGTAGATTATTATAGTGTAACTTGTAGCATGCTCCATATTTTTTTCCTTTTATACAACGTGATATCTGTGCGAAGTCTGTATGTATAGAACGTCCATTAGTTTATATTTAATACCATTAACATTACAAATGAAATGAAATTATTTATTTTGCTTTGGAATTGGTAATGTCCAGATCTTAAATATTACAATGTGTCCTCTAATCAGCTTTAATTCAAAGCATGCAAAAACTTAACACTTATGATAGATATTCATATTAATAATCCTGTAAAAATTATTTTCAAGCAGCCTTTTAAAGAATTGACCGTATTTTCAAGTCCTCAGACAATCTATATATATAAAAATGAATTGCTGTTCGTTAGTCTCGCTAAAAGTCGTGAACGGCTGGACCGATTTGGCTAATTTTGGTCTTGAATTATTTGTGGAAGTCCAGAGAAGGTTTAAAATGTGAATAAATAGGATAATGCTGCTAAATTAAATAAAAACAACAAATTTGTTTTTCCTTTGATGTGTCCATACATAATTTCTATGAGTGCAATTTATTGACGCACGGTTTGACAGTTCTGCTGTGAAACAATTTCATTGCGACAGCAGGGTGCATATTTTACGAAGTAATTTTTGATGTTATAATATATTGTTGACAAATTCATATAAAAACATTATTTTATTTATTATATACAGAATAACGTCTGTCGGGTCAGCTAGTTTGTTATATAATTTTATGCACATGTTATGGCTATTTTTAAGAAGAACTGTTGTTTTAGGACAATGTTTGAAAACCAACCTATTCGGCTGTCTTGTTTCTCTAGCATTCACCTCAATTGCTGAAGTAAAAAGATATCTGTGGTTACACACAAATTTGCAAGCCTCGAAAATGTACATACATGATAGATTTAGCAGATTATTAAGGCATAAAAGGCATTTATTTTCTGAAAATTTATTCATTTAGAATTATTTTTGATGTCATTTCTAATATGCTAGATACTACTACCGCTTCGGAAACAAATGGCGCTCTGAGAGAGAAGAAGAGGGTCAAGGAACTCTCCCAGCATTCTTTTTTGGCGCTCTTTTCAATAAAAATATACAATACTGTACAGTCATATCTATGTCCCAGGCTGTCCGATCACTTAGATATTCATCTGTGGAGTAGGTAAGAGGATTTACGACAGAGCCATTTTTTTATAAAACATTTAAATTTATTTATAGATAATGCCTGAACAGTGGCTGGGACTTCGTTATAAAAGTGTATATATACCCTTAATGTATCTTATGAAGCCTACTAGAATTAGTTACAAGCAATCCCTTATTTCTAGTGTTATAATAATGAAAATCACTATTAAGAGCAAAAAGGTGACGATTTTTTGAACGTATATTAAATTTTCATAAATGTACTGACAATGAACAGTCATAATATTTATTTCTTTAAATTTTTCTTTGAAAGACTGTCTATAACTAAGCTGATATTATAGTTTTATGTTTTTTTTAAAAGAGTTTTGCAAGAGTACACCTACTAACGCACGTAAGCACAACGAAACGCAAGTGCGTCAGAATTCCTACACATAATATTAACTTACAGGCACAAGGTAAGTACGAATCGATATTTTAGTCTATTTGGCGAGCTTCTAGACTAAATAAATACACAGACCTGAAGTCTCGGCTAAGAACCGTCTAGACAGCAACTCATCTAAAACGGACTCTATTCGTACGATGATAACGATCAGTTTCATTTGACGGAAAGTTGGGAGTCCTTATTATTCAATGTTCCATTTCGAATTAGATCTTAATTGAACTGGATAGAGAATGTATTTGTTTGTAGATAGTTTCGTCAAAGACTTGTGAAGGTTATATAAGTAAACGTAAACATGTTAGAAAATTAAAAACTCTTCGTTTCAAAACTTTTTGCAAGGCATTTTCACCAGTCTCCTTAGCACAGGATCCACAACGGCGCCTATTTCTGCCGTGAAGCAGTAATGTGTAAACTTTACTGTGTTTCGGTCTGAAGGGCGCCGTAGCTAGTGAAATAACTGGGCAAACGAGACTTAACATCTTGTCTCAAGGTGACGAGCGCAATAGTAGTGCCGCTCAGAATTTTTGGGCTTTTCAAGAATCCTTAGCACTACATTGTAATGGGCAGGGCGTATCAATTACCATCGGCTGAACGTCTTGCTCGTCTCGTCTCGTATTATCATAAAAAATCACGTTACTATAAAAGATGTACGTATATCACTCAGTTTGGTTAGTTATTAGTAAAATTTAAATCCAAAAACATATATAACTACACTAGTAGACCCGACAGACGTTGTCCTGTACACACGTCTTAAATTTAAAAAATCGGTCCAGCCGTTAGGAGGAGTTCACTAACATACTCATGAGCAGGAGAATTATATAACATGGACGGAATTGAGAATCTAAACCAATCACAAATTCACTGAAACAAACAAAAATATCATCAAAATCAGTCCAGCCGTTTAGGAGGTAGTTCAATTGTGAATCTAAACCATCCTCGAATCCACCTGAAGACACACAGAAAGTTTCATCAAAATCGGTCCAGCCGTCTAAGAGGAATTCAGTTACATACACACGCACACAAGAAATATATATATTAAGATAACAATGATAGTTATAAGATCAACTTAAGTAATTAATTTTTTTAATGTTATAAGGCTACAAATTGTCAGATTTTATTTTCATTTCAAAAGCAGTAAAAAAGAATGATAATACTCTGTGGCTTAATGTTATCAAGTGCACATGTCACCTTGAGTGATGCAATGTTTTGAGAAGGATCTATATTGTCGCACTGGTGTATTTATAGTTGTGACAATATGGCCGGTGGAGATGAGGGGGAGAAGGACTTATCATTAAAACCGGTTAAGGGTGAGCCTGATTTTTAACCGACTGCAAAAAAGGTGGAGGTTCTCAATTCGTTGGTTTTTTTATGTTTTTTACCTCAGAATTTTCGATTGGGTAAACCGATTTGGATAATTCTTTTTTTATTTAAATACTGGTTTTTCCCGTGTGGTCCCATTGCAATTTGATCCAGATTTAACAATGGAATCTATGAGACAACCATAAAAGTATTTTGCTATAAGCATGTCATCGACAGCATTATAACCATAACATAACCATAACGACGTTATGGTAGGTGACCTAAATATCCGGATAGCATAATTGGAATTAGATTAATTAATTCGATTGTATGAAAATACCCAATTATTTTTATACTTTTTAGTGCATTTTATATCTATTGTTTTGGAATAGTGTTTTTGAAGTCGGTTGTTTTTTGTTAATTTTTTTTATTGTAAGAGGGTTCAAAAAATTTACATGTCCATCGAACATATGACTCGGTAACAAACATCTATATTCATCACATAAATGTTAGCACATACCGAGGTTCGAACCCGGGACCTCTGGCTCAGAAGAAGCAGGTTTACTAACCACGAAACTATCATGTAGGGTTACAGTCTTGTCATAACTTAAATATTTCTAATTCTTATTTTGTAACTTATAAACTTCAATTTGCTTAGGTAATTTATACCTTTATAATATAGAGCCTATTGCTGCTAGACAACCGATTGAAACAGGCCAGTCTTAATACTTAAGTTTGCTGTTACTGTGCGTGTATTGCTCGAAATAGAGGTTAACTATCAACCTCAATTCTTTTCGACATTTTCACAGCTCACAATTTATCAAGACGTATTAATGATGTAAGCTTCAACGATTTGCCGGTATTTCACATATTTTTCGAGATTAATACCAAATCACAATATATAAATAGGCCATCCAGTAAAACAGTCATTTTAAGACACTTCAAAAGCTAGGTTTCAATCGTTTGTACGATACTACAATATGGAATTAAATAGTATTATAGTTTTTTTTTTATGGATTATATGGTTCAGCCTTGTGTTGTTTCACTGGTTTGCATTGTTTTGAAAATATGTTAAAACTTTATTGTAATTAATATGTATGTACCTGAATTGTATTTTTTGTGAATGACGTTGACGAGGAGTCTTGTGAAATATTTTGACTTTGACTTTATGTTCGTAACTCTTATATTTATTGCTGACTTTAAAAAAAAACACATACTTCACACGACTCGCCACAAATTAGGATATCGTCCCCACCATTTGTATGTGCGGCGGTCCTCCAAAGTGCGGTTTTCTTGGAACTTACATAATTCACGTACTACTTCAAAGCTGTACCTACTGCTACATATTTTGGCGCGTCCAAAAAAAAAAAAAACTTGCACGCCATTTCCCATCACTTTCATATTTAATTATTAAACGATTTATGTATTTTTGTTTTTTCCTCGCAAGAGTGTTGAAAAGTGCGTATAAAACTCGTGAGCAACTTGTTCACTAACTAACACTCGGCTGATTTACGATTACTGCGACCCAAAGCCTCGTGTATTATGACCAACTTAGCTCAATTGTATCATAATTTACCAGTGGGAGGCTCCTTTGCACTGGAGATGGGTACCACAACGGTGCCTATTTCTACCTTAAAGCAGTAATGTGTAATCATTACTGTGTTTCGGTCTGAAGAGCGCTATAGCTAGTGAAATTACTGGGTAAATGAGACTTGACAACTTATGTCTGGTGACGAGCGCAGTTTTAGTGCCGCTCAGAGTTTTTGGGTTTTTCAATAATTCATACGGCTCTTTTGCACAGGATGCCGGCTAGATTATGGGTACCACAACGGCGCCTATTTCTGCCGTGAAGCAGTAATGTGTTAGCATTACTGTGTTTCGGTCTGAAGGGCGCCTTTTGAAGATTGAGTGTTAAGATGTCACGCAATAAAGAAACTATAGTTCTTAGGTAGTGCGGTATCTAGTTGTAACGCAGCGGAGACCAAACCTTAATCCAAGATAATATATTTTTTTATTGAAAATAAGGGACGAGACGAGCAGGACGTTCAGCTGACGGTAATGGATACACCGTGCCCATTGCAATGCAGTGCCGCTCAGAATTATTAAAAAACCCAAAAATTCTGAGTGGCACTACAACTGCGCTCGTCACCTTGAGACAAGATGTTAATGTCTCATTTGCCCAGTAATTTCACTAGCTACGGCGCCCTTCAGACCGAAACACAGTAATGCTTACACATTACTGCTTCACGGCAGAAATAGGCGCCGCTGTGGTACCCATAATCTAGCCGGCATCCTGTGCAAAGGAGCCTCCCACTGGTAACTGTGGTACGTCAACGTCACACATTGTTCGAGACTGGCTCGAGCACATTTTGACTACACTATCTAGTTGGAAAGCAGCGGAGACCAATCCATAATCTTAGCATAATAAACTATAAATTTACTAATTAAAACTCACAGACATAGAGCTTATATTAGAGTTCAGCCTTTTAACCCTGCATCGGAACCTTCAACACGAAGGGTAAAGTTAAATGAATCGTTAAGTGAAACCTAACATAAAGACGATTAAGAAATTGTGGGATTTCTACGTAAATTGTTTCGTTTAAGATAGAGACTTGCATTAATATTGTTAACAGGTTAAAATCTTTTTTTTTCTCTATGGGTTAAAACATTTATGTGTCCGTTACTTTACACATAAATTATTAATCTTGGATAATTTATAAGTCTGAATAGACTGTGAGAGCTAAGAAAACGTCAAAAAAAATAGCGGCGAACAGTTAACCTCTATTTTCAGTAACACTGTGTGCGTGCGAAAACAAAGTGACACACTTACATAACATAATCTTAAATTACGGTCCATAATGGCCGCACCGCTATGTGTAAGATATGCAACAATCAGTAAAAACTAGAAAGCATCGACGCCTTTGTGAGAAGAATCACTACCAACATGTTCTGGCCAGCAGATGGCTCGTCACACCAATACCTTTTCTTTTTTTTTATTGAAAATAAGGGTCGAGACGAGCAGGACGTACAGCTGATAGAGGATACGCCCTGCCTATGTGTTAAATACAATATTCATTTATTGCGCAATCGTACACAAAAAATTACAATTTATATAACATAAAAAAATTATCTCTCAAAAATATCAATATTCATCCATAATTTCAGAACACCATCGAACAACAACAACGGATCAGCACTTGAATAATAATTTTAAGATGTGCATTGTACATGAACTTCTAAACTACATATGAATTATGAAGTCCTGGAACATGTTGGTAGGATAACACATGATTTCAACTGCTATGAAAGACATTACCATAGGGATGGATACTTACGTACATTACTATCACCACTACCATATTTATGTTCTCCTGATGTCTATATAGTAATACTTCGTGCGAATGACGTCAGAATTATTTAAGGTATACTCGCGTCATACAATCTCTTCTTCAACTATGATTGCCTGGTACCAAAACACTATATAAAATTGTCTTACGAATTTTCTATCAGGACACGTGTCATGACGCGAGTCTAATATTTTTCACCCACCCAAAGAAAAGTGCTCAACGCCGCTAAAGAAGTTTCACTTCGAAAGATACTCAAAAATAAAAATATTTAAATTCTAATAACACTCTTAAAAGGAATCCGTCATATTAGCTTCTTACCAATAAATAAGTATTGATAAGCTTTTATTATGAAGCAATTAATATACAACAGACTGAGTCAGTATTGATACAATAAGGTAAATAGACACATTAACTTATTTATAATTAACTTTCGTACGATAAACGAACCAAACATATCAATACTTGTACTTGACTTGGCAATGTCTATGTACATCTTTATATTATACTAGCTGACCCAGCAAACGTTGTATTGCCGATATTAAAATCGCGATACAAAAGTAACTTTTGATCGTAGATGGGTAGTAAAATTTGAAGTTGTATGTATTTATAATGCTGACTCATAATCAACCAAATTAAAAAAAAATGTCAAAAAAAATTCGTGTGGACCACCCTTAACATTTCGGGGGATGTAAAATAGATGTTTTCCGATTCTCAGACTACCCAATATGCACTCAAAATTTCATGAGAATCGGTCAAGCCGTTTCAGAGGAGTTCAATGTTTAACACCATGACACGAGAATTTTATATATTAGAAAAAAAATCCTATTATGTTGTTTGTCTGCAATGAACTTCCTAACGTTCCTACTGAACAATTTTCATCAGCTTTTGCACTTTTAAGAACTATACATTTTAACTGCTGTCACTCAATAAATTCTTGATAATGTAATGTTAGTGAATTTTCTAGAAACTGCGATAATCACAATGTTAACACTGGAACCAACATATAAACTTGTTACTACTCCGTTCCGTACAAAGTAAGTCCATTGTTGGGCTATGTTATATGTACAGATAATGTACAAAACATATGTGTGTGATAAAAATTACTATTAACATGGAATTCTTACTGAGAAATAAAAGGGGATGCCCAGTTCACCTTGGGAATGGAGGCCCACCTCCGATAAACTTAATATATTAAATAACATCAATGGGCAACTATCATGTAGAATCCTTAGTTAGTGTGGATCCCATAATACTTTTTACCACAAGAGGGATCAGGACTAAAGCATAAATTATTAGGAAGCTTGCAATAAAAATCGTAATGATACAGTGGAACTATTCTCGTCGGACGTTTGGAACTGTGTTGTCAAGAATAGGCTTATAGGCAAAGGTTGTGGGTCCCGAACCCTTTCTACCTTTACCAACTGCTTGGCTCACACTGAAGCCAAGAACACTGGTCTATCCTAAGCAATTGCAGGCAAACCATAGAGGCTTTTCCAAAATGTTTTGTTTTGAATGCAACTATTACAAGTATTTACTATAAATATTTTGTACCTTTGAATAAAGCAAATTGCCTGCTATTAATGAAAGAGAGATATTTAGTGTTAGTATTGAGCCATAGAAAAAATATATTTTTCTTGAGTTGAAAAATGTTTGAATTCACAACCAAGATTGTGATCCAGTACCTAAAGCTAGTGAAATTACTGGGCTAGTGATACTTAACATTTATGTCTGTGGCAAGTGCAATTCCAATGTCACTCAATTCGCCTGGATTCAATCAAAAACCATGCGCTGAATTGTAATGGGCAGGGTGTACCACTTACCATGAATATCTCGCACATATTGTCACTCGTTCAAATTAAAAAAAATAATAATCTACTGTAATGTAAGGTACCAGTGGGAGACTCCTTTGCACAGGATGCCGGCTAGATTATAGGTACAACAATGGCGCCTATTTCTGCATTGAAGCAATAATGTGTAAGCATTATAGTGTTTCAGTCTGAAGTGTTTTGGTATTTTCAAGAATCCTGAGTGGCACTATATTGTAATAGGCATGGTGTATCAATTACCATTAGCTGAACATCCTGCTTGTCTCATCCCTTATTGTCATAAAAAAAATGTTGGTAAAAATAGGGCTGTTAGAAGAACAGACAAGAGACACATAGGGCAATTTTTATTAGCTAAATAATTCTACAAATTATAGTCATTTGCTCCATTGCAACATTGCTTAGGCATTGCAGTGAGTTAAATAGAAAAAGTGATGAATTATATCATAATACTAGCTGTCTTTACAGACACTGTTCTGTTCATAATAAAAAAAAACTCTTGCAGATGGAATTTTAGAAAATCCATTCTTAGCTGACCTCTACTCGGTAAAAAGAATATTCCTACCAAAATTTCAAGTCTTTAGCTCTAATGGTTCCAGAGATATCGTGATGAGAAACTATATATGTGGAAATCTCTTATTATATCATAATATTCTCATATAGTTTACACTTCATAGGAATACCCATAAGTGTAGCTTACAGGAAACCTTCAAACTAATAATAATTTCCTTACTATATTTTTGAATATATGCTTTCTTTAGAGCATTAATAGAGTGAATTTTTATGATTATTGTGTGCGGAGTACTGTTAAACCTATGTGTTAAAGTTTGCAATGACTATGTTAATTTTTTATACACACATTGCATTTTAAATGGGAGTTCCCATTTGTGTAATGTGTAATCCAAATATAGGGTCTAAAAGAAGCTTTGGTGGTGCAGCAGGTAGCCCCTTAAGCTCACAGCACAGTGCCCCTGGTTCGATACTTACGACCAAACACCAATGTGTTTATCTAAACATATATGTATGTTTTTTGACTCTACTATTTCAGCAACATTATTCTGATTCCTCTGATGGTACAAAAAGGGTTAGGCAGTGGTGATCACATACAGGTGAAACCAGCATTCTTGTTTCTCCTCCTCCTCTCTTGTTGTCAATTTTATTTGTTAATAATAATAGCCATAACTTTTAAATTCAATCTTGTGTACAACTGATTTTTTCAGATCCTTATGGTAATGGTATGTGTATAAATTATATTATATATTATAACATAATTAAAAGTGTGTACTGTGGATATATCTAAATATAAATTTTGAATTGGAGTTTGCACTTAGGAATGTATAGGAAGGTACATGGTCTTTAGGAAAATGAGTCATGTGTGAAAATAATTATTCAATATTGGAAAAAGTTTATGTTATCTGTGAATGTGTCATACCAGTGTAATATGCTAATTTAACTTGCAAGTTAGAGACGTGCAAGTAATAATTATTATTTTACTTGACTTTGTTTCGATGCCTCCTGTATGTATAAATGTAAAAGACTAAAGTCGCAGAATTATTATTATATTGATCTGGTAACGGTTAAGTTAGGGCACAAAAATTTTGGTAAACTATTCTAAAATCAAACACGATCATCTTATTAGAATAAAGGAAAACCTACATACATAATTTATACTAAGAACTTCATAAACCATAAATCTAAAAACGAGCAAAAATAACAAAAGTTACAAATAAAACAAGATTTGCAAAAATGCAAAACCTGTTTCGCGAAATCTTATTTTGTGCGACCGGCCGCTATTTTACTTAAATTTAAACTGGCTAAATAATGCGTTTTATATGTTATAGTAAAGTAATTTCTATAGCTACCACTCACCTATATGTTAAGATGGCACCAATTTAATAAAATTTCACTCATAAACAATTAATAAATGCAGAAATTGTAGCTCACTCGACACTCGTGACTTCACGGAACGGCTTTTAAATAATTTTAATTTAACAATTTCAGAAGTACCAACTCTCAACTGTCAACACCGTACCCAGTAAAAAACTGTAAAGTTGACGTACTTCATCACGTCACTGTCATCTGTCTAAACATTAAATGTCATTGTGAATTCCACTTTTTCTTAGAATATTAATTATTAACGTTACAGAAATAGCGTCGGTTACTTCATTACAAATGGAAAGGATGAGCGATTTACAAGTTAAGCTGAGTTAGAACGGGACAAAGCTATTGATCTTGCATCTGTATCGAGTAACCCATTTTATTCTTTGTCCCAATTGGGGGGGTTATATTAGGGTATCTTTTTGGTAATGATATTATTGATTATATTAGTTTACGCATATTGTGATACCGTACCTATTACTGGATATTAGTCAAATTAAAAATTAGTGGGCCAATTAATATGTATATCAATATTAAGCTACATAATATTGATATTCTCAATATTAATTAATATGAGATATTATACACTTTCATTATATTATTCACGTATGCCTATTACAGAAGTAAAACGATGATTATATTTTCATCTTTAGTTTTGTTTGTTTGTTTGTGACGTCTACCTATTACGAATATATAAGTCACACCTAGTCCCAATGTCAACTTTGGGACTAATAAACAAAGAGCTGTCTTGTCATCCGTTGGCGATTAGCTCACGAATAGTATTTTTGTGATTTTATTGTTTTCAAACAAATTTGGTGTGAAATAGGTATTCCTTTACAGTTAAGTATATAAGTTAACAATATAGTGCAAGCCCAACTAAATAAATTTTATACGAAACATTCTTTCCAAACATATTGATTTTTGATCCAGAAGCACCTATTTTCAGCCTAGCGAAACTAAGAAAAAAGCGATTCACTCGATTGCATGAAACGTGCAGTCATTGATAGATTGACAGATGTCGGCTATAATTTTGTAAAGAAACGAAGTTCACTGAAATCCACTACGTTCGCTTTCAAACTTAGTCGCCCAATTGTAATTACTATTTCAAACGTATGTCAAACCTCACTGCACATTTCAGACTAAACTAAATTTCAACAAGCCCCACCTCTTGTTATGTAGTATTTACATCCTCTTTGCCTATTTCCAATAAAATCGTAATCAAAATAAGTTAGGTAGGTACCTACGTAACTTAAAACAGTGACAACGAGAAAGTTGCCATAAAATAGATGTAGTGTTACCCATGTTACCGTGAGAGTGTGGGTCTTTGACACTGAGTTAGTTATCGACAATAATTTTCTTTTTCTATCAAAATAATAAGCAGGATTTATACTTTCATACTGACAATACTACATAGATTTAAATTAAAACTTTTCTTTATAAATAAATTTTTGATGTTGCATTTCACATAAAATATTGAAAACAGCTACTAACCGGATAACTCAAAAATGTTTTACTTTTGCATAATCCATATGGGGGTTAAAATTATCGCAAATAGAATTAACAATAATCCCTTAATAAATGTACCCTGTAATAATATTATGTACCTACTTTAGGGAAGGTTAAGATGCAGTGATGGATTAACGCATAGGCCCGTGAGGCCCGGGCCTAGGGCGGCACGATTTGGGGGGGGCGGCAAAATTTTCAGAACGTTAAAATTTAAGAGCCGAAGAAATATACCAAAAATTTATTTTAAATTGGCTCTGTTTTTTTTCGAATGAATATATATATATATATATTTATAGAAGTAAATTCTCTCATACAACATAAATCCTATTTATTCCATATCAAATTAAACTAGGTCAAAAAAAAGAAAATTAAATTTTTATCTTAATCGAAAAAAAAACATAATTTTTTATAGCTGCAAAAATGTTGAACTATATTTTTAAAAATAAACAAATTTATGAAATTCTGGGGCAAGAATTTGTTGTAGTAATATCAAACTGAAGTGAATATATTATGTTGATACACATATATACATACATACACACACACACACACACACATATATATTATACCTAGTGATATGTGTAATAAAGGTACATTTATATAATGTGTTATTATCATAAGAATAAATAAAAAAAAATTGTAAACCCACTAAAAGTTTTTCAGATGAAAGAGTTTTTTCCACCTTGAAAAAGAGTCAAATCTTATTTACGCGCAAGTATGGGCCAAGATAGACTTAATGCTTTGGCATCACTGTCTTTTGAAGCTCAACTACTTCAAGAAATTGATAACGATGACAAATGCTTTTGCTTGGACAAAGAAAGGCCAGGAAGAGATTTACAAATTGAGCAATACATTATAATTTGAAAAAAACGCTTATTATTATTATTTATTATGCCCTAGCTAGAGTTATTAAAAAAAAAATTTTTTTGTATTTTTGTATTTTAATAACAATTGTGAACCAAAATATATAGAATTTTGTAGATCAAAAAGGGTGGCATATCAGACAGGGCCTAGGGCGGCAATAAGCATAATCCGCCACTGTTAAGATGTGTACCAACTTGAATGTTTACGGGAGTGAGGCTCTTGGCGAAAATACTGACACGAGAGTGGGTCAGGGATTGGAAATAATACTCCGCTTATTTATACTATTTTGGTTTACGTGATCCACTTGCTAGCCAATGTAAAAGTGGTTGAAGATCCATATCATTTTCCTAAGCTCTCCTCATTGCATCGTTGCTCCAGTTCTCGTCAATCGAATCTGTTCTGATCAGCCGGATCATAAAATTCTATTTCTCCTCCTGATGAATGCAATGCTTACATTCCGTCGGACAAAGTCTTTTACATAAAGCATCTGCCTTTCCATCACTTTTTCCTACGCGATGTTAGATTTCAAAGTCATACTCTGGCCACTTGTCCTTCCGGCTTCTTGAATTCTAGTAACCACTTCAAGGCGGCATGATCATTCCTTACGAGGAATTTGCGACCCAACCAGTACTCTCTACGAGTGACACAGTAGTTTCTCTCCGGCTTCGATAAAGATTTGCTAAAGTATGCTTATAATGAATATAATTACAACTTCTTGATCTCCTCACTTCTGGGATAGCACTCCAGCAATTCCGGTGTTGCTAGCATCGTGTCAGGATATTCCAGGATAGGTGATCCGCGTAGTCGTTTCTTCAACTCTAAGAAAGCTTGTTCGCATTCTTCATCCCAGGAAAAGGCTCTTTTCTACTCCGTCAGTCGCTGTAAGGGCTTAAAAACAACAGAAAACCCTTTCACAAAGCGTCGATAATAAGAGTATTGTCCTAGAAATACATTTCTTTGGACTCAACTTCAAGTTGACACACCGCAGTTTTGCGAAGACTTTTTCGAGCTTCTTAAGATGATCTTCAAAACTTCGTCCCATAATGTTTATGTCATCCAAGTAGACAAGGCAGGTTTCTTCCAACATACCTGCCCGCACATGCTCCATCAACTTTTCGAAAGTAGCTGGGGCGTTGCATAAACCGAAGGGCATTGTTTTGAACTCCCATAACCCTTTTCCGGTTGAAAAAGCAGTCTTCTCCTTGTCTTTAGGGTCCAGATCGACTTGCCAGTAGCCACTTTACAAATCCAGAGTAGAGAACCACGTCATACCGCAAAATGAATCAAAGGTGTCATGGATCTTGGCAATGGATAACTTTCCTTCTTAGTTACATCGTCCAAACGCCGACAATCCACAAAAAATCTAGTAAATCCATCCTTCTTCTTCACCAGAAATACTGGAGAACACCATGGATTCGACAACGGTTTTATCAAATCATTTTCTTTCATATCCCGAATCATGTCTTCCATTTCTTTTTCGCGTGTAAACGGAATACGTCTTGGTCTCTGCCGTATCGGAACGGTGTCTCCTATGTCGATCTTGTGTTTCGCCAAACCAGTTCTTCCGATGTCCCCGTCGTTTTTCGAGAACATCCCGGCGTAGCGTAGCAGGAAATTTCTCGCTTTTATTAACTGTAGCTTGGTGAGATTGTCATTACAACCATCCAGAAGTTTCTGTATGTTTACATCGTGGCTTGCAGTTCGAACTATTATATTAGATGACCGTCATGTGACAAACGAGCAGATTCAGGCTGTTATCAGAATCGGAATGAGTGCAATTCAGTCGATATTACATAACGAGCTGTGTGTAACAAAGCTAGTTTCCAGCTGGGTTCCCCACAATTTTTCCGAAGAGCAAAAGGCGGCTCGTGTAGATTGGTGCCGGAATACTCTGCAACGCTTCAACGGAGGGAAGTCAAATGCCGTTTATAATATCGTCTCAGGTGACGAATCATGGATTTATTCAAACGAACCTGAAAGAAAACATCAGTCGGCAGTATGGGTCTTCGAAGACGAGGTCAAACCAACGAAAGTGGTTCGCTCCCGCAGCGTATCAAAGAAAATGGTCGCTACGTTTGTCTCCAAAAAGGGGCAGGTTGCTACAATTCCTTTATAGGAACGCAGAACGGCGACCGCCGAGTGGTATATTACGGTTTGTTTGCCACAAATGATAGCTGATCTCCGAAAAAATAACCCGAAACATCGCATAATCTAACATCACGATAATGCGAGCTCCCATACGGCTCGGAAGACAAATGATTTTTGGAGCAGGAAAACATTGAGCTGATGGGCCATACTCCGTACAGTCTGACGTGAGCCCAAACGATTCCTTTACATTCCCTAGAATGAAAGATTTAATACGCGGTCAACGGTTTGAAGACCCCGAAGCAGCTGTGGAAGCGTACAAATCAGCCATTTTGTCAACATTAACTTCAAACTGAAATTACTGTTTTAATGATTGGTTTGCACGAATGGAAAAGTGTTTAATTTGCATTAAGTTGAAAGGAGAATACTTTGAAAAACAATAAAATATACTTTAGCTATACCGTGCATGTGGTTTTTCTTATTCCCGATAATTTCAGTGTGCCCCTCGTATACGTCGAAACGTTGCTATTCTATGGAAGTACGCAAAATAGATAATACTACGTGTGTTGCAAGCGTATGTAACAAAGTAATATCTTTTTCATTTCTCATACTCGAAAAGTAATGTTGTCTTGATCTGATTATTGGGTGGAAAATGCTGCTTCCCTCAATGGAGAGGGAAAAACTCATACGAATTACTATCCACCTAAGGGCCGGAATGAACTTCAAAAATAAAACTGCTTTCAGCTGTGAGTTTTATGTAAAAAAAACTAATTTAAAAAAAACGCTGCGGTCATGTGACTTTCTAAACAGGCAGTGTGAACTTCTTTGAGCGGTATAAGCCGCAACAATTACGCGGTGAGTTCCATATTTAAAATTCAAAAAGTCGTCATAAATTGTCCTAATTTTAAATAGGTACTACTAAAATTATGATATATTATTAATAAATAGTTTAGATAAACAACTAGTTTTATTTTCCTAATATTCGAAATGAAGAGTAGTGTTTAACACGGGTAAAACAATCAATTCCTACACGGACTATAGACGCCCTAGCTGCGCTCGGGCGTCTAAATACCTCGGGAATTGATTCTTTCGACCCTAGGTTAACAATGTACTATATATGTACATATGTGAATCTTCCAGCAAGGAATTAGCACTTGTAACATTTCTATATCGTTCTTATTTAGATTATTTCCTATCAATACATTTTTATCATTAGGTATACGCAACACCAATAATGCATACATACTATGTATTACACAGGCTTTTCACACTAAAAGAATTAGATGTGGTAATGCTACCTTCTCCAGTCAGATAAATTACAATTATACATATTATAGTGATGTCAGCAAACGATACTTTTGATTGGTCATTGTGACATGACGTCACTAAAATGGCGCCTGTCCGTCTCTATGTCAGTGCGCGGGTATTATTGTCTAAATTAATGCAAAACAACTGTTATCTTCAATCATTTATTTAATTATAAAATTCTTAACGTGATAATATTATACTTTAATTTTTACCTTTGTAATATGTCTACTAGCTATAATATATTAAAATTGCCTAAATGCATATTTACACTTACATAAATTCTTAATTATAAAATATCATTATCGATTTTGAAATCTTGATGTTCCAGCAATCAGTAAACTCATTCAGACATTTTTTCTAGGCGGGAAAACATTTAAACAAATCAAAAGCACACACAAACACACCTATAATTATATTATAACTCAATTCATATCTAATAGGTACGTTCAGACAAAGAATATGATTATAAGTACGGCGTCGCATGTTTTTCAATCTTTATTTCACGACCCCATTACAGTTTTCAGGCGGATAAATAATTTATAATTTAATTTTAAAAGAATAATCAGAATGATTTTATGCACAAATTACTACGTGTTTTGGTGATGGTGTTATTAGACCAAAGGAATCAACAAGAGTGTTGCCAACCTTATAAAGCATTGAATAAACATAAAATTAGTATCTAAAGCCGAAAACACATTGGTGCACAAAATAAATGATGTTATGTCCTATGGAATTATACTAAATAATATCTTCATACTTCAAAAAAGAGCTGTACATGCCATACCTATACCAAATCAGCTCACGAGAATCTCTGAGGGAAAAATTCAAAGATATTCATATTATGACCATGTACGGCAAATATATTAATAGCAATCTCCTGCACGTACATAAACATTATAATTTATACAGTAAAATAAGCGACGAACATAATTTGAACACTAGAAATAACTACAAGCTTATAGTGCCCCTTACTAGGCTCTGTAAAATAAACAATTCTTGTGCATGCGATGGTATTAAATTTTTTAAATGTTCTTGGCCCGTTTCTATTCCTAATTTATATTAATGACATTATAAACATAACAAGATACGAATGTGTCCTCTTTGCAAACGATATTTCCATAGTTGTGGCTTCTCACAAAATGACTCCGTAAGTGATCATGAAGCTGACATAAACATGAAGATGAATTCAATTTGTCATTGGATTAGTATGGTAGTTATGGAATAATCTTAATATAAATCTGGCAAAGACAAATTATGTTCAATTTAAAGCAACTAAACGCGAAACTCCAATTCACAATGTCAATTATAATACCACCACTGTTAACACAGCAAATCGAACAAAGTTTTTGGGATTGCTCCTGGATGACACCATTAGATGGGTATCACATATTTCTAACGTTTGTAGCAAGATCAACAAATTTGTTAATGCTCTTCGGCAAATAAATAAAGTTACTTGTTTACAAACAACATTATTAGCTTATCAGAGTTACGTTGAATCTGTTTTACGTTACGGACTGTTCTTGTGGGATAATTGTACAAATATTTCTAGGGTTTTTATATCGCAAAAAAAATGTGTGAGAGCTATCTACAACGTGCCACCTGATGAGTCTTGAAGACCTCTGTTTGGAAAACGTGTGAAATTCAATAGTGATTTATTCATGTTTGTGACACTAAAGACAAAGAAACCGCCGGGATCCAAATAGACTAATTTTCGACGAAATCCCACTAACCTTGCAGTATGACAAAAGTTGTCTTGCTATGAGTGTCAGAATATACAATAAACTGCCCATTAATTAAAAATTATTAAATAAAATACTTTTTAAGAAAAAACATAAACACTGGTTAAGTGAGCGACTATTCTATATGACAAATGAATTTCTGAACGCGAGTAATGTGGTAACATAAAATGTGAAACTTTTTGTTAATAATTAATTAGACAATATTTATTATAATTATGTTAGTCTGTTATTATTTTAAATCTATCTAAATAATTTGATTGATTGATTGATTGGTGAATATTGTTTCTTATTCGTATTTTAGACTATAAGTTTTTATAATAAGACATAAGACTATAAGTTTTAGATATAAGTTACTCAAGGTGTTCCAGGAATTGCTCTGTTGGGGATAAAATGTGTGTTGCCCATCTCTGACGCCTTTTGCACTGAGCTGAATAGTTTGAGCTTTGGGGTGAACCTGTTGCAACTCAGTCTTGAACTGCGACGGACTGGAGTAAGAGTCATTTTCGACGGTCCATCAGTTTGGCTCCTGAAATAATAAAGCTATTTAAGTGGTTGACACACACTTTTGAATTAAATCGCTTTTCATACATTGTACATAATGGAGTACTTGTCGCCACGTTAATCAACGTATTTGAGGGTTGGGTATGCCCGTAGAAGCATAAAAGCAAAATTAACGCAGTTGAGATGCGATTACTGCGTTGTATGCGTCGGGTGAGACGGATTGATAGAATTCCGAATGCGGTAATACGAGCACGCTGTGATCTGAAAGAAGATGTTGTGATGAGGATTAAGAAAGGAATAATGAAATGGTTTGGACACGTGGAGCGAATGAATTAGTGCAGAAAGAACGACAAATCAAATATATAAAGCAAGTGTGTGTGGAAAAGTCGGTCGCGAGAGACATCGTAGGGAATTCGTCAACCAAATTAGTAACGTTTTGAAAAAATGAAAGAACCGAGGCACCCGGAACCGGCGAGCATGTATGAAATGAGTAATGAAAGTAGAAGTGTGAGTTTTGTAAGGATAGAAACAATTGGCGTTCTGTTGTCTCTGCCTACTTCGACGGGAAAAAAGCGGCTGTGTGTTCATCTTTTGTCTTAACATTAGCATACACCATGAGATAAAGTTTTATTATTGGTGATTTAACAAATATTAAGCTATTTAACTCACTTCTTACTCTCCTTAACCGCAAACCGTATGATGGTGCTTTTGAAGACATTCTTGGCATCTACCAGTTTTGGCTCCAGCGGTGTCTTCTTGCATGAGTTTGGATTAATTTTGAGCTGCATGAACTTATCCAACAGCTGATCGAGATTGGCTTCTGCTACTGAACGCTGAAATTACATTAACACTTTAATATTTTGTTATAAACTCACAAATATTTTTAGGAGTTTTAGAACTACCTGCATCCTGCTATTTTTTTACTTTTTATCTTATGTGCAATGGTTATGGTTTGTAAAGTGGCTATAGTACAGTTCAGTGCAGCCCTGTTTTACTGCGGCCTATGTGATCTATTGCGATAGCCACTGTTAACTATAGCTCACTGCTAAGATTGGTTCTTTTAATGAATCTCATTATATATTTTGCAGCGAGCCGACATATATCAAGTGGTTGAAGAATTGACTTCCCAAAGAGATGCTACGTTTACGCATGAAAGGATCACATTCAGAGAGGATGTGTAACGGGGTTTCAACTTCACTATTACAGAATCAACACGCTCTGCAATCTCCTGAGGCCTAAGATTGAGAGGTGACCTGATGTGCTAAGAAAAATCTTAATAATACTAAGAATACAAATATAATTTATTAAAATTTATGGAAGATGCGGTATTTGAACCTCTAGGGAAATGTGCAGCGCTCTAACAGCTTAGCCAAGCGTCCGGATGACGCGTGATCCATATATTGAACGCACGCGACAGAAATAAGTCTAAGGCTGAGATCTATTTATATATGTGTCATTTCTCATGTGCAGGTCTTGCGTGTTCCAGTCGGTTAACTGGAAAGCTGGACGCCGGTTTCTCAAAGTTGCCTACGAGAATAAAATTTATGGGACTTGCAATAGGCGGTTCGACAAACATTCAAAGTAACATGTATGTAAGTAGTATTGTGGTTACAAATATCATGAAAATGCAAGAAAAGTATTTTATTACTCGAAAATTGGATAAAAGGCGATACCGATTTAAATGATGACCTTGAAATAAATCAATAATGCAATAATCCATTGTTATGCACAATCAAAGGGCAAATGGACGTCAACTCGGGTCAAACATGGCATAATTTGTACGCACCCTAATACGACGTTCAAAACCATGCGTCTCCAGAGTGTCTAGCGCACTTTACCATACCATTGCGGATACAGCAACGGTAAACTCACCCTCCATAAATTTTGATGTATTCTCAGTCAAAAAAAATGTTGATGGAACCATCATATATTCTTGCAAGTTTACCTCTGCCCCTTTAGAAATAGCGTGTTCCCAGCACTGAACGGAGGCTGAGATGTCCCCTCTTCCTTCCTCCAGCGCAGCCCTGCACTCCCAGTACTCTGCCCTCTCTTGTGCCATTGGGAACCTGTTGCGTACTGCTCGCAACCAGCGGGCGCACTCATCCCAATTATAGCCCTAAATATAAACAGAATTGCATCTTGAGGGTGCGGGTGCCTAGCTTTCAAATAACATAAAGTAAATTATAAAGTGATATCCCTCAATTTTGGGATTAATTTTACAAATAAATAAATTTTGGTCACAATCTAATTTGTATAACATGCGCTTATCACCTTGAGACATAAGATGTTAAGTCTCATTTTCCCAGTAATTACACTAGCTACGGCACCCTTCAGACCGAAACACAGTAATGCTTACAAATTACTGCTTCACGGTAGAAATAGGTGACTTTGTGGTAACCATAATCTAGCCGGCATCCTGTGCAAAGTAGCCTCCCACTAGTCTTAATGAAGGTAAGGTATATTCGAAAAACCAGTGACTTTTTGGTGAAAAATATAAAATTAAAATTTATGGCAAACAATTAATATGTGACACAAGAATCTAACTACACAAAAGACTATAATTCTTGTAGGTACTGGGGGCAAAGCGGATTAATGCCAAGCTAATCAAGTATACATTATCTTTCTTGTAGATGTTGAATTTAGACACATTTTAATATTCATTCAGTTGGGTTGTTATAATAAGAAAGCTAGTTATTAGATAATGCTAACTTTATCAAATCCTGACCTAACAAAATATAATAAACTAGCTGACCCGACAGATGTTGATCTGTAGATAAAAAAAATACTGTTTTATATGAATTTGCCAATAATATTTCAAAACATCAAGAATTATTTCATAAAAAATGCTCCTGTTATAATGAAATTGTTTCACAATGGAACTGTCAAAACGTGTGTCACTTAATTCTCTCATAGAAAAGTCCATACAAAACAAATATTGAAAATAAAAATAATTATGGGTCTCAGATCGAAATAAAAACTATCCTATCTCTCAAGTTGCACCAAACTGCACCCCATGAAGTAATCCCCATCAAAACCCGTTTATTAGTTTAGGAGTCCATCGCGGACGAACAACGTGTCACGTAATTTATATATATTAAGATTTAACTTACATTTCGTAAGAGCTCTGTCAGGTCATTAAGTGCTCCCAATAGAAGATCATCCAACCGTGGTGTCAGACCAGAAGTAAGGGTTGTGTTTGGGCTTGATTCAATATCTCCACTTTCACTTATATAACTTGGTTCCCTCCATTTATTCATAGCATCATCTTTATTCCCATCACCATTCAACTCAGTATATGATTCATTATCACTATCGTGTTCCAGAGCTTCGTTTTCTTTGTTCTCATCTGCATAAACATTGAATACAAGTGTGTCTTGATCCATAAAACATTGTAAGTGTGGATATGAATCTATAGATTTTCCCATCTTTTCCAACCATCTATGTAGCTTGCTACACATTTCCTTAGCATTATGTATTGGCGTTTGAAATGTGACCTTTTTCTGTTCACATTTAACAGCTGATATCATGCCATTTAAAGGTTCAACTTCATCTACTTCCTTCAATGACACTGTGTTGATATTCTCACTTACCGATGAAAATTTATGTAAGGAATTACCTAGTTCATTGTTCCTTGAATTCTTAAAATGAATAGCTGATATTGAACGTCTCACTGGCATTTTGAACGGCTTTATATCTACGGTAGTCTTTCGTCTATTTGTATTTAAATTTGGATTATTTACAATTTCATCATGACGAATTCTGTCCTCTCTTTCTATGATCGGTTCCTTAACAACCTTTGGTTTGTAAAGCCGCTCAAAAACAGTTTCTCTTCTCTTTGTCTCCGTTGTCTTTACACTTTTGTCATCACACAAAGATAATTTATTTATTGTTTTTGAGCTAGATGGTTTTGCTAAAGTTGTTTTGTGTTGTGAGTTGTTTTTAACTGTTTTCATTGAATTTCTAACAGCTCTGTCTGTCTTCCCTGCTGGCCGGGACATGTTTGTAGTATTTGCTGGTGTGCTATATTTCTTAAGATTTAGCTCCCGGAGCTGTAATAAGCATGACACATTAAAAAAGGTAAAAGTATGTTAAATCTGAAGAAATTCCATGTGAAAGTATCAAATAACCATTTATAATATAAGCAAGTAAATTAGGAAAACATATTGGTAAAATATAAAAAATATATTATATAATAATGGCTTCCTTCTTGCCTGAGCTTCCCCCAATTTTATCATAATATAGTACTAAAGCAGTGGAAAAGGAATCTATGTCAGTGAAAATTAATATAAAACAGTCATCTAATACTGTTTTAAGCTTGAGATTGGTAACCAAATACCTCTTATGTAAATCATATACCTTTAATACTTATAAAAAACTATTGTTTGTATGTGCTACCTATTGATAGGGTTTAAGTTGATGCCTGCTCGCTTGGATTGTTTGGATCATAGTTATGTGGTTGGTTAGGTAGCATATACAAACAATAGTATTTTATTAATATTAGAGGTATAAGATTTGCATAAGAGGTGTATTAAATTAAATCTTTATTAAGTTATTTTATACTTTTTAGTGTCATGAATCAGGTAAACAAACAGGTAAAGATTTTGTTGCTTTTTACTGTCATATATTAAATAGTAATTTTTTAAGAAGCTAAGGGTATGCCTACGAAAGGTTTTGCATGCCTTAAACAATATAGATCCCACGTTCCCATATTTCATGTTCTTGTGAGACACTGAAATATTGGGAAGAATGTTTGATAGGTATGTATCCTAAGACCCACTTATCGGCAAACAGGTTAATAATAAATCAGAAATAAATATAATCTTGATGAGAACTTCTAAAAAAGCAGTACACAAACATAAATAACATCATCGATGTAATTTTCATAAAATAGAAACTACTGGGCCAAACTATGTCAAATTTTTATGGGACCAAATGGCAAACATTCCGCATCAAGCTAAAGAAGATTCACGAAAATCAGATCATAAACCTCAGCATAAGCAGTGTACATACTTTTAAAAAAATCTCCTTTTTGAAGTCGGTTTAAAATAAAGCAATATTGCAGATTTATTGTCTCTTTTTTACGGCTTATGCAGCACAACTATGTCTCCTTAAATGACAGCTTTGAAGTGTCTCAATGAAGTATAACATCAAACATTATTCCTAAGAAAACAGTGGTTATGTATGTAGTATATATTGTTGTAGTATAATATCTAAAATCTCATTAATTCTCTATGTCTATCATTTGGAAAAGTTAATTTAAAACACTATTGGTGACATTTTTACAGATTCATGTTAATAAATATATGAATATTTTAAAATCACATCCTTAATTTAGGGTTGAGGGGGAGTAATATACATTGTACTAAAAACCTGTATCTGAAAAGTTTTACCCATTCCCATACCCAGGACAACATGCTCACCTAATTCAATTTTAAATCAAAAACAAGTTATAAAGCACAATATGTAGATTCTGCTTGGAACACAACTTTTGCACAGGGAAAAAGTTCTCATTAATGATAAAACTATATAAGTCTAAACAACTCAAAATTACTTACTTGCCTTAACATAGTTTGGAACTACCACCAAAAGTAAAGATTTTTATTGTTAGAATAACTTCTTTATTTATTTTTATGTCTGTTAAATAAAGTTATATCTGTAAAAATCCCTAACCTGCTTATAAAGAGTCCATGGCGAGAAGCATCAGTATGTATACACACTTATGTGCAAAAAAAATCAGTATCTTTAGAATGACATGAAACTGATCAGTCAATCATAATCTATACATATAAATAAAATTGGAGTGTCTGTTTGTAATATTGAAATAACCGTTTTTTACTACATGTATATGAATATATATACACCAAAATAACATTTTTAACAATTTCTGTGTGTTTGGATGGCTGGACCGTTTTTGACAGGACTTTTATTGGCAGGTAGCTGATGTAATAAGGAGTAACTTAGGCTACATTTGTTTTAGAAAAATCCTCTTATTTCAGAAAAATAAAGTAATGTTGCAATGTCCAACAAATGGTCTAACTCTAAAAATAATTTATATGGCAAAACAATGTTTGCCAGGGCAGCAAGTATAAAATAACAATAAAGTATTAGGTAGGTAGTAAAATATCTATCAAAATCTAAATGTGCAAGCCAAACAAATGTAACTGTACTTCGATTTTAATTTTGCTGTCTGATTTTTTGCCTAACACTGATATAGGGTACCAACATTGATAGCTGTTAAGAATATCAGATGCACAACCTATGTCAAAATCTAACATTGCCCATGCTGCTTCTACTTCAACATACCCTAAGTTTTAAATCATTTAGCATGCACTGGTAAATCAATTGAATATTATGAAATAAGCCTCACCATTTGTATCCTTGCCATTTCTTTAGCTTTTCGATCTTCCCTCAGTTTTTGTAAGCGCTCCTGGTTCATTTTTAGACTTGTGATTGAAACAGAACCTTAAACAGAAAAAGCTTGTTGTGCAGTCATATTTTAAAGGGGTTTCCTGAAAGATGGTAATGATGATTACAGATTAGTGAGGCCAAAATAATGTAATCAGTAACTCCTTTTCCCAATCTGAACTAATCATCTTAATAAGAATCTAATTAGGTAGTCTTATTTTTATTTCTTATGCTGTATTTCCACAACCTTCTTATGTCTACAGATAGCATTAGAAGATAAAGCAGATTTTTTTCTACGTTAAACAAACGAACAACATTTTAATAATTACGGAAAACATCTACTACCTACATATTTTAAAGCAAAACCTTCTTGAGCTTTCAATTGACCTTAATAATAACAAAGAAGCGATGTAAAGTACTCACTATTTTAACGTTTCATAGTTATAATATTATATGTAATAGGTATTGATTTACCTGAAAACTTCAAATAGATTTATTGACGCACGCAGATTCAGCAATAACAAATCTCAAATACAAATCATAAATAAATTATTATGAAAAATGCATTGAATTTATACCGACTGTATTGTTCTGTTTCTGTGATCTACACTGAAAGAATATTATTTAATTATCTAGCGAGTTTATACTTCCAAGTTCCCTTACAAGTTACAATTACAACATTGCAGACGGTTTACGAACGCCACTATTTCAAATTCAAAATTCTTACGTTCGTGATTCGTCAGTTGGTGACGTATTACCACGAGAGAAAAAAACAGTACACAGTTGCCAATGCTGAAAACCACGACATAGAATAAAAATATTAATGTCAAGTTCTATGGCTACCTACCATCAAGACAATCAAAACGCGACGCCATTCACCGCCTTTCGACGGTGTCAGTACTAATCAATCCCATATATTTAATACGTTCAGAAATATATATACATCACGCCATGTGATCACACGCCCCCACACGCGGTCAAATGAAAAATACAGTCGAGCTAGATCGGCGTGTTGCCAGGAGTGGACACACGATACCCGATGCGTGTTAGCATTGTGTTTCTAGTTAACACCCGACTCCACGCGTCAGCTGTACGAGAACTTTCGTGGTGTATGAACGCCATTTATAAAAATGACTAATGAACTAAGAACTAGTCAAAAGATACCCGGTGTTATATGACATGAGTTCGGTCCAATATGGGGATCATAATATTCGACGGGTAAGTATTAATTTTTTTTAGGGTTTTGCACGAAAATAGTAAAAATGAAACACTTGGTGCGACTCTCTCTATCCGTCTATCTGTCTGTTCCAGTCGATTATTTCAGTAAGTAAAACGACATTAAAGGAATAGTATTGTCATTATCATTGGAATAAAAAAATGAAAACAATATTTTATAAAGAAGGGGGAATTTCTAGGGTTTCAAATGTCAAAGTCAGTTAACGTAGGGACCAATTTATTTTTATGGTTAATAGTTTTTGTTTTAATTATGGTCAATAGTAGTTTACCTATATTTTAAATTTAAAGGAAAAATAAAAACAACTTCAAAGTTTATTTGATAATAATAAAAAGCCCCACATTTTGCCGGTTTTTTTTTATATTTCGTATTACTCATTCGGGAATATCTACCTATTGTGCAACAAGTGGGACAAGTTGTCGATCGCCTACGAAAGCGAAGTAAAATTCATTCGCTGTGAAAATGAAATACATTTATTTCACTAATCCAGTAACTTCTTGGTCTAATACGTTTTTTTATTAATTTTTTTTCTGTATTATATCTAAACCCAAAATCTGCAATAAATCTTCCTCGAAATCTTCATCTAGCTCGTATTGTAACAGTAAATCCATGGCTACGTCGCTACACTTTCGCCTTACACATGATACTGGCAAAGCTAATGTAGATTATAGCGTGGGGTGGGGTGTTGTGTATGTGCACGGCACACGTTAGGTGTCACCACACCATGTCGGATCGCGTGTTGATAGTATGTATTCACCTACATACAATATTATTATTTTATTGTACCTTAGAATAATGACACTATAGAAGTAGTCTCCACGTGCCCCTTTTAGATAGCAATAGCTACAGGAGTAGTCTTAGGTGATGTCATATTATTATGACTAAAATTAACCCAAACTTAATTAAATGTTACAACAAAAAGTCACATACTCAACAGATGATTGGGAATGTAAATGAATTAAACACAATAATGAAAAGAAACAGAAATAAAAGAAACGGTAAAAGCTAAGAAAGTATATTTCAAACTGTGGTTGACCAAAGATAAAACTGACTATGAAAACTACAAGATAATGAAAAAGGAAACAAAAAGACTGATTGCAACATCAATAACAAAAGCAAACTCTCCCTTTTACAACCAACTAGAATCTGCCAAGTCGGAATAAGACGTACATAAAATAGCGAAAACACGTCACAACAATACAAAAGATATTTGTAATGTTAACTACATTAACGATAGTCATTACAAAATGCTTACAGAAGACAGAGACATTACCAACAGATGGACAGAGTATTTCAAAAAGTTATTAAACGTATCCCATCCCAGGAATTACAACTACAGCAGGCCTGAAACAGTACAGGGGCCATCTCTAGAAATATCAGCCGTAGTGATAAAGTTGGCAGTACAGCAAATGAAAAACAACGAAGCTACAGGTCCAGATGAAATACCACCAGAAGTCTGAAAGCAGCTGAGAGATGATGGAATAGTTTCGCTATAACAAATATATAACAAGCTGATTCGGGGATACCCCATGCCAGACTCGTGGCGAAATAGCTATCTCATACCTTTTTACAAGGGGAAGGGAGATGTTAGAGAATGCAGTAACTATCGAGCCACAAAACGAATGTCACACATACAAAACATTTGGGATAGAGTGATGAACAATAGATTTAAACATTAAATAAACGTAACGCCAAATCAATGTGGTTTTGTGTCAGAGAGAAGCTCCCCAGATGCTATTCAAACGGTTCGGATACTACTTGAAAAGGCCAAAAATCTAACAAATCTAATCAAACTTCTCAAGGATTATTTTTTAATATGATTATATGGTTTTTATAGACCTTAAAAGGGTATTTGATCATGTCCCACGTGACCTCATTTGGGAATCACTAAAGCCAACCATCTGTGCCAGAACATTACATTTATCTCATGCAAGACATGTACAAATCTGTTTCCACTCAAGTCCTGAGCCCAGCAGGAAAAGGCAAAGCGTTTGAACTTAAAGTTGGGGTTCATCACTTAGCCCATTGCTTTTCAACACAACTATACATTACCACACAAAGTCAACACTGTCAAAGGGTTCTGCCTTGGAACATTCTCTATGCAGACGATGTGGTTCTGATCTCAGATAATATAACCGAGCTCCAGAATAATTTCAACACCTGGATAGATGCACTCGAGACAAACGGCCTTAAAATTAATAGAAGCAAGACAGAACACATGTCGTGCGTTTTTGATTACGTTACAGATGCAGACAATATACACATTTGTATAGGAAGCATGGTACTGCCCAATGTAAAACATTTTAAATATTTAGGGTCAATTATCAGTAACGACGGAAAAATTGATAAAGATGTCACTCACAGAACAACAACTGGATGGATGAAGTGGTGACAACTCACAGGCGTTATGTGTGACAGAAACGTGCCGCTTAAAGTCAAAGGGCAGTTGTACAAAACAGCTATAAGACCTGCTGTTTTGTACGGATCAGAGTGTTGGGCGACCAACAAGCACCACCTAAATAAACTACACACGACAGAAATGCGCATGCTACGCTGGTCTGCGGGCGTCACACTTCTAGACAAAATCCGAAACGAGTATATCAGAGGAATTTATAAAGTTGCCCCAATATTCGAGAAGGTCAAACAGAAACCCTTAAGGTGGTTCGGTCACATTCAAAGGCACCCAGACGATCATATGGTGAAGCTTGCACTAGACATGCCAATAAAGAAGCGTACGTGTGGAAGACCACCCGCCTTCTGGTTGACGATGGTCCAAAAAGCGCATTTAATCGCTGACCGAATCGGTTTTGTACCAAATGGAAAAAAGGACAAGGAAGGCCGACCCCAAGTAAATGGGGAAAAGGTCTAGGAGGAAGAAGAAGAAGAATGAAATGCATGTACTGACATTTATTTATTTATTATAGGACCTTAAAATAGCAAAAATAATTTCATAAGAATCACGATTGCCTACTAAAATATTTTGCGAATACTATTCAGAACTCAGTAATAATCAGGATTTATATTGTGTTATTTTTTATTTATATTCACATGTATATATTTTCTTTCATAAATATAAGTTTTAAAAATATATATAAAAAATATGTTTTATTTTCAATGACGTTCTATGGACATTTAAAGGACCTTTAAAGGATTTAAGCGTTTCATAATTCATGCTCAAAAATTATGATAAAACTTTTTTAACATTATAAGTATTGAAATATCTTTCGAAAATCAATATATTTACTAAATTTGACGCACACACAAAAGTCAAATTTAGCCATATTTATAATTTGACCAAAGCTGTCTAACAAAGATATGTTGATGTTGATATGATGTTGTGGTTGATGTCCGCGTACAAGTTAAGGTAAAAAGATACCCTGGGAAAGATGTCTAAGTTGAATTTTAACAAATTATATTTATTTCATGGAACTTAACATTTTATTAACCAATACCGCCTTAGAATAATAGCGCTTGTATTGCGTGAGTAGTCAGGCCCAAGCGAAATGAAGCAGTTTCAGTGTTGTATTTTATGACCAGTGACCACATACGTTTCCCGCCGCGCCAGTGTCATTCAGTCAACTTCCAGGACAATCAGTGCGCGAAATTTCATTGAAAAATTACTAACTGTGCAGTGAAAGGTGTCAGAAAGCGTCTTATAATAAAAATTATGATAAGAAAATCACATTGCACACCTATTTACTATTTCACAACTCTTAATTTAAGCTAACACATTCGTCAAAACAGCAAAATATTTTGTAAAAAAACAGATGCCATTTTTTTTATTTAGTGGCACGGAACAGACGCCATTAAAAAAATATGCTGCCAGCTATGAAATTATTATATACCCCGCGTTCCTCAGCTGGGATAGTTTTTTGTGTTTATTGGTAGATATCGAAAGGAGGCTAAAATGGACGACGCCACATGATGTTATAAGTATTATTATAATAATAATAATATTAATAAGTTTTTATTAAAGGCAAAATTACCCAGTAAACATCACGAAACAAATATTATGAAACAAATAAGTTGTAATACTCTAATACATTATATAAAAGTAATGATATTCTTATACATTATATAAAAGTAATGATATTCTTATACATTATATAAAGATAAAAGTAAAATATACACAAAACTTATAATCTATCTGGAAAGGTTAATAAAGCTCTTCCCATGGCGTCTTGGTCATGGCACTGTCATTTATTTAATATTTTTGTTTTTATGCACAGATAGCCAATATGAAAAAATATTGCTAGGCATCCCATCACAAACCGTTTGGAGAATGCGGTTCTGAGATTCGCGGAGTCTATCCCAGAAGGAAGCAGCTCTTTTTCTCATCGCAGCATAGAAATCAGGCACCCTCGATTCAGCAAACATACCCGAGGCACTGCAGTACCTAGGCAATCCCATCAATATGCGAAAAGCATCATTGTACTGCACGCGCATTGCCGTGTATTGTTGAGAGATTTCGTCCAAAGTAGGCAGGTGTAGAAGCACTGGCAATACGCATTAAACAGTACAATCTTGACGGGATTGCTGCATTTACCAAATCTTCGGGCCAACATATTGCAACGTATCGAGAGTGCCCTCCTCTCTCTCTCAATATCACAGTCATCCTTCAGGTGCTCTGTAAGAACATGTCCCAGGTATTTAAACTCTGTTACAACTCGAACCGCTGAGCCATCCAACAACACCTCAGGTACCCTCTCCGGACCTTTGCCCGCACGAAATACCAACATTTCTGTCTTATTAACGGTATATTTCAGACCGTGAGCATTCGCATAATGCTCACAGACTGAAAGCAACTTCCTAAGTCCCTTGATAGACGGGCTGAGAACCACCATGTCATCGGCGTAGCTGAGACTGTAAAAACACGTGTTACCGATGTGACATCCGATATTTGTGGTTCTCAACTCCTCTATCAAATCATTTACATACAAATTAAATAGATCCGGCGAGGTGATACCTGCTTGACGTACTCCGCAGTCTAATCTATAGGAATTAGACGTCGTGTCGCCCCATTTAACATTGTTTATTTGGTTTCCGTACCAGTATCTCAAGAGACCCACAACATCTTTTAGAACCTGTGAACGATACAATTTCGCCCAGAGAATATCATAATTCACCAGGTCGAAAGCTTGACTCAAGTCCAAAAAACATGCGTACACTGATGTTTCTCGACTTGTATAATAGTCTACGGCATACTTTAAGCTGAGAATTGCTGAATCCGTCGAGAGACCAGGACGGAAACCAATTTGCGCGTCGTCAATCACAATATTCTTCAGCAGATCGGGTTGTAACAGCTGCTCCAAAATTTTACCGGTGATAGTGCCTAGTGAGATTGGGCCGTAGTTGTTTGCTGAAGCCAAATCACCGGTTTTATTTTTGGCAATCGGTACTACTACTGTCTTCATTAGGTCTTGTGGGAGATAACAGTATCTTAAACACAAATTGTATAGCCTACATAATATAATGTGCAATTGTTCACCTCCATAGAGTACAAGTTCTAAGCTAAGCTCATCATGACATGGTTGGAGACTTGGTGGTTGGTGACCACTTTTCATTTTGCGAACTATTTTAGTCAACTGGTCAGGAGTAAATTGCAACACAGGTTTATCGGGTGCAACTGAAGGATGACAGATTTTAGCTCTTAAGTCAGCATCTATCGCTCGAGGAAGTACTTTAAACTTGTTAGCAAACATATTAGCTATCTGTGCATGTTCATGTAACCCATTCACCTTTATAGGCAGACTTTGTCTGTGGTTAAACTTTTTGGTTTCCTTCCAAAATTTTGGAAAAATACATTCCTTTCTGTAGATAGCCAATATGTCTAGGTTTATAGTCTCTTCGTTCCTTTGGCACCAGCGAAGTCTATTTTTAAAATTCTTACGTGTAATAACCATTTTATCTTAATATATTATTCCAGTGGAAGGTTTACCTGCCATTAACCATATTTAGAAATTTAATCTATAAATTTTATGACTTTCCTGAACATACAGATTCCAGACCGTCACTTGTTTCTTATTCTGGGAATTACCTTGATTTTAAACTTTTCCTACTGAAGCTTTTGCACTTCGTTGCATGATTTCGACTATTTGGCTATACAATTGATCTATAAAAACATAATGTTTACCTAAATTATCACAATATTTAAAGCTTTCACATTTCTCACATTCTAAATTATCAGTTATATTGACTAGATTATTTTTACAGTAATTGTAATATTTGTCTATTTGGATGTTATCCCTAACACCCCAGCGAATGCCCGTCTTGCCAGCATGGCCGTCATCAGTGATAGATCCCTCTGCAACTTCGTTGATGTTGCACTTGACACATAATGGAAAATGGTCTAACCACGTGACCTCGTACAACACGTTGATAGATAGTATCGTGTCCCATGCTGCTTGTGTAGTTACACAGTGGTCCAACCACCTATGACTTCCATGGGCCTCACTTATAAAGGTGAATGCGTCCGAACTTATACCTAATTTTGTAATATTTGCCCAAATCCATTGCTTCTCGTCACAAAAACTTTTCAACTCCTTACCAAAACTAGCAGTGGCATGAGCATTAAAGTCTTCTAAAATGTACATTGCTGAGACGTTAGATTCTTCAGTTACGGCGCTAATTCTTGCTAAACAATTCGTGTATTCGGGAAGGTTATCTAATTCATCTGTAGGCATATACACATTAAAAACTAAAAATGACCTTAAATTTAACGTAATCCGTATAGCCATAAGTCTGTCCATAGAACAATTAACTATAGAGACGTCAGAAAATCGAATTTTTCGCCACATAATGGCAAGACCGCCAAATGGTCGGCCCCGAAATACGCCAGCTGAAACGTCAACAGAAGAAACTGCAGCACAGCGCAAAAGTAATTATCTTTGCCATGTTTATAATCCAAGTCGTGGGGCAGTAACCACGTTTCCTGCAATAGTAATATATCTGCCTTACGACATAAGTCGCGTATACATTGAAGCGACCTCTTAATTGATTTACATTTAAAAGATATTATTGTGGTATTAATAATATGCGTATTATTCATCATTGCTTATAAAAACGTTCTTAACATATTTATGATCATGAAAAACTCGATACTTGACACCTTCTGGCCAAAACTCATTTTTAACAAATACTTCCAATTTATAACGACGGCCCAACGCTTATACAAATACAAATTATTTGAGTTTTCTTTACTGTTCATTCCGCCAAAATGACAATGCCAATATAAAAAAATATTATGGATTTCCGCAAAGTATAGCCTACTTCACTAAATTTTCATAAGTATTCAAAGTCAAAGTCGAATTATCTTAATTCAATTAGGCTTAAACTAAGGGCATTGAATAGTCACTATAAATATTTCTTTTAAATTACAATATGTGATTTTTGATAAAAAAAATGTAAAGAAACCTGTTCTTCTGTCACAAACATAGGTCTTATTGTACCTATTAATAGGCCGGTATACAAACATTTTACTTATACCAAGCGCATGGAGAATTTTAAAAATTGTATTTGGCTCCATACCCACTTTGTGTAATGCAATCACAGCGATCTCAATCACCCCATTCCATTTTAATATCGCAAAATATTGTACAATGTGAGAAAATTCAACCATATAAAAATAACAGTGAGAAGAAACGTGTTTTTTTTTTGTTTATTTGTTTATTAGAAGTAAGTAGTGGTGTGGTGATTATTTTATTATTTACTAAATTCTTCTTCATGGATAAGTACTCACGATGTCAATTACGCGGTCCCTGAGGCGACAGGCCTTGAAGGGTGAGTTTGTACCTGAGGCACCCGTGCCTGTAACTGTACAGCACCTGCACCGCTAGAGGCACAGCCCAGGCCGTCGTTTAAGCGCCAATATGCTTCGTCGAAAAAGAGTGTACAGCGCGCACAGGCTTTCGAAAAATTGACTAAAGCTCGATTGGACGAGGCTCGAGCGGCAGCTGCTCTTGCGGAAGCTGAGCTCAGTAGAATAGAAGCTGAGGATACTGAAGCCGATGATCAAGACAGTGCGGCATGCGATGCAGATAAAGAATCGATGGTTTCGTTAGAAACTGATTAGAAAATAAGACCATTGCCCCCAACGAACAGATAAATACACTAACGCAACAAGTGCACCCAGAATTGACGACGCAGGTTACACCTCAGGTTATAGATATTACATCACTTACTGCCGCACTCACAAAAGCCACTCGAGTGATGCATGCGCCAAGATATTTTATGGAGTTACCGAATTTCAGTGGTGCTAGTAGAAAATGGCTGGCATTCAGAGCTGCCTATCGAGATACTTATAATCTCTTCACTAAAGCTGAGAATTTGGCACGCCTCAGGACAAGCTTGAAACGATTGGCAAGAAAAGCTACGATGGCACTGTTTGTAGTGGAGACAGACTCAGATGATGTTCTGGCACTCTGAGAGATGCGATTTGGTCGACCTTCGTCATTTCTGAAATGGAAAAGTTGCGAGCACTCCCTCGCCTAACCACCCACGTGACATTTGCATTTTTGCTAGCAAAGTTATTAATATAGTATGAGTCGTTGAAGCGCTTAAGAGGGATTATTATCTATATAACCTAGAAAATATAAGAGCTCGTAGATAAAATGACACCGGCAATAAGATATAGATGGTACGATTTCGCTGCAGAAGGACCCGAAGATGAAGCTGATCTCATTAAACTATCAGCATTTTATTCAAGAGAAGCAGGCATGCACAGGCATAAGTCGTAACAGATCATTCGCCAACGTCACACCATCAAAGAAAATCTCATGGCACCTACTTGATTGCATCCTCTGCCTCTGCTGAAAGCTGACCCGTAAAAAGTACAACTTCTTCAGCTAGGTCGTAAGTGTGCATTGTATGTGCAAGTCGGCATGAAATTCAAAATTGCGATCAATTCAGAGCCTTGGTCGTCACTGAAAGGTGGCAGAAAGCTAAGGAGATCAATGCATGCTTCAGATGCTAGAAGAGAAGAAGTTTCCGTCATAGATGTCGTTACCAAGCCTGTGGAATCGAAGAATGCAAGGGATCTCATCATCCTCTACTCCATGCTCCTAGAGATTCTTCTGCTGAGCGAGTGACGATAGCTTCAGCTCGACAACATGTCTGTAATAAGGCTTTACTCAAGATAATTCCAGTCAGAGTAAGAGGACCCTCTGGAATAAAAGATACCTTTGCACTCCTGGACGAAGGGTCTACTATTTCTTTAATTGAAGAGGAGACAGCTTGAGCAGTTGGGGCTACAGGACCCATAGAACCATTTGCCATCGAAGTCACAGTAGGCCATCACCATTAAAAAAGTTACGTTGCCCTCTTTACTTCTCTTACAACTAGAGAAGTCCATTTGGAGCTTGCTGGTTCTCTTAGCACAGATAGTGCCGTCATGGCACTACGTCATATGATGGCGAGAAGAGGATGTCCGTCAGAGATATACAGCGACAACGGAACCAATCTGCGTGGTGCTGATGCAGAGTTAAGAAGGGCAGCATACCAGGTAACGAAAGAAGAGGCAGTAGTTCGATCCATTCACTGGCCCTTCATTCCTCCAGGTGCTCATTTCATGGGGGGATGACGCATGGGAGCGGATGGTTCAGTCTATAAAACGTGCATTGGCCGCGACCCTTGATGCACGTTAGCCATCAGAGGAGGTGCTTTTCATAGTTCTATTAGAGGCAGAATATACTGTGGACATTCGACCGTTGACACCAGTATCAACTTCTTCGGACGACTTTGAATCGCTGACGCCACTGCATTTACCACCGGCGGGATCCACGAAGTCGAGGGGAGATGCCCGGGTTGGAGACCTAGTGTTTGTACTTGACGAGAAAATACCAAGAAACTCCTGGCCCAAAGGAAGAATAGAGGCACCTTACCCGGGAAGGATGGCGTCTTTCGCGTGTTGGAGGTGCGGACCAAAGCTGGCAACGTGAAGAGACCTGTGAAGAAAATTGTCGTGCTCACCGGTGGTAGTGCACTGCACTGCACTGTAGGTGCACTGGGGGGAGAATGTGCATGACAATCATAAATTGCTAACAATTAAAAGTTATATCGAATATTAAAGCTTTTGAATCGAGTGGACGTGGGTGGTGCGCGGCTCAAGCGATAGGTAGATTAGTTGACCGGTTTCAAGTAAAATAGCGGGGGCATTCAACAGATCGACCACGGAGGACGGACCTATCGTGTTGTATCGCTGATCGCTTGCGCTGCTCATATTACAAATTCTCATAGTACAAATTGAAGTTTTATTTACAGACCATTATAGAATAGAATAAGAAGGAACAATATGCTTCAAGCGATGTATATGAAGTTTGTAAAGCTGCTGAATTTGTAATATAATTGTTTACATTAAAATATTGAATAATGTTTAAGCTTGGTGAAAAATAGCAAATATTATATTTATCCTGATACTCCTGATACTCTATATCCGTCTCAATCTACTGTTTAATTTTTCAATACTTTTCAACGAGTATTTGTAACCAAGAAGTTTTCAAAAGTTTCACTTCTACCATTTGTGACACACACATATTTTTTGTTAAAAATTTTTCATTAAAATTTTATATTATTTTGTGCAAATAAAAAGAAAACTGTCTGAAACTATTTCATGTCAAGTTGAGGACAAGTTTTTAAAGGAATTTTGTGAAATATTGCGGCAACAGATAGTCGCCAACTTTTTCCCCAAGTTGTCAACAAATTCTCGTTAAAAACAACTTGTCGGTAAGTCGGTGAAAAAATATCTGACTCAACTACTTGATCAGAAACTCAATCTATCGGTGATCCTGTTGTAAACTTTTGGTTGTCATTCAGCTTATAATATTGTTTAATATTTTAAGACATTCAGTAGTCACATATCAAATCAAATCAAAATCACTTTATTCATGTAGGTTACGGAAATGAGCGTCATTCCCGTAACCTGTATTAATGTCAAAAAAAAATTCTCATTGACTTTACCGCTACTTCGTAAAGGGTTGAGCAAATGAGAAGAAGTAGCAAGAAATTCATCACTCAGATTAAGTATCTCAAAACTTATTCATATTAATTCATTTTTATTCAGCAATCAGTAATCAGTAGCAAAGAGGATGTAAATACTATTACGTAGTAAGTAAGAGGCGGGACTGCCTGAGTGCAAATCGTAAAAATTTGAATTTTGTATAGTATGAAATGTGCAGTGATGTGACATAAGTTTGAAATAGTAGAAATTAATTACCTACAGTATGGCGAATGGCGACGAAATATAATCTGGGTAAGTTCAAAAGCGAACAGTTGCCTAAAACGTAGGTAGTGGATTTCGGCTATCTCCATTTTTACAAGATTATAGCCGTCATCTGTCAATCTAAATCTATCAATGACTGCCGTTTCACTTTCAAAGTTTCACACAATCGAGACTCGAGAGAATCGCTTTTTTCTTAGTTTCGCTAGGCTGATCAGTATTCACTATTCAGTAGATTTTTAGAAGTCATTGGAGAGGCATGTGTAGTATGTAGGTGATATTCAGTTTTGAATCATCTATAAACGATAATAAGTTAACATAACGTCCACTATTTCGTTACAAGGCAGTTGCTAGTTTATTTAAAATATAAAAACAATCTGAGAAAAACTTAATTTGTGAGTTGTTAGTGCTTCTAAGGAAGACATCGATCAACAGCTGATCTTGGAGCATCATAGATCAGGTAAATTCCTTCATTTCGTTATCAAAAAAATTATAAGTACATATATTGCTTTTGAGTTTTGATATGCCTGAAGTATACATAAACATAATGCATCCAAATTTTAATACAATATTTTTTTGAGACATAGGTTGTGATCACATTTTTTTTCAATTTTATTTACGTAAATACAATCTGAATTTCATATAAGAATTTATTGAGATTTTTATCTATAAAAACCCTAAAATTCATCATAAATGAAATAATTTAATTATAATATATTTTATAGGTACATCTCTGAATAGATATTCATCATTCAATTGCATAAATTTTAATTAGTTAATGAGGAGTAAGGAATATGTTCCTAATATTTCAATTAAATTGCTTGTAGTGATTGGTAATTGAATTGGAGCTAACTTCCAATTAAATATCAATGATACATTGAATTATTACACAAGGTTGTTTAACTAGTAATCTGTAATGTAGAGTGTCATATCTTGAGGTACTGTATTTTAGTGGGCAAGAGAAAGGTTAGTTTTTCTTGCAGTTTCAAGTAGATATAAGAACTTATTAAGTTGTTAATAATAAATTTTTAGTATTATTGCTGAGCATAGAATGATTTAAACAAGTATCTTACTCATGTGTGGTTTTCATGGAGCTACATAGTTAATAATATAATTAAGGCACATATTAATTGGATGTAATTCGACAAAAACGTTCCAAACCACAGTCCTGTCGAATTTGAGTTACAATTTAATAACACAAAATTGGTAAAGTGATTGATATTAACGGACTTACAAAAAATGGTAGCCCTACTGTCACTCTTTAAATGACATCTTGACTGAGTAGCCCAACCCACATGTATGGAATACACTAATATTTATTAAACTTTAAACATGAACACCTTAAAATGTGATGCTTGTGGGTTGGAACGTTTTCCAGGAACTATGTCCAATTATTATTCTTAAGAATTTAAATCTCATTAGAAAAAGAAACATACAGGAGGAGTCAAAAAATACTTACTAAACTTTATATTATTTCATAAAACTTATACCACTCCTGATCTGAATTGACATATTAACCTTGTTTTGATGAGTTTTAATGGATGGTGAAAAATAGAGTTTTTAATAATGTAATTAAAATTTAATATAAGGTAATTAAAAAGTGAGTTGTAGATATTATTATCTACATCATTTATAAATTAGTGTTATAATCTAAATCTTGGTCGCCTTGCAAATTTGATCCACATTTATAAATTAAATGAAAAACTCTATCATTTATATAGATATTGCTTGGTAGCAATGATAACAACATTTTTTGTTTACTATGAGTATAGTTTTCATCCATTTATATTTGATTTGATGTATCAAATATCTTTCTGTCTTTTGGCTGGGTCGTGGTGCGGTTCAGTCTGGTCCATGTATGTAAAAGGTTGCTACTTGGTGTGACTGGTCAGTCCGGTCATAGCATACTTTGCTTTTATTGGTACTAAAAAGCATGATATTAAATATTTTTGTTATAATTCAAATGATGATAGAATGTAGTTGGATAAATCTATTGTACGATTTTTTGGGGCTTAAGTAGTTCATTTAACTACCCACTTTTTTAATTAATCAATTAATTCAAGACATTCGATTTCTGTGTCTCAAGACCCTTTATCTCGTTGAGATATCGAGTTGAAATCAAAACAGTATGTAGTTCTAGATTCTCTTAAAGCTGTGAAAAGATCTAACATCTATGTTAAAAAAAGATATGGTTCTGTATGCCGCAGAAACATACATTTCACCACTCTCAAGGAAATCAAATTTTATAGGGTATAACTGCTGCCCTCGACGTCGTCGACGAATCATGTCCTGTTGATTACCTTTTCTTTATTATAGCTCTAATTGATTTTTAAGGTATTGCTCATCTCTTATCAAGTTTTTTGTAGCAATATAATATGATCTGCCCATTGCCATTGTAATTTATTACTATTATAATGATAATTAGTCATTGCATCTTTTATTATTTTATTTATTCTTTAGTAATAATAATATATCTTTTTTCCTCACAAAAGATCTTACACTAATACAGTAGATTTTTTTTTAATGAAAATAAGGCAAGCAGGATGTTCAGCTGATGGTAATTGATACACCCTGCCCATTGCAATGCTGTACCGTTAAGGATTCTTGAAAAACCCAAAAATTCTGAGTGGCACTACAACTGCGCTCGTCAGTTAGAGACATTAGATGTTAAGTCTCATTTGCCCAGTAATTTCACTAGCTACGCTGCCCCTCAGACCGAAACACAGTAATGTGTAAACATTGTTTATGCATTACTGTGTTTCATACTAGGCGCCGTTGTGGTACAAATAATCAAGCCGGCATCCTGTGCAAAGAAGCCTCCCACTAGTAGATAGGTTTTAACACCTGGAATTTGTTAGGATCATTTTTTTCTTTGATAAATCATAAGCACAAACCTAATCATGATAATTTTTACATATTATGATGGTTATCAGGTTATATTACAGACTTAACACAAATATATATTATTTAATAACATTTTAAGGGTTTTGGTTTGTTTGATCACTCTAATCTCTGGATCTACCAGTTTAATATGAATGATTCTCTTTGTATGTGACAGCCAGATTCATTGTACAATAGTGCACCATGGCTATGGAACATTACAAACATAATATTCCTTATAAATAAAAAATTTAAGTGTGCTCTATGTATTCCGAAAACCGTTGATCAGATTGTGACACAACTTTGATATTATCCTGTGGCATCCAAATTTTTTGACCATACTTCTTAATACCTATTGTGGTGTTGTAACACATGCCGGGCGTACAGCCACTAATAAATAATAATGAAAGGTAATACCACTTGTTTAAATTATTCCATGTTAGGCTGTTATGCACCTGTGCATAAAAAACATCATAATATTAGATCGTTGATAATATTTTATTCCAGCCTTCCTACCTTAACTGTAACTAATTGAGTTATGTAATGCAGAAGACTATTATTGTATCATATTTGATTGTGACTTAAAATGTTCTATTCCTTTTAGGAGCTTTTATATATTTTTTTAAAGTCCATGTTTTAATGATGACTTTTACGGCTCTAAATACATCGCAAGGCATCGCTGACCAATATTGTACTCCACCCCGCCGCTGAAAATTTCAGCAACACCACCTGTAACCTGACTGGACACTGATAATCATAATCTTCACATCAGGAGCAAACATTAAGTGAATATGCCTCCCTGCTATGCCTTGCACATGTGTGTGCATACAGGCTTATTTATTTAATGATAAAAAATTCTCTTGCGCCAGTTTTCCTGTTATTTAAAAATTCTATTTTGAATTAAATATTTTAATTTGTACAAATGTTTGTTAATATGAAAATTAAGAATATTTTTGATATATTATATTCGGCAAAGCTTGCAACACGCAAACTGAATCGGGATATTATAAAACACTTATAAGTACCTCAGTGTAGTGTTGTAAAGTAATAAGCACGCGTGTTGTGTATCTTAGATTATGAGCCTTAATCCAATGTAATAAGATCCACGTTACGGTGAAAAAAATTGTATACAACTGGAAAATCATTTCGAAACGAAACATAATATAAAGGTTGATTTATTTGACATCACTTGGAAATCTATTAATAAAACGAAGGGTCGTAGAAATAAACATACGTATTGGGTTCAGTTCGTTTGTCCCATTCACTCTTTTCTTGATTGATAATAAAGGAAACGAGACTTGGAGGAAATAACCACTGGACACGAAACCCAATACATTACATGGTATCACGATCGACCAATTCCCGAGGGTTGAAGGGGGACTACAAATCACAAATAATGACAGTATCAAATCAAATCAAAATCACTTTATTCGTGAATCTACTGCTACTTCGCAAAGGGTTGATCTAATGAGAAGAAGTAGCAAGAAACTCTTCAAGGCTTCAAGCTCTATGAGAAATCAAAATGACATGAATAAATAGAGTCTTATAATATACTTATAATCCATCCAAATTACTTATGTCTAAATCTTTGAAGAATGTACCTACATTTTATTTACATATCTATCTATCTTACCTAAAAATAGCTACTATATTAGATTGAAATTGTTCTTATACGTGAAATGACATTTTTTAATGCCATATTGTGTGCTTAGGTTATTAGGCTCAGTATGTTTCTAGAGAGGTAAAGGCAAACACGGCCTTCTTTACGCGTCTAATGTTCAATCTATATATATATATATAGATTGAACAAATTATATATATAATGTGGAAATCTATATGTATATATATATATATATATAGATTTCCACGTATATAGTCGCTCATCACAATATCTCTAGAACCATAAGCCGTAGAGACTTGAAATTTGGTAGGAATATTCCTTTCGCCGAGTAGAGGTCAGCTAAGAAAGGATTTTACGAAATTCCGCTCGCAGGAGTTTTTTTTATAATTAACAGAACAACGTCTGTCGGGTCAGCTAGTTCTTAATAATTCTTCCAAGAAACTATATTATTTGATAATATAGAAAGAACGGGTAGGAAGGTTTGGAAATTACCTTTAACCCATTAACCAAACACTTCTATCTATATTAGCTCGATATCAACTTGCGAAGTAAATCTACTTTCATCCATCCCCTCTACACGAGGTGATCTCAACAATTTTCACGCATTAACTGAGATTAAGTACCCATATTCTTTAACTTTACGGTACGCTCTCTTTTAATCTGTTACGGCTATTTTTAAATGACGTATATAAATTCCAAAGCACCACTGTTAGGATCGTGGCATATTTTTTTTAAATTAAAAATTTCACCGCAGTATATCTAGTTAGTCAAGTTAATTATTGAACCATTTGCATTGCTGCTTTTGGGTGTCAAACTCGGGTTTCTACTTTCTAAATTCGCGTTGAAGTTGTTATCGAAGATTTAGTATTAAATAATTTATATCTAATCTCATCATTATTTGGCCATTGTGGCCCAGGGAGTTACAGAAACTTAATTTTTTTCACAATTTCAATCTCGTAAGTGTGCCCTGAGGCTCACAACGGCCGGTACAGAGGTGCGGAGCAAGAGAGGAGAGGGAAAATTTTGTGTAAAACACCCACAAACCTGTACCGATCAGTTGTGGACTGAAGGCGCCACTAAATGCCAGCTACCTTGAGCGATATGAGTTCGCGGCTGCCGGCCCGAAACAAAGCCAATATTTTCAAAATTCTTTCGTGGAAAACAGTTTATATGCTTACAATCCTCGTTATTCACTACTAATCTGAATAAATGAACCTACATAAAAAAGTACAAGCTATAAGAATAACTTTTCTGAGAGAAGTACCAAAAAAATGCGTCACGCCATGCCAAAAAACTTGTTTAACTTCAAAGAATAGTGGTAGTTCAAAAACGCTCGGCAGTGGTAACTATAACCAACATCAACATTAGCAACCTACAAATAAGACTTAAGGCTATGTATAACAGGATTAAATAGTGTTCATAGCTTGAAATGCTATACTTTCACCACAAAACTTGTCTAAAAACATCATGTTTGCGTGTTTTCTGCTTACTCTTCGCCTGAATATCCGATTTAACTTCATCTTAATGCTTGAAAAATATCGATAGCGGTTAACCAACCAATATACTAAATATTTTTTAATAACCTTAATTACTTAATATCTTACTTACCAACTCGTCAATCCACTTAACTTAATTTGTTATTAATATTTATGGTTAATGAATTTAGTTATGAAACTAATCACTGTAGGTAGGGATGTAAGTGAAATTATTTACACCAGAAAATGTAAAATAGCATCGTCCGTTTGGAGTAAAAAGTATTATATTGTAGAAGTTACAAAAATCACGTTGACATATCATTAGGATACCGCGTGATCGAAGTAGCAGAAGAATTGGTGACAAACGGGGTTTGAATTATTCATTGATTTTTTGTTTCAGTCTATGTAATTGATATATGGTCGTTGTCCGAGTTTGAGCGAATTGGGCTCTAAGCTATTTACAATTTAACATTTAAAAGTAGACCTATTTGTACCTGGATGATATTATACTATTTGTTATATTAATTGTTAGAGTGTACCTAAACAATATATAAAACAAAAACAAATAAATAGTCACCAGCATATATACTTGGCGGGCTTCTTCAGCTAATGCAACGCTTTCATAATATGAACTCTAATTTTCTTTGTTCTTTTTTCAGCACTCTGACATTCTGACATCTGATAGTGGAATCTAATCTAATCAAAAGTGACACGGATTTTATTACTATTGTATTGAAAAGGTATGATGTAAGGTTTTGAATTTCTCTTCTAATATGTCGGTGTACATCTATTAGTTTTGAAAAATTATTTTCTGTTTTGAAAAATTGTTATATAATAATTTGTTTGCGTTTTTTTTAAATCTTTTGGATTAAAAATTGACACGATAACCCTAATTTTACCGTTACCTCATTGAACACAAAGAAAAACATTAATCAAAATTCAGATATTTTTATTCAAAATAGTACGAGGGCGGCACTGAAAATTTCGGGAATGAAGGAAGTGACACAACATTACTATTTAAAAATGTATTTATTGGTTTTCGAAGTATTCTCCGCGAAATTTGACACATTTTTCCATACGATGGAACCAATCATTGAAGCAACCATTCCATTCGGAAAGTGGGGTCTCCAAAATGGCCGTTTTGTAGGCGTCCACAGCTTCTTCAGGTGATGAAAATCACTGACCACGCAATATATTCTTTATTTTAGGGAAAGTATAGAAATCATTAGGGCTTGGGTCAGGGCTGTACGGCGGATGGTCTAATAATTCTATGTTTTCTTGCTCTAAAAACTCTTTTGTTCTGTGCGTGGTGACTTTGAGCATTGTCGTGATGGAGGATGATGCGGCGGTTACAGTTCTCTTTACGGAGTTCAGAAACGGCCTGTGGCAAACAAATGCTAGCATACCATTCTGCATTAACCGTTCTTTGTTCCTCAAGAGGAATAGTCGCAACATGGCCGAATTGGGGTTTTGTTGCACAATACACAGGTGAAGTTATTAATGGGCTACTTGTCTATATTATATCGTATAAAAACATAGTTTGCGTTTTATAATGTATCAATAGTACCGGACGAGCACATAAAGCAGCTGATAAAGCTTAGAGAATACTTAGCAGCAAATAAATAAAGGACCGCTAGCATTCTTGATAGGTATTTGACAAAATAATTTTGAATGATGTAGAGTTTGGTTTTTGATGAAGTTAAATGTTCTTTATGCGCGTTGAGTATGTGTTGGTATTGAATTAAACTGAGTTAATGCGCTCGTTTGGATCGTTGGGTAGAGTTGCCTTAGGGCCGTTTTCAATAACCTATCTATCCTTTTAAGCTTACTTACATTCAATAACCTATTAACATAGCATTGGACTGTAATCACATAACTATGGATAGATAAAACATTAAACGGTGACAGCAATGTAATCCGTAAGTTAAACTAAGGGTAGATAGGTTATTGAAAACGGACGTTAGAGAGCGTGATCAGCCAGAGTACCAGGGTAACTTATTTACAATTATCTATTAATACTAGCTGACCCAACAAACATTGTATTGCCATATCTATATAAATGAATTGCTGTTCGTTAGTCTTGCTAAATCTCGAGAATGGCTGGACGGATTTGGCAAATTTTGGTCTTAAATTAATTGCGGAAGACCAGAGAAGGTTTAAAAGGTGAATAATTAATATGAAAATGCTCGAAATTAAATAAAAACAACGATTTTGATTCTCCTTTGATGTCCCCATCGTTCAAAAACCAAATTAAAATAATAGTTAAAAACTCTCAGAAGGTAAAAAAAAAATTAATTTCGTGTAACTATAGTAGGTAGATGAACTTCAGTTGTTAACTATCTATCAGATTATTTTTATATAGTTTGATAAATCTTAAATTTTGTCATATATTAAATTTCTGAACCTTACCGCACCACAAAACAATTCAAAAAACATAGTATATCAGAAAGCTATAAATTGATTAACAGACTGTATCATAACTGTGTGTGTCTGTCAATATCAAATTGATACCTTAATAATAGCCATTATTTCAGAAAATCTCTGTTTTGTAAGTAAGCAACATCATGTCTAATTAATCGAAAATAATAATAAAGTTTCATTCATACCGAGCATTTTCTTTTTCATTTGTTTCAATAAAAATAGCCAAAAGTTAAGGTTTTTTTTATCGATTGAGGCAGTACGAAGTCTCCCGGGTCAGCTAGTAAAGTAATAAAAAAACTCAATATTTAAAATTCCTTCCACATATACGTAACCAAACAAAATTGAAGTAACGTTTTACTGTTCATCAAGATAGACTGCCTATATTTTAACTTATCTGCTATCATTTACTAAAATAAATTAGTTTAATTGTTTCTATAATTATTTAAGCTATCAGTAAAAACATTTTGATAAAGGAATTACAAAGCTACCAGTAAAAAATGACAGTTATAAAGTGGAACAAAAATTTAATACAGTAACGCTTTCAGAGTTTCAACCCAATAACTTTTAAGTGAGATTTCTGACGAGCTCTTCGAATTGGCGGAATCAATAGAAACTGTGCCAAATAAGTCTTTAACTTAGTAGATATTCTTTCCAACATTTTAATATAGCGGTTACAAAACGGAATACCGCGCATGGTATAAATCGTAGGACACCAATTTTGTGTAAGGTAACAAAAAAACTACGTTTAAAAAAACGGACTTCAAAAACTGAAAAGTATCAAATAACTAAAAATTTAATTTAATATACCTCTTATATAAAATACTATTATTTATATGTGCTACCTATTGATAGGTTTTAAGTCGGTGCCTATCCTACTAAGAATTACGTAAATCGGATCATCAATCTCCGAGTAATCGGTATACATACTAAAAAAAAAAATAACGATCGAATTGAGAACATCCTCTTTTTTGAAGTCGGTTAAAAGTATGAAAAATATTATGGTAGTACCCACGTCTTTTGTTTCATTATTATATTTCTCATCTGTATGTATATTATGTTCAAACCCTCCCTAGCTTCAAACGACATAATACTTGTAAATAAATCGAATTCAAAACCACACTGGACTAAGTTTTATTTAAAATGTCAATATTGGTTTAAATATTAGAGCTATTTGTAACTATTTTAAATAGAGATCGTATAAAGTAACGTATAAAAGTCAATTTTCCCCAGTAAAAATCTTTTGTTTCTGTAAAACAAGGGTTTAAACTGATAGGACAAGCCAAAACCTACATGGACATATTTTAACGAAAACGCCCAGGTATGAAATTAGCGGGAAGTTGCAGGGATGGACTTTATGGTCAACTGTTTTCCTAATTTTTTATTTATTACCACCATAGTATCGCGCCGTTGGTAATCGTCGTAATGAAAAAAATATTTGTCCAAATGATGTAGTGTGAAAGACAAAGTTTATCTGCTTCAAATAACAGAAGCGATAAAAGTGTTTATTTTGCATGTACATTAAAAAATAAATTATCAAATTTTATTGTAATTATGGTTCACCATTTTGGCAATAATGGCCTACTCATAAAATATAGATATATATTATGTTGTCGCGGCCGTTTTTGTAGGACTATTTAAGATAAAGATTTCCATTTTATACATGAAAATCCAACGGGTTTTGTGGTGCACACCAGAATAGCTAGCAAATATATATAGAATAAGGTATATTGTTTGTTGAACGTCTCTAATATTGGAATTATTTTATACCATCAAAGATCAGCTTGATGATAAATGACGATAAAAGCTATACCCACATCAAAGTAAATATTGAACAGCTGAAGGTGACTTTCGTTAGTATGCACAGGGGTAAACAATTTTATTGTTTCTAAATTTAATCTGTCACATGGAATATTTATTTATTTATTTCATCTGTACTTATATTATAAAGTGGTAATATTTGTAAGACTTTGTGCTGGAGGTCCATGCTATGGAATCATGGATACCCTGGACAGCCAGCCAGAGCATTGATTCTTTCGCAGCTTCGTATTCGATACCGCCTCTCTACAATCTGCCAGCATAGATTTCTTTCGATAGGAGGAGAGCCTTGAAAAGCTGATCGTAGTTGGAACACTGAAGGTTAACGTGCCTACGGACGGTCCCCTACCAGATGGAGTGATCAAGTGAAAGGCCAACCCTCGACTAAGTCTAATAAAAGTAAAGTAGTGTACTTTCACTTCATACTAGAGTGCACGAATCGACGCACGCACACATACACACGATTGACACCGCCGCTAAGCAATCTTGGGAAGACAAAACTATTGAGTTCCACGCCTTATGTCTCCGAGACTAGTCGCTGTTCAAGTTAAAGTAGCTGCGCGGCGCCATCCGCGTCGTCAATCTTTTTGTATATTTCGAGGAGACCGCTGAGTTTCGCTAATGTTCTATTACTTGTATGGTGACGTAAGTTCTGCTGTCGAAGAATTAATGGATAGGCACCGATGGAGGCAGATCGTAAGAAGTATCACAGCACCAGCATTCTCATCCGACGATGACGACGATCGTTAGTCGTGACGGAACGGCGGCAGAGAGAGATTTGTCTAACACGCACACAAATTTATCACGCGGCGTGTTTCCTTGTAAAACGCGATTATACTCTAAAGTGTTTTCTATGACACCCTGTCGCTATTGGATGTCACACTTACGTTGGTACCTCTTAAATCTAAAAAAAAATGTGTGTGAAGGCACAGAAGAGTAACAAAACGAAACTTCTTAAAAAGCTATTCCTCGTTTGTTTTAGGTGTGTAGAAGGAACACTATTCTAATAGATAGGTATTAAATACAACATATGAAAATATTATTATACCGCATAATTTAGTTTGAAAACGTTTATTTAAGTATCAAGTAGTAATAAATGCTTTTTTTATTTTAAAACTTATATTGAAATTTATTTAATTGTCGTCCATTGGTTGTGGTTCAGGAGATATATGACTTAGAAGAGGCTTATGGTATCTGAAGCATGATATAAATTATAAATGGTCTTGTTGACCAACTAACCTCACAGTGTCGAATTTGCAGTACCTTGTGATGTTATTCCCTAAAGCGTCAAAATAAATATAACTTGGCGCGTCTGGACTATCTGAAGAGATAGGACAAATCAATTGAGAGAAAACATTAGCAGCAATACTTCCATTCAAACGCTAGGAACTATAATCTCCTTTATTTTTAACACTAGATGACCATGATATTGATAAAATTATGTCATCGATCAATATCGGCAATATCTGTGTCAGCCTGTTTTATTTTTGTAAGTGCTAGATTAGTTAAACACTCACTATCTAATTAATAAACGTAATGTAAAGATACTCCACGATTAAAATATCACTTCTCCCTGTCATGAATTTCTGTAGTGACAAAGGTAAGATAAAGGCAAAAAGTTTTAAAAGTCTACAGTTTTCACGGTCTGGATGTGTGGCATTCCTCCTCCACAGTGCGGTTTTCAAGTAACTTTCTTCCACGTACAACCAAGCTGTGTCAATACACAAAATGACCACTCAAGAAAGCTCAATAGCTTTCTTGAGTGGTCATTCTAGGACGATACGAAATGTGTTCCTTCAGAACTAGCGCGAACATCTTTTTAAAAGGGCGGCAACGACCATGTGATTCCTCTAGTGTTGCAAGATAATGTCGTACGCTCTTATGTCCTCCATTTCGATAAAAAAGATCGATGAACACTTGCATAATTGTCCATTGCGTGTAGTAAGTATTATTTATTTTACTTATCACTTTTTATCCATTTCTGCGTGTCCGGTTGCTAGTTCACACGAGCCTCTTCCAATCTTCTCCATTTCTGCTTTTCTGTGGTTACTCTACCACAGGCTGTTCATGCCACCAGTCTTTTATCGTCATCCCATCTAATCTAGTCTGTGGTCTGCCCCTGTTTTTTTTCCATTCCTATGCTACCACTGGGTGACTGATTTCTATTTGTCTGTTCCTCTAATCATATGTCCTGCACATTCCCGCACTTTTGAATTCTTATTTTCCGGGTGATTTCCTAACCTTGACTCTGATACTGCTATTCGTTACTTTGTCCATTCTTTTGATTATATTATACTTCTTTCATTTCACATACTAATACTACAGAAAGTATATATATGTAAATTCATCTTTCTAATTTATCAGGACAAAGACATATTTTGTAAACTTTGCGTCGGAAACCTGTTGATACAACAAGATGGGCTAACACTATTTTAGCGATCGCTGTTTGTTGAAACTACAGCCGGAACACGAGACTTTCGTACACATTGAACTGTCAATATCGAAGGAAATGGGGTTCCATACATGAATGCGTGGTTAAAGTCAAACGAAGACTAAAAAACGATTATGTGCGCTTCGGACCGGTCTTCGAAATTAAACCCTATTTACTTACCATAAATGCTTAGGTACTTCTTAGAGATTTTTGAAGTTATACTTCTTTTGGCGGGTTAGGAAAAAATCATCAGAGTTCTTTTTATTATGCGCGCGCACACCGCTACCTAGATTCGACATCCTGACGTTAGTTGGTAACGTACATCATTTGTATCATACTTCAGCTACCATAAGCTTCTTGTAACTGATATGTCTACTCAGTATCTAAACTACAACCAATGGAAGAAATTTAAATATTTTTTTGCATAAATTAATATGCAGCCGAGGTGGCTAAATATGGGCCTGATGATAATGCTAATGGTCGCTCAAAGGGCAATGGAGAGGGCTAGGCTTGGAGTTTCCCTACGAGATCGAATCAGAAATGAGGAGATCCGTAGGAGAACCAAACTTACCGATATAGCAGAAATGATTGCGAAACTAAAGTGGCAGGCGGCAGGCATATAGTTCGAAGTATAGATGGCCGTTGGGGCAGTAAAGTCGTCGATTGGTGACCCAGAGTTGGTAGGCCCCACAAGATGGTTTGATGATCTGGTGAAGATGGCTGGAATTGGTTGGATGAGGGCAGCGCAGGGCCGATCGTCATGGAGATCTTTGGGGGAGGCTTTTTGAAATCCATTTAAATTTTAAAAATGTATTTTACCTCCTCCAACTACTAGTACTATTCACATTATCTTATTTTGATGTGACTGATAGTGGTTGACTTCGAAATCGCCCAAGTTTTTAGATGCCAACCAGTTTTGATGCCATGTGCCAAATAAAAACACTAAAAAGAGTACCTTGTATGAAATACAGTACCTACTTTACTCTGTTTAAGAGTACGGTTAGTAAACCTCAATAGGTATACGATGATATAAACCTATTATGGGCGGATGAAGCCGCAGGCAGAGCTATTTATATATAATGTCTAAATTTAGATTGCAAATATTAAACAGATACTTGAAAACCTCCGTTCGTGATGCCATGTTTGCTACAGTATTGATAAGGAGAGTCATATTTTAAATTGTATACACTTACTATCTCAACAGATATTATATTTACAATGTTCTTAATTACATCGATATGCTGATGTCATTTTGTATTGACTTTGTCTGCAAATAACTGCTACCGACAATTGTTTTATGATAAGAGTATCTTAGTCAGGTGTCTTTCTTTCTAGGCTGTGTCTATAGTCTATGCTAAGTTATATTGTAAAGAGGTAAAGTTTGTGTGGTGTTAAACTCTTGATCTACTGAACGGATTTTGAAAATTCTTTGACCAATAGAAAGCTATATTACGTTTTGTATCAAAAGGACAACAGCCAAATTGTTCTTAAATGCGATCTGAGGTCGATCGAGTTGATTCTATTCTTGCAGGAGAGTGAGTCCCACACTTACAAGTAAATCATTTGTATTGAATAAATAAATTAAGCCATGAGCATTTCGGTGACGCGAACCCATAAGATTTTCTCCTACCAATAATTGCCCAACGCGGCTTGAGAAAATTTCACTTCAAAATTTAAAGAAATAAACATTTTAATATACTCAATATATCCTTGATAATGTTTTGTATGTGCATAAGCCCATTTAATAATTTGCTAGAAACAGCAACAATCATAATGTTAATACGAGGAACAAACATACACTTGTTATGTCTACTACTCGGGTAAGTCGAGTTAGTAAGTCTTTTATTCGTAAATAGTCGATGAATATGCTTTTACAACTTTATCCCAAGACGAGTATAAAACAAATGTGTTACGAAATTCAAAAGAATTGTTAGAAAACGTTTTTGTGGTAAAGATTTCTATAACATAAATGATTTTCTTAATGATACTACAGATTGGGAATAGAGCGACTGCCCTCAGGCTATTAAATAATAAGTTTCTTTTGTATGATATTACATTGTAACGATATTTTTACGAAAAATAAAAAAAATTGCCTATTCATAACTTCACCTACGTATTGTGCTCGTGCTACGTATTATACTCAAGCTAATTTAGTTATTTAGATTAATATCAATAAACTTTATGATCCTCATATAATAAGAAACGTCATGACAATATAAAAATCCATGACATGACGTCATAAGAAATAGAACAAAAACCACAAAATTAAAAAAAAAATAGACATTCCCAAAAGCATATTGTAATAGTTATTCGACATACCAGTTACTACCAACATACAGTTATGATAATATTAATAGAATAATTTATAACCTGTTAATATTATATTGTTTTAGTAATTATATTTAGTATATTTTTAGTAATTGTAATATTATATAATCACATGCAAAATCTTAGTGATGACATCACTTTATTATGATGTTGGTAGTTTCGTATTATTAAGGTTGGTAGTAGGGTAACTGTTACGAATTGCTCTCGGCTATTGGGCACTTCTTGTTGGGGTAGTCGAAAATCGGACGTGCTGGCTGCTGGCCACCCGACTGCCCAATTGTTTTAAATCATTTAATGTTACTTGTATAGAGCTGTGATTATAGTGAAATAATTGAATATATATATTCTACTAGCTGACCCGGCAAACGTTGTTTTGCCATATAAATTGTATTGATCTTTTCCTTGCTAGTTGATAAGAGATGGCGCTAGTTGTATTCATTAGTAACAATCACACTTCTTTTATATTTTGTATAATTCACACGATAGTTTTATAAATTATATCCTATTTGTTATTCTGGTGTGTAAGCTATATTATTGTAAAGTTTCATCAAAATCTATAAAGTAGATTTTGCGTTAAAGAAGTTCAAACATACATCCAGACATACAAACTTTCACATTTATAATATTAGTAGGATTTAAGTGGTTCGTAAAAGTGATTTTATTATACTTAATATAGAAACAAGGCAGTATGGTCAGAGAATAATTATTTCACTAAAAATCAATTTTACTCACTATATCAAATAATATAAATAGAAAAATAATTAGGCAGCTTCTTTTCAATACGGCTTTTGATCTGGTCCCTGGATTATCTACCAGTGACGCACTATACAAAAAGTCAAGGACTATATTATAGTAAGAAACATGGACAAGAAAAGTGTAAAGTTTATGTCTAGTTTTGCTAAGGCATTTGATACCGTCTCTATTCTATTAGTGGCTGTCCTGTATTAGAAGAAAGCAGTCGATAAGATACTCAGGTATTACAATTGATGAAATCACTTAAATCGTCGTTAAGTCCAATGTTCGCGATTATTCGATGGGTACTTACTGTCGTAAAGGAACTTTGACATACCTGCTGTTTTTGAAACATAGTTCGACTGTTCGACATCATTCTAGAATGATCCCTTGCCGGTTTATAAAGGGCTGATTTATTATTCTCTTTTCAAATTAATTCAACAAAGATTAATAAAAATACAAGAATTTGCATTACAGGTTATTTTGTTACTGAAATAAAGTTATTTTCAAAACAAAGTAGACGTGCGACTAAGTAGACAAAACCTGACATGATGTCTGTTAAATACAACAGTGATAAAATTTGTCACCTTGTCGTATCGAATTTAGAAATAGATCGATATTCTGCACACATACTTAGCTTTATTTAATAAGATTCTGACCCCCTTATTCATAATGGTCCGCTAACTTTAAACAGCCGCTAAGCAGTGTTTTTTCTCATTCTGACTTAGGTCAATAGAAGAAGACAGAGTGCGAATTAGCAATGCTTTAAGTTAGCAGACTATTATGAATAAGGGGTTTAATAGTTTATGTGAGTATATCCTTATCTCATGAACGTTTTAGTTCGGAATTACTTAGAATACGCTTCTTAATATGGTATACATGTTATAACATACACTTGCAGAACATTAATAATGATACTTTATTTCGTCTTTTTTTACACTTACTGCAAGCAACTTAATTTAGTAAATGTACAATATTGATTGTATAATACTTATTATTAGCATCTTTTTATCGTTAATTGTAATAATAATAACATTGAAAAACAGTTTTGCAGTGATATTAGAAGGGATGGACCTCTGACCCCGAAACTAATAAAAACTGGATCTTCGGGAACATTGAATATATTCAAATATCAATCACCAGCAATTGCAATTCACCATAGATGTACAATGGGCACAGAGTCCATCATTAATTCATCATAAATTTTCCTCTCTCGATGTTTGACTCTTTTGAACGTATTATCTATAGATAGCTATGAGTCAACTTCGCAAAATTTCACAATATAAAACTGTTCTTACACTTCAATCATATTTTGAATAACAATAAGGAAAAATTTGCTAAGGTCGAATATATAATTTGGTGTCAATTATCTTTATATATATAATTCTTCTGTGAGTGTGTATGTCACTGAACTCCTCTTAGACGGCTGGACCGATTTTGATGAAACTTTCTGTGTGTCTTCAGGTGGATTCGAGGATGGTTTAGATTCACAATTGAACTACCTCCTAAACGGCTGGACCGATTTTGATGATATTTTTGTGTGTTCCAGTGAATTTGAGATTGGTGTGTGTCTTCAGGTGGATTCGAGAATGGTTTAGATTCACAATTAAACTACATCCTAAACGGCTGGACCGATTATGATGATTTTTTTGTTTGTTTCAGTGAATTTGAGATTGGTTTAGATTCTCAATTCCGTCCATATAATATAATTCTCCTGCTCATGTGTATGTTAGTGAACTCCTCCTAACGGCTGGACCGATTTTTAAAATTTAAGACGTGTGTACAGGACAACGTCTGTTGGGTCCACTAGTAATATTATAATATTATAGTGTTCTGTGTATTACAATTACAATTAATTTGGAAATGTATAGTTTTGAGGACGTTCTGTCCTATAAAGAGAAAGTAAGGGCTTTGCATTTGTTTTAACTTTTCCGTGGGTGCACCAGAACACATATTGTCCTTATTATGTACCGAAATTTCGAGATCGAGTATTCCGAGTATACCATGCGAGTCATTGAGGGCAGCTCTGACACAGAGCGGTGATACGACATTTGAGTTCAATTTGTTTATTGGATTACGAGTAAACTTGTGTTTTTTTAATGAAAATACGGGATGATACGAGCAGCACGTTCTACTGATCAGCAAAAAATTCTGATCGGCACTACATTTGCGCTTGTCACCTTGAGACAGAAGATGTTAAGTCTCATTTGCAAAGTAATTTCACTAGCTACGGCACCCTTTAGACGAAACACAGTACAAGTTTACATATTACTGCTTCGTGGCAGAAATAGGCGCCATTTTGGTACCCATAATCTAGCCGGCATCCTGTGCAAAGGAGCCTCCCACTGGTGAATTCGGGTTAAATTAAACAAGGTTGATTTTACCCAATAGCGCGACCTTCTCAAGAGAGGAGTTGATACGAGATACAAGTTTCTTTCGGCACTTATCAAGGATAGGTCTGAACGTCACAAGTATGATACTATACTAGGATGATATTCAAAGGATTTCCTTATTGCAGTCTGAAAGGGTGGCATATAATATTGATGTCAAACCGTACTGTTATTACTTTATCCATATGGTATATAGTCTTTGTTCTTATCAATTTACTACGAGGCGTTTAGGGTGTGGGGTTTGCTAGTCACAATCACTGCGGCTAACGAGCCGATCTGCTTCCCAATGTTTTGAGAACCCTATTCATATTTTTCGAAAATTTCTCTCCATTACAGTCAAACGTCTTTCTATATTCGCGGTATATTTTCAGAAAATTATGTCTATTTTACTTTTTTATTAGTCCATTTGACGACGCGTTTACAGAGAGTTGAGTTGGATACCTATTGGAATCATTTTTATCAATATGTATGTGCCTGTGTATCTATTAGATCCGCGAATATAGGAATTGGATCGCATTTTTTATTTCCGCGAATCGTGAAAGCGCGAATAAGGAGCTTTTATTGTACAATAGACATCTGCTATGATTGGTTGAGCAGATCTGAGAGAGCTGTAGTGAATTACACCTCGAAGAACAGTTATAACGCTCTTTACCTTTGCATTTGACCCGGAGTCATCTAATACAATGGTAAGTTTCCCTTTGAAATTTCGGACAATAGAGGTTTTGTTTTAAGTAGAAAATAAAACGTGGGAAACTTTGTTTGACAAAGTAAATTCACACTTAAACTCTTATAACTCAAGAGCCTACAGGATCAGACGAAACTATTTGGAGCTCATTTACGGCCATTCCCAATATTCAGCCTATCTCCGGTTGCGGCCTACTTGAGATAAACAATCGTAACTGTCATTGACTTTTCTGTCCCAATAAACTTATCGACGGTAACTCACCTTATCCTTACACGCTGTCTCTCAATGGGACGACGTATAGCTTACAAGGGATAGAAGTTTGTATGGAAATTGCAACAGTGAACTGGCGATAAAAATGACTTATCGGGTATATTGGGACAGCTTCAGATTATTGACAGCCAATTACTGACAGTAGTAGATAGTAAATTATCTCTATCTGTAGATAGTATATTGGGAACTACCGTTAGAAACTTGAATGTCTTATAACAGTGCATTGTCAGTACATTTATGATAATTTTATAAATGATCTCAAAAATCGTCACCTTTTTGCACCAAATAGTGATTTTTATTATTATAACACTAAATAAAGGATTGCTTGGAACTAATTCTAATAGGCTTCATAAGATACATAAAAGCTTTATGGGTAACTGTATACACTTTTATAATAAAGTCCCAGGCGGAATTGATCTATAGAAGGGGTGTGATAACGCCAGACCACACTTATCTTTAGTCACTCAGCAAATATTTAGAGATTTTACTGGAAAGTGTTATTGAATCGACCATATAGCCCTGATCTTGCACCTTCAGATTTCCCTCTGCTGTGAACTACCCCAATTGAAAAAAGGCGTGATTGTGTGTGTGTTTGTCAGGTTAACGTCAATACCTGTTCAGGAATTGTCTATAAATTAATTTAAATGTTTTATAAAAATATGGCTCTGTAGTAAATCTTACTACTCCGTAGCTAAATATCTAAGTGATCGGACAGCCTGGGACTAGATTATGATTATTTTATAGCAGTAACAGTGACAGTACAATATTGTATATTTTATTAAAAAGAGCGCAAAAAAGAATGTTGGGAGAGTTTCTTGCGCCGCTTCGTCTCTCTCAGAACGCCATTTCCTCCGAAGCGGAGGTAGTGTAGTAGACATCAAAAATAATTTTTAAGGAATCAGTTTTGAGAATATTATTTTTTTAGAGAATATTCTTTTATTTGACCCAAACAATTGTAACCGAAAAGTGTATTTCAGCTCACGGCTCTGAATAATTACAGTGTGACTGTTTCGAATGTTCAATTTGGAACAAAGAGGCGTCATGGCCGACTCTAATCTACTGAGAGGCCATTTTAGCGGATTGTGTTCGCAAATTGCTTGATTTCAATTAAGTTTACCAGTGGGGGGTTCCTTTGCACAGAATGCCGGCTAGATTATGGGTAGGTACCACAGCGGGGCCTATTTCTTAAAAATCCTGAGCGGCACTGCATTGTAATGGGCATGGCGTATAAATTACCATCATTACGTCTCGTCCTTTATTTTCATAAAAATAGTAACGTATATATAATACATTGATAAGTTCCGACTTCCGTCATCTGGCAGATAGACGCAAACCTGTTCACTTGCGTCTGCGCCTTTCAATCTGAGTTTTAACAGACAACCTTCAAGACAAATCACAACTACTTATAGAAATCTTAATAATTTTTCTATGCAACTACTATTTAGAGGCGTAAATAGTTTTGGCGGCTATACTCCCTCGGACAATCACTGCACATGCATTTAGTCTTTTTTTTTGATAGTAAGGGGGGAGACGAGACGTTCAGCTGATGTTAATTGGAACGCCCTGCCCATAACAATGCAGTGCCGCTCAGTAGTCTTGAGAAACCGAAAAATTCATAACTACTATACAATTACGCTCGTCCCCTTGAGACATAAGATGTTAAGTCTCATTTGCCCAGTAATATCACTAGCTACGGCGCCTTTCAGACCGAAACACAATAATGCTTACACATTACTGCTTCACGGCAGAAAAGGGCGCCGTTGTGGTGCCCATAATCTAGCCGGAAACCGGTGCAAAAGAGCCTCTCACTGGTAACTGTACGCTTAGCTGGAAGCTGATCCCTCACACACAGCCCCGCGTGGCTCCCCTCGTTATCCACGGGCGTACGGTACTGAAATCATTATTTTCAGTTATCACGTTATTTACTTTGTAATACTAATAAGTTTTTATTATGTTTGTTAAGCTTGGAAGTATTATATTAATAATAGGTGTGGCGGGGCACGCTTCCAGTCGTTCGGGACCACGGGAGAGTTTGGACTTCGAATGCTATGTGCGATGTTGAAATAATTGTAAACTATATGAGTTTACAATTATTTCAACATCAATGGATATCTACTAAAACTTATTAGGATTCTAATAGTATTTATATACATAACTGTAACACTTATGACATTTATAACACTTCTACTGGGCTTTAAAATGTGGTTTAAATAAAACTATCAAACGTATTTTCCTACTTATACGAAACTTTTCTAATTTTAATGATAAAACAACGTAGCTATGAATGCACACGAAATTTGTTATAAATTTTATAACAACTTAATTATAAAAATATGTACACTTCTTATTTTTATCACGACACTAAGATAATTATTGATCTTATGACTTAGCTGTGAATTTGCCTTTTGTCGTCTACAAAATGGTATTTATCACGTGAAAATTGACTGATAGAAAATCATGAGGAAAACTTTAAAAGCCAGATAAAATTTTATATTTAATCATATAATTTAACCCCTCATTTTTCTTATGCATCAAATGACCCTTGAGATGTAATACCCTAGGTATTCATTAAAATATAATCACTACTTTCGGTTTTTTTAAATAAGAGGATAAACAAACAAACTTGCAAATCAACTGACTACTGATGATGTAGTGATCACTGCCTCCCGTACTCTGTAACAAGGAAGTTCAAAGAACAATCCACGACTTGTGCGTGGAAGAAATGTCCTCGAAACCGCAGTGGGGAGGCATCTAGATCGTGAAGATTTAATTTCGTGGTGTATGATGCGAGGTAATGTTTGAATTAAATGACAGGGACCAGTTCAAACTGTTTTTCGGGATAATGCTCGTGATAAATGCTGTAGGAGACACAATGAAGCGACGGAAAAAAAAAGGAGAGACGGCAAACGATACTGTCACTCGCATAACTACTCAATTCACAAATTATTTGTCTTTCGTTCTAAAGCATTCGTTTGCTGTTATTCGTGACAAGTGGTTCGTTACATACCTCCGTTTTTAAAGTCGGTTAAATATATATGAAACTCAAAACGACCTTCTCTTGTTCCAGGCTCTCGCAATGCCCTCAACACATGTGATATAAAGTGCAATTATTTACAAGTAGCGTTTAGTACGTGATGGATCCGGGATACTTCGACATCGAGCGGAAACAAAACCCGCGGGAGAAGGCAAATTTGATCTCCAAGACAAGCTTCTGGTAAGTAACCATCGAACAATATATCTCTGCTATGTTTATGTCAAACAATCGTTGCCCAGTTACATGAAAGTCGATGCGCTGGTTGACAGACGCAAGTTACTCTTGTTATTTTCATGTTTCTTTATTCCATGCAAACAAATAAAGTAATCACTGTATGGTCACACTTTTGACAGCCCTTTTCCTGCTCCTCCGCCCGCAAATTTCGGATAATGTTATATTCATTGCGTCTTCTCTTAAACTGTATAGATCACGTTATGGATTTACTTATTTGCATTTGCATATAGACTTGAATTCTTGAACAAAAATAATTAAAATCAAATCGTCGTTTGACCAATATTCAAGGAACAAAAATTTGTAGTAATACGACAGAAGCAGGCGTTGCGTTAGTGAACCATATATTTGACGTCTGTAAAGCTAGAAAGGTCAAGTCGGCAGAATCACTCGTTTTGTATCTCAAAATTTAGTGCTCATTTAGTGCTAATTTAGTGCTGATAACAGATATTTGGTGCTGTGATAGGGGGACTAAAAATGAGAACACTGCTAACTTTTCATTAAGCTAGAAGTGTACCATTCGTGACCGCGTTATGATACAGTTGGAGCGAGAGGCACATCAGCTAATAATTTAGTGGTCAATTAGTGCTGCCTGTATAAGCAAACAGATTTAAAAAAAAAATCAGTTTTTACTGCAATTACTGCTAGTATAACGACTCCAGCCGTCTCAAGAGCAAGAAAAAGACTCGAAAACGGAAACTTATGGAATTAAATGACGTCACCATTTAGTGCTGTCAGTACAGCAAAAGATTTTTAAAAAATATTTATTTTTTTTCAAATGAACTACTGCTAATATAACGACGCCAGCAGTCTTGAGAGCTAGAAGAAGACTCGAAAACGGAAACTAATGGAATTAAAAGACGTCACCATTTAGTGCTCAATTAGTGCTGTAAGTACAGCAAAAGATTTTATTTTTTTTTTTTTTTCAAAGCAACTACTGCTAGTATAACGGCTCCAGCAGTCTCAAGAGCGAGGAGAAGACTCTAATCGGAAACTAATAGATTTAAAAGACGTCAACATCTAGTACTCAATTAGTGTTGCCAGTAGAGCAAAGGATTTTTGAAAAATAAATTCCTTTTCATTTTTTTTTTCAAAGCAAATACTGCTACTCAAAAATACTTTGCTGTACAGGCAGCACTAATTCAACAATAAATAGTGACGTCTTTCAATTCCATTAGTTTCCCTTTTAAAGTCTCCATCTAGCTCTTGAGACTGCTGAAGTCGTTATACTAGCAGTAGTTACACTGAATTTTGAGATATAAAACGAGTGATTCTGCCGACTTGACCTTTCTAGTCACGAATGGTACAATGCTAGCTTAATGAAAAGTAAGCAGTGTTCTCATTTTTAGTCCCCCTATCACAGCACCAAATATCTTTTATCAGCACTAAATTAGCACTAAATGAGCACTAAATGAGCACTAAATTTTGAGATAACGAGTGATTTTGCCGACTCCATTGTGGGATTTACTGAAACGCACAATGAAAGACAGCTTACAAACGTTCTGAAATCAAGCTGGGAACAAATTCCTCAAGAAACAATGGTACACCTGGTAGAAAGTGTACCTTCTAGGCTTCAAGAGTGCATTAGAAAACGAGAAGGGTATTCTAGATATTTAGGAAAGTCACAAATCAATCAACATTTTATGTTTTTTTTGTCAGAATTTTGTTCCTCACTGATTATTTTTGCAAAAATTTTAATTTTTTGAAAAAATCGAGAAATAATATTTTTTTAATTGTTTCCATCATTATTTTATGCTGTCTCGAATCGAATCATTAATCAAGCCTCATCATTTTAACCTCAAGAATTCATTAGAATACTGTAAAAACGTGGTGGACCTTTGTTTTGACTAGTATATTTCTAAAAAGTACCTACTTCTACCACTATTTTTAACAATAAAATCAATCCATCCATGTCCATGACAAGCACTTTTGAATGTTACACATTGATATATTATTTATAATTATTCATAAGTTGAATGTGGACTCATCAAATAATATGAATAATTGGCAACTAATTAGTTTTGTCCACATAGTCTTGTCTTCCACGTATACCTCTAATTTGTAATTAGCATGCTTACAAAGTGTAGGATTAATTTTTATTTCCTTTAGTTACAATATTTCATCAGGGATTTTATTATAAAATTTACACAGTGTCACATGGGAGATGTACTTTCTGTGCTTGATCTTCATAAATAACTTGTAAACGCAAAACAATATCAACCATCAATGTAAGCATTTTACACAATTCATTTTTCTTTTATAATATATGTTCTGATGAATGAATAATGTTGACAATAGGATCCAAGAACCCGTACAAAACAAATGCGTTATGAAATAAAAAAAAAGCCCGCTAAGTTTCTTTCGCCCGTTCTTCTCAGGTCTGAGGCAGTCTTTATTGAATGGGTGGTAGTTTTTGACTTTCAATAATGGCCTGGACTCACTTTGATTAGTGATTAGTGCAGGTGATTAGTTGGCTGCGTAGTAACGTGGAAGCTCGTTCTATTTTTTTGCGAGCTAAGTGCGAGTAGCCACAGCCCGCGCGCCCTCCCTTCCCTCTCACTCGCAGTGTGCCTGCCACTACACACGAGAGCAAAGTAATATTCCGTCGTATCTTCAGCAGCCAATTCCTTAAAGAATTGGTGGCTTGCGCCATGAATGGGTCTTCTATTAATCCATTTTTGAACCCATAATCGTCGTATTGCATGTTCAGCTTACAAAAGTTCTTCGGTTTCAGATACCACCGCGCTTCGTCCATACTTGTTGATGGACACCTAACAACTGAATTTACTAAACAGAGCCAATAAACTAGAAATGGACACTACTTGCACAAACACCTACACTAATCATCCTCAATAACTAATCACTTGCACTCGCACTAATCAAAGTGAATACAGGCCTTAAGTGATTTTGAATCTTATTTTGAATAAAAATATTTGAATTTGTCGTAGGTATATTGTCAAAGCCGTGATATTACAATTTCACTAGTGATATTATAATAAATCTAGGTAAGTACATATATTACAAATGAAGTTAGTAGTGTGAGAGGTCGAGAGTTCTGATTGGTCAATTTTTTTTCATGCGTAATTTGCAAAACAATGATAGTAAATATTGGCGCGTGTATGTGATTTTCCATCTGAAATTATTGTTGTAACAATAGTGGACAAGTGCCAATTATAATAAAAATATAATTTGCAGTAAGCACACTTTTCTCCTTACGCCCGTTCCCAATGTACTATCTACAGATAGAGATAAATTACTACTTTCTACTGTCAGTAATTAGCTGTCAATAATCTGAAGCTGTTCCAATGTAAACCCCCGATAAGTCGTTCTTATCGCCATAAATTGGAACGCTCCTGTGATTCCTCTGGTGTTGCAAGTGAATGTGGGCGGCGGTGATCACTTAACACCATACGCTCGTTTGTCCTTCTTTTCCATAAAAAATGTAGTGGTTTTGTTGGGGCGTATTCCGAGAGGTGTGGGGTCGTTTTTTCTTCTGTCCATATATTTCGGTATAGTGATTTCTATATATCTGAGTTTTCTTTACATTAACATATTATGGTCTAATTACTTTGCAGGTACACGAAACAGCTTTTTGAAAAGGGTAGGAAAGGACAGCTCAGCATTTCTGATGTATACAGGTACGCTAATTTTTTACTAATTATAATGCTATCTACCTTATAACCAATAGCCACCTCGTAAGGTGCTTTACGTTTTCAGATAACTGTAGTGTGTGTATGTACCTTTATACACATTTATGCACACACTCATTTATCCAATTAGTATATTATAAGCTCTCATAGACCGTACTAAAGGGGCTTATAATCGGAGTCAGACTTATCATTTAATACCCGAACCTTCAACATCGCATACCAGATTAGGAGTTGAGATATACTTGCAAAATACAATAGAATTTTCATAAATTGTGCATTTATTTTATAAGTATGACAATTAGGGACGAGGCGAGCAGGACGTTCAGCTGAGGTTAATTGATACGGCTTACCCAATGTAGTGTCGCTCAGGATTCTTGAAAAACACAAAAATTCTGAGCGGCACTACAATCGCGCTCGTCAGCTTGAGACATATTAAGATGTTTAGTCTCATTTGACCAGTAATTTCACTAGAAACGTGGCGCACTTCAGACCGAAACACAATAATGCTTACACATTACTGCTTCACGACAGAAAAAGGTGCCGTTATGGTACCCTACATGGCATCCTTTGCAAAGTGGCCTTTTACGACACCCTTGGGCCTGGGGCTTCCCTATGTTTTTATGCCCCAGGCAAGCACAGGGCAAAATGAATGAACAGTGATCATTATCTTTAAAAATGTAGCTAAGTGATATAGCCTATTACTTGATATTATATTGAACGAACATGTCTTTTCGGCAGTAGAAAAACCAAAGCATTGCCAATTTTATGTTGTTATCTCGAGGTACCAAGGGCAGTAAGCACAATAAAACAATATTAATGTTATTGAGGTTATCTGTCGTTTCAGATGTACGCCAGGGCACAGGGCTGCCCCTCGAGGTGACAGTATGAGCGAGAAGTGGAAAGAGGAATTGGAAAAAAAAGGTGGGTTACAATTATCAGTATCGCTTTTTTTTATGGAAAAGGAGGGCAAACAAGCGTACGGGTCATGTTACCTGGTATTAAGTGATCACCGCCGCCCACATTCTCTTCCGGACAAGGATGCTCATTCCATAGCTTTGTTGTACGTGGAAGAAAGTTCCTTGAAAACCGCACTGTGGAGGAACGCCACACATTCAGATCGTGGAGATGCTATCCAAATTTGTGGCGTGTCTTGCGAAGGTGAAATTCGGCGGCAGGAATAATCAGGTTTAGTAGTATAGAAATAACTTTCCAACCGGCTTTAAAAACAGGTTATCGTGGATCTGTTAATAGAATCTACGAATAATTGAAGGAATTCCTAAAAATTTATTATGGTTTGTAGAGTGGCTTTGGTACACAGTACATTCAATTCAGTGCAGCCCTGTTTCACTGCGATCAATGTGATCTATTGTGATAGCCACTGTTAACTATAGCTCACCACTGCTAAGATTGATTATTTTCATGAATCTTATCCTTCTCCCGTAAGCTGACGTATCTCAAGTGGTTGAAGAATTGGTCTTCTCAAAGAGATGATTTACGCATTAAAGGACCACATTCAGAGAGAATGTGTAACGGAGTTTCATCTGCACGGTTACAGAATCAACACGCTCTGCAATCTCTGAGGTCTGGGATAGAGAGGTGTTTGTTTAGTCTGTAGAGTTCTGGTTTCGATTTGGAAAAGGATAAACTTGGAGTCACTGCTAGGCAGTGGCTGAATGGTATCCAAGCTATAACTTGCGAAACCGAGGTAAGCAGTTTAATAGATGGTACCTAATGAAGTTACCAGCGGGTCCTAAGTGGAGGAGTCCCAATTCTTTAGAGGAAGCCCATGCCAAGAGGCAAGGCACGGAGTAATATTATAATTCGAACCGGCGCTATAATCACTTGAAAATAGTATTTTATTAAAAGTTAATATTTGTTAGCTGTGATAGCCCTGTCATTGTAGTTTTAGGTTGAGGTGAGGTTATCTATACGGCAGACAAAAAGACTTACATAATGCATCACTAATTATAATTGTTTGATTAAATTATCTATTTAATGTCGCTCGCTATTATTCAAGTAAAGCGAGAGTCGGCAAATTTTAAAACACATAGGTATGATATAAAATAAACATTAACGTTTTTTGTAAAAGGCCATCTTTGTTTAATCATTTGTTGTTATTATAGCGGAAATAGTACCACAATTTGTACAAACTGTCACAGAATAAAGAGGAACAGTACAGAAGTTTCACTTAGTTCCATCTTCTAAAGAAATAACTAGTTTAGTTGCATACTAGTAAGGTTCATTTTAAATCGTACTCAATTCGAAGCTGGTGGCCTTATAATACATTGATAAATTAGTTTACACACCATACGATCTATTCTCGTTTACTTTTCGGGCACCTCACTCAGAGCCAGTCACAGCAAATTTCACGCTACTTAGCTATTAATATGGAAAAATTGCAATGCCAAAAAATGGCAATATGTAAAAGCCAAAGCTACCTTACAACTCACACGATGACAAAATAGGTGTAGGTAAAATGTTTGATTGTTTCGTTTATCTAAAATAGGAAGCTGGGAGTTTCTTATCAGTTCTTCTCCCCATGTCATAGCCCCTTTACGAACTGATGTAGCTTCATGAGGTTTACCAAGTGTTGTTGCAATATGTTACGTTATTGTCACTCCCTATGATGAATAAATATATTTCTATTTCTATTAACTTAAAACTTTGCGAATTAAATAAATCTCTATATATATAAAAATGAATTGCTGTTCGTTAGTCTCGCTAAAACTCGAGAACGGCTGGACCGGTTTGGCGAATTTTTGTCTTGAATTATTTGTGGAAGTAGAGGGAAGGTTTAAAAGGTAAATAAATAGGAAAATACTCGGAATTAAATAAAAACAACAAATTTGTTTTTCCCATAATGCGTACCCCTTCGAATTTATATACGCAACGGTTTGACAGTTCTGCTGTGAAACAATTTCATTACAACAACAGGGTGCATTTTTACGAAGCAATTCTTGATGTTATGAAATATTATTGACAAATTCATAAAAAAACATTATTTTATTTATTATATACAGAACAACGTCTGTCGGGTCAGCTAGTAATAAATAAACATTGACACACTTTTACATATTATCTTGCCCCCAAACTAGGCATACCCTGTACTATGGGTACAAGACAACGATATGTTTAATACAATACACATACTTAAAGATACATAAATACTTACCTTATAAACATCCATGACTCGGAAACAAACATTCATATTCTACATAATATAAGAGATGCATCACAAATTCTTTTATTATATAAATTATTAAATAATCAATTAGACTGTCCATTACTTCTATCTAAGATTGGATTATGTATACCACATAATCCTTGTCGTATTAGTACATATCTGCCAGTACATGTACGATTCTTCAGAAACAATTATGCCTCAAATTCACCTATCCAACTTATTTCAAAATTATACAACAGTAAATACCATAGTAAAAGTAGTATAGATATAAATTTTATACAAAAATACGCTTTTGAACCCTTATAATTTCGGATGTATAAAATTATAGTTTTAGTAACAGTAAACATACATATTGTACTAACTTAGTTAACTTACAATAATATATGATGGCAACGCGGTGCATACCTATAAGCTAGATATAAAAGTATAAAATATAAGTAATTTTACATTATAAGTTGTCATATTATTAATTGTATGTCTAGTGGGTAAGCCTTTTTTAATAAATAAATATAAATGTTTGCATCTACCGGGATTCGAACCCGGGACCTCAGCTCAGTAGACAAGGTCACTAACCACTGGGTGTAATCGTTATAATTACACGCGTTCCGATTTTTATAAATATAATAATACAGTGTAATATTATTAGTATAATATAACATAAGATATGGATATGTGCATCATTGATATTGAAAAATATATAGCTGAAAAATAGAAGTAATCTGTTACTGAGGCACAAGCTTTATGCAACTGGTTTTGCGGCTCGACTCGACTCGGCCCGAAAAGTAAAACATACCGGCGAGCGACAGGCGACAACAGTCACAAGTCAGTAGTCAGTCAGCGGTTGCCAGTGGGCACCGGCCACGGTGAGTCAGACTACCAAAGAGTATTATAATATATAGGGAAAAGAGAGCCCTCTCTATTCTAGTCTATTTGAAAACTAGCGCCATCTGGAGATTGGCCACATTAGTAAAATTCTTATGAGAAATAAATTCTTTAACCGTTTAAATGTGAGTACTCACTCTATTATAGAATATAAAATGCAATTTTAACTGTTTTCAGATAAGAATAAGAAGCCTTCACTACTTCGTTGCATCATTTCCTTGTACGGTCTCAAGTTTATCGTCACCAATTTTATTTTTGCAATCATCGATACGTTCTTTAGGTAAGTTGGTTTTTTTACGTTTACAATAACGTGGCTACTTGCCGAACGTACGAGAGCAGAACCCACTTTATGGAAGGATATTGCAGCCTGGTATATTTTATTATACCAAGTTGCAGAAATCAGAAATGAGGAGTTCCGCAGGAGAACCAAAGCCACCGACGTAGCCCAAATGTTTGCGAAACTGACGTGGGAGTGGGCACATAGTTTGACGGACAGATGGCCGGTGGGGCAGAAAAGTCCTCGAATAGCGACCACGTACCGAAAGACGCAATGTTGGTAGGCCCCCCACAAGATGGACCGATCTTGTCAAGATTGCCGGAAACGTTGGACGAGGGTAGCGCAGGACCGATCGTCGTCGAGATCTTTGGGGGAGGCCTTTGTCCAGCAGTAGACGTCTTCCGGCTGATGATGATGATATTTTACTATAAGAAAGTGTGTTAGAATTCTTTTTAGTAAAATTATTTGCGTCTAAGAAGTACGTGGCGATACGTGATGAATTTAATTGTTTTAATTAGATATATCTAACGATAATATCTGCCACTTGTTAGTAAGAATTATAAATATTTAGTAGTTTCATTGGTTATAAGTAATGTAGTAATCTCAGAAGTACGTATTTGGTCAATTAGCCTCGTTTAACATTAACGTAACAAATATACTAATGTATGAAAAACAACGGTATGTGAAGCCTGATGTTAAGTGATCACCGCCGCCCACATTCTCCTGCAACACCAGAGGAATCACATTACCTTAAAAACAGCACTGTAGAGAAACGCCAGATATCCAGATGTTGCGGATAATATCCTAATCTGGGGCGTGTCGTGGGTGAAATTCGACGGCAGGAATCAGGTCAAACAGTTCTTCGGAATACATCCCGTGATAAATGCGGTAGATGACACACAATGAAGCGACGCCTAGGTAACTCCAAGTGTTCTAGCCCTTCACAAAGCACTGGATTAGTGTTGGGTACCACACGACTTGAAAAAAGTAATAAGTTTCTAAGAGTAGCCTCTGTTTTGCACTAAGCCAGTTCAGTGTCCTACTTCAAATGAGGCGAGGCGTACTGAAGCTTAGTGATACATGTGAAGTTACGAGCAAAAATATGACATGTGATTGATGAAGGATTCATGACATATTAATAAAGAAGCGGGAAGCGGATAAAAAATATATTCCATATACAACAAGACAAAGAAATAAGAGACTCCTTTCTCTCTCCTTTTATTTTTAATATATTATTTAGAGAGTTAGAGTGTACTATAATTAATTGACCACTTCTAGTGGTAATAAGATATGCGTGATGTCTAATTAAACATAAAATAATAATTTAATTTATATCAAATGTACCTATAAAAATGTTATTTTGTTTCATTAAATATGATTTTAATTTATTGCAAATAAGAAGATTTAATTTATTAAATTGAATTTCTTCGTTATTTATTGCGCATTTCTTTTAATTGTTTTGAAGCATATGTCTCACACCCTCTCCCTCATTGTCTAGAGGCTAATAGTTTTACGTAGTAAGAAACGCGTCTTAAACCGCGACTTTAACTTTAAAATGTTGAGCCGCTCTTACCTACATCTTGACGTCACGTACGGGATAATAGTCTAAGATTCGGCTGCAGGATTAGTGCGTTCATCGGGTTTTTGCTGAAAACCAAATTTTATGTATATTTATAATTAGGAGTATATATATTTAACAGGTTGCCTATCAAAATTTGGCCGCCCAATCAATTAAAATAATTTTAATTGATTTTTGGGAAAAAGTTTCGTTCACTTGTTTTTTAAATAAAATAACGTCAAATTTAATTAAAAATACGGGCGGCCAAATTTTGATAGGCAACCTGGTAAATATATATTCTCCTAAATATAAATATACAAAAAAAATTTAGTTTTCAGCAAAAAACCGATGAACGTATTAATCCTGCAGTCGGATCTCGTACTATAAATGTACCGCCTCATCTCAACACTACACTGGATGCCCGACAATGCGAGAGCTACATTTGGATTTAAGTGGAAGAAGAGAACAAATGAGCGTAAGGGTCACCTGATGCGTACAATCATAAGCGGCGGTGATCACTTCCTGTCCGTTAATCCGTACGCGCCTTTGTCTTTCTAATCCCGTCAAAATACTAATACTGCATGTTTCTTTCGTTACAGAATATCTACGCCGATATGTTTGGGAGGCTTAATAAACTATTTCTCGTCACCGAAATCCGGGGTAACATCGACACAGGCCTATCTCTACGCTCTGGGCATTGTTGGGTACGTATGTTTCCATTTATTTTCGTGCCATTTGCACTGGCTCCAGTTTGCCCTGAAGAATTTAAGGGAAACTTACAGCCAAGTTAAAAATTATGTTACATAGATAATGACACATTTGACACCGAGAAAATAACTCGATAGAACGATTTCACGTCAACAGATGGCGCTGTCAAAAAACTATGAATAAAAAAACTCAAGTGATGTTTGTTGGTGATTTAATAATTGAACCCTGTTCAGACATTTAGTACCGATTTCAACATTTTAAGTGGAACGCTGCGTTCTCTTCTAATTGTAGAACACTATAACTCAGCTTTTTTTATGAAAATAAGGGTCGAGACGAGCAGGACGTTCGACTGATAGTAATTGTTACGCCCTGCGCATTACAATGCAGTGCCGGTCAGGCTTCTTGAAAAACTCCAAAAATTCTGAGCGACACCACATCTGCGCTCATCACCTTGAGACATACGATGTTAAGTCTCATTTGTCCAGTAATATCACTAGCTACGGCGCCCTTCAGACCGAAACACAGTAATGCTTACACATTACTGCTTCACGGCACAAATAGTCGCCGTTGTGGTGCCCATGATATAGCCGGAATCCTGTGCAAAGGAGCCTCCCACTGGAATAAAAATGGTATATAAAAAAAACCTAAGATTACGCCTGCAAAAGGCTTTACTGACTACCGAATTTTAGACGACTTTGACAAATAATGATTTAGATTTTGTTCATACTTATCGATTACGGTTTTGACAGGTATAAGATACATACTATTGTTTATGACATGTAAACTCAGTTTACGTTAACCGGCTCAAAAGGTATTGGTGAAATCGCTTTGTGTTTAATCGAGATCAAGACTGGCATTTGAACTCGCTCACGTAAAACTGCAAAGACCAAGTATACCTAGTAACTAGACATCGGTATGGCGTGGCCAAGATGAGACAGATAATATCCTATATATATATATAGGTACATAATATAACACAAGTGTTCTTTCACTATCACTTTTACATCGTAAAACACAACATCGCACCATATTTCCTTCGATTCTACTTAAAATTGCCACTGATATTGAATAGATAGTGGATATTTCACACGTTTCACAACAATAATATGTAGCTGATTTTTATAGACGCAATAAAGTAAACCAAACATCTGTGCAGTGCTGTCAAGTTTGTTTAGCACACCGGGTGTGCTGACCTTGAAAAACGCGGCATGCATGGCGAAACAAAAAATCTAATCACTCTATCTCATTTCTTTACATAAGACTCGCCTAAGTTTTTCTTTTTCTCGTGTGAGTGAGACGGAAGCTATCAATAGTTCTAGTTACTATACTTGGTCCATGTTAAACTGAGTTTTATTAAACTCAGTTTGGAGTGTCTTTGGTGAAATTGGGGCTAACTCAGATAATAACCAGTAATTTAACAGTGCCTCTGTTTACAGTTTCATGGCAATGAACGCGACTCTCATCCATCCAATGTTGCTGAATCTACTCAACATGAGTATGAAGATACGCGTCGCTTGCTGCTCACTCATATATAGAAAGGTATTTACTTATTATTTATTTACGTGTCTAATACCGCATTTATCACGGAGATTCCCAAGAGCTGTTTCACCTGATTCCTGCCGCCGAATTCAAACCTTCGCACAACACGCCTCAAATTAGGGTATCTTCCCTACCATCTGGATGTTTGGTGGTCCTCCACAGTGCGGTTTGCAAGGAGATTTCTTCCACGTACTACAAATCTGTACGGTACGACATGGGTATCTTCAAAAAAAGCGCGTACACCTTCCTTAAAGGCCGGCACCGCTCCTTAAATCCCTTGGTGTAGCAAGAGAATGTGGACGGCGGTGATCACTTAACACCAGGTGACCTGTACACTCGTTTGTACTCTTTATGCATAATGGCTATAACGTTTGGGTTCAATCTGTTACTTAATAAGGTATCTTACTACTTGGTCTGTTACAATAATGTCTGATTAAACTGACGATGTCTACATCAATAAAAAGTAATAGAATTAAATTAAAACACATGTAATTAAAGTTTTTTTTTAATTAAATGCAAATATGTCAACTGCCTTAATCTGCCTCTAAATATAATATATAATGCTCGACATCTAGTCGCTAAAGATATTATCCAAGTGTTGTCACAAAAACTTGCTATAATATAATGTTGACAGCCATTTAAACTTTAAAGCACACATATTATTTAAGAAAGCAATAATCTAATTAATTTTATTGAAGTTATACTTCTTTTGACGCGTTAGGGAAAAATTATCAGGGTGAATTTTTACGATGCGCGCGCACACCGTCACGCAAATTCGACTCCCTGACCATTATCATGTATCATACTTCAGGTACATTAAGTACACAACCAATGGACGCTAGTGAAATTACTGGGCAAATGAGACTTAACATCTTATGTTTCAAGGTGACGAACGCAATTGTAGTGCCGCTCAGAATTTTTAGGTTGTTCAAGAGTTTTGAGCGGCACTACATTGTAATGGGCAGGACGTATTAATTACCATCAGCTCAACGTTCTGCTCGTCTCGCCCCTTAATATCATCCAAAAAAAAGTGTTTAGTTCCTTTTGTTAACAGGGACATACTAGAAGCTTGTTTATGAAAAGTTTTTCTTTTCATGTGCAGCTTCTCCGGCTAGATCTCACCGCTGGCGGTAAAGCTTCCGAAGGTCTGGCCGGCCACGTGGTCAACCTTCTCACTACAGACGCCCAGCGGTTCGACATGGCCAGCGTGTTTCTGTTCGACCTGGTCCGGACTCCCATCGAGAGCGTCATCATTGTATACCTGATGTACCAGCAGATTGGAGTCTCTTCAATCATCGGTGTTGCGTTCTTGTTGATGTTCATACCATTACAAGGTTTGTGTTGACAATTACATTTAAAAGTCATTTAGGCTACTGATGTGCGGGCAGCTCGCTGCGCGGGATCTCTAACCAAGCAAAGCGTCAGATTTTAGCGTTACACGAGAGCGTCAGATTTCAGACCGTAACACGATGTGAGTAGCTGTACAGAGTGGCGTTTCGGTATGAAATAACGATTTCGAATTTTTATTTTGAAAACTATGTAATTTTTTATTCAGGTATTTTATACCTTAGTGTTATTTTTATTACTTCAAGTAGCAGTCTTATCACGATTTTTTGCGCTATAATGTTAACTGTGAAAGTAATTACGTATGATTGAAAAAAAAATTTAAAATACCTAGCTATGTATGGTTCTGTTATATATCGTTTATAAAGTTTCGCTTCTTTCGAGTGTCCCGTGTAGGGCAATGTTTTTTTCCATATGTTATTTTTTGCACAAGGAGGACAAACGAGCGTATGGGTATACTGGTGTTAAGTGATCACCGCCGCCCACATTATCTTGCAACACCAGAGAAATCACAGGAGCGTTGCCGACCGTACGCTCGTTTGTCCTTTTCGATAAAAAAAAAGACTTATTAGTCTATATGACAATTTAATGGTGGTTCGAATCGAATTTCAGGTTATTTGGGCAAGATATCGAGCCGGTTGCGAAGGCAAACGGCCGTCCGGACGGACAACCGGATCAGGCTGATGAACGAAACGATACAGAGCATCGAAGCTATAAAAATGTACGCCTGGGAGAACGCCTTCGCTGGGATCATTGGAAAGGCGAGGAAGTATGTATATGTATAATTTGGACATATAATAATATTATGAACCTAGGTCAGTAATTATTATGGTCAAAATTAAAGTCAAATAAACTTTATTCAATTAGGCTTGAACTAAACGCTTTTGAATCGTCACTATAAATATTTTGTTAAAATTACTGAACTTATGAACCATATGCTCGGAAAAAGTAGAGCTCGTGAGAAGAACATACATGAAACTCAACGCCCTCTCTTTTCAATCAAATAGAGTATTTTACAATGGCTGTTTTATACAAAACAAATTAGTTTGTGAGGTTCTGCATCCAATATATGAATCTTATTCTTTTTTATTTATAATTCATTTATTATGTAATCAATATGAAAAATTGTCATCCCTATTTACTTAACAGCTTGCCTGAGGGACATTATTAGAAACGAGCCAAATAAAAAATAATACTTTAAATAAATATATATTGGAAAGTAGTTGTTGCTAAAATGTATATTTTTTGTTACAAAATTAGCGCCTATAATTATTAAATAATATAGTGAGACTGTCCGACCCCTGTTTATGCCTTAATGCCTATTACATTTTTTTTTCAGAAAAGAAATGAACGTCATCAAGAAGATGTCCTGGCTGCGTACCGTGATGATATCATGCGTGAAACTCAACACAAAAGTCGCCATATTCCTCAGTATTATTGCCTTTATCTCCTTCCAAAACGACCTCACCGCTTCCAAAGTGTTCGTCATCTTCGCGTACTACGAAATGTTGAAATCGACGCTCGTGGATTTCTTGCCACTTTCAATCACGTTCACGTTGGAGGCGTACATCAGTGTGCAGAGAATGCAAGAGTTTCTGATGCTGCCAGAGGTTGAGAATCAAGATGGCGTCGACTTGTTGAATATTGATAAGAAGGAGATTAAGACGAACGGCGTTTTTGAGAAAATTGGGAACGGGTGAGTTTATTTATGAAATATATTAGCCAGTGCCGGTTTAAAGGTATTGTCAAACATTTATGTTTGACAATACCGCGGACGCATCGTAAAAATTCACTCTGATAATTTTTCCCTAACGCGCCAAATAAAAGTAAAAGTAACTTAAAATTTTATTTTAAGAATTTATTTTATTGCTTCTGTATCAGGCAACAGGCGTATATAAAATCAGAATCAAACCTTGAACAAGCGAAGCCGGACTACCTGATCAACTTCAAGGATTATACCGTGTACTGGCGGAACACTGAAGACGAGACCTTGGACAGAACTGTGCCCGCTTTGATGAACATTAACATGGCGGTGAGTAGATTTAACAATAAAATATTTTAATAGCTACAATCGATCTTACCACCACAATATGAAAATAGACCTTATATATTTTTTTTTTTTTTATTCATGTATTGGAAACAAAAAGTATAATTCCATAGTAGCACTCTGTCTTCTTCTATTGACCTAAGTCAGAATGAGAAAAAACACTCCTTAGCGGCTGTTTAAAGTTAGCGGACCATTATGAATAAGGGGGTTGAAGTTTGCTGTCAAAAACACTCGAGCATCATTAAGACGTAAATGTTGAGAGCACGCATATATATATATAATACAAATGACTTTGACACTGCACTAGTTTTAGTACATGAACGGACCATTTGAGGATTGTAAAATAAAAAACAAAACCTCTTCGTATTTTACATAAAAAAGATTAAATCATAGTTCAAATTGTAAAATCAACACAAAGTTTGAAAGGGTCTCGTATCGGCGATAAGGTTATGTTCTTCATATAACTGATAGCACCGAGACCGCTATCGAGCTGTGAAAGCCGGAGATAAAATACTTTAAGGAATTCCTCGAGAGACTAAGACAAAGTACGGGCATGTTTTTCTCGTTCTTTTTCGGCAGAAGTTTTTGGCAAAGATTCCGAATTGTATCGGTGGGGTGGTCCATAAAACTTAAACAATGGCCGAATCAAATATATTATACAATAAAACCGTAATTACACATGCCGTGTCATTATCTTAATTTTTTTATTACCGAAAAAGTAGTTTCTAGTATTTTTACAAGTTTGTTTACACACATTAATCTCGGGAACGGCTTAACGCATCTTCTATTTAAATATAGTATTTGAAGTTTTGAGCATCATTCTAATTGACATATAAGAAGTGCTGTAAGAAACTGAAGATAAATGTAAACTTTTTCAAATTAATGGTATTTAATAATGAAAATTAGTGTGTAAAATTACTGTTTACACGGCATAATTTTAATTCAAATATACTTACAAACTTAATTCTGATGATAATAAAAGTAATTTTTTATTTTTATTTATTTATAAATGGGAAAATCCATTTTTTGGATATTACAAAAAAACACATTCGTTGTGTTTATCAGCCCTCGTGTCTTGTAAATTTCTAACAGAAGAACATCTGTCGGGTCAGCTAATGTAATATATAAATTGATTGCGATTGCCAATTAAGTTTTCAGTTCTGCCGTGCGGTCTTAAGCACATACTCTATTTTTTTTATTTGAAGAGGAACCCCGAAACGGGGCACATGTCGGGCTCAGGTGCTTGCGCAAAGCTCCCCTTACCGAATAAAAATCTGCCCTATGCCTGGTAGCCCTTAAAGTTTTTCCAGCGACATAGCACGTGGGCCGTGAAGGCCGCACATACTACGCAACAGTCGCGGGGCGTCTCTTAAGGAGACTCGAACCTCAGACTGGATGCGTGCCGGATGATCTGCTATTCGTCCGATGGACTTTTGACAAACGAGATAACACACTTTTTAAGTGTGTATGTATGTAAGTGTATATGTTTGTGTGTACGTAAGTGATTGTATGCAGTCCGTCAGACTGTCCGTGTGTGAGTGTGAGTGGAGTGAAAACGATTACAGGACGAGGACACAGGTCTCGTCGGGCATCAAACAATGTGTGTTGAAAAAAAATATAGAAAAAATATAACATAATATTAAGATTACAGTGAGAGAGAGAGATTGAGTGTAAAAACCAAAAACGTAAACAATGAAAGAATACCATACGAGCCAACGTAGTGCCATTTATATACTAAGGCAAAAATAATAGTAGGATGAAACCCATTGGAAAAGGTAGAGAAAATATTATAAAAATGAAAGGATAAATATTTACCTTAAGGATAAAAATATTGGTTTATCTCGATTTCGCAATATTTTTTTTTAATTGAAATATTTATTTTTTCACCTTATTTTGACCTTAATTTCGAAAAATAACCCTATTTTTCAAGAGAAAAATCTCTCGGCAAATTATCAGCTTTATCATAAAAGTCGGTAGGCTTTTTGTTTGTTGAAATCTCTACTTTTTGATGGTGTAAAAAATAAACATAACTATGGATTTACCATTTTTCAGAAAATGCAAAGAAACGAAAAAATCTCAAATCCGAAAAATGTTGTAGCAGCAAAATTATTGATTACAATTCATCAAATGTATTAAAAATGAATGGAATATTCATTTTTGTTATATTTTCTTCCTTTTCCAATATTTTTCATCCTACTATTTTTTTTTCACATTTTTCATTTTCAAAGGCGTCAGCACTGGCCTAATAGTAGGTATTTAATTCGTTTTTGTTACAATGTTCCATCAGTCAGCCAGAGCTACTTCGCAAATCCCGCAATTGAATTACATAGCGTCCCTTAAAACGAACTAGATGGCGCTGTACGTTCTAAGAACGCGCTATCATTTTCTTGTAAGAATATTATTGGTAAATTAGTGCACAAATTACTGGGGTATAATGAAATGTACGTACATATTGATGAATATATTTTTGTAAATCAAGCTGTTCTAGCTTGATTATTATATCTCTTGATGTCGATACCGTCTGTTAATGGGAATGCACTTAGAGGTGTGCCATTGAAGGTTTTTAAATTAATTTAATCTAATTCTTTTTGTCAATGTTCAACAGGTTGAAAAAACTGTTAAACCGTCAACGGTTTTGAAAAATCGGTTAACGAATTTATTATTAAATTAGGTTTTTATTAGGTTCATCTTTCATATTATATTAATAACATTGCTAAATTTAATTTATACGTAGTACCTACTTCGTCAATATAAAATCAAGTCAACGTTTTCGTTCACAAATTCGTCAACTGTTTTGAATTAAGCTGTTTTAATGAGGCATCCAATTTCTTCATTTATTGCGTGTTACGGGCGAAGACGTTGATTGAATTTATTAGCTTCAACAGGTTTTTTCGTTGAAGAAAAACAGTTAATTCGTTAACGAATATAAAACTGTTAATAAAAACAGTTTATTGATTTAAAGACCACCTCTAATTGCACTAGAGTTGAGACTTACTGGGCAAAATGCAATACTAGGTTTGACGGTGACAAAATACTAGCTGTTATTTTAATACTTTCTGTGATAATATACTAGCTAGTACTATACTGGAGCGTCTATTTTTCGTTGTTTGGTGTCACTTGTTATTTTTTTTTTTATATGAGAGGGGGCAAACGGGCAAGAGGCTCACGCGATGGGGAGAGGTGAGGCAACCGCCCATGGACATCCGCAACAACAGGTGTGTCAAATTATGCGTTGCCGGCCTTTAAGGTGGGAGTATGCTTTTTTCTTGAAGGTCCCAAAGTCGTATCTGTTCGGGAAGATCGCTGCCGGTAGTTGATTCCACAAAGTGGCTGGCGAGGCAAGAAATTTCGAAGAAAACGCGCGGTTGTGGAATGCCAGACGTCTACGTGATGCGGTTGGTACTTTGCACGTAATGTCCGATGGTGGAATTCGGCCGCTGGAATCAACCCACTTTGTTACTTGTTAGCGCCATCTATACGTATTACGTAGTACTTTCTCTTGTGGTAACTTCGAATTTCAAAAGTTCTGTTTAGGTAAAACTGTACTGACCTAGGTAATTATTTTTATAGTTTCGTATTCATTAAATTTCAATACTACCTATGCTTAAACAGTGATTCTAACCTAAAAATGTGCCCTTATCATGCAAATAATATAAGAACTATATTCTTAGAAATAAACTTTATAAAAATATATTATTCAGTAGGTACTAGGTATCAAATTACCAATATAGGTTTTTCTTACCAAACGGGTATTTTCGTCCTCGTAGTCACAATATAACTGTGAATAAATACTAATACGAAAAGTGATACCGTATCAGAAACAAAAATATTAGGTAGATACATACCTAATGGAAATAACAACAGGGATTTTCATTACTTAATTGAAATTTACTTTAATATTTTAATTACCTACCTATCTTATCTAAGTAGGTATGCTTAATAAATGTATTAAAATGATTTATTTATTATTTACGAATATGTCTGAAAAAAAATATTCAGTAGACAGTGCAAGTAAACAGGGTTTTTCTTATCCCACATTTAAAAGAAGAGTTGAACCATAACTATTTTATTACCTATTGAATTACAAATAATATAACTGACCTACAAATCACACAATTATAGCTGTAACAAAATACTAGTTGTTACCTACTTTAATACTTCTAATCCTAATCATTTGTCCAGTAACAGCTATTATTTAAATATCAGTTGTTACTAAAATACTAGTTGTTACAAAATACTCCCAATACTTGTCACTGTTATTTTTGATATCTTGTCACAGTGACAACCGGTGATATTTTAATACCTGTTACAAATACCTGTGACGAAATACGTCTCGCCCCTACATTGTACACTTTCAATAATCTAATTAATAATACAATCACTCAGCTATACTCTTTCGTACTTCTCGAAACAGACCTTAACGAAGTAGATATTGGGTTAAAGAGTCTTAAAACGAACAGTGCTCCTGGGTGGGATGGGATCCCAACTAAGTATTTAAAGTTTGTAAAGAATGATATTGTACCAATTATAACCCATCTTTAGTGAGGTAATCTTCCCTGCCTCATTAAAACAGTCAATTATTACCCCGGTATACAAGAATGGTGACAGAAATGACGTTAATAATTACAGACCTATATCTATCTTGCCTTGCATTTCTAAAATTTAAAAAAAAAGGTAATACATTCTCGCCTTCTTAACTTTCTTAACAGATTTAATATAATATCTCCTACGCAATTTGGATTAAAAAAAATATCCACAGAAGTCGCTGTAAGTGCGCTATCTTCACTAGTTAATGAACATCTTGATCAAAATTCAAAATGTATAACTACATTTCTAGACTTAAAAAAAAGCCGTTAACACGGTTTCTGTAATAATTGGCCTTGACTTTCAATGACCTTAATTGTCAAATTTGTGAGTTCACTGCTTCTGCAAGCGCCGTTTATACCGAGTATCAATACCACCTGTGAAACACATAATTTCTTAGTATTTGTGTAATAAATACGTTCATTTTTAGAATAAATACTTAGGTAAACTTACCTTCACTGCCAAATATATCTCGTCAGGAGCATCATTTAAAAAAAATCCACTTTATGAGAGGTGAAAACCTTAGATTTCCTACTCTTGAACCCTCAAAGACTGTCTTTTCAAGAATGATGTAAAATTATGGATTTTTTTCAAATTTACATTGTGTTTTACACCAAGTGTACTCTTGAGAATTGAATATCGGCTGCATAGCGTAGAAGGCTGTAGTTTGCTACACAGTCCATTAAAATATGTAAGAAATACACTTTCGGAAAACGATTTTATATTCTTCTCTACTCGCCACTTCATAAAATCATTGTATGTGTTTATATATCTTTCTTTTGAAATTTCTGGCAAAAGATTTTCAATAACACAATTTGCCTCGTCTCTAATTGAATCTGGTGTCAACATTTCAGAATCGCTTGAACTCATTTTTAATATTAAAATTTTAGCATAAAAGATTATTACCTATTTTTTAATTCTGTCACATATACATTACAGATCAGTTTCCCGCCAATTTATGTCGACTTTTTAAATTTTAAATATGGAACTCACTGCGAAATTGTTGCGGCTTATTCTGTTCAAAGAAGTTTGCGCTAAGTTCACACTGGCTGTTTATAAATGGCATTTCTTTAAATTAGTTTTTTTTACATAAAAATCTTCATAGCTGAAAGCAGTTCTATTTTTAGAGTTCATTCCGGCCCTTAGGTGGGACGTAATTTGTATGAGTTTTTCCCTTTCTATGGAGGGAAGCAGCATTTTCCACCCAATAATCAGATCAAAACAACATTACTTTATAAATGGCATTTCTTTAAATTAGTTTTTTTTTACATAAAAATCTTCATAGCTGAAAGCAGTTCTATTTTTAGAGTTCATTCCGGCCCTTAGGTGGGACGTAATTTGTATGAGTTTTTCCCTTTCTATGGAGGGAAGCAGCATTTTCCACCCAATAATCAGATCAAAACAACATTACTTTATAAATGGCATTTCTTTAAATTAGTTTTTTTTTTACATAAAAATCTTCATAGCTGAAAGCAGTTCTATTTTTAGAGTTCATTCCGGCCCTTAGGTGGGACGTAATTTGTATGAGTTTTTCCCTCTCTATAGAGGGAAGCAACATTTTCCACCCAATAATCAGATCAAAACAACATTACTTTCCGAGTATGAGAAATGAAATAGTAGATTGTTAACCAAGGGTCGAAAGAATCAATTCCTGAGGTATTTAGACGCCCGAGCGCAGCAAGGGCGGCTATTGTCCGAGTAGGAACAAAACAACTTAACTTTTCATTTCGAATATGAGGAAAATAAAACTAGTTGTTTATCTAAACTATTTATTGATAATATATCATAATACTACCTAGTAGTACCTATTTAAAATTAATTGTCAAATTAGGACAATTTATGTCGACTTTTTAAATATGGAACTCACCGCGTAATTGTTGTGGCTTATTCCGCTCAAAGAAGTTTGTGCTAAGTTCACACTGGCTGTTTAGAAAGTCACATGGCCGCAGCATTTTTTTTAATTAGTTGTTTTTTACTTATATATCTTCACATCTGAAAGCAGTTCTATTTTTGGAGTTCATTCCGGCCCTTAGTAATTTGTTTGAGTTTTTCCCTCTCTATGGAGGGAAGCAGCATTTTCCACTCAATAATCAGGTCAAGACAACATTACTTTCCGAGTATGAGAAATGAAAAAATTTTTTTTAGTTTACGGCAGCAGATTTATGTTTGTAATAAGGGTTGGAATTATGCTTAATTTATTGCGAGTTACGGGCGATGACGTTGATGGACGAATTTTAACTATATCTGTAATCAAACTGCAATGCATTCATTGCTGCATTGTAAAATATAGTAGCTCTACACATATTTAGACAAATTATTAGTTAGTACACAACAAAAAAATATACACAAAAACAACCGTTTTGAAAAAAAAAACTATACAAGACAACAGATATAATATGCAATAAAAGTAGAAAAATTAGTATTTTTACACAATCTTATTAATGTAATTCTAGTTAAAATTGTTGTTATTTTTGGAGTAGGTGTCAGCCACGGTAGGTTTGTAATTTTATCTACACCCATGCTTTAAATCCTCTATTAAAGATTCTGAAACAGTTATCTTATTGCCAACATTAAAACACCCAATGTTCTAATAACCATTACATCATCCAAAAGTAGTAATGTTGTACTGAATTTCATAGCAACACTCCTATGTTTTTTTTATCCCTTCATGCGCAAAGAGTTTCAACATACAGCCACATTCTTATTGCTCGATGCGTGGTATCTGTATGAATTTCAAAAAAAGAGCATTTTCGTTTACACGCGCTCCACACTCCCAGAACGTCGCACGCCGTAAAAAAAAAGTAGGTTATTCGAATCCCCGCCATTTTTCTTCGATATTTTTATTGTTTTGTTTACAAAAAATGAGCGATTCATTTTAAACGCTGCAAAAGAACATTATATTCGAGTGGATTTTAATTATTGCACTATACAAAATGTAAATTACTACTAAAATAAATAATTGTTTCATTAATACTTAGTTTATTTGTATATAATCAGTAATGAATGATATTAGGTAAGTAAGCTAACTGTTCCAGAATCTTTTAGAGGATTCATATTCTGGGTGTAGATAAAGTCTTGTATGCAACTGTTGATAATTAGGTATTAAAACACTCATGTGATACTATTATCACACTCGGCTTCGCCTTGTGTCCCCACATTCGTGTTTTAATACCCCTTATTACACAACAGTTGCATAAATAACTATTATACATGACAAGGTAATAACAAAGGCATAAGGAACGTAACAAGGCAAGAGGCGAGGGAGGGGCCGCGGCAGGAGGACACCGACTCCAAAAATAACAATTATTGTAACTAGACGTAGAATTAATTACATTGTATAAAAATACGCAATTATTTATTACTTTTTAGTGCATATTGTTACAAGGAGTTCTAATCCGCATATAAGAACTCATTGTTGGTTGGCCGTCAAGCTAAAGAATGGAATATTTACGCGGATGAGAAGTCAATCGAATAGAACAGATTAGGGAATGAATTAAAGTAAGAACGGTCGGACTTCGGCCTAATATTTTATATTAAATAAATAGTTATATAATATTATAAAGAGATATTAGAAGAATATATGTATTAAATGAAGTAACATTGTTTGATTATCCAACGATCGCGCGTGTGAGGGAGGACTCACGCGTTACACAATATCATATCTATTATTTAAGAATTGTTTTTTTTTTTAAGTCGGTTGTCTTTTGATATTTTTTTCCGAACGTACTATCGTTAGTCGTACTTAAAATCATGGTAGATTCAGTAATTTTAATTACGCTACCCTAGATAATTTAAACGTCTAGATAGAGTCTCTTGTTGCTAGACAACCGATTAAAACAGGCCAGGTTAATTATTACTTTATACTTGCGATTTGTATATCACGATGTGTTAGTGTGTGTGCAGTGCTCAAATCTAGACGTATAAATGATCTGACCTAATTACTTACTTTAAGTTTGAAAGTCAACCGTCAAAGTCAAATATTATTTGACTTTGACAGTTGACTTATACAGATATGTTTTGAAAATTAGCTCCTATATTCATGAGTAAATGTAAATTTGTTGCATCTTACTAGATAATATTTATACTTTAACTAAAATTTCTATTTAGTTTATAATATTGTTGCTATTGAAAGGTTATATCCATACTATTATTATGTACCCGTATAATGCCTACTACTCGGCTAAGTCGAGTTAATAAGTCTTTTGTTGGGCGATGTACGACGTGTGTTCAAAAAATAACGAGAATTTTTGTTTTATGAAAAAAATCTTTATTTATTCATCAATATCTATTTTGTCCCCTTCAAAGTAATCCCCCTCGGATATAATACACTTGTGCCAACGCTATTTCTAATCCTCGAAACACTTTTGAAACTCGATCTTTGTAATAGATTTTAGCTCTCTCAGCGACTCACTTTTAATGTCATCTATGCTTGTAAAACGACGGCCTTTTAATGTTCTCTTTATTTTTGGAAATAGAAAAAAGTCACATGGAGCCATATCTGGCGAATATGGAGGCTGAGGTATCGTTACAGTTTTGTTTTTGGCCAAAAATTCACGAACAAGCAATGAAGTGTGAGCAGGTGCATTATCGTGGTGCAAAAGCCATGAATTGTTTTGCCACAAATCCAGGCGTTTTTTCGGATTGCTTCACGCAAACAGCGTTGAACTTGTAGGTAGTACTCCTTATTGATTGTTTGACCTTGTGGCAAGAATTCATGATGCACTATGCCATTAAAATCGAAGAACACAGTGAGCATAATCTTCACATTTGACCGCACTTGTCGAGCCTTTTTCGGTCTTGGCGATCCAGAATGCCTCCACTGGGACGATTGAGCCTTAGTTTCGACATCATATCCGTAAACCCATGTTTCGTCACCTGCTATGACACGTTTTAGCAGTTCTGCATCGTTATTAACTTCATTTAGCGACTCCTGAGCAACTTCCATTCGCCTTTCAGTTTTTGTTCGAAATTTAACAATTTTGGAACGAATTTTGCTGCCACATGTTTCATACCCAAAACATCTGAAAAAATTTCATGGCATGAGCCAACTGATATGCCAATATCATCAGCGACTTCTCTGATTCTAATTCGGCGATCGTTCATAACCATTTCTTTCATTTTTTTCACGTTTTCATCGGTTGTTGATGTGCTTGGGCGTCCGGGTCGTTCGTCATCTTCAACGTTTTCGCGGCCATCTTGGAAACGCTTATACCACTCGTAAATCCTTGCTTTACTCATAGGAGACTCACCATATGCCTTTGTTAACATTTTACTAACTTCACTACACTTTATTCCATTTTTTTACGCAAAATTGAATACAAATTCTTTGATCCATTTTTTTTCACAAACGAACATCGCCGAGCTCGAAATACACGTCTAACGTTAGCGGCTGCCACTCAAAAAGTAAGCAATGAATATTGCTGAAAATTTTATCGTACTTCAGGGGCATGTGTACCAACATAATAAAAAAATTTTTATACAGGCGGACTCTACAAACCCGCGAAATTTAAAAATTCTCGTTACTTTTTGAACACACCTCGTATATGCTTTTACAACAAGATCCCAGAAATGTTCAAAACAAAAGTATTATGTCATTCCACGGACTAGTAAAATAAGAAGGACTCTTCGCCGTGATATTAGCAAGTAAAGCATCTTTATGCTAGTTACAGGGTATACCATTAACACAATTTTTTCTCCCTTAAATAATCATATATTCACAAATACTTTTATATTATTGTTTTAACACTTTTTCACGACGCACGACGGCATTTTTAAAATATTTTATTGCGACGCAAACTGATCCGTCACAGACGATGGCAAATCTCATAATGGCGGCCGATTGGCTTGAGTTAGTGTAAGTGTATGCGTGAGGCTATGTATTTACACGTTTACCGGCTTGTTTTGGTGCCTCACTGTTATGTAAGGTGACACGGAGTCCTAATTTTTTTACTAGTCCGTGCGTTATTCAAATGAATTGTTAAAAAACGTTTGTGTGGTAAAGGTTACAATAGCATAAATGACTTTCTTAATGATACCACAAATTGGGAATGGAGCGACCGCCCTCAGGCTTTTAAATAATAAGTTTAATTGCACAATGTTACTTTGTAAACATATTTTTTGATAAAAAAAGCCCGCTGAGTTTGTTGCGCCCGTTCTTCTCAGGCCTGAGGCATTCATTTTGGAATGGGTGGTAGTTTTTTGACTTTCAATAAGTGTTGTCACATCCTATTTTGAATAAAAATATTTGAATTTGAATTCGACCTATGCGCTTTTCGTATTAAAAAGAAAAACCTACATTTGCAATATGCCCAAAAATAACAAGTAAAAATTTTTTAACATAATAAAAATAGATATAACTAATTAAATAACGTATATCTAAGTTCACGTTTTGGTTCGATTTCTCGGAATGCTTTATTTTTATGAGGCAGAAAGGATGACTTTAGTGTGTTAAGAATTTTATCAATTGTGATATTGTTAACCACAGGCGGCGACCACTGCGGGGTGCCTGAGCCTTGAGAAGTTTCCTCACATATCTGAACACAGATGCTTACGCGTCTTCGTAATTATGTTTATGGCCATAGCATGATTGGAATATATATATATACACATTAAATTTCTATCAAGTTTTGACCTGATCGATAATTCGTAAGACAGTCATTGAAATTATGAATGAAAGTTGATTTTTGTAAAAGATCAACTTTTTAATGTAAAATAATTGCAATAATTCTGAAGTGTTAAATTTTTTTGGTAATATAAATTGTCATTTTTGTGTAAATGAATATATTTGGAAATGTATTTAACAACATAAATGCTACTACTTTTATAGATAATAAATAAAGCAATTCGTGCAAAATTATAACCTAACCATTTCAAAATATTTAAAAATGCACAACGCTAATATTCAGTATAGCAAACTTAAGACTTCCATGGTTTTCTCATGGATGCCATTATCAGATCTGGACCACAATTAGAATGGGACCACACGAAGCAACAGCTTTCAAATAAATAAACAGTTATGAAAATCGGTTCACCCAGTCGGAAGTTTTGAGGTAACAAACATAAAAAAAACATACCAACGAATTGAGAACCTTCACATTTTTTGAAATTGGTTAAAAAACCAGTACAGAAGCAAAAATTAAGGGGTAGGCAGGTACTATAATTTTTCGCCCTAAACCTAATAAAATCTTGTAACGTGAATTTATTTCGATTAAGCGGAGGTTTGTAATCACTGGACACTAGAGGTAAGTCACTGTAAGTAATGTGACATAAATGTTGATTCTGTTTTATTCTCAACTGTTGAGTCGAGTATTCTATGCTCCCGTCGGTGAAGTTTTTACGAACGCTCGCTGTCATTCACCTTATAGATGTTGTTGCGAAAGATTTTCTATTTAGACTTTTTTTTAATGGAAAAAGAGGACAAACGAGCGTATGGGTCACCTGGTGTTAAGTTATCACCGCCGCCGACCGTCTCTTGCAACACCAGAGGAATCACAGGAGCGCTGCCGGCCTTTAAGGAAGGTGTACGTGTTTTTATTGAAGGTACCCATGTCGTATCGTCCCAGAAACAGGAAGCTCATTCTACAACTCTGTAGTAAGTGGAAGAAAGCTCCTTGAAAACCGCACTGTGGAGTACCGCCTCACATCCAGATGGTGGGGATGATATCCTAAATTGTGACTTAGATATAGATAGGTACCTACTTATTACTACCTATCTGTTCTTGTATTCACCACAACACGTACAAATTTTATGAGTTACTAGCTGACCCAGTAAACGTTGTATTGCCATATATAAAGTAATAAAAAATTCAATAATTAAAATTTGTAGGGTATAATAAATAGATGACGACTGATTCTTAAGACCTACCAAATATATTGTACATAAAATTTAGCGTACTACAATAATCATTATATTCGATTGCCGTCTTGCAACCCTATTGCGGAACTGTGTATGGAACAGAATAATATAAAAATCGCGATACAAAAATAGACGTTGATTAGATGTCAAAATTTGAAGTTGTATATATTTTTTACATGCTAAATCATAAGAAAAAAAAAATGTGCAAAAAAAAATATTTAAGGGGTCTCATTTATCATTTAGGGGTATGAAAAATAGATGTTGTCCGATTCTCAGACCTACCCGATATACACACAAAAATTTCAAACAAATAAGTTTAGCCGTTTCGGAGGGGTTTGGTAACAAACAACGGGACACGAGAATTTTAAACATAAGATTCTTGGACTAGACAGTATACTAGGACTTACTGTGCACAAAATTAAGAAATACACGTATTAAAGCAAAGACAATCTTATACAAAGAATATGTTGTGATCGTAACAGGAGTGGGCGGGGCCATGCTACCGCGCCCGCTCACCTAGGTGGGTTGACAGAACTTTTGGCATTGCGAATATGTATGTTACATTGTCTCGAACTGACGTCGATGACATCACATCGTCGCTTTGTTATGGTGTGCAAAACAAGCATCACTAGGATATTAAATAAAAAAAGATTTATTTTTTCGGTATTGATTGATTTATTGATTGAAGTAAAGCTGTTGCGTTGCGATTCTGATTATTATTATTACAATTGTAACACTGTTGCACATTACTTAAGTTTCTATAAGATGAGGGAAATAATATGATGCCAAATTTCAAAATGGTTGCTATGTAAGAAATAACCGATTACGCTTGTTGTCAGCATGCGGATTCAGCCTTATTTTCAGCATAATGTACGAAAGATAATTAAAGCGAGGCTCAGAGAGTTATGTTTTGTGAGATTAACTTAACTGCCTTAAATGTCCTTTTAATGATAAGAAATGACGAGATAACTAGATAAGACGTTCACCTAATTGTATTGGTAATGCGTCCCGCTTACAACAATGTAGCGCCGCATATCCTAAGCTCAATTTGAAAGGCCATAGAGAAACCCTTTTCATGTACAGTCAGCGTAAAAATATAACGTCACCCATTGTATTCAGAAACATGGCAACACCCATCGTTACAATATACATCGATTCACCAGAAGTAACCTAATAGATAGCGTTAGTCAAATATATCGGGAGACCTTCGGACACCAGGCTATCTTTTCGACGCTGACTATATGAGTTAGGCCGGCAAAGGTAATTGGGCAGGTTTTTGACTCGGATTCTGCAAGGACGCGTCCATTATTCAAATGTGGTTTGTTTTGAAGATTTAGGGTTAACTTTTCACTGCGGGAAACAAGAAAGAAAAGGTCCTAAACAATGTTGTACAAGTCTAGGAAGATTTTTGTGCAAACATACGATAATAAGCTGTCTCATATAAAAATTTAATTTGCACCAAAGTTTATGGACGATGCCGGACTCGAACCAGCGCCTCTCGATTCCCTCCGAGCGCTCTTACCAATTGAGCCAACCGTCCGAGTGACGCATCGATCGTAAATCTTGGTGTCATCATATCAATGTCATTTGCTGCGCGATTGTAATATGGTTGAGCATAAATTTATTAATTACCACCAGATAAGACCGGAGTCCCTGACTGTGGTTGTCGGGATGGTGGGGTCTGGCAAGTCCACGCTCATCCATGCTATGTTGAAGGAGTTCATCCCCAGCTCGGGAACGATCAGCGTCTGTGGGAAGTTGGCCTACGCCTCGCAGGACCCCTGGCTTTTCGACGCCTCGGTAAGTCATAAAAAATAATATATTTGAAGAATAATATTAATAGCTCAACGTTACCGTTAGAGCGCTTTTGCACTACGTCCGATCCGAATCCGATCCGTATCCGTCAAAACACGGTCCAAAGTAGTCGTAGAACTATTTCTATGGTAGATTACGCACTAGATCCGGCTTCCGTCATCAGATTTCTTTCCGTCAACCGATAGAAATAGTTCTACGACTGCACCGGATCGTATTTTCACGGGTACGGATCGGACGTAGTGTGAAAGCTGTCTGACCCGACACATCAGTATATAAGTATGTATCTACACCATACCAGGCGATTATTCCGTCACTATTACAGATATCAAAAAACTTTAAACGGATATCGAAAGAACGTTACTTCATCAGTAAAATGACGTCAATAACTTTTTAAAAATCAATTTGTTCAAGTTCACTTCTGTCGGTTTATTTTAACCAACGGTTCTGAAAAGGTTCTCAATTCGATTGGTATTTTTGTATGTATGTACACCGATTACGCTGAGATTTATGATCCGATTTACGTGACCCTTCTTTAGTTTAATGCGAAATGTTTGCCATTTGGTCCCATAAAAATTTAATATAGTTTGGCCCAGTAGTTTTCATTTTATAAACATTTTTTATGAATATTTTTGTTTACGTGATGAAATTATTATAGCTTGTGTGCTGCTTTTTAGGAGATTTCATTACGATTGATTATATTTTATTATTAACCCGCATGCCGCTAAGTGGGTCTTAGGCTACCTGTCATTCATAGCTAACAAACGTTGTTCACGATATTACAGTGTCTCACAACAACGTGAAATAGGGTATCTTTATTATCGTAGGCCTACCCATAGCTACTTAAAAACAATACTATTTAGTCTTATGACAATAAAAAGCAACGAAATGTTATAGTTTACCTGATTAATGACACTAAAAAATTAAAAAATAAACTACATTTAAAAAAACCGACTTCAAAAACTGAAAAGTATAAAATAACTTAGTAAATATACGTATAATGAGAGCATTTTACTCGTATATATGTATATATATAGCTATGGGCTAAAACGTATTTCTGCGTCATATTGATACTGATAACAAATTACTTCAAAATTACGTACAACTTTAAATATCTTTTCAGGTTCGTCAGAACATACTGTTCGGCCAAGACTTGGACTTGCGCCGATACAAGCAAGTGATCAAATGTTGTCAGCTGAAGACTGATTTAGAAATACTCGCGCACGGCGACAAAACCGTAGTTGGTGAACGGGGTGAGTGATCTTATCACGCATCATGCAATCACAGATCATGTCGATAATAGTATATGTAATAGGCTGCATTTAGTGCTCGACCGACGGTGTGTGTACAGTCCAGCGCTTATGAATTGCTACGCGCCTAGTAACGTCACGAGGTCGAACTCGTCGGTCCGCTGACCCGCTATGGCGATAAAATACTACAATTGTACACACATAATCAAGTTTGCTGTCAGCTGAGCACTAAACACACCATGGTCAGTGTGTACGGTACACGCTACGCTTGACCGACGCCAGTACTGACCGTCGGTCGAGCACTAAATCTAAGCTACGGGACGCGTTTTCAGACATGAACAGTCACGCACAAAAATAATCCACTTCGATCAAATATGTCCTAGATTTTTTTGCGCCGACACAAAAGAAAAGGGCTACCCTCAGAGAAAAGATGAGAGGGTGGTGGTGAATGCTCAAGCATACCTACGTAGACGGCTGTGTTGGTTATGTGGGCTCATTCGGACCTAACCTCATCGAACACCACGTGAGGTTGGCTTTGGGCATGCGCTAAGACTTCGTCGAAGGTGACCTCTCTTGTGGAGTGAGGTGCAAAAGAGAGAGGGATAGGGCATGTGTCAATTTAATCAGTGTAGCCCTTATATTCACACAGCACAGTCCAGAAATTCATAGTTTTGTCGTTAAATTATTTTGATACAAGTCAACCTAATTGCCGTCTGTTAAGGTTTATTTCTAGTTTTCTCTTGTTCTGATATCGATCTAATGGTAAGGCAGTGTGTGGCGAGTAAATTTGTTTTGCAGGCAATAAGTACGGACCAACATTATATTGTTATTAATAAGTTTTGATCGATAGGCACGTCACTATCGGGCGGTCAACGTGCACGCATTTCATTGGCGCGCTGCGTGTACCAACACGCGGATGTGTATCTCCTAGATGATCCACTTGCAGCTGTTGATGCTAAGGTAAAACATAGATAAATACTTGATGTGACGTGTCGGAATTTTAAAGCGAAGCTTTTACACGGAGTCAGATTTTTTGCGTTACACGAGAGCGTCAGATTAAGGACCGTTACACGATATTATATATGTATACGTTATACGGTGTACAGATATAAAATAACAATTTCGAAAATTATTTATTTTTTTATTGTAGCTATTTGAACGGACGACTGTTAGGCGGTCATCTGGAATGAAAAGAAAATTGGCTTCCAAGAAATGTGGATGATAATTTTTTTTTATTTATTTGTGCGAGATAATGTCAGATACATGGAAAATTGCTCTTATCTGTGGTCTTATGCTGCACAGCGAGAAGACATTACCGCGTGCAACGTAGAGCTGCTCGAATTGATGGCTTGTGTGTTTTTTTATTGCATTTGTCTCGGGGACTGTACTGTTGGACCTAATAAAACATCCGCCGATTTCTTTTTTGATCCTTTAAAAGTGTTTTATTTAAATGTGTAACACTCGCGTTAATAAAAAAAATACTATGTAAATAAATCCCTCTCTCGTGTAGGACAGATTTTCGCTAGCGCATTTGGCGGCGTGATTCGGTGTGTTAACAGAGTAATAAAATAATTCCAGGTAGCCCAAGCAATATATGAAGAGTGTGTCAGAGGTTTCCTAAGAGACAAGGCGGTCGTGCTCGTCACTCATCACGTGCAGTACGCCCGGCATGCGAACAACGTCATTGTTATGAGGAACGGAAGGGTGAGTTTCCTCTGTGTATCAGCACTTCATATATAATAATAATAATTATATCTTTTATTTGACACACACATGAAACATTACCTCCTCCCTCCCTGCGTCGTAATCCTCAGGACTGAGGGTCGTGACCACCCCTCTGTATCACTTTCTCACGTATGGTCGCTCTCCATCTATTCCTGTCTCTGGCGGTGTGAAAGGCATTGTGAACCGTAGAGTCGAGGGTCAGACCATCGTGTTGGACTGCGTCCACGAGGCCTCTTCCCATCTATTTTGCCGTCCACAATGAGCCTCTCAAGGTTTCCATCGTCCTTCCTTGCTATGTGACCGAAGTATTCTAAAACTCTGCGCAGACATTCGGAAGACAATCGCGAGGAGATCCTGAGACATTACATTGCTACAAAAATAAGATTAAAAACTTAAAAATTATAACTAAAACTAACCTAGAACATATTTTATAAAGAATAAATAATTTATACAGCAGCTGTGTGGCAGTGTGTGTCAAAAGGTATGCTACTCAGGTGATATGAGTAATGGCTTGAGTTATCAGCCCTGTAAACACGCAATAAAAACTTTAAAATGATTTTTTTAACTGCATTATCATAGCGGCTTTTATTATCATTCCTGTCGCCCAGAGCGTCAGGCAGATGTTAATTTAAGTTTAAAGGAAATTAAGAATTTCCTAATAACAAATTAAGGCGAGAAATCTAATGAGGTGATGTGGATTTCGTCGTTGAGCCATATGTACTATCGGTGTCACGTTCAACTAAATGTTCACGTTCAAAATTCTGAGCGACACTAAAATTGCGCTCGTCACCTTGAAACATAAGATATGAGAAGTCTCGTTTTCCAAGTAATTTCGCTAGCTACGGCGCCCTTCAGACCAAAACATAATAATGCTTACACATTACTGCTTTACGGCAGTCAAAGGCGCCGTTGTCGGATCCATAATCTAGCTGGCATCCTGTGCAAAAGGGCTTCCCACTGATAAATCAATAACAATTGCGACTAAATGCGAAATTTCACTCGAATTTTTTCGCCCGCACAGCATTTTGTGAATCACCTGCCGGCTACTGTATTCAAACATTTCTTTAACAGATTGTCGCACAAGGATCGTACCACGAGTTGAAGAATAGCGCGCCAGAGTTTGAGCAGCTGATCGAGATGGGAGAAAGAGTCGAAGGAGAGAAGCAGAAGCAGAAGGTCACTTCGTATGAGAACAAAGAGAGCATGGTGAGGTTTTAATGTAATTTATGATAATATTTTATCAATTCCAATACAAGTAAGAAAAAAACGTACGCGAATGCAACACATGCTTCCGAAACAAAATGGCGGCGTACGAACATATATAATCTGTTGTATTTGTCTTAATGATTTTTTTTGTATAAATCTTGACGTCAAAGCTATGTGATATTCGCCCCACATCAATACTTGCGACACCAAAAGTATTTTACGAAAGTCCTAAACATACCTCATTAATCTTATTCCTGACGATCAAGACACCAGAAGATTTTTGTTTTTTTTTTAATTGTTATTTCCTCTTCATGGCAATTTGCTGTAGATAACAATAAGCCAATATTCAGTCTGATAAATTTGATTTGGTTGACGGATTCGATGTGCTGAGACGTCTCTTCGGCTTCTTCCGTCCTGACAATCTATCCAGTAATGTTGGAACACTATGTCTTTTCATTCGCTTATAGCGCAAACATTTGTGTCCACGAAGTTGAAAAGCAAGTGAGAGGCAACAGAAGAAGTTAACGTCAAATTAAGAAGACATATAATAAATTACACAAGAAACACTTCAATATGTTATGTTTTTTTAAAGTAATAACCCTCACTTCTAGGATTAATACACAAATAAAATTTGAAAAACAAAATTTTATGAACGATGCAGGTTATCAACTGTAAAGTAGATCCTGTAGATGAAGCCACAACCTGAGAGTTAAACAAAGCAAACAGAATTTTATAACGAGGCGGTACTCGAACGGTTAGCTCAGTTGGTTAGAGCATCGGCACGGAACGCCGGAGGTCGTGGGTTCTAATCTCGCACCGTTCATTAAATTTTATTCGTGTAAAAAACACTTCTACACTCTTTTCTTCTTTTTCACTTCTACTTACCTAAGAAACGACTCTACACATTCTAGCGTGGACTCGACAATCTTTTGGATATTATTATTTGCGGAGCTTAAAATTTTAGAGCGTTCAGCTGACACCATTTTTCAATAATGTCCCTCACTTCTAGGTAGGATAAACAATACAAATTGTGCCAAAATTGTGCCAGTTGTGGCTCTATCTATGGACTTGTAAATTAAATAATATATATATTGGTTTTAAGGTGTTCAATGCGATCGTAAAGTCTGACGCGATGAAAGCGGATGTTCGGAGAAGTGTTAGTTTATTTTTTATTGCATTATAGTTAGTTCGTTTTTAAGTCAAAGTAGGATAAAATTAGATTATATATTACAGTTGACAGTAGTAACGTAGTTTAGGTATTTGTTAGTTATTTGTAAGAATAGACGGTCTAACGAGCAAATGGATAACCTATTGATAAGTGATCACCGACGCTCTTTCAAAACGCAAACGAATCATGTGAGTGTGTTACTGGCCTTGTAGAAAGATGTACGCTCTTTGTTTTTAAGATTCATTAAGTATACAGTTTGGTTGTACGCGAAGCAATCTTTCCTTTTTTTCGAGAGGAGGAGAGGGTGACTGCGGTTACATTTATAATAGATTCGTTTTCTATCTTGCTGTATAGTATCAGTGGGAAGCTCTTTTGGAGAGGATGCCGACTTGATTATGGATGGCGCCTATATCTGCCGTGAAGCAGTAACGTGTTAGCATTATAGTGTTTCGGTCTGAAAGGCGCCGTAGCTAGTGAAATTACTGGGCAAATGAGACTTGACAACTTATGTCTCAAGGTGACGAGCGCATTTGTAGTGCCGTTTAGAATTTTTGGGGTTTTTCAAGAATCCTGAGCGGCACTGCATTGGAATGTTCAGGGCGTATCAATCACTATCAGCTGAACGTCCTGCTCGTCCCGTCCCTTATTTTCATTAAAAAAACTGTTAACCGTAACCGTCCAATCTTCGCAAGTTTAATCTATTGTTATTGTTAAATAACTAAATAGCGCCCTGTCAAAAAATTCAAATAAATATTCAATATTAACTTGATATTTCGCTTTTTAACTTTAACTATGCCAAAGAATACGATGTTACAACATATACTTGCGTTACTATTAACAATGTTAAATTTGACTTAATCTTTAACTATAACAGCTAATATGATGCAACCCAGCCTTAGTATTTGTTTTCTGTGTCGATCACTAATATTTTTTTATTGTACTTTTAGGAACACAGTCATATATTGAGATCGCAGAGGTCAATGTCGGAGGCTTCACAGCTTTCCTTCAATCTGGACTCGGAGAATTCTAACCCGAAATATGAAGGTAAGTCAACTAGGTAATTTTTAATCTTGGCATATTATGTTTTTATAATTTCATACAATGGCGTTCTATACACATGTAAGGACATATCATTCGCAATCTGATAGCGGAACGGCAAAAGTGTGCTTAAAGACAATGTAAGCACACTTTTATCACTAAGTCGAGTGTCAACTGTCACTGTCCGAATCGAAACTGAACTAAATAAATGTTTTAAATAACATTGCTGCTTCTTATACAAGAGTATTTGAAACAACTGGAGTTAATGTAGCAACGTATAGTTATAGTAGTCGAAGTAATTCCTTTGTGTATGTCGGTAAGATTTGTTATTTTCCTTTCAGTAAGACTTCTAGAGTATTCCATTTTTGTCTTTCAGTGAGCTGTTTCGCAAAAAGCGCATTTGTATGAAAATTTAGATTAAGATGCCTTATCCAAAATAAACAGCTACGCAGAATTTTTTTTATGAGTATAACTATACGGTAGCGGTAGTAGTATCTAGTAGTATAAGAAATGACATCAAAAAGAATTCTAAAGGAATCAATTTTGAGAAAATAAATGCCTTTTATGCCTTTATATGTAGTTAGCGATCCTACCTACTAATCTAGAGGTCCCGGGTTCGAATCCCGGTAGGTGCAAGCATTTATATTATGATGAATATGGATGTTTGTTTCCGAGTCATGGATGTTTATATAAATTTATGTATGTTTAAGTAAGTATATTGTATTAAATATATCATTGTCTTGTAACCCATAACACAGGCTATATATGCTTAACTTGGGGCAAGATAATTTGTGTAATGTGTGTGAGTCAATATTATATTATTATAACTCTCGTCAAAAATTCTTCTACACATTTGCCGTTCCGACACTAATTGGTTACTGCGTAACTAATCGCGGGAACTCCGTGGTGAGGGGGCATACATTTTGTAAAAGTTCACAGTATTAGGTATACCTATCGTATGCAGATTCATATGGCAAAACAAAAACGCAATTTCGTTTTATATTGCTGAGCAATCGAGCGCAGTTGTATGGTGATTTTTGTAGTTTTTGTTGTTTTTTTTTTTCACTTAATGCTGCTGAAGTGTCTAGAAAATTAAATTCTCTATACAATGTCTTTTTAATTCCAAAATTATTGTCCAGTATGGAATTAGCTTGACATAAGAACTTAAAATAGAGTCACATTCATATTTTTTTTTCACCGTGTTTAGTTCATATTGTCTAGTTTATTTTGTTATTATGTAGGTACTTAGATAGAACATACATTTTTGTTTGAAGCTAATAACTAAAGAATATTTTCTAAGCAATTTGGTGTGTTTAAAGAAAAACTCCTTACTCTTGGGATTTATTACTACACAAGTTAAATTTATAATCAAAATATATAAACAGTGACTCAAGGTTCGTAAAATTTGGTATGTTCAAATCTCAGGTTGTGGCTTAGATAGTCTTTTTTTTATGAAAATAACGGGACGAAACGATGGGCAAGACGTTCAGCTGATGGTAATTGATACGCCCTGCCTATTAAAATGCAGTGCCGTTTAGGATTCTTGAAAAACCCCAAAATTTCTGAGCGGCACTAGAACTGCGCTCGACACCTTGAGACTAAGATGTTAAGTCTCCATTGCCCAGTAATTTCACTAGCCCTTCAGACCGGAATGCTTACACATTACTGCTTCACGGGACAAGTAGGCGCCGTTGTGGTACCCATAATCTAGCCGGTATCCTGTGCAAAGGAGCCTCCCACTGGTAAATGGTCCTTTCAGTTTAATCAGTTTTCTAATGTTCGTAGGTGAGACCCAGAAGAAGGGTTCTGTCTCTGGCAATGTATATCTATCGTACATCGCGAGCGGTGGAGGCAAAGCTACCATGCTGCTTCTACTGTCGCTGTTTCTCATCGCGCAGGTGTTCTACTCGTCCACTGACATCTGGCTTAAAGAATGGTTTGTATTAATACTTACACACACACACACACACACACACACACACACTCACGCCTTTTCCCGTCGGCGTAATCTGAGACAACAGAACGCCACTTGCTTCTATCCTTACAAATCTCACACGCTTCTTCTACATTCATTACTCTATTAGTTTTTTCATTTTGTTAAGTTTGTTTGATTAAAATTAAATTTCCTTTTTCAGGGTGAACTTAGAAGAATCGAACAGTGCGAAGATTATTGCGTTACGCAGCAACGATTCCCTTGTCCCGATGAGTAAGTAACGTTTCAACCTGTTTTTCTTACCCACCCCATATCACCTGGCCATAATTCCGATTCCGGTCAATCCGATGTAGCATGCTGTTATGACATCTATTACAACCTTGGTAATAGATGTCATATTAGTATGCAATTGTTATCTATATTCTAAATAGCAGACCCAGCAAACGTTGTATTGCCGATATTAAAATCGCGATACAAAAGTAACTGTTGACCGTAGATGGGTGAAAATTTGAAGCTGTATGTATTTTTTAATGCTGACTCATAAAAACAAATTAAAAAAAAATGTCAAAAAAATTAAAAAAAAAATTCGTGTGTAACCACCCTTAACATTTAGGGGGATGAAAAATAGATGTTGTCCGATTCTCAAACCTACCCAATATGCTCAATACTCAACTACTCTAACTACTACTCAATATACTCAAAATTTTATGAGAATCGGTCAAGCCGTTTCGGAGGAGTTCAAAGTTTAACACCATGACACGAGAATTTTATATATTAGATAAAGCGTACGTTATACTGTATGTTTTTGGATTCTCACTAATAATGCAGTATATTAGGTATATAATTATACTAACTTTTACTCTCGTCTTCGTCCGCGTGGAATGGTTACTTTGCACATACAATCTGCTCCTTCCACTGATGGTGGCGCACTTCTATTATACAGCGGATATCCCTTGTCATTGTGGATAGTCTCTTTAATAATAGTATTTCCCTGTGAACTTTAATATCCTATTTCATCGACATGTTGGTCAAAGTTTCAAAATGCTTATAAATGTTTATATAAATTATTACTTATCAAGTGCCTAAATACAAAGTTTATGGTTTTATCTCCGCAAAATGACGAATTCCCATTCAAACTTCCATCCCCTATTCCAACCCCTCCATTTTTTTTTTCGCAATTAAAGGTAGCCTATGTCCTTTTCCAAGCTCTAGTCTATCTCTGTATAAAATTTCATCAGAATCGGTTCAGTGGTTTAGGTGTGAAAGCGTAACAAACTTACATTCACATTTATAATAATAGTAGGGATTCCTTTGCTATTATACACTATTCTTCGGAACCATTATATAAAGCTTCTTTCCAGTGAAGCCGAGAGGCAATCCAGAATGGCCTTTTGGAACGCATTCACGGCCTCTTAAGGAGATTTAATGCGGGGCCGTTTTCCTATTTTTTTTAATAATCCCTATCTTTATCTATCTTTATTTAGTATACCTGTATCCGCCGTTTATGTAAGTTATATAATTCATTCATTGTGCAAGATTGTGGCTTCATCAACAGAATCTACTTTACAGGACCTTAGAGTCAACAAGACATATCAAGATTTATGAACGTTACGTCACCCGAACGGTTGGCTCAATGGAAGAGCGCTCGCAAGGAACGCGAGGGTTCGCGGGTTCGAGTCCCGCATCGTTCATAAATTTTGTATTATTATATTTTATTTCACATTTCACGGTGTTATTTTTAATGTTTTGTTCATATTTTCAGTCGACTATAAGGATCTAACAGCGAACCGCTGGCACCTGTCCCGCGAGCAGTGCGTCTACATCTATGCCTCGCTGATTGGCATCTGTATGTTCTTCACCTGGAACAAGCTCCTCGTGTTCTACAACACCTGCATCAGGGCCTCCACCAAGCTTCACGATACAATGTTCAGGTGAGTCCTGAAATTTATAGTGTTCGGTAATACAAGTCATCATATTGTATCCCTATTTTCCGTAGGTACACAATTCCATGTAAAAGTTACGCTTAAAACTGTCCTCAATCGTTCGCATACAGCGTGTCCCACGGCTATGCCACATGGAGTCTCATCCATATTATTAAAAAAAAAACAATAAATGCACTTTCAATTGTTTTATAAATTTAAATAAATTCTTCTTTTGGTAAGCAAGTAAGGTATCGCCTTTTCGTAAGGTACAATTGACGAAGTTATCAAAAAAATCAACCAGCTAAGTATTCATTTATGTGTTACATAATTCAACACATATCATTAAATTCGCGCTCTTCGTAACAAACACACAAATATTGACAAATTAAAAATATAGTGATAAAAAATATTTAACCACAACAAGAGACTTCGTTCGACCTTTTTTGTAACCTAGAAGTGGAATTTCTTTTTCATATTTTTTTTTATGGAATAGGAGGACAAAGGAGCGTACCTGGTGTTAAGTGATCACCGCCGCCCACATTCACTTGCAACACCAGAGGAATCACAGGAGCGGGATTATTAATTAAGCATTAATGCGTCAGTGACGCTTCGGCTAAACTATGCTTTCTATAAATTTAACCACACTTTTGTTTGTGGCAATATTTCTCTTTTTCTCTCTTTCACATCTTATCTTTGCTCCGTATCCTTTGCACAGTATTCCGGCTAGATTATGAGTACTACAACGGTGTAATCATTATTGTATTAAGGTCTGAGGGGTGGCGTAGCTAGTGAAATTACTGGGCAAATGAGACTTAACATCTTATGTCTCAAGGTGACGGGCGCAATTGCAGTGCCGCCCAGAATTTTTGGGGTTTTTCGAGAATTATGAGCGGCACAGCACTGTAATGGGCAGGGCGAATCAATAACCATCAGCTGAAAGTCCTGCTCGTCTTGTCCCTTATTGTCATGAAAAAAAAAAAAAATAGGTTAACGTACGAAATTCTTCCTGCTTTAGCGCCTGGACTTTAGTCGTATCGACAACAAGTGTAACACTGTGCTTAGGTCTGTATATATTATTCAAAATAAATGTTAAAAAACGTTACTACAACATAAATGACTTACTAAATGATACCACAGAAGGTAATGGAGCGACTGCCCTCAGGCTATTTAATATTATTGTATCGAAATTTTATTTAAAAAAAGGCCCGCTGAGTTTTTTGCGCCCTCTCATCTCAGGTCTGAGGCATACATTTTCTAATGGTTGGTAGTTCTTGACGTTCATTAAGAGAATTAAAATCCTATTTATTTGAATCTGAATTTTATTATTAATTCAATAAATATGCTATCTTGACAGAGGAGTGACGAATGCACCCATGTGGTTCTTCCACCACAACCCCTCGGGCCGCATCCTGAACAGGTTCTCTAAGGATATGGGACAGGTTGATACCTTGCTTCCAGTAGCGCTCGTGGACTGTCTTGGGGTGAGTATTTTAAAATATCTGAGAATAAATCAAGAATATGCAAAGTATCGACTTTATCGCTGACAACGCTGTCATTACTGATAAATAATTTCGAATCATTCATACAACTTTTAAGAAAATTAATTGAAGTAGGCGTTACTTTGCGGAAATCCATAACTATACAAATTATTTGAGCCCCCCTTAGTGTTGACTTGTTGAGTCTCGTGCCAGATTTTGGCGAGACGGCACGTCCTGGGGATCCCTCGTGTAGAGGCGAAACACGTGTCGATTTGTTTAAAGACTGATATTGGCGGAATTAACACTAAGGGGGGCTCAAATCATTTGTGCATTAATACATCATTTTTCCGAATGTCTGGGAACGATTGAATGGGAAACGTGGGAGGCTTCTTTGCACATTATGCCGGCTAGGTTATGGGTACCACAACGGCGCCTATTTCTGCCGTGAAGCAGTAATGTGTAAGCATTACTGTGTTACGGTCTGAAGGTCGCCTTAACTAGTCAAATTACTGGGAAAACGAGACTTAACATCTTATGTCTCGAGGTGAAGAGCGTAGTTGTAGTGCCGCTCAGAATATTTGGGGTCTTTTAAGAATCCTGAGAGGCACTGCATTGTAATGGGCAAGGCGTATAAGGGCTGAACGTCCTGCTCGTATCTAAAATTTCGTAAAAAAACATTACACGTCCGAATAAACCAATCATAAGCAAATTATTAATTTTTTATATTCGTGGTTTATTCTCAGGTATAACTTTATGCCAAGTTTATTTGTAAGGCCGATAAGGTTTAGGCATTTAAACTAATATTTTGCCCACTTGGTTGCAAAAATTGTTTTTCTATAATAATACCTATAGTCAATTAAAAAAGTAGCCTCAACCCAAATCACTTAACTATCCATTCCTATAGATAGTTTTGTAGTGGTCTTTTCTGTTACTCGACTATTTTGTACTTCACCTATGTTACTCTTACATATATCTACACTAGCTCTTACCCACGACTTCGTGCCCGTGCAAGAGGTTTGGGCAGCAATTTTTTTTATGGAAATAAATGACGAGACGAGCAGTACGTTCAGCTGATGGTAATTGAGACGCCCTGCCCATTACAATGCAGTGCCGCTCAGGATTATTGAAAAACCCAAAAATTTTGAGCGGCAATACAACTGCGCTCGTCGGCTGGAGACATAAGATGTTAAGTCTCATTTGCCCTGTAATTTCACTAGCTACGGCGACCTTCAGACCGAAACACAGTAATGCTTGCACATTTGTATTATTATTTATTTTTTAATATACTCACATTGCAAATAATACACAATAAACTGGTGTAGTTAATATATTTTTATAAGCTACCAACTATAGAACTTTCACCCCCCTTTATCACCGCCAAGTATTAATTATACAAACGCTAGAACAAATATTTAAAAGTTTCATGGTGTTATCTTCGATAATGATGAGCTTTCATACAAACTTCCACCCTATTTCAAACCAGCCAAGCCTTTTTTATTCGCGATAAAAGGTAGCCTATGTCTATCTCTGTAATAAATTTCATCATAATCGGTTCAGTGGTTTATGCGTGAAAGCGTAACATACAATGAGAATGGTGTAATTTTCCAGTTCTTCCTGGAAGTGATAGCAATTCTGGTAGTGGTGTGCCTGGTGAATTGGTGGCTGATCCTGCCTACGGCTGGAGTCGCCTGTCTGCTATATCTGCTGAGGAGTCTGTTCCTCAGCACTAGTCGCGAGCTGAAGAGGATTGAGGCTATCGGTGAGCTATAACAAATCTTCTGTAAAAAAATTTCATCTGAGGATAAATTCTACTGGCTGATACTAGACTAAACCACCTTCGTTAGCAGTTTATTTTTCACTTATGTACAAATTTAATTTGTACCAAGATTTGTGGACGATGCGGGACTCGAAACCGCGCCTCTCGATTCCGTGCGAGCGCTCTTACCAGCTTGACACAACCGCTCGAGTGAAGCATTAATCGTAAATCTTAGTATTTCCTGTTCAACTCTCAGATTGTGGCTCCATCTAGAGGATCTTTTTTACAACCTGCTCAACTCCAATAATTGCATATTAGGAAATTGACTTGAGATGTCGCTCTTTGCAATCTAAACAAGTTGGTAAGAGCGCTCGGACGTAACTCGAGAGGTTGCGGGTTCGAGTGCCGCATTGTCCATAAATTTTGGTTACAAATTTAATAATTTATGTGTGACTAATTTTTATTTTAGCTCGAAGCCAGAGCTTGAACCACGCAGCCGCCACCGTGTCGGGTCTCACCACCATCCGCTCCACCCGCGAGCAGCAGCGGACGCTGGCGCAGGAGTTTGACAAGCTGCAAGACCTGCATAGCTCGTCGTGGGCGCTGGTGCTCACCACGAACCGGGCGTTCGGCTTCTGGATGGACATGATCTGCTGCGTCTACCTGGCCACTGTTACTTTCAGCTTCTTCTTATTCTCCAGGGAAGGTAAGTTATTACTACCGGGTCACATTATCTCCAGACCTAACGTTGATGATGTCACATCGTCGCTTTGTTATAGATTGATGTAAAGGTACTTCTGATGCTGATGGCGGCGTACTTTCAAAGCATCTTACTTTTACGCGGACGTGATTTTCTTCTACGAGCTCTGTCGTCGTTTTTTCTCATTTGTAAATGTCAATCGTTTTCGTTGATAGTTCAGACTCTGTCCACTTAATATTCCATTCTAGCTTTTTATCTTTTTTTTATATGGAAAAGGAGGACAAACGAGTGCACGGGTCACCTGGTGTTAAGTGATCACCGCCGCCCACATTCTCTTGCAAGACCAGAGGAATCACTGGAGCGTTGCCGGCCTTTAAGGAAGGTGTACGCGCTTTTTTGGAAGATACCTATGTCGTATAACACCGCACAAGGAACTTGATTCCACAGCTTTGTAGTACGTGAAAGAAAGCTGCTTGAAAACCGCACTGTGGAGGACCGCCACACATCCAGATGGTGGGGATGATATCCTAACTTGTGGCGTGTCGTGCGAAGGTGGAATTCGGCGGCAGGAATAAGGTGCTGATTAATATTTTTATACTGATGAAAAATCAATGAAAGAATCGGGGTTACGTAAAAAAAGATTTAATTTTTCTGGTAGAACTATTATAGCGACACAGAACAACTATTAACTGCAGAACTATTAACAACATAATTCAAAACGTAACAATGAAAACTTCAAAAACAAAGCAGACGACAATATCAATGTACCTAACGGTAAACATAACGTTAAGCGCACTTTTGCCGTTCCGCTATCAGACTGTGAATGATATATCCATATACATATCACGGACGAGTAAAAAAAATAAGGACTCCGTGTCACCTTACATAACAGTGAGGCACCAAAACAAGCCGGTAAATGTGTAAATACATAGCCCCACGCACACATTTAATACAAGCCGATCGGCCGCCATTATGAGATTTGCCATCATCTGTGACAGATCAGTATGCCTCGCAATAAAATATTTTGAAAGTGCCGTCGTGGGTTGTAAAAAAGTGTAAAAACAATAATATAAAAGTATTTGTGGATATATGATTATTTAAGGGAGAAAAAATTGTGTAAGTAGTATACCCCGTAATCGCACTCACACTAGCATAACGGTGCTTCACTTGCTAATATCACGGCTCGGAGTCCTTCATTTTTTATTACTCCGTGATACATATATGTAAAGAACGTCATTGCCTAGGCCCTATGCATGTGAATCTTATATTTAATTTTTGTGATTGACGGAGTGAATACCTGTTGTATAATCACACCTTATCGCACTTTCGCATTTTACCGTGGCCGTTGCGCGTTCGGCTATGCGAATGGATGCGTTCTTAGTTGCAAACTTTCCGCTTTTTTTGTACGGACAAACCGTCAAATGCCGTCTATCAGTGTAGCCTGAACCTAATTGAACCTTTTCTCATTAAATTTGCTTCTAGAGATTGTTTTCTGTTACATATGACATGGGTACCTTCAAAGACGTGTACACTTTGCAGACTGGCAACACCCCTATGATCACATAAATTTAATTTGTGCCAAAATGTATGGAAGATGCGGAACTCGAACCCGCGCCTCTCGGGTTCCGTCCGAGCGCTCTTACCAACTGAGCCAACCGTCCGAGTGACGCAACGATCGTAAATCTTAGTATGTCTTGTTAAATTGTCAGGTTTTATGGCTGCATTTCCAGGATTTACTTTATACTTGATATAACCTGCTCAACCCCAATAATTGCATAAATAAGAAATATTGACTTTAGATGTCGCTCTTTCAAATCTAAAAAAATTGTTGCTTTTAAAGTGATCTGGGATTAATGGTATAAATTAAATTTGTACCAAAATTCATGAAAGGTAATAAGTAAAAGGTAATATGTTTTAATATATGTAATAATGTTTTGTTGTTTGTTTGTTTGCAGGAAATATGGGCGGTAACGTGGGGCTCGCTATAACGCAGGTGATAGGGCTGGTGGGGATGTGTCAATACGGGATGCGGCAGACGGCTGAAGTTGAGAACCAGATGACTTCTGTGAGTTAGACCTTAGATCAAATATGTACCATCTAGTACCACAAAAACCCCCAGAGAAATATGGGTAAAAATAAATAGTAGTTTAAGTGTTTAAATTGATAACCCTCACTTCTAGGATTAATACACAAATAAAATCACAACCTGAGAGTTGAACAAAGTATACAAGATTTTACGACGATACGTCACTCGAACGGTTGGCTCAGTTGGCAGAGTACCGCATCGTTCTTAAAAAAAAAATGTTTTCACATTTTATTTGAATAAATGGTAGGTTGACATAAATGATTGCTCCTATTACTTTAAACACTTCTGTGAGTTTGAACACTACGTAGGACCTACGTATCTAATTTTTATATCGACACCGATTTTAGGATTTTTTGAGTAAGCCCGATATTTTAATGTTTATTAAAATGTCGTTTAATTAATAAGTTAACATTATATAATTCAATATTCAGTTTTTGTTTTTGTTAATTCCAACTGAAGTCACTAGCGAGTAGTTGGTAGTTTCTTCGCAGATGTATAAATCTAAATTTTTCATTATTTTACTGTATCGAACTTTACTATGACGGCCATATTTTTCACTTAATATTCATATAACAAAATATTTATAAAAAAAAAGTCTTCAATATAACTAATCTTAAATATAAATTTAATATTGGTTTTAAATTGCAATTTTTAGGGTAATTTATTTCTTAAGTTGTTTATATAAGTTCTTTACCGATAGTTCCAAATTTTTTAAACATTATTTTCATTTTGTTCGAGCGTTGCTGGCTTTTTAGGCCAGAAGTTATTATGTAGGCCATGGTCGTTTGTTCTCTTCTACATGTGCCAATGAACCACCGTGAACCAGTCAAAAAACCCTTTTATAAATTTTATTATACGTTTTAGGTTGAAAGAATATTGGAGTACACGAGTTTGCCTCCCGAAAAACCGGTTGACCCGGACGAGACAGCTCTGAAGAACGAACATCCAGGACTGGACTTCAACTCCTGGCCGAGCAAAGGTGACATTTATGATAAAATCTGTTTTTAGAAAGTGAAGGACAAACAACCATATATACGGGTCACTGGATGGTATACGATCACTGAGCATAGAGGAATCACAAGAGCATTGCCATTTTTAATGATTTTTATGATACTAAGGGACGAGACGAGCAGGACGTTCAGCTGGTGGTAATTGATACGCCCTGCCCATTCGAATGCAGAGGCGCTAGTCAGGACTCTTGAAAAACCCAAAAATTCTGAGTGGCACTACAATTGCGCTCGTCACCTTGAGACATAAGATGTTATGTCTCGTTTGCCCAGTAATTTCACTAGCTACGGCGCCCTTCAGACCGAATCAGAGTAATGATTATGCTTCACGGCAGAAATAGGCGCCGTTGTGGTACCCATAATCTAGCCGGCAATCTGTGCAAAGGAGCCTCCCACTGCCATATTTAATACAAGTACATATTACAAGTCATATTATAAATGCGAAAGTTAGTAAGAATGTATGGATGTATGTTTTTTACTCTTTCACGCAAAAACTACTAAAAGGATTTTAACCTTACAATAATGTAGCTTATACATCAGAATAACACACATGATATAATTTATAATGTAAATAATAAGATAAGTGTAAGTATGTAGGAAAAAAATCTGCAATTTGCGAGCTATTAATGCGTGCGGCACAAAAATTTTAGGAGTTACTAATATTATTATTATATATATATATATAATATTATAGTATAATTGTTTATCACACTAATATTATAAAGACGAAGGAGTCTTCATGAAAATTATTACTCTTAAATTAAAAAAAATACACATAAATCGAATAAAATCAATCACAGATAAACCTATTTATATTAAAAATTCTTATTTTGAAAATACTCGCGGGAAATTTGGAGGGGTGGGGGAGTGGTTTGAGAAAAATCTCACGACGTCTCACCAAGGGAAGAAGGTGGATAAAAATAATCGCTAAAATTGCCACACGTATTTTATGGAGGCCCTTAGTCTGCGAAACAGCTGGACTGATGTTATAATTTTAAATAAAAATAACCGAAGCGTTATAAATCGTTTCCAGGCGAAATATTATTCGAAGATGTATCGCTGGAGTACGAGAAACCGCCGAAACGTGACAAAGAGGAGCACCTGCCCAAGATAGAGGAAACCCCGTACGCGATCAGGGGAGTCAACTTTGTGATACGACCGGGGGAGAAGGTGGCTGTGGTAGGCAGAACTGGCGCTGGCAAGAGCTCGCTTATATCAGCCTTGTTTAGGTAAGTATCTATATATATATATAAAAATAGTTAAAAAAAAAACACCCGCTTTGGTTAAAAGATAAAGGTTGAGCATCAATTCCTGCGTTATCGACGAAAGATGAAACAATTATATGAATTAACAAAAAAATTTTTTAATGTAAATTGAAACATGTAATACTTTTATGAAATTAATGTATTGTCATCGGTCCACGATAAATCGATGAAGTTTGATCGAAATCTGGCCCAAAATCGCGCCCAAATGAGTCGGTTACAAACAAACATACATACAGGTGAAGCTAATAAAAAGCGTGTAAAAATACCAATGACGTTCTATACTCAAGTAAAGACATATCATTCATAATCTGATAACTGAACGCCAAAAGTGTCTTAAAGTTGTAAGCACACTTTTCTCCTTAGGCATATGTCAACAGTCTGAATCAAACCTGAACTGAATAAATATTTTACATTGCTGCCTATTAACCAAGAATATTTTAAGCAACTGGAGTAACTGCAGCAATGTATACAGTATTCAGTTGACGCAAATTTTAGTATTTTTATATGGATAGAACGTCATTGTAATATACTGCATATTCCCACTCGCATTAATTATTTCTAACTAAACTTTCCTATTTTTTGTATCTTTTTTACTTGAACAACTAGTATATTTCATCAACATCATCATCAGCCGGAAGACGTCCACTGCTGGACAAAGGCCTGCCCCAAAGATTCCCATGAAAATCGGTACTGCGTTGCCCTCATCCAACGTATTACGGCGATCTTGACCAGATTGTCGGTCCATCTTGGGGTCTACCAACACTGCGTACTGCGTCTACCGTACGTGGTCGCCATTCCATGGCTTTTTCTGCCCCACCACTTCAATTTTGCAATCATTTGGGCTATGTCGGTGATTTTGGTTCTCCTACGGATCTCCTCATTTATACTAGTATTATTGTATAGATTTGTAGATAGTAAAGAAGATAACGTGTAATCGTCCAACCACCGATCACGAAGTAAATAGCCTCTTATACTGACCGCGAAACAGCCCACATTCCTACGCAAAGCCAAAGAATAAAGCTTAATGACTTGTTTGTTGTATGCATTTTTTTTTATAATAAATATTGACACAATGTTACACAAATTATCTTGCTCCAAATTATGCATAGCCTGCTCGGATTTTTAAGAATGTACAAAACTTGAACAAAAAAAAAAGCTAATAGGACATCTGGATTCGAACCAGGGTCTTCTGCTTTCCGGATCACCCAATGTCCTATCTGAGTTATTATAGTGTTGTATATAGTGGCGAAATATATGTTTGTATTCTAATGTTATTGTAGCTGTTTCTCATTCAAACATGGATAAAACCATTTTTTTTAAATTGAAACCTAGCTAGATCGATTTATCACCCCCGAAATCCCCTGCATACTTAATTTTATGAAAATCGTTGGAGCCGGTTCCGAGATTCAGATTATATATATATATATATATATATATATACAAGAATTGCTAGTTTAAAGATATAAGATAAATATCTTCAATCCCTTCTAATATTATAAATGTGAATGTAAGTTTGTTTGTTACGTATTTACTGCTAAACCTAAAATTTTATAAAAGCAGTTTCTCATTTAAACACGGATAAAACTACATTTTTTTTAAATTGAGCCGTTTCCGAGATTCAGATTAAAAGATAATAACATTATGTTATGTTTTTCAAGTGATAACCCCCACTTCTAGGATTAATACACAAATAAAATTTGAAAAACAAAATTCTATGAACGATGCGGGATTCGAACCCACGACTTCCGGCGTTCTGTGCCGGTGCTCTAACCAACCGAGCTAGCCGTTCTAATCCCGCATCGTTCATAAAATTTTGTTTTTCAAATTTTACATAATAACATATAAACATCCATGACTCGGAAATAAACATTCATATGCATAATATAAATGTTTGCACCTACCGGGATTCGAACCCGGGACCTCTAGCTCAGTAGGTAGGGTCGCTAACCTCGGATAGGTCGTCATTATTATTACACAATAATTGCTGTACCATCTCTATTTTCCTTTATCAACCCACAGGCTTAACAAGATAACAGGAAAAGTAGCGGTGGACGGCGTGACAGCGGAGCAGGCGGGGCTACGCAAGTGGCGGTCGCGGCTGTGTGCCTTGCCGCAGAGACCCGCGCTGTTCGCGGCCACGCTGCGGGACAACCTGGACCCGGAGCACAAGTACAGCGACGCGGAGATACACGCGGCCTTGCACGAGGTTACTTGCTGCTGTGGGGTTTAAAACTTATAAACTCACTTTCTCAAAATGGATTCCTTTCAATTCTTTTTTATGTCCTTTCTAATACAAATGGCGCTCTGAGAGAGAGATTATTTTTTGCGCTCTTTCTAATAAAATATACAGTATTGTACTTGTACTTATCATGTTTTTGTGTGGTGTATAAGACCTAGCCTAGACAATTGGGCCACAGAAACATCTCTTTTTGGTACAAATTAAAATTTTTATCTTTATTAATTAGCTTTTTTTAACTATGCGCTTTTGAATCGTCATTAACAATATAATTACTTGCGTCGCAGGGTGACTTTCCGAAATCAATTACCGGCTGCTATTTTCCCAAACCGATATTTTCTTCAAGAAAGAAGGTCCCTTAAATGACGGCAACGTATCTCTTGGCACCTTTTGTTGCGGATGTTAATGAGTATTAACATGTCGGTGACGCCAACTCATAAGGTTTTCCCCTAACAAAAATGCCCAACGCGGCTAAAGAAGCTTTCAATTAAAAAAAAAGAAACATTAAAACCTCTCCGACTAGCGAAGGCTGGCAGTCAGCTTTATAATTTTAACTTTTTGTTCTTCGCGAGGCGAAATATTTCCGCCGCACTCGCGATTCCTGTCTACTCTCGGATGTTGCGCAGCCAAGACTTTTTTCTGCGAACTACGCCGCTTCTTCCGGCAACTTTTCCCATCATGATAAGTTGTAGGAGTTCAGACCTCTCATGCCTAAGCACACGCCCCAAATATGTGACTTTCCTCAACTTGATGGTTTGAGTTCGCGGTTTTTGATTGAATAGTGATTAAAAAGTAATTGATGATTAAATCGATAGGTGGAGCTGGACTCGCTGGTGTCAAGTATGGCCGGAGGTCTGTCGTCGCGAGTGGGCGATGGGGGAGGTAACCTGTCCAGTGGCCAGCGACAGCTCCTGTGTCTGGCGCGAGCTGCACTGGCCAAGCGAGCTGTACTTGTTCTGGATGAGGCCACCGCTAACGTGGATACGGAGTGAGTTTAGATCATTTATACGTCTATACAGACTATGACAGCTGTTAAAACGTCGAAAAATATTGAGTTTAGAACTAACACACACTAACACAAAGTGTCATACAAATCGCGAGTGTAAGACTTAGCTTGTCACGCACACTAAACTAATATTCCTGGCCTGTTTTTATCGGTTGATTTTAAAATTATATTAGATTAAAACCTATTAATAAAATGCACCTAATTATATGCTTAAAATCCTACTTTACAGAAATAATACTCCACTAACTTCTATATTAAAGATCTCACAAAATATGTTGATTTATCTTATATATAATCAATATCAAAGCTTAAATCCGTTCTCACTTAATGTTTAACCAATTATTAAAAAAACTGTTTTATCTTATTATCTTCAATTATCAATTGCCACCACTTAATCTTATAGACCATATATATATGGTCTTTGTGGCTCAATCTCAAGGCTCAATCACGCCTAAACCACCGATCGTATCGATATGAAACTATCACCATTCGCAATATTTTATGTTTTTAAAGTGATAACCCTCACTTCTAGGATTAATACACAAATAAAATTTGAAAAACAAAATTTTATGCCCGAGTTAAATAAGCTGCGTCGCGCCGTCCGCGTCGCCAATATTGTATGTCCCAACCCTAGCGTTCCACCCATAAATTTCAAGGAGACCGCCGAGTTACGCTACTGTTATGTTACTTGTGTTGTGTTACAGAGGATTTATTAAAAATTGTTTTAAATTCTTATGGCGCGGCCACATTGTCGCAATATTATTTGTAAACAATATTGCGACAATGTGGCCGCGCCATAAGAATTCGTCGTATCATTATAAATAACAGTTTCGGAGTTATTTTTGTTTTGTTATGCCAAGGAAGTATAACATCCTGCGTAAGTTCATAAAATGGAGTAACTACAGGATAGTAGGAGATTTGATAATTATTTTTGTGCATGGATTTGACATCTCCTTCTCACGCATCATGCACACACACACACACACACACATTTACCTTTTATTTATGATGTTGTGTTCCAGCGGCCGATCACGTAGACGTCTGGCATTCCACAACCGCGCGTTTCGTTAGAAATTTCTTGCCTCGTACAGCCACTTTGTGGAATCAATTACCGGCTGCTTGGTTTTCCCGAACAGATACGACTTAGGGACCTTCAAGAAAAAAGTATACTGCCACATTAAAGGCCGGAAACGCATTTCTTGACACACCTGTTGCTGCGGATGTCCATGGACGGCTGCCTCACCCCTCCCCATCCCGTAAGCCTCTTGCCCGTTTGCCCCTTATATAATAAAAAAGACCCTTTCGATTTCGTAAAGCTTGGCTCACAATATATCGATCGTCCCTCGGCTCAATACATCGCTTGCTTCCTGATCCCGGTCTTCTTTTCAAAGAGCCGGTTTCTTGAAACCTAGTCCAGGTCCTCTGAATAGTGGAACGACTGACACCAAACCGTACCGACTCGTAACATTGCCTTGAAGTGTCACTATTTTACCAGCAATAACTGTCTTGTCTGCCCTTTATTCTGTTTATCATAGTAAAAGCACCACGTCAGATAAGTAGGACATTGCCACCCGTGATTGTCACTCAATATTCCGCGGGTGAGAATGACCTACTTTTCTCCCTAGGTGCGTAATATACTATCCTGAACGTCCGCGTGTTTGTGTTTATGGATGTTGCAAATTGGTCTTAAATTGTACTTGAATGTTTTTTTACTGTCTAAAGCAACACATTGCGAACTTTATGGTATAATATTTGTCACGAAAAACCCATTTAAACAGTTTTAGATCAACATCATTGTTCTTATAATTACAAAAACCCTTTTTTATTTATTTACAGCACAATATCTAAACATAAACAGCGAGCAAACGCTCACATCGAAATAGAATATTATTAAATAACTATGAAATTTTAAAATTTGGAACATTTTATTTTACTTATCATTTTAATTTAAGACAAATGGTTCTGCATATAAAACTTTTTTTTTTTAAGTTTTTTGTAAATAGGTCTCTCTAAGAAAAAAAACAATTCACTCGATTGTGTGAAACGTGCAGTCATTGATAGATTGACAGATGACGGAAATAATCTTGTAAAAACGGGGATAGCCAAAGTACACTACGTTATAAGCAAATCGCTTTTAAACTTAGCCGGATCGCTGTTTCGTCGCTAATCGCCACACTGTAATTACTACTATTTCAAACTTATATCAAATGACTTTATAAGCACACTGAGGAATTTTCTAGAAACTGTGGCATTCATAATGTTAACACGAGGAACAAACATAAACTTGTTATGCCTACTATTCGGTTGGGTCGAGTTAGTAAGTCTTTTGTTGGGCGATGTATATGCTTCTACAATATGATCCCAGAAAATATACAAAACAAATGTGTTACGAAATTTAAAAGAATTGTTAAAAAACGTTTATGTGGGAAAGGTTATTATTTTTTTACTATTTATTTATTTATTTAAGACAACAAAAGGTCCATATATAAATATTACTGAAATAGTCTTAAGCTATATTAGGAAATACAATAATAAATTACATATATGTTAGTAACAAACTTATTTTATATTAGTTGATATAATTAATAAACTTACAAACTAAAGCAGACATCCAGTGCGCTTTGAATGTGCTGTCTGTCGGCTATCACCTTCAAAATAATATTGGGACTCCTCTCCAACCTATTTTTGACGGAGGCGATTCTTTTCCGTATGATTGCGGAAAAATCATCGACACGGTTCTCCACAACCATACCGGACGCGATACAATACCGAGGCAGTCCCAACATTATCCTGAAGATGTTATTATATTGGACACGGAGAGCATTAATAGATTTTTGGGTATAGTCAACCCACAGACTGCACGTGTAAAAGCTCTGACAGAATGACTTGAATAGCGTGATCTTTACATCTTTTGTGCAACGTGCAAATCTGCGAGCCAACATATTCCCTCTAACCGCCAACGCTCTCCGCTCCCTATCAATGTCACAATTATCCTTCATGTCTGCTGTAACCACATGACCCAGGTATGTGAACTTGTGCACCCTCACCAGCTCTGCACCGTACAACCTCACTGGAGGTACATAGCTCGGAGAAATTCCGCCTGCCGTAAAGACCATGAGAATGCTTTTTTTACATTATATTTAAGTCCATGCTTTTCTGCATAGTTTTCACACACACGCAGCAAATCTCCCAGCGCGCAGACCGATGGGCTCAGCAGCACCATATCATCCGCGTAACTGATGTTATTAATCATTTGATTATCAATCGAACATCCCGCATGCATGCTGCTGAGCCCCCCGATCAGCTCGCTCACGTAGAGGCTGAAAAGCTTCGGTGAGCTCCGCCCACCTTGCCTGACTCCGCATTCCAGCCTATACGTGTTCGAGTATACCCCCGCCCACCTTATCTGGTTATCCTGATTTGTATACCAGTGCCTGAATATTTCTATGAGTTCCTGAGGCAAGCCAGTGCGTCTAAGCTTGTCCCAGAGTATCGGGTATGAAACCAGATCAAAGGCCTTTGACAGATCCAAGAAGCAGGCGTACACTGGTGTTTTCCTGCTTGTATAGTACTTGACGGTCTCCTTTAATGTTAACACTGCACTCTCGGTAGACAGTCCCACTCTAAACCCAAACTGTGCATCATGTAGATCTAGGTATTGATCCAATTGTCTATCCAGGAGGCCGTCAAGTACCTTGGCTGTTATGGTAGCTAACGAAATCGGCCTATAGTTTTTGACATCTGTAACGTCTCCCGTTCTGTCTTTCACAACTGGCACCACCACATTCCTCATCAATTCATCTGGTAAGTATGAATGGACAATGCATATATTATACAGCAGACATAAAACTCTAGGCACGTGCTCACCTGCATACTGAAGATGCTCAACGCTTAACCCATCATGTCCTGGCTATTTTCCACGAGTCATACACTTAACGATCTTTTTGACCTCTTCAGTTTTAAAAAAGGCCAAGGTGTGATTAGGTCCAGCATCGAGCCCCTCCACTGTATGCTAACTTACATAATCGTTCGTCACAGGCAGCGATTGTACCCTAAAATGATTCATAAACAAATTGGCTATGTTCTTGGTGTCACTAACGCCATTGACACACACAGGCAGGCTGTGCTTAGGTGTTAAGCTTCTGGTGAAGTTCCAAAATTCTTTAAACTTTTTATTTTTATGATTTTTAACAATTATATCCATTTTAATTTCATCTTGGTGTTTAATACACCCTTTAATTTAGATTTAAATATTTTCTTGCTTTTGACCATAGAATCATAATATTGACCCACGATGGGCTTGCCAAAATAGACCCAAAGTTGAAAACAACGCTTAGCCTCCCTGTGCGCGTCGCCAACGTGCCGATTCCAACCTGCCACTATTTTTTTTTTATTTTTACATTTTCTTTCCATATGAGTAGCAATCGCAGCCTGTGACAATGTATTTACTATTCTTAGATACATATGGTCAATAAGTAGCCTATGATCAACACACTGACAAATCTTATTAGCACATTCTATCATTTCACGATTTATAGCATAAACGATTTTCTTAATGACACCAAGGGCTGGGAATAAAGCGAACAACCTCAGGCTCTTTAATTATAAATGTTTATTGTACGATATCACATTGTAATCCATATTTTATATTAAAAAAAAAAAGCCCGCCGAGTTTCTTGCGCCCATTCTTCTCAGGTCTGAGGCAGTCTCTTTTGAATTGGTGGTAGTTTTTGACGTTCAATAAGTGATTTTAAATCCTATTTTGAATAAAAATATTTGAATTTGAATTTGACTGCTGCACGTTTCATACTAAACTAAATTTCAATTTTTTCTTTGGCAGTTTCGCCTCTTATTACATACTTTTTGTATGTGACTTTTGTAATTCAAATTTGTATAAGTGCTTTTTGTCGTATAAAATTTTGAAGCTAAGAATTTTTTAAATTAAAAAATTTATAAAGTTTTCTTTTAAGGTTATTTCAAAATTTTGTTTGCAGTTTTATCCGACTTCAAAAAGGAAGAGGTTCTTAATTAGATTGGTATTGTTTTTAAATATATGTACACAGATTACCCTGAGATTTATGATCCGATTTTCGTGATTCTTCTTGAGTTTGATGCGGAATCTTTCCCATAAAATTTTTAAGTGTGTGTGGGCAAGTCGGTCGCGGGAGACCTCGTAGAACATTTGTCGACCAGATTGGGGACGTTTTGAGAAAAGGAAAGGTCCGAAGCACCAAGAACCGGCGAGCATGTATGAAAAGAGTAATGAATGTAGAGGAAGCGCGTGAAGTTTGTAAGGATTGAAGCAAGTGGCATTCTGTTGTCTCTGCCTACCCCGACGGAAAAAAGGCGTTATTGTTATCGGTTTTTCTTTGAACGATGTTCTTGGATTAAATATATTTTTAAACATGCAATGTGATTGACAGGACGGACAGACAGATCCAGCTCACGATTCGCGACAAGTTCGCGAGCTCCACCGTACTTACCATCGCGCACCGTCTCAACACCGTCATGGATTACGATCGGGTCATTGTAATGGACAAGTGAGTACATACCATAAATTCATTTTTTTTTTAATGAAAATTAGGGACGAGACGAGCAGGACGTTCAGCTGATGGTAATTGATGCGCCCTACCCATTACAATGCACTGCCGCTCAGGATTCTTGAGAAACCCAAAAATTCTGAGCGGCACTACAATTGCACTCGTCGCCTTGAGACATAAGATGTTAAATCTCATTAAATTCACTAGCTACGGCGCCCTTCCGACCGAAACACAGTAATGTTTACACATTACTGCTTCACGGCAAAAATAGGCGCCGTTGTGGTACCCATAATCGAGCCGGCTTCCTGTGCAAAGGAGCCTCCCACTGGTAAGTCATTCATTTATGTTCCTGGCAGAGGGTATCCACATTGCATCTCCATCGCGATCGGTCCTGATCATCTCTCTTGATTTCACTCCAGGTCTTTCGCTTCGTCAATGACAGTCCATCGCCAGGTTTGCGTAGGACAGCCACGTTTGCGTTTTCCTTGAGGGTTCCAGTCTTGCTTCGATATATGGTTGGAATCCCTGCGGAGTGTGTGGCCTATCCAGCTGTACATACCATAGATATACAATATACAAGCGTATATATCAAATTTTAGTTGTACCAAATTTTATGGACGACGTTGGACTCATAGCCACGCCTCTCAGGAGGTCTACTCGCAAAATCGACAACGGTACATTCGGAACGATACGACAATACTCCGAATATATCGCAACTAACCTACTCTGATAAATGTTCGAATTCCTTATCGTTTATCGTTATCATAGACGAATATTTTGTTTTTTTTACGATGTTAGTGTGAATGAAATATGTTCAAACCTAAACATTATCTGTGCTACGTCGCTGTTAAGTGTCAAAAGTCAAAACATAGTTTAGGCGCTAAGGACCATGCCAGACACCACCAATTTGGTATCATTAACACCATTTAAAATTGAATAAATAATACAAAAATTGCGGATCATAAAATGTAAAAAAAAGTACCCTACCCTTCTCGTTGACTTCCTATTTCACAGGCGGCCATTTGCATTATTTCTACGCATAAACGATTAAAAAAATGACTTAAATGACTTAGTAGTAAAAAAATCCTGTTGAATAGTAAATCACATATAATTATTTCAATAATATTTATTAAGTATGTATATTGTATGGCAAATATATCTATGCAACTTGAAACGAAAATAGCATCGACAGCCTAGAAGGTGTCGTTGAGATTATCGTAAAAGTGACGTTTGATTATTTGTGAAATTCGAATATTCGTCTCTGACATTTTCAGCTAAGAGTAGGGTTAGGACCGTCGTTTCGACATTGATTACGATGTAACTAAGGGTAGGATTCGACACGACTAACGCGGCGATTTATCGAATATCGATTTTAGGAGTAGGTCCCCTGGTCCCGTCCGAGCGCTCTTACCAAATGAGCCAACTGTCCGAGTGACGCATCGATCGTTAAGCTGGCTGTGTGGTGGTCCTCCACAATGCGGTGGTCCTCCACAATGCGGTTTTCAAGGAGCATTCTTCGACGTACTACAAAGCTGTGGAATAAGTTTCCTTGTGCGGTGGTTCCGGGACGATACGACAAGGGTACCTTCAAACAATGCGGCACTGCATTGTAATGGGCAGGGCGTTTCAATTACCATCCGCCGAACGTCTTGCTCGTCTCGTCCCGTATTTTCATAACAAAAGATGGACCGATGATCTGGTCAAGATCCCCGGAATACGTTAGATGAGGGCAGCGCAGGACCGATCGTCGTGAAGATCTTTGGGGGAGGCCTTTGTCCAGCTGTGGACCTCTTCCGATTGATATGATGATATATTATTCATATGTAGTTTGTCCAACTGCAGCATGTTATAATAGTCAATCGATGGCGCCATTGTCCGTAAGACCATCATACCAACTGTGACCCTGCGGATGATACCAACGATTGCTTCATATGGTCATTAGAATATTATACAATTAAGTAATTCATAGTTGTATGTTTGCAGAGGCCGCGTGGTGGAGTCAGGGCATCCGTACGAGTTGCTGACCCAGTCTAGGGCTGACCAGCGGAGACGTAGTCTTCTTTCCAAGAGTCAGGTATAATAGAACATTTCTATAGGCTTACAAAGTGCGTGCAAAACATTTTTTAGGGTTATATTTCACCGGGATACCACGCGACTGGGTGCGCCACCGTGGCGTCTCACCAGGGTCACGTCACTACACTAAGACAGTATCAAAATGTACCTCGAAGAGATAGTACTACTGCTATATGTAAGAAGGTAAAGAAAGTTCATGAGAAAAAGGAAACAGTGGTGGTTTTGCTTATTTAGCCTTACCATTTCATTTGTGCTACTTTTTAACTATTTAATACCTGAACGACCGAGCCATGCTCGGATTTTTAAGAATGTACAAAACTTGAATAAAAATGAACTAATAACATACATCTGGATTCGAACCGGGGTCTTCTGCTTTCCGGATCACCCAATGTCTCATCTGAGCTATTATAGTCTTGTTTGTATATAGTGGCGAAATTTACCTTTGTATTCTAATGTTATTGTAGCTGTTCCTCATTAAAACACGAATTAAACTACATATTTAATATTGAAACCTAACTAGATCGATTTCTCGCCCCCGAAAGTACCTGTATACAAAAATTGCTCGTTTAAAGGTATAAGATATGGATTGGGTTTACACTCTAGTCTAGTAGTCAATATCATTTGTAAGATAAGCTATTAAGTCGGTATAAATGCTTAAATGATTGGGGTATAACAGACAGCACCTAACAATATTATGTGTTGTTAGATTCTCTTCTCGTTTATATATCTATGTTGGCAAAAGACGAGACATTGTCGCATTTTCAAATTAACACTCAGAATTGGGAAGTTCCAGGTCCAAGGGAGTAAGAGTAAGGGCGTAAGAGACAACAATGGGCATTTACAGGTGGGAGGCTCGTTTAAATATAATAAGGATGTCGGCTTGATTATGGGTACCACAAATGCCGTGAATCTATAGATTTTTGGGATAGTCAAGAATTCTGAGCGGCACTGCATTGTAATGATACAGGGCCTATCAATTACCATTAAGTCATGCTCGTCTGGCCTCCCACTGGTAAATGCTCTGAGTCACCTCTTACGACACCCCTTGGGGCTTGGCATTTCCCTATTCTTATTATGGTTAAGCACATGGCATGCGAAATATAACTATCACTGTATTGTATTATGGTATATTATTGCAGGCACCGCTGGCCATACCCGAAAACTTCGCGTACCAGTCGCCGGGCGAGTTCACAGATGAATCGGAGACTCTAGTGTTGTCCAAGGACCGAGTGAGGACCTACTCCAACAGGTTTGTATTGGCACTTAGGTTTTAGTTATTACCGACCCGGCAGTGATCATTTGTACAAATTACCTGCGCAGGGATCAAGACACACACACACACACTTTCATAAAAAATTATAACAATTTTAAACAGCTCATTGAACATCTTGTTTGCGCGAAGAAAACTACTACTACTAGCGCCATCTATCCATTTTTCTATAAACTATATATAAGTAAATTAGAAAATAAACGGAGTTAGACAAATTTATGGCAGTAATCCTTGCAAAACAAAAATAAAGTTCATTATAATATCAACATATTGTACCTTTAAATGTATAGTTTAAAAACATGTATTTTTTATAATCAACTCATTGTACTTAGAAAAAATGTATTTTTACGGACTTTGAAAAGGATGAGGTTCTCAATTCTGTTGGTATTTTTTTTATATATCTACACCAATTACGCTGAGATTTCTTATGCGATTTTCGTGATTATTCTTTAGTTTGGTGCGGAATTTTTGCCATTTGGTCCCATAAAAGTTTGACATAGTTTGGGTCAGTAGTTTTCATGTATGAACATTTTTTATGAATACTTTTTATGAATGCTTTTTTATGAGTTTTCATTTAGATTGATTATATGATATAATTAGTAACCCGTTTGCGGATAAGTTGGTCTTAGGCTACCTGTCATTCATAGCTAACGAACGTTATTCACGATATTACAGTGTCTCACAACAACGTGAAACAGGTACTTAATATATATGAAATCATAAAAGCAACGAAATCTTATAGTTTACCTGACTAATGACACTAAAAAAACTACGTTTAAAAAAACAGACTTCAAAAACTGGAAACACTCACCACGCGTTACTTGGAGCGGGGGATAGCTTCGTCTAGAACCAAACAACCCAAGCGGGCAAGCACCGACTTAAAACCTATCAATAGGTAACACATACAAATAATAGTATTTTATTCATATTAAAAGTATTAGGTGTAAGTATTAAATTAAATCTTTGTTAAGTTTTTTTATTATTTTCAGTTTTATAAACGTATTTTTTTTATAATCAACAGATTGTACTTTAAAAACATGTATTTTTCTTCTCGCCAATAAATGCAAACATAAGCTTTAAGAGCGCTCAACTTGTTGTGTTTTTCACTTAGATAATAATTTATTCGTCTCGATAGAGCCTCTTGCCGCTAGACAACCGATGAAAACAGACCAGGTTTATAACTTTACTGTGCGTGACAAGCTACGTCTTACACTCGCGATTTGTATGTCACCTTGTGTTAGTGTGCGTGCATTGCATATGGATAAAAATGTATTCGTTTGTCTTAGATCGGAAGCTGTGGAACAGGACACAGGAATTTTCAAAACTCTCGTCGAACAAACGGGACCGGAGACGGCGGCCTTATTAAACAAAATGGCGGAAGAGGTAATGCTTGATTCTATTATTTATAGTAACGACCCGCCCAAGTTCCGTTGTTGCTATAGCGACAGTTAGGGTGCGTATAAATTACGTGTGGCAGCGTGAGCCCTTGTTCGAGTGAGCCCGAGTCGACCTTATTTGACCGCGAGCCAATATATTTATATATTTATTGCACAAACAAAGTAACCACTTATACATACAAAAAAAAATATAGACAAAAATACAAGTTGAGTGCTACCTGTTATGCTGTAAGTATATAAAAAAAATTCAAACGTTTCTAAACCACAGCGCGAGTTTGTCTCGTAATGAAATACGCTTAAAACCAGCGCTGTATCATTTGCTACAGTATACGCTGAGCGGTGTCCATTTCCGCATCATTCTTGATTGTATAGTTGATTATATAAGTACTTTCACAAATATTATTTTACTTTAAGCAATATTTTTATGTTTTACTTTAAGGTGTATAATAAAACTTTGTAAATTAATTTGTGTGATGTGAAATAAAAATATGTCTACGTCTATGACTAATTATAGGCGCAAATAATATTATGTAAAAGTTCATTAAAAAGTAAAATTTCTATGTTTTAAAAATTAAATCGAATTTAATCTAATTATGTTATGACCATATCTCTTTATATTATGCTAAATAAAGTTTTGTTTTTCTTTTTCAGAGTTATAAAAGAATGCTGCTTAAGAAAGCCTCGTGAACACACAATATTGGTGCTATAAACTGCCATAATTACTATAGATAATGTTATACATAAATATTTTAATGTATAATTTATTAATTTCAATTATTATTAAAGTGTATAAATCGAATTTCAACTCGAATTTGTCGGAAATTCCTTCGAATGTATTTAAGTTGCGTAAAAATATTAAAATAATACTTTTACATACAGCAAGTCGTTTCTTGTTTTATAATGGTGTCTACTTAAGTAATTATAGGGTTTAATTTACATCAGATTTTGAGCACAAAATTTATTTATTGTCATTAAACATGTGTGGATGAGTCGTATAGATATAATTGTTTCCGTCTGGTATACATGGAGGCGATTTATAGTATAGGCGATAATAGATCTTATCGCTTTCGCCTGGGAAAATCGAGTAGATTAACAGTTCATATAGACCAAATCAGTGTCGCTTCATAAAAGAATTCAATTCATTAAGTCTTAAAAATCTTATTCCTTTCGCCTGGGTAAATCGACTAGATTTACAGTCCGAATAGACCAAATCATTGTCGGTTCATAAATGAATTCGATGAATTAAGTCGTATAAATCTTATTCCTTTCGCCTGGGTAAATCGACTAGATTTACAGTCCGAATAGACCAAATCATTTTAGCTTCATCAATTAATTCTTTTAATTAAATCTTATAAATCTTATTCCTTTCGCCGGGTAAATTGACTAGACTTACAGTCCGTACATACGAAATCATTTTAGCTTCATTAATGAATTCGATTAATAAAGTCTTATAAATCTTATTACTTTTAGCCTGGGTAAATCGACTAGATTTACAGTCCGTATAGATCTAATCATTTCCGCTGAATTTGATTAATAATGTCTTATAAATCGTATTCCTTTCGCTTGGGTAAATCGACTAGATTTACAGTTCCTATCTAATCATTTCCTCTTCATTAATGAAGTCTCATAAATCTTATCCCTTTGAGACTCAGAGGTCCAATAGATCTAATCTCATGTAATAGGATAAATGGGGTAGCTTTAAAGATCATGTAAACTCATTCGCCTGGATTTACTGAAGAGATTTTGAGGTAGTCTTGATCTAATATGTTCCGTGTCTACAAATGTAGTCTTATATCTTATAGATCTAATCTCATCGGGAAGAGTAAACGAGGTAAAACTCTTTTGTTATGTAAATGGCGTATCGCTATGGGTATTTTAGTTATCATCTCGAATCATTGGGTAAATAATTAAAAAAATAGACTGGAATTACTGGGCTGGGTAGGTTTTTAGGACTTACAGGTATTCCTGTATGGGTGAGAAGGGTAGCCTATTTAATAGATCTAAAGAAATTCGAAAAAAAATATATTTGTATATATGTATTCTTACTATTTGATCAAAATATAGAATCTTTGTTTCAAATAGATATGAATGAGACTCTTTAGCTGCCTAACCTCAATTACGTAATTCAATTAATTTTGTATGTGGAATTCTGTTGGTTTGTTTTCCAAGATGCTTTAAGGTTATCCCGACTTAGAGATCTTCCTTTATCTATCACACTTCTTTACTTCCAGTTTTTTACCGTGCTGAGTTAGAATAAAAATAAGCAGCATGAAATCTTTTCTCCATTTGCTTATGGTCGATAATGCCTTGGTAATTGTTGCTGTGACTTAGGTACTTACATTTCGAATAAATGTGATCCTTCTAGAAATAATCTTTATTTTGTACTTAAAAAGGCATTTACCATTGCAAGTATAATAAACATGCTAGTTCAAATAATGTGTAAACATGGTGCGATGAATTATGCGATTTTAATTGTTTCTGCCTTTTCACTTATCTTTCTACAAAAGGCTTTATAAAAGTGAGAATTTTCTCTTATTGTATATATAATATAATTTAATATGCATTACAAATCTTGAATATAATGATTACGAATTATATCTAATTATAGATGTTGCAATTATAAAAAGCCACAAATATGTCAATTGCTCGGTGTAAACTGTAAACTAGCTAAAATGTAAATGTAAACTTAAGGCCGCTATCCCAAGAAATCACCAAAATAGCGCATAATTGAAACCGTTCCTTAACGGTTTATATAAAGCTTTTATTTTAACAAAAAAATAATTATACGTCTACAGAGCATGAGAAGAAAATTCATTTTTTCTTTACATTTCTATCTTAAATAGACATTGCGAAAAAAAATCATCACTTGATGATTTTTTTACTCCTTACTTTTACAGCTGGAGACATGTTAATTATTCAATCTAGATAAAACTGTATGAAAAACTATTTACTGTTTACAAATACTATTTAACATGTATTGAATTTTATTTATTGAAAATTATATTATGTTTGTAATAAATTAAAAATACTTCTAATTATGAATTAAAACAATGGCGATATTGTGCGAGAGAGGTAACCTAGCTCCGCTCGATTGCTCAAGGCCGTTGGCTCGGTCCCCAGCCTTAAGCAACAATTTATTGTTAAAAACTTTATTATTTAGGTATTTAATAATTTAATTGCAAATGGCCTAATATTAGTTCTAAATTTGCCGAAAGATAGCAAGTTTAGAACTAATAGAATAGGCAGTTAAACAATTTTTGCGTTGCTTTTTCGGCAATGTGAAATATCCCGAAACGATTTTGATTCTTTAATTTAATGTATAAATTCTAAATAAAGTCTCAAATAAAACATAGTCTCAAATATGCGGTCCTCTACTTAATTACACAGATAATAAAGCGATAGAGGCTGTGTCATCACATTTTTTTTATTGATTGCTAATAATATACATGTGGACTGACACACTCAGCAATTATGGACTCTTCTTCGTGTTTCAGAAATTGAACAATTATTAGACGCGATGTTTAAGTTTCACTCGTCGTTAATGTTTCTAAGGTTACAAATGCTAACTGAAATGCTGGCTGACCATACAGACTCAAATATATCTGAATAAATTTTAAAAAATCCATGTATTTCTTAAAAGCTATGAATATAGTAATATATAACTAAGACGTTGCATCATCTTTTAGAGCACAGCTTTTACATAGGTATAATATCAAAATTATCTTTCGTCGGAAAAACTAATAACATGTCAAAATTTGTCGCTAGCTTAGAATTAATTTGCGTTTCCTTGTACTTAATATATGGTGCTGAATTTGTGAACATTTTCAATTGTATTATAGGAGAACTAATTAAACTACCTCACTTCTAAAGCGAAACGGAAATATTTTATGTTAAACGAAATTCAAAATGGCGGTTAGAGCTGGCATATTGTTAATTGATGATTTCAGAAAGTTGTTGCAATTATTTTTACATATAAAACTGGTTCTTATTGTTATTGTAATAATAGCCAATTTTGTGTGGGCAAGTTTTGATGTAGTAATTATTTGGTTTGACCACATTATGAGTAATTATGTGGTTTCATCAATAGAGATCAAATAAGTTTATTACTCTGTATCTTTATATGCGCAATATGTTGGTAGTGATTTAGTTAAGAAATATTGTGATATGAACACACCAGTATTCTTTTAAATATTCAATTATTAGTGTTAGAAAAAATAATTGTAATTTTCAAAGAAAATTATATTTTACTACTTACTGGTTACCATTTTATTGTATGATTATATATGTTATTGTAATAAATATTTGAAATGTTTATTTTATTTCTTGCTTTCCTTATTGCCTCTTCCAGCTATATGACTGGTGGAGAAAAGAAATAACAATAGATTTATGATAATTATTAGTTTTATTTTGATAATGGACCTTATAATTTTATGAAAATAAGGGACGAGACGAGCAGGACGTTCAGCCGATGGTAATTGTTACGCCCTGCTCATTACAATGCAGATTATTGAAAAACCCAAAAATTCTGAGCGACACTACAATTGCGCTCGTCATCTTGAGACGTCAAATCAGTATTTTACTAGCTACGGCGCCGTTCAGACCGAAACAGTAATGCTAACACATTACTGCTTCACGGCAGAAATAGGCGCCGCTGTAGTACCCATAATCTAGCCAGCATCCTGTGCAAAGGAGCCTCCCTCTGGTAATCCATAGACGCCTAATAAAGTAACGCCTTCAGATATTGCATAAGCACTCGTATTTTATATAAACCCACAGGAACCGCCCGCTCACCCATGTTGGTGGATTGACTTGTTTGCATTACGAATATATTGCAGTATTAGGGGTCTACTTTGTCAAACAATACATATTGTTGAATACACTGTTATAGGCAGTTAACTCTTCAAAAATTACATAAGTGGGCCTTATAATTGTTTTATAACTAACTAGCTTTTACCAGTGACTTCATCCGCGTGGAATAGTTATAGAGTCACTCACCCATATGCATACTGCCTCGCGCTCTCCTACAGTTACCCTACATGCTTGTCTGCCAAGGGGTTGGAACTATCCAAAGTGTCTGGCTAATGAGGAAACATCGTTTACTTATTACCCAAGTATTACTTATATATAAAAATCAGCTTTTATACTATGACGTAAGTAAAATAAGAATTTCATGAGCATTAAGGGGGTCTGTAATAAATATAAAATGAATAACGTGATTTTTAATAATATTCTGAATTCATAATACCGAAAAATTGGACTTTATTCTTTGATGTATTTAGATTTGTATTTTACACACGTTTAGTACCGTTTACCTGCCAAAGCCACTGCAATCCATCGTTCTTACCTGTGTTGGGAGCATGCGCTGACAAACTTTCAGCTTTTATAAAATAACGTAAGTCTGGGGTCACGGGCTCTTAGACCATTACTTTGGCAGGATATTTCATTTTTTATACATACAATACAAACTAATATATACAAACAAACTATAAACAATACAAAAATGCTGTGGTTAACTTGCTTATTTTAATACATTTTTATAGACTACGTTTATTTTGATGTGTTTCGGTAATTAAAAATAGTTTGTTCGTTACCTTTATTAATATATTCGATAGCGCAACTGAACGATATGCCTCTACATTTATATCGGCGTTAAACATTTTTTACAAAACCATGCGACCATCAAACCATTATCTACAGTTAGGCCCGGTATCCACCAAAGCGGAGAGGAGGTACGCGGCAAAGCTGTCAGGTTATTTCCACCTGAGCGGAGAGATGTGAGCTGTGTTTATAACAACGCTTTCGGGTGTGCTAGGCGCTGGAAAAAAGGCAGCCTGATCGCTCGACGCGGCACAAAATTCTATAAACAAATGAGCTAACCGAAGCTAAGCGGAGAGGAGATGTGTAAAAAACGATTGGTTATCAAAATACATCTTCTCTCCTGTCCGCTTTGGTGGATACCACGCCTAACGTAACGCCTGTTTTGGAGTTTTACATATGCCTTTAGAACTTTGCAGTTCAGATCTTTTGAGCCCAGCGCCGCATCCAAAGTTTGATACGCCTGTTTTTTTGCAGTCAGAATGCGTTCCTTTTTTACATCCTACCCTTGGGGCAAGGTTTGTTTTCCTTCGGATGATCTCAGTGCCTGCGCCGTTGCAGCAGCCGATATGATACTGCAGGGCATGAATATTTTTATACCAAGCTCTTCGATGCCTGCCAAAAACAGGCGTTTCGAACTAAGTTGCAACTGCAAACTGCAAAGTTTTAAAGAGGAAATATAAACGCGCCTCCAGATTTTTAAAGCGGCAAATCGCCCATGCGAAATCGGCGAGCAACTTTTTAGTCGCCCAACTGAAACACGCAAGTTCTGGTCGTTGTCGAAAGCTGCTCTCTCTGGGCACATGAGGAATAACATGATGTCATTCCTCATGTACGGCAAAAGAGAAAGCCGATCTCCTGTGCGCTCTTTTTGCCTCCAACTCGACTCTTGACGACAACGGTAAAACACCGCCGACCATCCCGCGGTGTCAGAAAGTCCTGAAGTACAGTTCAGACAGACTGTTCGGCGAGCTCTGTTTTCGTTGGACGTAAGGAAGTCGAGCGCGCCGGATAGCATTTCACGAATCGTGCTTTCCTTTCTCTTTCGCTTTCTCCTTACTCTCGTTTATGTGCTTCATGCTACGTTCGCCATTTTTCACTCTTTCTCGATCGGTCTCTCCATCTTCTTGGGCAAAAAGTCCCCACATTTTCAAGTTTATTGTTATTACGTTTCATCCGTAAAAAATATACACTCACGCGCGCAATGAAATTTTACTTCAAAAATGATATCGATGAGATTTAGCGCCCGTTATTTTCACAAATTGAAAGGCATACATTTTCGTTCAATTTGTGATTTTAAAATTCTATTTGGTATGTAATAATTCTCTTTTTTATTTTTCAAAATATTCAAAAAGTATTTAATGTTATATCATCCTGCATAAGCTTTCATGTGTTCGTCAGGCCGCTTTTTTATGCCAACTCTCCCAAAGTGTACCAAATTATCGTATCGACACAAAGATTATTTTGACCTTGTCTTCTGAGGTCAATAATTAGCGAATTAATTATTAAGTTATTGATTAATACTAATTGACGCAAAAAATGTTCCAGTTCATCAAGAGGTCGTCTTGCATCAGCTGCTGTAGTTTTTCACAAGGAACAGATTAACTGAATTAACAATGCGAGCTCGTGACAACGGGAATTAGATTTGAAGAAGATGAAAAATGTTTATTTATTTATTAGGAAATCCAACAATTGCCATTAATACAATCTTTGTGCTGCAGAAGAGGGCTATGTGCGCTATTTATAACCTAGGTCCTAAAGAATCATTAAAAGAAATAAACATTTTGACTGTTGCTTCTCAATAATTATGTAAGCTCATAAGCGAATTACTTGCGCTTTTTTATATCTTCTCAGGTGAGGCACATTATTTTGAAAGGGTGGCAGTTTTTGACGATCAATGAGTGATTGTAAATCCTATTTTGAATAAAAAATATTTGAATTTGTATTTCAAAGAAAGAAAAGCCATTTATTTCCTAAGAATATTCACTGACGGCTCAAAAACCAAGTTAGGAACAGGTTGTGGCATTTTCTCCGATGATCTAAACATAAAAATCGCACTTCCCTTAGGTACCTTTAACATAGTGTTTCAAGCTGAATGCTTATGAATACTTGAGGCCGTTCGAAAAATCGCGTCACGGAATGTTAAAGACTTCACCATCCGCATACTATCAGACAGTATGTCCGTTTTACAGGCACTGAACAGCAACTTCACCACTTATATATGGGTATGATCTATGAATGTCATAAAACCCTAAATCAGGTGTGTAGCCATACCGAAGTTACTATACAATGGATCAAAGGTCATAGCAACTCATGTGGAAATGATATTGCAGATAAGTTAGAAAGACGAGGCTCAAATATTACTGCCATAGGGCCAGAACCCATCTTACCTCTACCATCTGACTGGCATTAAAGCCACATTCGGAAACGCACAAGTAACCAACACAAAAATCTATGGTTATCATTAGAGGACTGCAGACAAACATGGGAGACACTCCCCAACATTGATGCCAGTATGGCAAATCGCTTTATTAGGCTTAATAGAATCCAACTTAAACGGATAACAGCGGCCCTAGCCGGGAACGGTCCCTATAATAAACATCTTTTTTATATGAGCATTACTGACAGCCCTGTAAATGGCCTGCATGGTGGCAGGAATAAGAAATATATTCCTACACACGCAAAAGAGGCGCGCAGTCGTCGAGTTGCGGAAATTGGCCCGATTATACCATTACCATTATTTCAACATTTATTTCAACACACACACACAAATAACATAATATGCTATATATATATATATATATATATATATATATATATATATATATATATATAATAATATATATATATATATTTGCTCACCATTACATGAACTACTTACTTACTTAATAAATATATGTAAGTGTACAGAACTTACAGGGTTACACATCATTCATTAAATGTTACCGTTCTTACTAAGTATATTATATAATTGGGGTTACTACAGTAATTAATAATGTTAATAAAAAAACTGTATGAAATGTTTAAATTTAAAATTCAGTAGGTACAATACAAAACAACAATATTTTCGTCTTATGAATTTCAGTTGATACGAGTACTCGATATAGAATATATTTTGACGTTTGCTCGATTGGAGAATTTTTACCAAGGTTTATTTGGTTTATTTACTTTCATTTGTGCAAAATGGACCTTGGCTTGGAGGGGTACTTCGAGGTACATTAAGACAGTGTCACCAGCAAGTCTGGGCTATCAATTAAATTGCAAAACAGTTTATGTAAGAATTTTAAGTCTATCAATGTGCGCCACTCTTGCAAACTCTGTATTTTAAAGAACTAAAGCCGGCATAATAACCCAGGTTACGCGTGTGTAAGCCAAGTCAAGTTCGCCGGAATACGTTGGATGAGGTTAGCGCAGGACTTAGCAGGCCTTTGTCCAGCAATGGGTGTCTTCCGGCTGCTATGATGATAATGATGATGATTTCGGCTACAGTAGTTGTCCAAAATTCTGGGTGTATGAAATTTATAAGACGTAAATATCGTAAAAACTTATTTGAATTCTTTCTTTTCTTTTGATGTGGATGTTATAGCAAGGGGACCAGGCATGAGAACAATACTCTAGTTTGCCTCGTACAAGATATAGCGTACTATTTATATAGCGTGATATTTGGAACTTTGCTGAAGTGAACGTAGAATTACTCTACAGAATCGGTAAGTAATCTATTACCATCGTAATTTAACTCCAGGCGTTAATTTTTCAAACAAACGATGTTGAAAACACCTGATGTTAAGTGATCACCACCGCCCACATTCCCCTGCAACACCAGAGGAATGTGAGACCAAGCGATCAGCTGTTCACAAAGGCTTGGTTCTCCGACAAATGGAGCAGCTCTCCGTTGCACGCGGTTAAATGGTTCTAGCTGTTATACAAATAATAATGTTAAATAGTCATTTGTATACTGCTTGAGAAAGTGACATCAGTTGCATATGAATTTTTCATCTATTTCTAAGGAATGCAGGAAAGAAAGAAGTATGTGAAACAATTCTGATTGATTCTGACATTAAAAGATATCTACATTCACGAGTTGTAATAATTAATTTTGAACGACTATAAAAAAGCTTTTTACTAAAGAAACATTTATAATTGGTAGCTAATTTCATCATTGTATTATTTGTATAGCGAATACATAATTATTAATTTCCAAAGTGTGACATTGGTTATCATACTAAGGAAGTAAGGGCACTTCCTTCTATGTTTTAATTGGTTGGAGAACAAGTTTCTTAACATTTTGTATTAAAAGTCAAGAGGGCCTTTTTTCAAAGTTTATTCACATTTAATTGCAGCATACTGCCCGGTTACATAATCTCTGGACCATAATCATAATGTCAATGACGTCACATCGTCGCTTTGTTACGGTGTGCAAAACAAGCATCACTAGGATGTTATTATTAAAAAAAAAGCGGCCAAGTGCGCGTCGGACTCGTCCATGAAGGGTTCCGTAGCAGCAAGTAACACAATATAAAAGTTATACATATAGAAAGGAAAATGATATTAAATTATTTAAATGGGAAAGGCAATAAATCTTTGCTCAAAATCAAACAGTGCAATGAGCTCTCATCATTTATAGTCCCCGAGTGCCACACGTCTTTTATATTTTTTTTTCTGTATTATAGATTGAAGTAAGGGTGTTTTGTTGTGATTATTATTATTGTAATTATGAAAAATCAATAAAAGAATCTAAGACGACAGCGTGACTCTCCCACTTCTAAAAAGCCCTTAGTCGCCTCTTACGACACCCATAGGCCTGGGACTCCCCTATTCTTTTGACGCCCCGGGGAACACACGGGAAAAAAAATTATCTATTTTTTTCTGCCAGTAGAGGAAGGGGTACTATTATCTTCTTCTTCTTCTTCGTGTGCCTCTCCGACTAGCGAAGGTTGGCGGTCTGTCTCGCGATGCCAGTCCACTCTCGGATGTTGCGCAGCCAAGACTTTTTTCTGCGACCCACGTCTCTTCTTCCGGCAACTTTTCCCATCATGATGAGTTGCAGGAGTTTGTACCTCTCGTGCCTAACCACGTGCCCCAAATATGCGACTTTCCTCATCTTGATAGTTTGCATAAGTTCGCGTTTTTGATTGATTGACGCGGCGCAGAACTTCCACATTTGTGACCTTGTTGGTCCAACTTATGGCCAACATACGTCTATATGCCCACATTTCAAAAGCTTCTTTACGTTTTCTGAGGTCTTCTTTAATAGTCCACGCCTCACATCCGTGTAGAAGTATGGGCCAGATGTAACAGTGCAGTAAACGAGTGCGCAAGGAAATCTTAAGATCACGGTTGCACAGTACTTTTTCATTTTACTAAAGGTGCTTCGAGCCACTTCAATTACTCTTACAGCCAATTCTTCTATTATAGCCACGGGTAAATATTTTTCAAGACTTTGTTCACTTGAAGCCTAGAAAACCAACTGAATTATCGGTTGAGTTGACGATTAACAAACACACTAATTGGTAATGACTAAGAACATTACATGGAGATTTGTTTCCTTTTCCTTTTTTTTTTCACCAATTGGAGTGCGTAGGTAGGTCTAGGTACGTCTTTTACACTATATTTTCCCCGTCACCATCAAATCCTCAAGGTTTTCGGCTCCTCTGCGTGCAACATGGCGGAAGTATCGCACTATGCGCTGTTAGCAGACCGTGTACAGACGATAAGCATTCTCTATCTTGCGCTGCTTTAGGATATAGATATAGATGAGGGACCACATTTTAAGGGGGTTGATTTTGTATCAGCAGCCCTAAAAGTCCATGTCTCTGCGCCGTTTAGAGCAATGGAAAAGACAAGAGTGTGAACCAGGAGTGTTTTAGTTCGAATTGTGCTAATATTTCTGTCTTTTCATACCTTGCTCAGATGAATCATTGCCGTGTCGTGTGTAACGGCATTGGATAGTGTAACGCAATTTTTGCTTTCTCAATTATCCTGAGCGGACATGTGCGTAGTTGGCTCAGTTGGTAAGAGCGCTCAGACGGAACCCGAGAGGTACTGGTTCGAGTCCCTCATCGTCCATGAATTTTAGTACAAATTAAATAACTCATTTTTCGTACTTTTTATACATCATTAGCAGAGAAAAATAACTTTTACTCTGGAATCGTGAAACATGATTCCAAAAATCTACAAAACAATTGTGTTGCGAATTTTATAAAAGGGTATTTAATCAATTTTATTGTAAGGAAATTTTACAAGAATCTCGCAGAGTTTCTCGCGCCCGTTCTTTCATTTGAATATATATATATATATATGCATCAAGTCTGAGCGATACATTTTCGAATGGATGGTAGTGTTTGACATTTAATAATTGATTTAAATTCTATTTATACTTATAACAAATCTATAGAGATCAAATTTCTGTACAAGGAAAAAAAAAAATTAAAAGCGAGTCAGGGGGATGTGAGAAGAGAAATAGAACAAGTCTCGATTTTTTTGGAATTTCTTATTTCTCTGTCTGTTTGTACGGGCTAATCTCTGAAACTGTTGGACCGATTTAATTGAAATTTTGCACAATGGTACCTTACATCCCCGGTCAACATCTTAGATACTTTTCATCCCGGAAAATTAAAGAGTTCCCGTGGGAAAGTTCAAAACCTCTACTAACTTATATAGCGTAGTACACAACAACTTATGCACATTATTTAATAAAATTTGGCATGTTGATGCCTTATATTGCCGGTCAACATCTAAGATACTCTTCATGCCGGAAAATTAAAGAGCTCCCGTGGGATAGTTAAGAACCTCTACTTACCTATATAGCGTAGTACACAGCAACGTATGCACATAATTTGACATGTTGATACTTTATATTGCCGGTCAACACCTTAGATACTCTTCATCCCGGAAAATTAAAGAGATCCCGTGGGACAGTTAAAACCTCTACTTACTTATATAGTGTAGTACACGCCAACTTATGCACATTATTTAATAAATTTTGGCATGTTGATGTTTAAGTTGTTGCCGGTGAACACTTTAAATACTTTTCATCCCCGAAAATTAAAGAGTTCCCGTGGGATAACTAATTAGTAAAGTAACTTATATTGCTTAGTAAACAATAACTTATACACATAATTTAATAAAATTTGGCATTTTGATAATTATATTGCCGGTCAACATCTTGGATACTTTTCATCCTGGAAAACTAACGAGTGGGAAAAATAAAATTGGCCAACAGCATCCATTACTTCAAATAAATGGGAAAAGTATCGAAAGAGTTAGTGAAGCACGTAACTTGGGTTTATTAATGGACGAACAGTTAAGATTTGAGAAGCATACGCTCACTACCGTTCGAAACTGTTTCTATCGACTTAAAATTTTATATAATATTCGGAATTACTTGAATGTAGGGACACGTATCAAGCTTTGTGAGAGTCTAGTTCTATCTAAATTTAATTATGCCGATGCAGTTATAAGTCACAGACTCTTAGCAAGAACTAAAAATCTTATTCAGCGGGTACAAAATGCCTGCGCTAGATATTGTTTTAAAATCCCTCCTCGTGAACATGTCTCACCATATCTAAATAATGCTAAAATGCTTAAAATGGAATATCGGAGACAATTGCATTTCGGCACTCATCTTTTTGGGGTTATAAAATACAAAATTCCACAATATCTTTATACCAAGTTACGATGGTCTGCTGACACTTGCAAGTATCACACTAGAGCTTCTCCTTACCTGCTCTGTGTACCACCACACCGGTCAGCGGCATTCGAAGGAGGCTTTTGTTATAATTACGCTAAAATATGAAATGACTTACCTCCTCCCCTTCGTAATATACATAGTGTTTATGCGTTTAGAAATAAATATAAAATGTATTTGTTTACACTTCAGTCGGGCCTCTCTCAAAATAAATCTTAATATGTAGATAAAAAAAAAATCACGCCGCAAATCTCTTTCATAGTTTCAATGAATTTATTTAATATGTAAATGTATGTATAAATATCTATATATTATACTTTTTTTTTAAATATAAAATACTGTTAATTATTTATTTATTTGTATATGTATATATCTATTAACTGATCTCGCAAACTTTATTTTGGCATATAAAATAAAAAATAATAATTATTATAAAAAAACCGGTATGCACACAAAATTTCATACAAATTGATGCAGCCGTTTCGGAGGAATTTGGTAAGAAACACCGGGACACACAGAATTCTGTATATTATATAATCAATATATATCTAATTTATAACTGTTACGACCTAGCCATCTACTAATATTATTTTTTTACCCTACACTACTGAGTACTATCATTTATTTATTTATTACATAATTATTATATTTAATAATGGAACCACTTGTGGCTGTAATCGCGACGGCCGCCTTATTGAAGGTAGCTACTGAAAATCAGTGTTGGGTGATACCCAACTAATATGCTGAGTAGCAAACCTTTTTGGGACATAACACTGCAAACACCACCTTATTATGTTGATATAGAATAAGCCTTACTTTAGTATTAATTATTTATTATATTTTGTAAATGTTCACGTGAATTTGTAGTGTTTGTTCCAAATAAAGATATACTTACTTACTTAAATACTATAGTATGTTATGTAGCTTAGTACTACACAACTTATGCACCTAATTTAGTAAAATTTGTCAATTTGATACCTTATATTGCCTGTAAAGCAATGTGTAAGTATTATAAAATTTAAAAATCCCATAAAAGCAACGGGTTCCCGCGAGAAAGTAAAAAATTACAAAAATATAGCCCAGCATGGCGTCATTCACATTAAATCAATTGTGTGTGACGGACATCATTTCCACCTGAGGCAAAAAGTGCGAATGACAGGTCATTTAGCTCAGACATAATATATAGGTACATCGATACATACTTAACTTAATCTTACAACCCTGTGAAAATCTCAGCCCTACCTTTTGGCATTCCAAAGAAGTATCGACTCTTATTATAAATACGAAAGTATGTAAGAATGTATGCATGTCTGGATGTATGAACCTGTAAAAATCTCTCATCTGGAGAACGGCTCGACTGATTTTCATGATTTTTAATTTGTTGGATTTGCCTCCGTTCCGAATCGCAGAATAATATAAAATCATTGAAAAATTTATGAAAAAAGACAATACTTTCTTTCATTTAAAATCATTATCACAATTAGACGATAATCTTTTTTTTATGGAAAAAGAGGACTAAAGAGCGTACGGGCTACCTGGTGTTAAGTGATCACCGCCGCGCAGAGAATGTTCTCTTGCAACACCAGAGGAATCACAAGAACATTGCCGACCTCTATCTCTGGATCTACTAAACCGATTTTTAAAATTTTGTTACGTATAGTAATTCAAAAATTTGTGAGTGTTCATATATATATATATATATATATGAATATATATATATGTTATTATACTATATAATATTAACCCAAAAAGGAAATACTTTGTCATAGTAGTTATATTTGTAAAATACGTCGGAGAAAAACCCGTGGAACCCTAAAAATAAATTATATGGCAAAACAACGTTTTCCGGGTCAGCTAGTTTTGAATAAAAATATAACAATCCGAATTTGAATATACATAGTTTGTTCAACTGCTAGTAAAGTCTTAAACTCCCACTAATATCATATTTTTGGACGCCACAAATTAGGATATCATTGCCACTATCTGGATGGGAGGCGTTCCTCCACAGTGCGGTTTTTTCTTCCACTTACAACAAAGCTGCGGAATGAGCTTCTTTATGCAGAGTATGCAGAACGACATGGGTATATTAAAAAAAAAGCGTGTTCACATTTCTTACAGGCCGGCAACGCTACTATTGAGCAGTGTAATAGCTTGTTTGACTCTGCTCCTATTGAGCAAAGTAATTATTTGATTAACAATGCTTCTATTGAGCAGTCTTATAGTTTAGTTTCTGGTTTGGAATGTGTTCCAAAATATTTAAATTAGTCAATAAGACAATATGGGACTCCTCTAGCAATATAAATACACAACGTACAAGTAATAGTAAACATAATAAAAGTCATAAACCTAATGCACCAAAATATGCAAGGATTGTTAGGTAAAGAACTGGAACTGGAGTTACTAATGAACCATGAAAATATTGATATCTTATGTCTTACTGAACACTGGCTTAGAAAATGTGAGCTCATTTTTAACTCCAGTGGTCATCGGGTGGCAAGTGTGTTTAGCAGAGAAAAGGCAACACGTGGCGGCTCTGTTATACTTATAAGTAAATCATTTAAATTCAAAGACCGTAAAGATATTGTGGGCCTCTCTGTTGAACGTTTGAACCATTGAAATAGCCTGTGCAGAGCTTGAGTGTGCCATTGTTGTAAGTATATACAGACCCCCGATGCATTATATGAGTTATTTATGAGTGTATTGGAGGAGGTTCTATCAAAATTATCTGAATCTAAGAAATATATTATGATTTGTGGTGACTTAAATATTAACTTATTAGAAGAATCCGCCACAAGTATTAGATTCAAATCTTTGTTTAAATAATATAATTTATCAAATATTTTCTTAGAACCTACTAGAGTAACCAGCACCTCTAAAAGCTGTATTGATAATATTTTTACTAATTATAAACCTATTTCTCAATCAATAATTAGTAAACTGAGCTCAGACCACTTTGGTCAATAAGCCTCTTTTAATATTGAACTAAACAAATGTACTTCAACTAAAAAGTTTATGTTTGTTCCGGTAAACAATAGGCGAATGGAGAAATATAGAAGCAATGTTTCGGAAAAACTCTCAAACTTGTATTTGAATTATAACAGTACTCCAAATGAGATGTATGGTAAGTTATTTAAAATAATTAAAACAGAGTTTGCTTCTATATTTACTTCAAAGACAGTCAACTTGGGTGGTCTCTTGTCATTTAACAACTGGGCAACAGCTGGTATTCATAGGAACAACAGTTATATGAACTATTTAGTGAGAGATCATCATGTAATCATATTGTATATGTGAAAAAATATTCAAAATTATTTAAGAAAGTATGTAGTAAAGTAAATGCATATTAGAGAAATAATTAAAAATGCTTCAAATAAAATAAAAATGACTTGGAAAGTTATTAACTGGGAATCAGGGAGAGCGAAAGATTGCAAGTTTGAATATAATCTAATAATAAACAATACAAAAATCCACTCTGAGCAGGAAGTAGCTTCTGCTTTTGAGAATTTTTTTTTCTGGCATTCCAGTTTCCATCTCAAGCACCCTTGTCTCCTCCACCAGTGTTGCCGAGTCACTTCTTTTGGAAAATGTCAAGGAATGTAAACAAAATTTCAAATTCAGTGTTGTTAGCCCAGCAGAAATAATTAAAACTTTCATATTCTTAGAAATGAAAAAAACTGCTGATATATGGGGCATATCTGTAAAAATAATAAGTTCTGTTATTGACGTCATAGCACCATATCTAGCACTAGTTTTTAATAGCTGTATTGAACATGGCGTGTTTCCTGACCTTCTGAAGTACTTATAGTAAAATTACACCAATATTTAAATCGGGACTCACTTCTGACCCGAATAACTATCGCCTTGTTTCAGTGTTGCCCACCCTAAGCAAAATTTTTGAAAAAAATATTTTAAGCCAAATGCTTACTCACTTTAACACTTATAAGTTACTTCATATAAAACAATTTGGCTTTACTAGGGGCTCGACTACGGATGCAGGTGTTGAACTCATCAGGAATATTTTTGAGGCCTGGGAGGAATCACAGAATGCACTTGGTATCTTCTGTGATTTATCTAAGGCTTTTGATTGTGTTCAACATTCAACGCTGGTCAGGAAGCTATGTCACTATGGTATAAGAGGATATGCACTCGATCTTCTGATCTCATATTTAAATAATAGGATTCAGAGGGTCGAGGTAAATGGCAGAAGATCTCCTGGGACTCCTCTCGGTATGGGGGTACCACAAGGGTCTATTCTTGGACCCTTCCTCTTCCTGATTTATATAAATGATCTACCTAACCTTGTAGAAAAAAAACACAAGGTGGTATTGTTTGCGAATGCCACTTCACTTATATTCAAAGTGAAATGAAGCCAAGTTTTATGACGAAGTAAACAATGCTCTATCTGACATCATGTACTGGTTTAGCGCCAATAACTTATTGTTAAATAGTCATAAAACCAAATAAATTAAATTCACGGCGCCAAATGTAAAAAATGTAGATGCGAATATTTTATTAAATGGAGAGGTGATAAAACCAGTGGAATCTGCTTTGCTCTGCTGAATTTCTTGGCATAACTCTTTATACCAAATTGCAGTGGGGCCCCCATATTGAAGGATTGGCGAATAGGCTTAGTTCTGCAGCATATGCGGTTAAGAAAATTAGACGGTTAACTGACATAGATACGGCGAGATTAGTATACTTTAGTTATTTTCATAGTATTATGTCCTATGGTATATTGTTATGGGGCTGTGCGGCCGATATTAATACTGTCTTTGTGCTGCAGAAGAGGGCTATTCGCGCGATTTATAACCTAGGTCCTAAAGAATCATTAAGAGAAAATTTTAAAGAAATAAACATTTTGACTGTTGCTTCTCAATACATTTTTGATAATGTTCTGTATGTTCATAAGCACATTCAGGATTTTTCTAGAAACTGTGACATTCATAATGTTAACACGAGGAACAAACATAAAATTTATTATGCCTACTACTCGGTTGGGTCGAGTTAGTAAGTCTTTTGTTGGGCTAATCTGCGGCTAATCCTATTTTGAATAAAAATATTTGAATTTGAATTTGTGATTCCTTCTGTTGTTACAAGAGAATCGGGGTGGAGGTGATAACTTAAAATCAGGTGATCCGTACACTCGTTTGTCCTCCTCATCCATGTAAAAAGATTATAATTAAAATAATAAACTAGTCCTTTGCCTTTGTGACCCTAAGGTCATGGATTAAATCACCATGTGACATAATCGACCTCTTAACTAGCAATGAAAGTAACGATTGAAATCACTTGATAATTACCTCTCCCTATTACCAGTACAACAAGGTGACAACCTCGGACACGTAATTATATAACTTATTACAATTAGAAAGTAATTGATAAGTAGAGTCTGACAAGATACTAACTTATTTAACTTTTGTATTAAAGGTCGCACATAGGTTGTTTAACACATTCACTGTCTACAAAAAAAAATAAAAAAAAAATAGATGGGAATCAAATCTTTTTAAGGCGAATTATGATTAATTACATATGAATGTTTGAAAATATGGATAAATGTATACTCGTTTTCGTAACTTCGCAAAGGAACCTTGACTCGCCTCAAACGCCGGCGGTTTACTAACTTCTACAAAAAGAACAGGAAGCTTGCTCGGATCCCAGTAAAAGGCGCCGCTACTATACCGCCCTACTCGGATCCGAGTGGTGAGCTAGGTATGTTTTGCGCCCATTATTCATACTTTTATAAGTACATTAAAAGCACAGAAAGATAACTTGTTTTTTAAATCTTTTAATGCAAATACTGTCATTTGCATATTGTTGCCCTTGTTTGGCATTGTTTTATTTTTGAGCAAGAGGTGTGTTACCCGCCTATAGGCCTGGGCAACTTGAAAGTTGGAAGTAGTACGCCCTATGTTTAAACAGACGGACAAGATACGTAATAGCTTTAAGGGTAATTATAATAAAGTCCCAATCACTGTTCAGACATTACCTATAAATAAATTTAAATGTTTTATAAAAAAAATGGCTCTGTCTTTGTATGGGACAGCCTGGGACTAGAATATGATTATTTCGCACCTGTAAGAGATCGTAACGTAGAACAAACCTTCTCAATATGTGGCTTCCAGTTTAGTTGATTGTCGAGTATGAGATCCGGATATTTTTCACTTGTTTTCTTGGATATCACTTGATTATTTATGCATAATGGTTCAAAATCCGGTACCTTTTTATGTTTGGCCGCAAAAATAACGTAATTTGTCTTGTCAACATTAATCATCAGAAGGTTACTTTGAAACCACATGTTAAGACGGTTGAGATCCGTATGTGTTTGTTTGATAACTTCCTGTATAGAATCACCAAAGTAGAATAAACATACAATACAGTATGGTGATTAATAATAATAATAATAATATTGACACACTTATACACAAAATATCTTGCCCCAAATTAGGCATATAGCCTGTGTTGTGGTACAAGACAACGATTTATTTAATACAATATACTTACTTAAACATACATAAATACATATAAACATCCATGACTCGGAAACAAACATCCATATTCATCATATAAATGCTTGCACCTACCGGGATTCGAACCCGGGACCTCTAGCTTAGTAGGTAGGATCGCTAGCCACTCGGCTATACAGGTTTACTGATTGGCCACGAAGTATACTCCGGCTAAGTTTGAAAACGAACAGTTGCTTAAAACGTAGTGGATTTCGGTTTTCGATCTCCTTTTTTACACAAGATAATAGCCGTCTTCTGTGAATCTGTCAATGACTGCACGTTTCATACAATCGAGTGAATCCCCTTTTTCGTAGAGAGTTTCGCTAGACTGCATGTCGGGTCCACTAGATGTTACGTCTACATTACGGACCGAATCTGCGGAGACCCACAGAGCTTATAAATAATAGTACTTAAAGTTCTTATCCTTCGAACAACTCTCATACAAACAAAATTGCATTCTAGCTTCAATGATAGAATATTGTTATTTAAGAAGCAAGGTTAATAACTTGGATCAGTCGTTCGGTAGTCGCGTAGCGCGTTTGCCGCGATTTGTTCGTCTGTTCTGTTTTTTCTTAAGTTTCAAACAGTTTAGGTTGGCTGAATAATCGGTGAGCATTTTGCCATATAAATGAATTTAAAAAATATTATGATTACAAAATGGACGATGTTTGATTTTGAATTTAGAATGAATTGTGTGTTTATGTATTTTAATATAGCCAAATTTTTTTTTTATATATTAAGTATATTATATATACGTACATATTTTAAAGGTTTTCTAAATATTAAAATATGTCAGATTTCACTCGAATTAGCACCCATGCTGAAATCCGTAAGCTCACAATTTTCCGAACAAGTTTCATGTTTTGCTGCGATATCATTAAATTCATACTAGATGTATTTAAATAACGGTTGATATGAAACCGAATTTTATACTCGATTAAAATAGATTTTTTCAATATATATATATTTATTAGTTGTTTATAAGGGTTAAACAATTGCATACTATATATACCATATATAGTTCATCAAAGTGAGAATACGTAATTTTCAAATTTATCCCCTTACAAAGTTTTGGTGTTTAACGTCTAGCTACAATCAACCTTGAAGGAAAGAGCGACATAGCCCTTCAAAAAAATTATGGTCATAGCTCCTCGAGAATCAGCCAATTCCGAGTCGGAGGATGATCATGTTCAATATATTCAGTGATACACAAAATAAATGTTAACAAAATATATGACAACAGTAACAATATATGGCACTATAATGGCGGCATTAAATAAACCTTAATCGTAAAAAAATTATTCCAAAATTTAAAGTACTGAATTGAAATTTTCAAACACTTACTTAAAAAAAAAAACAAAATTTTAATCATCCTTACGTTGTCGCATAAGACGGCGCAAAGTATGTGTCAGTGCCTACACTAGCGCGCGGCTACTAGATTTCTTACAGGGTGCTCCGAAATGATATAATTGAAAATTGATTTATTTAGATGAATTATGTATTTGATTGATTTTTCTGATTACGATCAAGATAAATAAATAAGTCAAGATCGCCGTAATACGTTGGATGAGGGCAGCGCAGGACCGATCGTAGTGGAAATCTTTGGAGGAGGACTTTGTCCAGCAGTGGACGTCTTCCAGCTGATGATGATGATGATTAGGGTTTAGTAGTTCTTTCCATGTGTTTATTTAATTTCTCCATTGTACATAATATATATCAAGTCATGAGCAAGGTTCGGCAACACTACTACAAAAACCTATAGTAATAAACCTGAAAAAGTATTTTCGTTGACGAAAGTTAAAAAAGTGAATGTTTGTCTGTTTGTATAACAGTGTCACCTGTATTATTCTAAAAGGCATAAAAAGACATAAAAGGCATTATTATTTTCTCAAAATTGATTCTTTAAGAATTATTTTTGATGTCATTTCTAATATGATAGATACTACTACCCATTCGGAAACAAATTGCGCTCCGAGAGAGAAGAAGCGGCACAAGAAACTCTCCCAGCATTACAAGCAATCCCTTATTTCTAGTGTTATAATAATGAAAATCACTATTAAGGGCAAAAAGGTGACGATTTTTGTGAACGTATATTAAATTTTCATAAATGTACTGACAATGAACAGTCATAATATTTATTTCTTTAATTTTTTCTTTGAGAGACTGTCTATAACCAAGTTGATATATAGCTCGAACAGCTCTCTTTTGTAGAGCAAACACTATATCAATGTTAGCAGCATGACGCCACAGTAAAATACCGTACGTCATGATGCTGTGAATATAACTGAAGTACACTAAGTAAACCGATCTTGATGAAACTTTTACAATTTTAAACGTTAGATTCAGTGGTTAGCCACTTAGAACAATCATATTGAGAAAACATTGAATATCTTTATATATATAATTCTTCTGTACGTGTGTTGACAGAGAACTCCTCCTAAACGGCTGGACCGATTTGAATGAATTTTTTTGTGTGTGTTCAAGTAGATTCAAGGATGGCTTAGATTCACTAATGAACTACCTCCAAAATGGCTGGAACGATTAAAATGATTTTTTGTGTTATCCAGTGAATTTGAGATTTGTTTAGATTCTCATTACAGTCCACATATAAGTCTCCTGCCCATGTGTATGTTAGTGAACTCTACCTAACGACTGGACCGATTTTTAAAATTTAAGACGTGTGCACAGGACAACGTCTGTCGGGTCCGCTAGTAATATATATATTACTAGCTAACCTAGCAAACGTTGTATTGTCGATATTAAAATCGCGATACAAAATTAACTGTTGATCGTAGATGGGTGAAAATTTGAAGTTGTATGTATTTTTTAATGCTGACTAATAATCAAACAAATTTAAGAAAAATGTAAAAAAATTAAAAAAAAATTCGTGTAGACCACCCTTAACATTTTGGGGGATGAAAAATAGATGTTGTCCGATTCTCAGACCTACCCAATATGCACTCAAAATTGCATGAGAATCGGTCAAGCCGTTTCGGAGGAGTTCAATGTTAAACACCATGGAACGAGAATTTTGTATATTAGAGAAGATTTAAACGTTTCAACAGTTACATCTAATAATTCATACGAATGTATTATTATTATGGCCTGTGGGACATTCAATTGTCTTTTATGTTTCTGACATCTTAGTAAAATGAATATATTGTTCATTTATTATATGTCACATCTGAGGAATACAATGTGTAATTTAGTAATACGTGGTAATTCTACATAATAGGACCTATCAATGAATACATTTTAATTATTTATTTTGCAATTTAATTTATTATTTTTAACAGAATTGAAAAACAAGAGGTTTGCAGTTGTTATGTTACTCAGTGAACGCATGTTTAATATACGTACGCTGTTGTTACGTCATATGTTCTCTTGATTAACTACCAAATTGGGTTAATGAAATATGATACCAATATATTTCGTACTAGCTGCCCGGATAGACTTCGTTGTGTCAAAAGTTAATTATCATTATCATCAAACGGAAGACGTCCATTGCTGGACAAAAGCCTCCACGACGATCGGTTCTGCGCTGCCCTCATCCAACGTATACCGGTGATCTTGACCAGATCGGTAATAATAACTAGAGAACGAATTATATGCTACAAAAAATGCCCAAAATATGCATGCAAATATGCAAGTAAATACCTAAAATGTGCACGAAAGTCCATAAAACGGGCCAAAATATGCATACAATTAAAAAGGAAAAAATAAAAAGTCATATTTTTAAATATTTTATTTTATTTTATAAAGGCTTATGCTGACAATCGTATTTGTGAAAAAAAACTTTTATAAATTATACCTACTTGGATAACAATTAAATTTAAGATTTACCTTTAAAAATATGTACTACTAAGTACTGTTATAAATGTTCTGTAGACAAATTGTGTCTACGATCGCTTAGTAAATTTTTGTAAGCGGAATAGTATTGTCGTATTGTCGGGGATCCAGTAGTCTGTGAACGGCTGGATCACTTGGCGTTGCGTAGAGACGTCGCTTCATTGTGTGTCTTCTACCGCATTTATCACGGGGAGTGTTCCGAAGAGCTGTTCAACCTGATTCCTGCCGCCGAATTTCACCTTCGCACGACACGCCACAAGTTACGATATCATCCCCACCATCTGGATGTGTGGCGGTCCTCCACAGTGCGGTTTTCAAGGAGCTTTCTTCCACGTACCACGAAGCTGTGGAATGAGCTTCATTGTGCGGTGTTTCCGGGACGATACGACATGGGTACCTTCAAGAAAAGCGCGTACACCTTTCTTAAAGGCCGGCAGCGCTCTTGTGATTCCTCTGGTGTTGCAGGAGAGTGTGGGCGGCGGTGATCACTTAACACCAGGTGACCCGTACGCTCCTTTGTCCTCCTATTCCATAAAAAGAAATAGTAACGTTCTACGTCTACTGAGGTTACTGGGCAGAATTTAAATTTGAGTGCAATGTTTGGTCTTGAAAAGCATCGAAAGATGAGCGAGATCGAGCGTAAATATGCAAACTATTTTTTTTTTCTAAAATATGCAACTATCTCTGAAAAGGTACTAAGTATGCAAAAGCATATGCAATATGCATTTGCATATAACCAGGTCTCTAATAATAACCAAAAGTTAATAGTTAAAATTAATATAAGATAACATATATACTTCCGAGTATTCCCATTATTTATGGCTCAACATGCATTTTAAATCTGTAATATCTTCGAACATATTCATTTTAATTACATGCTGTAAAAGGCTATATTGATTAAGTGCAAAAAAACATGCATAAATAATATAAACCTTCCCCTTGACCCTATCTATTAAAAAAAATTGCTATGAAAAATAGATGTTGGCCGATTCTCAGACCTACCCGATATGCACACAAGCCGTTTCGGAGGAGTTAGGTAACAAACACCGCGACACGAGAATTTTTTTTAATAGATTTTTTTAGTATTCCTACTATGATTCATAAAACAAGTTTTTTTTACATTGTACATATTGTTTCTTGGTATAAATCCCAGCAACTTTTATATTAAAAAGAACATCTAAGTTAACAATATGCATTAGGTTTTAAATAAGTAAAAAATTTACCTTGACTTTAATTTAAGCGTTTCATAAAAGACTGCGGATGGTATTATTAAATGTTAACAAAAAGTGTTACATTGTTATCAGCGTCCATTTAAACAATTCTTACAAGGGTGTTAGTAAGGTATTATTAAAGTATAAAGGGAGAACACAATTAATTCAGACGCGACATTTTAGAAAATCTAATATATAAAATTCTCATGTCGCGGTGTTTTTAGTTAAACTCCTTCGAAACGGCTTGACCGATTCTCATGAAATTTTGAGTGCATATTGGGTAGGTCTGAGAATCGGACAACATCTATTTTTCATCCCCCTAAATGGGCTGGCTTTTCACCCATCTACGATCAACAGTTACTTTTGTATCGCGATTTTAATATCGGCAATACAACGTTTGCTAGAAGATCCTATATAATTCGACAGTAGCCAATAGCAATGTGTTGTGATTATTACTGATATTATTAAATGATCTATGACTGAATGTTTGCATTGTGAAGGCACATAGTCGAAATTTATATATTACTAGCTGATGCTCGCGAATTTGTCCGCGTAGATAAAAGGTTTTTAAAAATAATAAGCATATTTGGAATTTAAGATTATCATCTCCTATTCCAGTTCCGGTTCCCGTTTTCGCTCCCGTTCCAAACCTATTATATGAATCTTATTTCGAGGACGATTCCTATGGCAAACTACTGGGATAGTTATAGCTAATCGATGTGAATTTCACAAATGTTTTTTTTTTCACAAATCCCGCAGGAACCATGGATTTTTTCGGGATAAAATGTAGCTTATGTCCTTTCCCAAGGTCTAGTCTATCGCTGTACCAAATTTCATCAAAATTTGTTCAGTAGCTTACAAACAAACAAACTTACATTCACATTTTAATATTATAGCAGAGATGTCCAATCAGAACATGCCTTATAACCTAACCACAGCCGGTTTTGGAACGGCCGAAAAATATTACGATTCATAAAATCTTGTATGCTTTGGTCAACTTTCAGGTTGTGGCTTCATCTACAGGATCTACTTTACAGTTGATAACCTGCTCAACCCCAATATTTGTATAATTTCTATTAAGGAAATTCACTTGAGATGTCGCTCTTTGTAAATCTAAACAACAGGGTTCGCATCCCGCATCGTTCATAAAATTTGGTTTTCAAATTTTATTTGTGTATTATTCCTAGATGTGAGGGTTATCACTTTAAAAACATAACAAATTGTTCAAAAAAGTTCTTTAATACAAATATGATATGACATTGGACTTTGATCCCGGACCACATATTTTGAACATTGCTTCGTTGCCCATTCGGAATTTAAAGCTTCATTTAGCCCTGGAAAAAAAACATTTTTACCAGCGTTATGACGGAAGTAGGAAATTTACGCAAACAATTTGGCATGGTAAAAACAAATATTTTATAAAAAGTAATTATGGTTTTCGTTTGTACTTAATACAGATTTCATGGGCAACAAAAAATGTTATCAAAGAACGGGAAGTTCCAATTTGTGATCAGAATAATTATTGTGCTAAGTCAAATTGTAATTTATTATCTATACATATAATACTATCTAATAATAATCTATACAATAAATCTGTAGAGATCAAATTTCTGTACAGAGAAAAAAATGATTAAAAGCGAGTCAGGGGGATGTAAGAAGAGATAGAACAAGTCCCGATTTTTTTGGAATTTCTTATTTCTCTGTCTGTTTATTTGTTTGTCTGCTTGTACGGACTAATCTCTGAAACTATTAGACCGATTTAATTTAAACTTTGCATGATGATACTTTACATCCCCCAACAAACAAATATTTTAGATGATTTACATCCCGAAAAATTAAAGAGTTCCCGTGGGACAGTTAAAAACCTCTACTTACTAAAATAGCGTAGTACACACCAACTTATGCACCTAATTTATTAAAATTTGTCAACCTTATATTGACGGTAAAGCAATGTGTAAGTATTAGAAAATTTGAAAATCTCATAAAAGCGACGAGTTCCCGCGAGAAAGTATAGAATTAAAAAAAATAAAGCGTGTGTGACGAACATCATTTCCACCCGAGGCAAAAAGTGAGAACGACAGGTCATTTAGGTTAGACCTAATATATAGGTTCATCGATACATACTAAACTTAATAAAATCCCTGTGAAAATCTCAGCCTTACCTTCTGGCTTTCGAAAGAAGTATCCACTAATATTATAAATAGGAAAGATGTAAGAATGTATGGACGTCTGGATGTATGGGTGTATGTCTGTTGCTCTTTCACACGAAATCTACTAAATGGATTTTATTGAAACTATACAATAATATAGTTTACATATCAGATATGTAAAGTAGCTAATCTCTGTCTATACTATATTATTTGAACAAATATTTTAATAGCTATGACGATGACGATAAACAACCGAGTGCGCGATATTGTGGTGCGGTCTGGTGGCAGGCGGTGGGACGGGCTTGCGGGTGACCGGACCGCTGCGGGTGGAGGGGTTATTAACTTTAAACGCCTGCAGTTCTTATTAATTTGCATTTTCAATGACTATCAACAAATCGCAGGGTCAAACCCTAAAAGAAGCAGGCAGTCATTTGGGCATGCCATGTTTTTCCTAGGGCCAACTCTACGTGACTTGCTCACGCGTTTTTAAATCGAAAATCTACATGTTTATGCTGACTGAAATAAATAATTTAACATAATTTAGGAGAATATAGGATATTCCTATGCAGTAACTACCTTTAACTTTTGTATTACTATCAATCATCATATTCATACATCAGACTTATTTATCCTTACAAACTATAGCGTTTATAATACCTCTTGGTGAAATCATCATAAATATTCTTAGTACAAATAAACATACATTTGCATGATTTTAAATTTGTTGGATTTGCCTCCGTCCCGAATCGCAGAATAATATAAAATCATTGAAAAATTTACGAAAAAAGAAAATACTTTCTTTCATATATAATCAGTATCACAATTTTCTAGAGGATAATCTTTTTTATGGAATAGGAGGACTAAAGAGCGTACGGGCCAGCTGGTGTTAAGTGATCACCGCCGCCCACAGAATGTTCTCTTGCAACACCAAAGGAATGACAAGAGCATTGCCGCCCTTTATCTCTGGATCTACTAAACCAATTTTGAAAATTCTGTCACGAATAGAAATTAAAATTTTTGTAAGTGTCATATATACATACTATATATTAACCCAAATAATGAAAATACTTTTTCATAGTAGTTATATTTGTTAAATACGTCGGAGAAAAAACCGTTGAACCCTAAAAATAAATTATATGGCAAAACAACGTTTGCCGGGTCAGCTAGTTAAAAATTTGTCATTTAATTTTTTAGGAGAACTTTTAGTTTCATTTATTACTTGTACTCATACAATTTTTTATATTAAAGCACCTAAGGGACCAGACGAGCGTTACCTTCAGCTGATGGTAATTGATACGCCCTGCCTATTACAATGCAGTGCCGCTCAAGATTCTTGAAAAACCCCAAATATAAGATGTAAAGTCTCATTTGCTAAGGAATTTCACTAGCTACGGCGCCCTTCAGACCGAAACACAATAACACGCTGTGGTACCCATAATCTAGCCGGCTTCCTGTGCAAGGTAGCCTCCCACAGGTGTTCTTTTCAGTAGTTATTCCGTGATTCGCGCACAACTGCAGACCTCTATCATTTTTAACCGACTTCAAAAAGGAGGAGGTTATCAATTCGATCGGTATTTTTTTTATGTTTATACACCGATTACTCTGAGATTTATGATCCGATTTACGTAATTTTTCTTTAGTTCGATGCAGAATAGATGCCATTTGGTTCCATAAAAATTTACATAGTTCGGTCCAGTAGTTTTCATTTTATGAAAATTTTTGTTAACCTCGATGATATAATTGTTTTTTGTGTACGGCTTTTTTAGGAGTTTTCATTCAGATTGATTATATATTGTAATTGTTAACTCACACTAAAAAGTAAAAAATAAAAAAAAAACTACGTTTAAAAAAACCGACTACAAAAACTGAAAAGTATCAAATAACTAAAAATTTAATTTAATACACCTTTACCTTTAATATTAATAAAATACTATTATTTGTATGTGGTACATATTGAGAGGTTTGAAGTCGGTGCCAAGCCAAATGTAATAGTAAGTACCTACACTCGCCACGCGTGACTTTGGGCGGGATAACTTCGTCTAGAACAAAACAACCCAAGCGAACAGACACGCGTGGCCAGACAACATTAATAAATACAGTAAGTATGCTGTTTATAATATTAAGGTTTATTTTGGCTTGGCACCGACTTAAAACCCATAATTAGGTAACATAAGTAAAAGCATTTTATTAATATTAAGGATAAAGGTGTATTCAATGAATTTTTTAGTTATTTGATACTTTTCACTGTTTGAAGTCGGTTTTTTTAAAAGTAGTATTTTTTTAACTACTGGTCGCCCGGAAATTGATATTCGACTAAAATTCATTTTGTGTTTGTATAATTATAAGTACCTATCTAACCAAGGTGGTTTATCCGCGGTATTTCCCGCTTCGCGCAAACCGCAAAAAATGGTTTTTCATAATCAGAAATAATTCCACGTGCGAGTGATTATTTTTGCATCAAAAAGCTATTATTATCTAGTCATCAGTTTGGTATTCATATATAATATATATATATATATTTAAGCTTATATTTCTACTCCGACTATTGAGAAAAAAAATGATTTTAAAACCTTATATTATGAAAAAAAATGTGTGCGTGTAATGTTTATGCACGATTTTTTTTTATGGAATAGTAGGACAAACGGGCGTACGGGTCACCTGTTGTTAAGTGATCACCGCCTTCCACAATCTATTGCAACACCAGAGGAATCACAGGAGCGTTGCCGGCCTTTAAGGAAGGTGTACGCGCTTTTTGAAGGTACCCATGTCGTATCGTCCCGGAAACACTGCACAGAAAGTTCATTCCACAGCTTAGTAGTAAGTGGAAGAAAGCTACTTGAAAACCGCACTGTGGAGGACCGCCACACATCCAGATGGTGAGGATGATATCCTAAAGTTATGATATCCGATTGAAGTAAAGCTTAGCAATAATTAACAGATATATAAATATATCTATCATATTTTATATGTAATTAACACTGTTAATTAAAACTCGCGAACGCTGTCGCTGTATCTAGAATAAACCATTTCCTTTATAATTATATTAGTGGAAGTATGACATTGCCTATTTTTTACTGAAAAGTTGAAATTCTTTTTTTTTATTGAACATATTTATTTAATCAAAATAATTATCTATACATTGCTGCCATCAGGAAGGTCATTTATGCCTCTGCGATAGAACTGTGGTGATCTAGATTAAAGACTGTGTGAAAGCACTGCCTCCTGAGAAGAAAACTTTTAGTAGTCCGTTGGAGCAAGGTCTGGCGAATACGACTGGTGACGAATGGTTTCTAACTGCAGTTCCTGTAGAGTTAAGACGGTTTCTTGTGCTGTATGGGGTCTCGTATTATCATAGAGCAATAATGGTGAAGATCGATTTATGAGTCGGGGCTGTTTCACTGCTAGTTTTGCTATCACTGTACAGAGTTCAGCACAGTACACATCTGCCGTTATTGCTTGACCAGATCGGAGAAAGTTATGGTGAATAACACCATGCTGAGACCACCAAACAGTTACCATTACCTTTTTATTAGTAAACTTTGCTTTAGGACACTGATGCTGCGTTTGACGTGGCATTGGAATGGCTGACTCATTGCATTTTTCGTTTACGGTTATCGGAAATAATCCACTTTTCATCGCATGTCACAATTCGATCCAATATTCTTTCGTTTCTGTATGGATTCAATAAGGTCACACAAGTCTCAACACTCGTTTCTTTCTGCAGATCAGTCAAATCATGAGGCACCCAGTTTTCATTTTTTTTTATTTTATAGATTTAACGCAAATATATTGTTTGTAAGGTAACCTTAAACCATGCCGCTAATTCTTTTTTTTTTATTGGAATAGGAGGACAAACGTAAACGCCGCCCACATTCTCTTGCAACACCAGAGGAATCACAAGAGCGTTGCCGGCCTTTAAGGAAGGTGTACGCGCCTTTTTTGAAGGTACCCATGTGGAATCGTCCCGGAAACACCGCACAAGGAAGCTCATTCCACAGCTTTGTAGTACGAGGAGGAAAGCTCCTTGAAAACCGCACTGTGGAGGACCGCCACACATCCAGATGGTGGGGATGATATCCTAACTTTTGGCGTGTTGTGCGAAGGTGGAATTCGGCGGCAGGAATCAGGTTAAACAGCTCTTGGGAACACTCCCCGTGATAAATGCGGTAGAAGACACACAATGAAGCGAAGTCTCTACGCAACGCCAAGTGATCCAGCCGTTCACAGAGCACTGGGTAGTTTGGCTAGGATCAACCATCTCTTTCAATTCATTGTTATTCACCTGTGTGGTCGGTTTTCCACGTGGTTCGTTCTTCAAATCAAAGTTTCCATAACGAAAGCGTTTAAACCAAAATCTTAACGTGCGTTCATTAGTTCCCTTCTACAAATGCAACATTGATATTGCAAGCTGTTTCTGCCACGTTAGTTCCGCGTCGGAGATGGTATTCATAAATCACTCGAATTTTCGAAGTATCCGTCTTTCTTGTCTAAGCTGAATAAAAAAGTAACTGAAAGTCGATAATCGAATGTTGCACTTTTTTTAAAAGAAGAACTACATAGGTAGCTACCAAATGAAAAAAGTTTCACTCCAAATATATGTACCTTGTCATAGGGTACTTAGTTACCGTTGTTTGACTTCCAACACACGTCATTCAATTAAATACTGTAATCGCGAAATAATGTTTTTTTATTAATTAATAAGTATACAATATACCTACATCACGGACGAGTAAAATAATAAGGACTCCGTGTCACCTTACAAAACAGTGAGGCACCAAAACAAGCCGGTAAACGTGTAAATACATAGCCCCACGCATACACTTACACTAATAAAAGCCTATCGGCCGCCATTATGAGATTTGCCATCGTCTGTGACATATCAGTTTTCGTCGAATTAAAATATTTTAAAAATGACGTCGTGCGATGTGAAAAAGTGTAAAATCAATACTATAAAAGTATTTGTGGATATATGTTTAACTAAGGGAGAAAAAATTATGTATCTGGTACACCCCGTAACCGCACACACACTAGCATAAAGCTGCTTCACTTGCTAAAATCACTGTGCGGAGTCCTTCATTTTTTACTCGTCCGTGACCTACATTAGAATTTTGTGTATTAACATTATTTGTATCATTATTTAATCCTATAAGTGTAACAGAGTGGAGGAGCCTGCCTCCGCTGCCGTATGCGTGAGAGAAAGGGAAGCCAGACAGACTGACTCCGTAACGCGTTACGTTACTAAGCGGTTTACTCTCCCATAAGAATTTAATCACTTCAAAAACTGCAAAAAATTCTTGACTTTTTGTAGACCTTTTTAAGGTGTATAACATTTTTTGATCTATCTCGTAGGGTTTTAGCCAGAGTTTGAAATGTAAGCGCGTAAATGTGTTTATTCAGACGTCACATTAGAAAACACTAAAATTATCAGTGTTTTTAAATTTTAGTGTTAAAAAAACTACATCAAAATCCGTAGCGCAGTTATAAAGATGTAAGGCATTCATAGGGACCGACAGCGGGAAGCGAATTTGTTTTATAGTTTTATAACTTCTATGTAGTGGTATAGTTATATACTCTATGTAGATATTAGATTTTATTTAAATAATAATAATAATATATTATTGACACACTTTTACACAATTTATCTTGTCCCAAACTAGGCCATAGCCTATACTATGAGTACAAGACAACGATATATTTAATACAATATACTTAAACTTATATGCATTTTTTAACTTATATAAATACTTATAAACATCCATGAATCCGAAAGATACATCTATACTCATCATATAAGTGTTTACACATGCCGGGATTCGAACCCGGGACCTCTAGCTCAGTAGGCAGGGTCACTAACCACTGCGGCTATATGGGTCGTCATAGAACATTTTAAAATTCCGAATCGCTTGATTTACCTTAATAAAGTTTCTTAAATAATGTTATTATGTAAAGGAATAAAAACTAGCAAGGTTATATCCGCCTCAGGTTTAAATGTTACTTTATCAGACATTAGTGTGGATTTGAAGGTTTCCTTCCGTATTAGATAATTGTATCGCCTAAAGAAAAAAGGTAAACACTTCAAAAACACTCCTCAAAAACAATAGATATAATATGCACTAAAAAGTATTAAAATAATTGCGTATTTTATACAATCTAATTAATAATTCTAATTCTAGTTACGATTTTTGTTATTTTTGGAATCAGTGTCCTCCTCACGTCGCGCGTGTGACTCAAGCACATCTCACCTATAACTATGTATGTAGTTACAAACCTACCTTGGCTGACACCGACTCCAAAAATATCAATAATCGTTACTAGAATTAGATTGTATAAAAATACGCAATTATTTTTATCCTATTTAGTGCATTACAATGGGACCACCAGCTTTTAAATAAAAAAAGAATTATCCAAATCGGTTCACCCAGGCGAAAGTTCTGAAGTAACAAACATAAAAAAACATACCGACGAATTCAGAACCTCCTCCTTTTTTGAAGTTGTTAAAAAGATCGATTTAAATAAATTTATTATACTTTATCTAGCAAGGTACTGAAGATATCCTAAATTTTTACCCAAAAGTAAAATTCCCATGGCTCGATACACCATACCACGCAGACAAAGTCACAGACCAAAACAAAAGAGAACAACAACCTTAGTTAATAAATTAGATAAAATAAAACCAAGTATTTGGCTTTGCAACTTTTTGTAAGTAACCTGAGCGAAGCCTTAACCCGAACTGGCCATTCTAAATCCAATCAGACGGAAATATGACTTAGTGTTAGGTAATAAGATCTATGTTTGTCTAACATCGAACCGACACTGACCCACTTGTGTTTTATATAATCATATGGCTTCGGGTGATTGTTAATAATTGTGTGTATTGTAATTGTTTGTTCTATCGTCGGACGAGCGTGGTGTTGATTGTATTCCAAAGCAGTAGAATTAGCTGTATGTGCAGTGTTCGTCATGGCTAATAGGTTTTTTATGACAATAAGGGACGAGACGAGCAGGGCGTTCAGCTGATGGTAATTGATACGCTCTGCCTCTTCGATTCTTGAAAAGCCAAAACATTCTGAGCGGCACTACAGCTCTGCTCGTCACCTTGAGACATTAATTGTTAAGTCTTATTTGCCCAGTAATTTCACTGCTTACACATTACTGCTTCACGGCACAGAAGGCGCCGTTGTGGTTCCCACAACTAACTATGTGGTGAATAATAAAAGTTTATGTAGGCTAATTAAGCAATAGTACAAACCGCAGTGGTTTTTATTGCAATGTTCTTTATTAATAAATAAATAAAAAAAAACGTTTACTTAAATGAAATATTGCGAATTATAAAAACTGTTTTAATATCATTAACTACAAAAAGATATAGGTGTAGACTGTTCCTCTTTCAAAACTAATTTGCATGTAACAATAATAACAGATATCGATTTCATACAATAATTACAGACCTTCACTAATTCTATAATGAAATAGTTGATTATATAATTGATCAATTATTATTAACTATTCTGAGGTCATTATTTAAAAAAAAAAAATCGGTAGTAGTAGTAGGCACTACAAGCTGTGTGTTCCTGGTGTCAGTATCATGGTTATGACAGTTTCTAGCAAATTCACTTATGTGCCTATGTACATATATTACATTATCAAAAATATATTGAGGTGCAACAGTCAAGATGCTAATTTCTTTGAATTTTGCTCTCAATGATTCTTTAAGACCTAGGTTATAAAATAAATACCGCGAATAGCCCTCTTCTGCAGCACAAATATTGTATTAATATCGAAAGCGTTGCCACATATGTACGTTTATGCGACACTTTATAAGGTTGGCAACGCCCTTGTTTTTCCTCTTGTGTAACAAGAGAGTAAGGGCCGCGGTGATGATTTACCATCAGGTGATGTATGCTCGTGAAGATATTCAATATCAGTTCAAATTTAAAAAAAGTGTGCCCCTCAGGACGCGCGACAGTAGTGATTACTTAAACTAATCTAATTTGAACTATTTAATATTGAAATTGTTTAACTTGAGAAAAGTTTAGGTTCCCTATTGTAATGATTATTTATTAATAAAATATTTTATGGATTATATAATATATTTTATTCTTAGTTACAATTCTTGAATATGTACATTTGAATTTTGTGAATGTACATTATTAATATCGAGTAACAATTGTCTTATGGTAGCTATAATAAGCAACGAAATTTTTACATTATATTTTGTAATCTAAAAATCTTAAAAAGACAACTTTGAGAGGTAATATTCGAATATTGTTGAATATGGCTGTATGGGCTTGAACCCTTTGCCCGTACTAATAATGAACGAAGAAACCAAAACAATTAAAAATGTCGCAAACGTCATTGATTATTTATCTATCTATCTATACATATAAAAATGAATTGCTGTCCGTTAGTCTCGCTAAAACTCGAGAACGGCTGGACTGATTTGGCTAATTTTAGTCTTGAATTATTTGTGGAAGTCCAGAGAAGGTTTAAAAAGTAAATAAATAATGTTCGTAATTAAATAAAAACAACAATTTTGTTTTTCCTTTGATGTGTCCCCCGTAATTCAGAAATCAAATTGAAAGAATAGTTTAAAATGAATAACTAAATAGAATCCTTATATCTTTCTAACTTTCTCCGGAGGTAAAAAACAAACTAATTAATTTTAGCTACCTATAATAGTTGGTAGATTTTATGTACGATTTAATTAATTAAATTTTGGTAGGTCTGAGAGTCGATCGTCGTCTTTTTTTTATACCCCAAAAATTTTTCTTATTACTTTATATGGCAATTCAACGTTTGCTGGGTCAGCTAGTAATATATAATAATACACTTGGAGATTAAAAATAATATATTAGTGAGTAATTAGAATCAATTTTTTTATCATTTTTTAAATCATTTTAAAGCCACAAAATTATAACGGTTACAAATTGTTTCAACTGAGTGATTGTTTTCTGACGGAAGTTTCTCGATACGCAACGCAACTGTTTACCCTCCCTTTAGAAGTTATCACTTCACACGTTTAAGACTTACTTAAACGAGATTGAAAAAATTCAAATTAGACTATTAAAACTAATAATTGGAAGCAAGGAAAAGGAAAAATACGGAAAAAATTATGACAATATATTTAAAGACTTAAAAATACTGCCAGTAACTAACAAAGTAAACTATTTAATAACAAAAGAAAATTATTACTCAAATAGATTTAAAAACCCTGTTAATCTGAGGGAAAATTTGAGAAAGATATCAGGAATATATATATAATACCAAAAATATGTAACTACTATGGGGAAAGATTAAGGGAATATGTTGTGCCAAAATTTTTTAATAGTATAGAATGGTTAACAGAGGATAAAAAAGACTGTAGAGTAGTACTTAAGAAAAAATTAAAAGAGCACTTTCTTAACGTCTCCACATAAGCCTTAATATTTAATGTAGTATAGTTTAGTTATATGTACAGGTAAGGTACAGGTCAGGTAATACAGGTAAGATTTTAATATGTTTTTAGGAATATTAACTAAGTAATGATATGTGTGTAATGTTATATGTGCATTAGTAATAGTATACAATATAATATATAAAATTTAAAAACAAAAAATCTCAAACGCTCCGACGAAATTGTAAGCGACAAAAAAGTACATAAATCTGAAGAAGCTTCACAAGAGCAAGTGAAAAAGTCTTCACTTGGTCAAATTAAATGTAGCAGTAGTTCTTTATTTTGTTAGGTTATCTATATATATAAAAATGAATTGCAGTTCGTTAGTCTCGCTAAAACTCGAGAACCGCTGGACCGATTTGGCTAATTTTGGTCTTGAATTATTTATGGAAGTACAGGGAAGGTTTAAAAGGTAAATAAATAGGAAAATGCTCGGAATTAAATAAAAACAACAAATTTCATTTTCCCATGATGCGTACCCCTTCGAATTTATTGACGCAACGGTTTGACAGTTATGCTGTGAAACAATTTCATTACAACAACAGGGTGCATTTTTACGAAGCAATTCTTAATGTTATGAAATATTATTGACAAATTCATAAAAAAACATTATTTTATTTATTATATACAGAACAACGTCTGTCGGTTCAACTAGTAATATTATAAAATGAAATCACTGAAATATTTGCATGTCTGTCAAGACGAAACATGTGCCTACTCTTAAATTTGTAAGCTCTGTTCAAACTGAGGCTACTATCACGCGGGACGCGGGATGAAAGTCGCTCGCGCCGATTGTGTCAGCTAACTTTATGGACGTGTTCAAATTAACGCGTCGTCGAAAAATTAAGTAGTCGCTCAAGTTGAATCGAAACAAGACGCCCGGCGGGATTGTTTAATCTCACAATGCATAATGTTTCTCCACTGAAGAACCAAAAATGACACGCGGGAAGTCGCGTCAGATTGAGAGGCTAAGCGAGCGAGTGAACTGCTCTAAAACGCGTCCCACGCCCCGCGCGTTATTCACCTCAGTTTGAACAGAGCTTTACTTGTGAATGTTTCTGGCAAATAAAGAACTTTGACTTTTACTTAAAAAAAAATGATGCATCACTCTTGTTGTCACACTGTTGTTAAGTATATTTTAAAGTAATATAAGTAACTTCAAACCTAACATAATTTAAACGTCTAGATAGAGCCTCTTCCTGTTAGACAACCGATGAAAACAGGTCAGGTTTATTACTTTAACGTGCGTGAAAAGCTACGTCTTACATTGCTCAAAATAGAAGTTAACTGTCAACCTTTATTTTTTTTTAGGTTTTCACAACTGTCACGGTCTATCTAGACGGATAAAAGATTTAAGTTTCAAACTATAAATATGATGATGAAGCACCATACATCTGAGTTACCGTTCAATCACGGAAGGATAATGTAACAACCAGCTTTTCATAATAAGTAGATATATATATATATATATATATATATATATATATATATTTATTGTAGTGCCTTGTCTTTTACGATTAGGTTGACAGTCAAACTTGTGTGGTACCACATCAATTTTAATCTTTGCTTTACCTCCCATCGTTGTATAATAAATGTAATTTTCCATGTCATCTTTCAACTAAAAAAAAAACAGAAATCATAAGAATTATTTATATGTTATTATAACAACAGAAAAACCACCATAACATAAAATTTATATATATATATATATATATGTTATATAGATTATTATTTCCTATACTATATGACATCAAATTCAAATTCAAATATTTTTATTCAAAATAGGATGTGACATCACTTATTGAAAGTCAAAAACTACCACCCATTCCAAAACGAATACCTCAGACCTGAGAAGAACGGGCGCAACAAACTCAGAGGGCTTTTTTTTCATCAAAAAATATGTTTACTAAGTAGTATTGTACAATTAAACTTATTATTTAATAGGCTCAGCGGTCACTCCATTCCCAATCTGTGGTATCATTGAGAAAGTAATTTATGTTATAGTAACATTTACCACACAAACGTTTTTTTAACAATTCTTTTCAATAACGTAATACTTTTGTTTTGAACATTTTCTGGGATCTTGTTGTAAAAGCATATACATCGCCCCGCAAAAGATTTACTAACTCAACTTAGCCGAGTGTAGGCATTATAAGTTTATGTCTGTTCCTGGTGTTAACATTATACAATATAGCACTGCCACCGCTTGGGAAACAAATGGCGCGCTGAGAGACGAAACGACGTAAAGACTGTATGAATTGGGTTTTTGAAAAAAAAAAATTATTGATTTTTTTTATGTATTTTAAAACTTTATTATTAATAATATTGATATTTAATGCAAAAAACTTCAAAAAAAATTTTTTTCAATTAATTATAAACAATTAAAAATGGATGAAATTTAAATAAAAATCACGTGACTATAAACGCGCCATGATTGGTCACCATAGTTGTGACGTCATAATGTTATAGCTTTTTAATAACAGTACAGCGTTTACGGCTATTACACGTGTCTAGACAATAATATTAAAAATTTATTGCTAAAATACGAGTTGTTAGTTGGTTTCGATTAGCTATGTGTGATAAAGGATTTATTAAGGCAAAGTCTGATAATATTCCTGATGTTGATATATTTATGATCACCGATTTTTCAAAAATGACGTTCCGATTCCGATTGATAAAATTTTACATTGAACTGATACGCTACGATACTTAGGACGACTATTTACTTGTACAGCAACAGTACGGTGGTTAATATTAGTTTGTGTTTCAACAGTGACCTTTTGGCCAGGTGTTACATTTGAAGGATCAAAGTCTACTCCAATGTTTTCAACAGTACTGGCTGATACGGCATCAATGTTTGGTTCTGGAGGATTACCAATTTCCATATTTTCTGAAGATTCATTTAAAATTTCTTGAATGATTTGTTGTCTCCGTCGTTTTTCTGCAGCTGGTCTAAGAACCGTTGTAGTGCCTTGTCTTTTACGATTAGGTTGACAGTCAAACTTGTGTGGTACCACATCAATTTTAATCTTTGCTTTACCTCCCATCGTTGTATAATAAATGTAATTTTCCATGTCATCTTTCAACTAAAAAAAAAACAGAAATCATAAGAATTATTTATATGTTATTATAACAACAGAAAAACCACCATAACATAAAATTTAAAAAATTTCATACTATAGTCAAATACATAACTTCGAACGTTATAAAATTATAAATATATCAAATTGAATCCCAATCATTAGATAAAGATACATAAATTTATTATTTAAGCACTTTACTTTATCAATAAAAATTTTTTTTAATGCTATGATTTTAAAGGTTATGATTTGGAGTCCAGTTAAAAAAAATTATTTACTGAACTTTACTTAAATATATAATAATTATTTGATTTATATACTTAGATAAATAATAATTAATAAAAATGGTATTAAGAAATACTTACATCGAAATGATCTTCACAACAAAAAAAATTCGATTTTGTTTGGGGATTATCACGGTGCACTGCTTGAAACCATTTATTTCGACGTTTGTCATCTTGGGGAACATTTAAAAACATTTTATCAGGAGTTGCCTTTGTAGTATTCTTACATAATGGTACAAAACAAGAACGATAACTTTTGAGGTTCGACATTTTTAATATAAATTTAAATATTTAATAATGACAACAAAATTAAATAGATCAAAACACTGTATTTATTATTTTTCTATCAACTGCAATGAGTGAAAACTAACATTATGACGTCACACGCGCTCGGGTTTGTTCGGGAGTTGTCGGCGTGTCTTCGGTACTGGATTCAAAATTTTTTTTTTATTTTGAAATAACTTTTGAATTATTGCGAAAAAAAAAGATAGTTTTGTTATAAAACTAATATATAATCTTTCCATTTATCACAAAAAAAAATTTTTTTTTAAAACCCAATTGCGTGCGCAATTGGAACCACCTCAAAGCACTTATCTAAAAAGTTTCGAGCAAAATCGGCTTAGGAAAGAAGTTTTTAACAATAATAAAAGCAAAACTTACTTATTACCTTTGATCTGTTAAGAGCTTGCCTGAGTTTTAAAACGAGATATTTTTATGGATGAGGAACCTGATGTTAATTGATCACCGCCGCTCATATTCTTTTGCAACACCAGAGGAATCACAGGAAAGTTGCCGAACTTTTAGTTGGTGATAAATGCGGTAGAAGACACACAATGAAGCGACATCTCTACGCAATGCCAAATGATCTAGCCATTCATAGAGCCTTATACAAGTCAAATGGTTCGAGCTGATACTTGGGTGCGCTCTGGCAGAGATGACATCAATACTCCATGTGTGGCAGGACCTGCGCTTTATAGAGCGCTAAAATGTGGGCCGGCTTAAATTATTTCCGTGCTCTATATATGACGCCCAGCTTCTTAGAAGCAAATTTGGCTACGACTTCTAGATGACCTCGGAATTGGCAATCTCACGATAATATGGAACCCAGTATTAACGATTCTTCTTCCGACACTGGCCGACGATGTCCCGAGAGAGACCTGTATGGCCCGTGTATACGGCATCACCAGTGCTGTCGTCTTCATAGCAATGTAAGTTCAATGAGAGAACATATCATTGATTTGCAGCTGAAACAGTATAGGACAGCCTTGGGGCACTCCAGCGTTCACGGGCTTCGGGTTCGAGCAACAACCGCCGATAACGACCTGTATGTCCATGTGACCCAGTGAGGAAGCTGGAGGTACAGAATTTATACTCTTGGGAAGCCCATATGAAGAAAAAGAAGAAACCAGGCCTTCTCTTGTCCCGCCAATCTATGTGTTAGGTATACCAGAAGATCGTCTGCCAACCGACCATGGCGAAAGCTGTACTGTCGGTCGTTGCACAACTGGTGACCCTCTAGGTATACCAAGAGCAGACATTAATATGATGATATAGTTAATTACTTATATCATTATAAAATCAAATAAATCATTGATTTGCATAATATGTACCTGTATGCAAATTACTGCAGATTGCAAATTGTAACAACATTACTCGTTGTAAATCAATCAATGAAAGCAATTAAAACTGCTCGGATCGGAAGCATTTTGCAACCATGAGAATTGACTCCAATGCTATTCGTACTTCTGAATGGAGAGTTCAGTTACCAGTTTGTGTAATTACTATAATATTATGCGTGGCGTGACTACCGTAAGCAATGTTCATGACAATGCTCCGAACAGAATATTTTAAACGAATAATTAATACTGTTTTAGTATTTATTAAATTTATACTAATTTATTTTTGAGGGTTTCTTCTTTTGGTGTTTCAGGGATAAATAATCAGATTGTATTTTTACGATGCGCGCGCACACCGTCACGCGAATTGGACACCCTGACGTTAGCTGGTCAACTAGACCATTTATATAATACTTCAGGTACTTTTTTTTTATGAAAAAAGGGACTAGACGAGCATGAAGTTCAGCTGATGGAAATTGATACGCCCTGCCCACTCAGGATTCTTGAGAAAACCAAAAAGTCTGAGCGGCACAACAATTGCTCTCGTCACCTTGAGACATAAGATGTTAAGTCTCATTTGCCCAGTAATTTCACTAGCTAAGGCGCCCTTTAGACTGAAACACAGTAATGTTTACACATTACTGCTTCACGGCAGAAATAGGCACCGTTGTGGTACCCATAACCTAGCCGGCATCCTGTGCAAAGGAGCCTCCCACTGGTAAACTATAATATTATAACACATATGTCTACTGATCCACAACCAATGGACGAGAATTAAATAAATTTCAATATGAAGAATTTGTAAAGTTAAAAATGCATATCTTACTAATTGTCAAATATTTAATTAACCAAATTATGCGGTATACTTTCTTTGGTTGAATTGAATACCTTCTTTCTTACACTACATAAAGTACCTACACTTTTTTCGAGAAGTTCGCCTGATACACAACAAATAATACAATAGTGTAGGTATTTCAAACATTACTTTATGTAAACAAATGAACTCATTTATTTTACCACTCCAGCACGAAAAGGGCGCTATAGCTACGTGAAAACTCGCAGCAAAAACGCTTTTTGCTGCGAGCATGCGGCGAAGTGATTTAAATTTCGATACCCACGTGACCATTAATCCAGGATTAACTACGCGTTAAAAAAATAAACAATGCGATTCCGAAACTCATTTTAGCCTAGCGTATTATCTCATTGTCACAAAAATTTATATGTTTTACGATTGCCTTTTTAAATACTTTAATACTTAAAATAAATACTAGTAAACATTATTATCTCGTACTTAAAAATATCATGTTTGGTTTTCATAAAAATTTCAATAAACATTGTCAAATATTATCTTAATTGTTTCTCTTACCTAACCTATAACACTTTTCTCACTAGTCGAGGTGAAAAGTTGTTTCACACAAGAGCAAATTTTTTTTGTCTCGTGCATTTAAATCACTCACTACCTCAGTAGTCTATATTAGAATCACTCGCTACGCTCGTGATTCAATTCTAGGCTACTTCGCCAATTCGTGATTTAAAGTCAGCACTCGCAGCAAAAAATAACTATGCTCACTTGTTGAAAAAATAACTATTATCCGTTACCCACCTATTTTGATATTAATGTTATACTAATTTTTTATTTGTAACATTAAATATTACGACTAAAACGATTTGCCGCTCAATATATTGTGTATCATGTTAGTTTAAGTATCTCAGTAAGTGAATATTTGGTTTTTGGCTTTATTTTCTGACTCAGAAGTACCTGTATATTGTTTATTCACAATACAAATAATTCAGTCAATAACACTGCGTTCCGTATGACAGTTCATACAATGGGCGGGCGCGGGATACTTAATTTATAATAAATAAAGTTAACACAAGGAACAATCATTAACTTATAATGCCTACTACTCGGCTAAGGCGAGTTAGTAAGTCTTTTGTGGGGCGATCCCAGATAATGTTCGAAACAAATGTGTGGTTAATCAAACCATTGATTGGGAATTGAGGGACCGCCCACAGGCTATTTATATTGTACGATTTTACATTGTAACCATATTTATATATAAAAAAAGAAGCCGCACAGTTTGTTGCGTCCGTTCTTCTCAGGTCTGAGACATACCTTTTGGAATGAATGGTAGTTCTTGAATTTCAATAAGTTATATTTAATACTATTTTAAATTAAAATATTTCAATTTGAATAAATGGCAAAACAACGTTAGCCGAATCAGCACTTGTATATTAATATATTCGTATATAATGTACTACCGGACCCGACAGACGTTGTTCTGTTATAAAAAAAAAACTCTTGCGGATGGAATTTCTTTAAATCCTTAACTCTTAAAGCTTAGCTGATCTCTACTCGGCGAAAGGAATATTTCTACCAAATTTCAAGTCTCTACGCCTTATGGTTCCAGAGATATCGTGATGAGTGACTATATACGTGGAAATCTCTTATATATATATATAATATACCAAAGTATATAATATACCAAAGTACACACTCAGTATAATCTTTGTATATTTACTACTTTGTATTAGTACAATTAGTTACATATGTTTTAGAATTATTCAATTGATTTAATATGTATTTAGACACATCTGGCAACCTTGTTTCAAACTCATTCATCCAAAAGTGAACACAAGTACTGCATACACGACGCACGTAATGTTGCCTAACTTGATTACTTCACTAGTTTGGCCTTGCGGTTATACTCGCGTTATGTCAGTTATGTCTGGGATCTTGAGTTCATTCACAGAATGCTTGATAATATTATGCTTATAAAAAATGGATGACCTTCCTGCGGCTACTCGAACAGACCGTGTCGCCAATGTTGTATTGCATTTCATCGCTGGTGAGTTTAAATCGCCAGATACTTTGAAATTTCATTATTGTCGATAATCCTAATAATATCTTCCCCTTTCTTGGCGTGCAGAATGGGATGTCGCTATACCAACTTACGGCCGTTCCCAATATTCAGTCTATCTCTTACTTGAGATAAAAATCGTAACTACCGTTGACTTTTCTGTACTAATAAAGTTATCGACGATAACTCACCTTATCCGTGCACGGTGTCTGTCAATGGCACGACGTATACCTTACCAGCGATATAAGGTTTGTATGGAAATTGCAACTCACGCGTCCCAATATAAGAATGAGTTATCGGGTATATTGGGACAGCTTCAGATTATTGACAGCGAATTAATCACAGTAGAAGGTAGTAATTTATCTCTATCTGTAGATAGTATATTGGGAACGGCCCTTAATGGCTGACAGGCTGAGAGGCTTGCCCTGCATGCTTCAGTATGACAACTCTCTCTGTTATCCCTACTTAAACATTGTATTGAGATAAAACCTTTAGTTGCGAATGCAACGGGCAACTACTAGTTAAAATATATGTACTTATTATGTACGCACGCAACAAGTTATTCTTCTTTGGTTAAAATTATACACATATATATATACATTTTTTTTAATTAGTTGACTAATTATGGGTTTTGTCTGTTCTTCTATTATAGACATAGGCCTCCTCCAACTGCCTCCACTGACTCCTGTTTTCAGCTGTTCTAGTCCATGTACTACCGGCAATTGCTTTAATCTCGTCCACCCATCTCCTAAAAGGTCTACCTCGGTTTCTTTTTCTGTCTCTCGGATACCAGTTCATTATAGTTTTACACCATTTCTCTCGTCCTTTTATAGTATGCCCCGTCCACTTCCATTTAAGTTTCCTTATTATAACAGAAACATCCTTTGCGTTTGCTTTTTGATTGCTGATGTTCTTATTATGGCTGACTGAATTGACTTCTAATTTTCGAGCGTGTGCCTTTGTAAGGGCCCATATTTGACATCCGTATGTAAGGACAGGGAGGATGCAGGTGTTGAAAAGTTTCCTTTTGATGGTCATGCTTATTTCACTGTTTTTCATCACTTCGTTTAGACTCCAGTATAGTTACATAACGTGTTATTAAATACCATAAAATATTAAAATATTTTTTATTACAGAGAAATTATTCTTTTTTTTATTTTAAAACTTGTATATAAATTGAAATTATATATTATTGAAGTTTATTCAATTACTGTTCATTGGTTGTTGTTCAGTAGACCCATGAGTTACAAGAGGCTTGGTAGCTGAAGTATTATACAAATACAATTCATAATTTTCGCGTCAAAAAAAAGTATTACTTCAAAAAATAATATATATAAATATGTGGCGGTTACGTAGATGCTATTATCGGTTAACCCAAACCCGAGCACCGTCATACTATTCAAAATAGGATATGAAATCACTTATTGTGTGTCAAGTCATAAAAATTTATTATATGCCTGAGGGCGGTCGCTCTTTTCTGAATCAAAGGTATCATTAAGAAAGTAATATATGTTATAGTAACCTTTATCACACAAACGTTTTTTAACAATTCTTTTGAATGTCGTAGCACATTTGTTTTGTGAATTTTCCGGGATCTTGTTTTAAAAGTATATACAACGCCCCACAAAAGACTTACTACCTCGACTTAGCCGAGTAGTGTTTATGTTTGTTCGTGGTGTTAACATTATTGTTTCGACAGTTTCTAGCAAATTCACTTATGTGCCCCTATGAACATACATAAAATTATCAAGAATATATTGAGATTGAAAGATGAATTTCCTCTCAATGATTTTTTAGGACCTAGGTTATTAATAGGGCGAAAAAGTACCTACAACTTAACAGAATAGGTGGGGGAGGTTATAACTTATTTTCCAGACCCAAAAGCTTCAAGAAAAAGATCAAAATAGATTTTGAACTACTCCACGTAATCAGTAGACAACATACGGTCAAACAACGCAATTGCAAACCAATTCGCATAAGAATTGCCTTCTCTGGGCCAATCAAGGCTACGAGTAATTACTACAAGTCAACGTACTTTAAGTGCTACCGTTATGTTTTAATTTATTACTACAGCCTTTGACTTTAGATCGAAATAAGATCAGCTACAATCTGAATATATTTTTTTTATAATTTATTTAATCGATACTCTTAAAATCTGGTTGACTTGCTTTTAGTTAAGTTTAATTAATCTGTAAAGTCATGTTCAATGTTTTCTTTTAATGCTTACATACTTAAGCAATAGAGTCAACTTTGTGATATTTTTTTGTCGAGAAAACTCTGCAACACCATGTTTCCACAGCACTTAATCGCTAGATAATATTATCTAATCCTGAATGAAAACATATATTTATTTCAACATGATTGTTATAGAATTATTGTTGATACTCGTACAGTTTAATTTACCCTTAAATAACCCTTAAATAACCCTTAAACAGGGACGCTTATACTTTGAATATGTTTTTCAAGGATTTTTGAATCACTTATTGAAAATCAGATTTTGTCACCCATTTGAAACGTTATGCCTTAGGGCTGAGGCAATTTCTAAGTTTTTGTGAACCGAAAAAACCCCTTATAGGATCACTTTGTTGTATTTCCCTCAGTCTGTCTATCTCTCAAAACCATTTTCTTGAGTACGTGTCTAGGTATCGACTTCAAATTTCTAAGTTAACGTAACAAAGAGATACGGCTCTCAAGAGAATCGATATTTATAGGGTATTATCTGTTGAACTAAAAATATGAAAAATGGCAAGTATATAGTTGTAGATATTTCTAATTATATCATAAAAAACAGGTTAACGATGTACTTTGAAAGGGCTTCAATGGCACAAGCTTTAACAGATTTTGATTTAATTTCATGATGTACAATTTTCGATTTATAACGAAGAATGAAAAAAAATTAAATCTGTTTCTTCCTTTGTCCGGTTGTTTGACGTTTGGCCTTCTACAGCCGTGAGTTTTACGAGAAACTTCTTGCCTTGAACAGCCACTTTGTGGAATCAGTTACCGGCTGCTGTTTTCCCGAACCGATACGACTTAGGGACCTCCAAGAGTATTCTCCCAACTTTTAGTCCAGCAACGCATCTCTTGACCAGGTGTTGGGAATGTCCATGGGCGGTTGCCTCACCACTTTCAATTACGTGATCCTCTTACCCGATTGTCACTTATTAAATAAAAAAAAACATTGCGTGCGTACAAAGTACACATGTCAGAAGTGAAACCTGCATGGTGCATGAACCTCTAAACTGCATATGAATTCCTGGTACGTGTTGCTAGGATGACACATGATTTCAACCGCTATGAAAGACATTCCTACCACCACTAATATATATAATAACTAGCTGACCCAGCAAACGTTGTATTGCCGATATTAAAATCGCGATACAAAAGTAACTGTTCTTCGTAGATGGGTGAAAATTTGAAGTTGTATGTATTTATGAATGCTGACTCATAATCAAACAAATTTAAAAATGTCTAAAAAATTTCTATAAATAAAAAAAAATCGTGTGGACCACCCTTCATCCTACACATTTTTGTATTTGTGTCTCTTACCTGTCGTTTTTCCGTTGCATCCGGTTTGAAATCACAACGATTGTAAAGAAGTTTCACTTCAAAAAAATTAAATAGCCTGGTAGCGTTTATTATTAAACTAAATAGCTATTTCCAAGGTTATTTATACTACATTAACCTTTACGAGATGAATATTTTTATTAACTTACTTACTATCAACGTAAATTAACTATTATTTATTTTAAAACTTCTTAAGGCGCGACTTGGGGGTAACTCCTAATTTTTTTCTGACGGATGTAACGCTTCGTACAAAAGTCAATTGAAAGAATTTTTTAAGCCATTATAATTTAATGATTTTAAAAAAATATTTCAAATTGTTCATTAATATTTTTTTTAAATCTCCAGGTGTATTATTTGTTTATTTTTTTTGTCAATAAAATTAATAGTGTGCCGACTATTAACAGTTTACGTTATTTTAATAATTTATTTTTATTTCTTTATGCACATTTATTACTATAATTTATATAACAATTAACTATCACCGATTGAAATTGTTTTATATCTTATTTTATTTCTTCATGCAATTTACAAATAACATTTATTTGATTATAATCAACAATTGTTCATTTATGAGAAGTTTAGTTTCAGACTTAGATAAATTATACGTCTAGATAGAGTCTCTTGCTGTTAGACACCGAATGAAAACAGGCCAAGTTTATTACTTTAGTGTGCGTGACAAGCTACATCTTACACTGGCGAATTGTATGTCACTTTGTGTTAGTGTGCGAACAATCCTCGAAATAGAGGTTAACTGTCAACCTCAATTTTACTCGACGTTTCCGCAGCTGTCATAGTTTATCTACGTATAAATGCCCAAACATAAGACACAAGTTAACCATAAAAAAATGCACATAAATTAGAGAGATAAACTTATCTCATATAAGTGGCATTGACTTAGATAATCTGTTCTAAAAACGCTGCGACCATAAAGTTCATTGAATTCTAGACCATTGCAGTGCCTGAGGCGTAATACGTACGGTCTACGTATACGGTCACACTAAAAGTTTTGCTTAACTTAAAAAAACAACATGTTATAACTAAAATTCTTTACATTTTTAACATTTTTCATGTGATCGAACCATTTCCTAAAACAGGAGGACCACAGATCTGAAGGCATGATTTCTACGTGCTGATTGAACGCTATCACTGCCTCTTCAGAATTGGTAAGAGTGAAACCTCTCATCAAATCTTTGATTTTGGGGAAAATACAGAAATCACGGGGTGCTAGGTCAGGACTATGTGCAGGATAGGTGATGAGTTGTCCTTTTTCGGAAGCTAAAAATGACTTTCTTTTGTTGGCCGTGTGTGAAGAAGCGTTGTCATTATGTAGGAGAACGCGGCTTTTTGGTCTTCTTTAGCGAACTTTTTAACACCCTGGGTAAGCAAATGGTAGAATACCACTCGGCATTAACACTCTATTGATCTTCGAGTGGAATTGTGCAGATGGGACCCGTAGCTAAGAAAAAAAATGCGATCATTGTTTTACCAACGTTTCTCGCTTGCCTTAATTTGTTGGCCTGTTCTCATTTTCAATCACCCATTCACAAGATTGCTTTTTTTTTTCTGGTTGAAAACAATAAATCCACGTTTCATCTCCTGTGACAATGTCAAAAACAGCATTAGAATGTCCGTGGTCGTACTTCATTAGCATCTGTGAGCACCATTCCACGCGAGCCCGCTTCTGTTACGCTGTCAGTTCCAACGACAACAAAGTTTCCGAACTTTCAATTCTTCATGTTAAATTTTCTGAATTTGGCTCATACTAATCCCGAATAGTCCTCGAATTGTCTCACAGGTTTTCCGCGGATTTTCTTCAGTTACCCGCTTAACTTCAGTAGCCACATTATTTTCGTTGAGGGCAGTTGAAGGCCGCCCTTCAGGAAATTCGTCATCTAAAGAAACCCGACCTCTCTCAAATTTAGCAAACCATCGCCTCAGGGTGCTCAAGCAAGGTGCTTTTCTCCCAAAGGCATTATGAAGACGAGCGGCACAGTCTTGCGGAGAGAGAGAGCTTTTAAAATCATAAAAAATCATCGCTCTAAAATATTATCGACTTAATTCCATTTTCGTTGTGTGTGATTTGATGTGTGATAAAAAATAATTGACAAATGATTTCCCGCCAATTTTTTTTTATTACTAAGAAGGGAGCAACGTTTCATATAAAAAGATAACATTCGAAATAGTTCCGATTAGCTAGAAGTGCAAAACTTTTATTGTGCCCCATGTATTACATACTTGTTATAGTTTTCCATTTAATTTACAATGATAGTTTAACCCGCGATTTCAATCGCATGTTATTTATCGCATACGAACTTTATATCTTTCGTTTTTCTATTCATTAGTATGATCTATCTTTCGACGTCGGTCTTATCTTTGTTTAAGTATACATAAAATAAATTAATAAGTAATAAATACAATAAATATGTATGTACAAAATGGTAGATTTAAATTATTTTATGACTCTGAGCGAGCGGGGATAGAATAGAGGGTAACAGTTCACCTCACAATACAGGAAGAACTTCGCCGCTATTTCATTCGACGTGTTCACAGCTGAGCTTATCTAGACGTATTAATTATCTAAGAAAAAAAATATAATTCAGTTATTCTTAAGCTGCTCGTAATGGAAATAGTAATTGACCTAAATGTTATCTAATTTGTAAAAATTAAATAATAGAAACATTAATGTGATTAAATAAAAAAAATAAATACTTATGACAAAATTTCTGGCCATTACTAAGCAGCTTCCCGGGAATCTAATTTGCAACAAACCGTTGCTTCAAAAGCTTATCAACCTGCTCGTGAAATTATACTTAATATAATTTTTTTTCGTCAATAAATTCCCATACTATTTAGGTATTTTTTTTGTTTAATAAGATAAATAAAGTGCTAAGATTACATACAGTTAACTATCTTCTACTAATACTATTTACCACAGAGTCTATTTACATAAAGTAAACTATCAAAAAAGTAAAAACCTTCTATTTGTATGGCTGCAACACATACACCAAGTCACTACACACACAGACACACACATAACCACCACCCACAATATCGTGCACGCCAATTAGGATCCTTATATAATTAAGTTTTCGATATTTCACCTGTTTTACCTGTTTCAAGCACTGGACTTTGGAGAAAATAAATATGTTTTGAATTTTAAATTTGAATTTGTATTGTTTCAGGTAGCTTCAAAGATAGAGAGAGCATGACAGTTTAGAAACAAAACAATAAAAACAAAATGGCACCCCAAGAGCGAACCGATTGCTGTGACAATTCCCGCCAAAATGGAACCATAGACAACCTATCGAATATAGATCTTAGTGGCAGCTTTGTAAATAAAGCATACTCGAATGACGGCTCTGAAAGTGTTGCTAGTACAAAAAGAGTCACAGATGATATTAAAATAGTAGAGAAAAGAAAAAAAGCAGCGGATTTTGATGACCTATTGCCCTACGTGGGAGAATTTGGACTTTATCAGAAAATTTTGTTCCTGCTTATGATACCGTTCGCGTTTTTTGTCGCATTTGTTTATTTCTCGCAAATATTCATGACTATTGTGCCCGAACAGCATTGGTGTTGGATTCCAGAGCTTGCGAATATGACGGTCGAAGAAAGGTAAGTTTTTAAAGCATCAGGAGGCAATGAGTTTTCAGTATATTATAGAAAAATAGGTGATTCACATTTTTTACTTTTATGGATGGATGGACTGATCTTAAATTGAAATGTTAGTGTTATTTTTTACATATCTTAATACAAAAAAAAATTTACACTTGCCCCCAAACTAGGCATAGCCTGTATGTACTATGGGTGCAAGACAACGATATATTTAATACAATATACTTCCTTAAACGTACATAAATACATATAAACATCCATGACTCGGAAACAAACATCCATATTCATTATATAAATGACTGCACCTACCGGGACCTCTAGCTTAGTAGTCAGGGTCACTAACCATTCGGCTATATGGGTCGTCTATGAACCTTCCACGCTGTAAAACCAACGATACTTCGACCTAAATATTATTTATATAATTCTTTCAAAAGAACTATATTTAATTTTGAAATTCTCTTGACCACCGGAAGGAACCGATCAGGCGATCCGTAAAGCCGGCCTCGTCTCGATTTGCACGAACACATCGACCTTTTGGTGTGACTGGCCTTAGATTTAGATTGTCACAGATACATAATATACGTCTTCGAGGCCGAAATGTGATTAGGTTTTATGTAAGACATTGAGAGTTGAGACGATCCGGAGGCTTTATTGTTGATGGATTTACACATATATCACCTTTGCAGTTCGCTCCTTAAGAGTAGCGATCCGGTCATATTTGTTATGCATGATAATGGCGTTTTAACGCATCTTCCTTATAAATGGTTCTTACTGATAGGAAGCTTGTGCATATTCAAACAACCAAATCTTATAAATATATTTATGTTCGCATGTACCACAACGGCGCCTATTTCTGCCGTGAAGCAGTAATGTGTAAGCATATTGTATTTCGATCTGAAGGGCGCCGTAGCATGTTTGGGCTTTCAGAAGGTTATCATCATTATTATTTATGAGGACGCTTCCCGGTCCTGTCTATCTTGAACACAAACATGGTCGAAAAGCATGAAAAGCATGTTGTTTCATCCGACGCGGAAATGCTGCCAGTATTCTTGGTACACTTCCCCGTAATGATAGTTTTAATTTAACGTAATCATAGTTTTTTTATGACAGTAAGCAGGGACGAGACGAGCAGGACGTTCAGCTGATGGTAATTGATACGCCCTGCCCATTACAATGCAGTGCCGCTCAATATTCTTGAAAAACCCAAAAATTCTGAGCGGCACTACAATTACACTCATCTCCTTCAGACATAGATGTTAAATCTCATTTGCCCAGTAATTTTACTAGCTTCAGACCGAACCACAATTATAATGTTCACACATTACTGCTACACGACGGAAATAGGTGCCGTTGTTGTACCCATAATCAAGCCGGCATCCTGTGCGAAGGAGACTCACACTTTTAAATCGGTATCTATTTTCCCTGTCACCATCAAACGCTCAAGGTTGTCGGCTCTTCTGCGCTCAAAATGGCCGAAATATCGCACTATGCGCTGTTAGCAGACCGTGTACAGACGCTAAGCATCTTTTTGTGACGGGCCGACCACGGTATTCGGAGCATACGACGCCAACACCACATTTCAAGGGGGTTGATTTTCTATCTGCTGCCTTAAAGGTCTCTGCACCGTATAGAGCGATAGGGAAGTCAAGAGAGGTCCTGGTTCGCACTCTTGTCACAGATATTATATATTTTATATAAGATTTTATACCTGCCCGAAGCACCCGGAACCGGCGAGCATGTATCAAAAGAGTAATGAACGTAGAGGAAGCATATACATTTAAGTAAAACACTAATTTTTAACGGATTAAAAAGGCGTAACCGTGTTTTTACAGTAGTTGTTGCGTATAAGTAAAATTTTTATTATAATTTTATTTAACCCAATGTCTCGTGACCTTTTCGGAGCACGTTTTCAAGGGGCAGTGATTGACAGGAATCGAGATAATATTTGTCATAGTTGTCATTATGAAGTTTGGTGCTATTTGTTGGCTCGGAAATTAACTCTTCTTTTTTGGTATGTGTAGTTTTGGATTTAAATTTAGAGATATTGGATACCAGGTGTTATATAATTTTAGACCATCTTCTCTATTGAAGTTTGGATGTTTTTTAATTTCAATAGCTTCACGAAAAAACTAATGTAAAAACACAGTTACAATCACGCGCGTTTTAATCATTTAAAAAGAGTTCTGTTTAAATTATTCTTATATACTTTCAGGCGTGCATTGGCAATCCCACCAAAGTCCGATGGCCCATACCCTCACGACAGATGTCACATGTACTCGGCAAACTGGACCCTGGCTCTCGCCCAGGGCAGGACCACGCCTGATGATGAGTGGAAGATCATACCCTGCAGCAATGGATGGGAGTATAATAGATCTGATGTGCCTTACGAGACAATAGCTTCTCAGGTATATATATGTATATATACTATAGTTTAGTTTATACTATAATTCAGTCGCTAAATTAGGTGCATTTGCACAGCCAGTCCCAGACCCATGGGTGTTGTAACAGGGGACTTACAGCGCCTATTTCTGCCGTGAAGCAGTAATGTGTAAGCATTTTTGTGTTTCGGTCTACACAGTGCCTTAGCTAGTGAAATTACTTGGCAAATGAGGCCACATCGTATGTTTCAAGGTGACGAGCGATATTGTAGTGCTGCCCAGAATGTTTGAGTTTTTCAAGAATCAAAATTTTATTGAAAATAAGGGAAGAGATGAGCAGGACGTTCAGGTGATGGTAATTGATACGCCCTGCCCATTACAATGCAGTGCCGCTCATTTATTGAAAAACCCAAATTCTGAGCGACACTACAGCTGAGCTCGTCACCTTAAGACATAAGATGTTTGCCCAGTAAATAACTAGCTACGACACCCTTCGGACCGAAACACAGTAATGCTTACACATTACTGCTTCACGGCAGAAATAAGTGCTGTGGTGGTAACTATAATCTAGCCGGCATCCGGTGCAAAGGAGCCTCCCACTGGTATTTTGCTTAAATTTATACATTCATTGCAGCTAGACTGGGTGTGTGACAGAGACAACCTAGCCGCAACGGCTCAGGCTATCTTCTTCTGCGGTGCGATCGTGGGTGGTCTCATATTTGGCTGGATAGCTGATAAGTATGGCAGAATACCTGCCTTAGTCGGTGAGTCTTCTCATAAGCAGCTTTTAGAGACCTATTTCAAAAATTAAATAATATGAATGTGAAAAAATTAACAAAATATTATGAATGATGCGGGACTCGAACCCGCGTCTCTCGGGATCCGTCCGAGCGCTCTTACCAACTGAGCCAACCGTTCGGGTGACGCATGGATCCTAAATCGTGGTATGTCTTGTTCAACTCTCAGGTTGTGGCGCCATCTACAGGATCTACTTTACAGTTGATAACCTGCTCAACCCCAATAACATAAGACTATAAAACTTATTTAAAACCATACTTTAGAGGTGTATCGATCAGTTTGATGAGAAGCAAGCGAGCCCAATTTTAAAAATTGCCCAAATTATTGTTTGCATCCCATCTATTCGAAAAGGACGACTGTATTTTCCTTAAGAAACTTTAAGTGGACAGTAATGAGTTTTTAATCCTCTTTATAAGTGCGCCTCAATTATCTTTACCGCGCACTTTTTGAATTTGGAACATGTTAGTGTTCAGCGCCGAAGAAATCGAACGCAAATATTGTTTGAATAAAATATACTGGCTGGTACGACGGCCCATAGTCGCGCCGCCGCCGGCTGAAAGAAAAAAAAATCAAATTAAACGCGCGAACTACAGCCCGCATTTTCGAAAATTTTCACGGATTGTTAGAAATACATAATTATGTTTTGAAAAATGAGTTCTTCAGGTGACAATGAAAGTAAAGAATTAACTACTGAAAGTATTAGAAGTGATTCAAGAAATGTGATGGATAATCTATTACCTGCAAAATTCCGGGAAAAATAAATGAAAGCCTATAGTAATTTAATTGAATTTAGAAATGCAAGAGGCGCCAAAAATTTATGAGAATCAGTGTTTTTGCTCTTCGTCTACTCTTTGGTGTACCTACTCAATGCTAAAATCAACAGTCAGTTCTAATAACGCCGTAACACTGTACACATATTCGAAATTAATAGCGTATCTGAAGAGGATGTCTGATTTAAACCTAAAATATCCAAAATGTTCTCAGTCAAAAATGTGGAGACTTTCCTTAATGAGACACCCGACAAAGTCTTTCTTGCCGTAAAAGTAAGTAACTATGTATATGGTGGATTAGTAAAGTATAACCATAGTGTTGTAAAATGCGCATTTTATTGTAAACTGTACTTCGATAGATACTTTATTCACAATTCGGAGTACATGGAGCTTGTCGCGGCAATGAACTTTTAAGAATATCTGTTGATGATGTTGATAATCACTCGGATGATTTACTGTTAGTAAACTTCGTAAGCTGAGAAGAATACAAAACTATTGTACAGAAATACCTCGACCTGCTGATATGAATACCAATCAGTTTTTCATCCGTAATCAGAATGGCAAAGGATTAAAAAGTTATGGGAAAAAATAAAATTCTAACTTACCACAAGAAATCGCTACTTATTAGAAGTTACCAGATATCAAACTATATACAGGACATTGTTTTCGTCGTACTTCTGCTACACTTTTGGCAAATTCTGGAGCGGACTTAACAGTTCTCAAGTGACATGGAGGATGGAAGTCAAGCGCTGTAGCAGAGGGATATATAGAAAATTCCATAGAGAACAAGGCAATAACATGTGAACGCATCGTGGAAAACATTAAATTGCAACCTTCAATAAATCCATCCATGCCACTGTCGCCTCGCCCATCTACATGCAAACAAGCAAATTCAAAATTTACAACAATCTATTCCTAATAAAACTGTAACAATAAATTTTCATACTTGCCAAAATGTCTCAAATGTTTATAAGTTTTATTATTAGATACTATTTAATTTCAATTTAGTTGTTACTCTATTTTATTAAATAATAATATTACAATAAAATATGAGGTGCCTTTTATTTCCTCATATGAAAAGGAGACTGTATCACTCGGGCGCAAAATATACCTTTGGCTCGGGCGACGTACTTTGAATCCCTCGCTACGATCAGGTTTCTACTAAAGAATCCCTCATTTTGCTCTGGTTTAAAAAAATCACTCTCGCCCTCAAAATATTATTTCACTCCGTTATGATTCCTTATGATTTACAGTTTACATTGCTGCTTATTGACCAAGAATATTTAAACAACTGGGGTAAATGCGGCAATGTATGTAGTTTGTGTCATGTTCCATATTATTTGAGCCTTAGATCATTTTAACGTCTAAATAGACAATGAGAGCTGTGAAAACGTCGAAAAGAATTGAGTTTAGAACTAACCTCTATTTTGAGCAATTCAGGCACACTGATACAAAGCGTCATACAAATCTCGAGTGTAAGACGTAGCTTGTGACGCACACTAAACATGTTTTTAGCGGTTGTCTAACAGCAAGAGACTATCTAGACGTATAATATAGCTAAGATTTCGGCTTTGTTTTTATACGACGTGATTTAACTATATATAGGACGTCATTGTTTTTAGTCAACAACGTTCTATACACACGTAAGGACATATTATTCGAAGTCTGGGAGCGAAACAGCCAAAGTGTTTAAACAATTTAAGCACACTTTTCTCCTTACGGACGTTCCCAATGTTCAGTCTATCTCCGGTTGTGGCCTCCTTGAGATAAAAGTCTACTAAAACTATCGTTGTCTTTTCTGTCCCAATAAACTTATCGACGCTCACCTTATCCGTACACGCTGTGTAGTTTGCATAGAAATTGCAATTCACGCGTCCCAATATAAGGCGATAAGAATGACTTATCGGGTATATTGGTGTCCCAATTAAAACAAAACATAAACAGCTTAAGATGATTGACAGCTAATTACTGGTAGTGGAATAAGGTAGTTATTATCATATTGTATTATTATATTGGGAACGGCCGTTAGTCGTGTGTCAACTGGCACTGTCCGAATCTGATCTGAATTGAATATATGTTTTACATTGCTGCTTATTGAACTAGAATTTTTAAACAACTAGACGAAATGCGGCAATGTATAGATATAGCAGTCGCAGCTTGTTATGGTGTTATTTGTGGTATGTGCCATATTTCGGCGTTTTTTGTCGATATTTATAGACAGTCACTGTTATTAATATTATAAGTATAAGTATTAACATGTATTAACATATTTATGTCTATCCTGTATTCCAGGAACAAACATGATGGGATTCGCCGCCGGCGTGGGAACAGCATTTTGCGACAGTTTCGTTTCGTTCGCGATTTGTCGTTTCTTTGTTGGTTTTGCTTTCGATAACTGTTTCACAATGATGTATATATTAGGTATGTACTTGTAATGGTTAAAAATTATCAATTTTATTCCTATTATTATTATACATAGTTTTTTTATGACTATAAGGGACGAGAAGAGCAGGACGTTCTGCTGATGGTGTATAATACGGCCTGCCAATCACAACGCAGTGCCGCTCAGGATTCTTGATAAGCCCAAAAATTCTGCGATTGTCACCTTCGGACATAAGATAACATTTTACATCGTCTCTATAGCTACTTCGCCCTTCAGACCGAAACACAATAATGTTTGCTGAGCAGCTTCACAGCAGAAAAAGGCGCCGTTGTGGTACCCATAATCTAGCCGGCATCTTGTGCAAAGGAGCCTCCCACTGGGACAGGCCATTAGTCTCCTCTTTAATACAGTATATTCTTTATTACTTTTATATGAAATATTTGATATTGTTTAAACACGATTCATATATTGGATGCAGCACCTTACAAACTTGTTATGTATATTACAGCCATTGTAAAATACTGTATTTGATTGAAAAGAGTGGCCGTAGAGTTTTTTGTATATTCTTCTCACGGGCTCAACTTTTTATTTCAGAGATAGGTAGATTCAGTAATTTAAAAGAAATATTTATAGCGACGATTCAAAAGCGCTTTAATTTATTTTTGATTTCGGTCAACAGATCAGCCTAGCTATCCAATACTGCAAGTTTTTTACTAATATAATAATAACAGCTTAAATTTTTCCAGTTTTAGAGTACGTGGGCCCAAAATGGCGTACATTCGTGGCTAACATGTCTATTGCGATATTCTTCACTCTGGGAGCATCTTTACTGCCGTGGATAGCTCTATGGGCGGCAGATTGGAGGAAATACGCGCTTGGGATAAGTCTGCCTTTTATTTTTGCCGCGGCGACGCCTTGGTTGGTTCCAGAAAGTGCTAGGTAATTAAAGTATTTATTATAGATCTTCTGGGAAATATACATTTTTTTACCAATATTAGTGTTAGGAGTTTCCACCACCACCACCACCAAATCAGCTGGAAGACGTCCACTGTTGGACAAATGCCTCCACCAAAAGGCGGTTTGCCATAATTACCACGCTTGGCAGGCGGGTTCGCAATAACAGTTGATGATGGTGCTCTCTTGGAAGGATGGTGCTGCCTATTCTCTGTTCTTTGTATCCCTTAGTCGCCTCTTACGACACCCACGGGAGATCATGGGGTGGTGCTATTCTAGTGCATCACCACACGCAAATAATTAGAGTTAACGCTTATGTTATCCTTATAGCTCATCGCTTGAGTTGCTCTGAAATATTGACTTTGATAATAAAAATCATTAAGTTCTTACGTCATACTATTTAATTTTTATGGAAAAGGACGACAAACGAGCGTATGGGTCACCTGATTTTAAGTGATCACCGCCGCTCACATTCTCTTGCAACACCAAAGGAATCACAGGAGCATTACCGGCCCTTAAAAAAGGTGTACGCGCTTTTTTTAAAGTACCCATGTCGTATTGTCCCAGAAACCCCGCACAAGGAAGTTCATTCCACAGCTTTGTAGTACGTGGAAGAAAGCTTCTTGAAACCCGCATTGTGTAGGACCGCCACGCATCCAGATGGTGGGGATGATATCCTAATTTGTCGCGTGTCGTGCGAAGGTGTAATTCGGCGGAATACTAATCTAATATTTGTTATCACAGATGGCTGCTGTCTCAAGGTAAAACAGACAAAGCACTGATTATAATGAAGAAGTTCGAAAGAATCAACAAGACACACATTCCGGATAAAGTCCTGAGCGAGTTTACTGTGAGTTTAAATTCAAATATTTTAATTCAAATAGTATATAAAATCACTTATTGAATTAAAAACGTACCATTCCAAAAGTTAAGCCTAAGATCTGAGAAGAACGGGCGCAACAAACTCAGCGGGTTTTTTTTAAATAAAAATATGGTTACAATGTAAAATCGTACAATAAAATATATTATTTAATAGCCCGTGGGCGGTCACGAAATTATGTTATAGTTACCTTTACCACACAAACGTTTTTTAATAATTCTTTTGAATTTCGTATTACGTTTGTTTTGAACATTATCTGGGGTCTTGTTGTAAAAGCATATACAACACCCCACAAAAGACTCATTCGATTTAGCCGAGTAGTAGGCATTATAAGTTTATCTTTGTTCCTGGTTATGACAGTTTCTAGCAAATTCACTTAAGTGCCTATGAAATTAATATTATCAAGAATATATTGAGAGGCAACAGTCAAGATGTTTATTTCTTTAAATTTAGCTCTCAATGAGTCCTTAGGACCTATACTAGCGGCACGTTATGATGGCCGTTTTGACATATTATAATAGTGATGTGAAATGTCAATTTATTCTCGAAAAAAATATAATCAAATCTATTAGTGATTTTTGCAAGTAGTACCTGAATAAAAAGTTTTAATAAAATAAAAATATAAATGTTTACTATATTTGAACGAACTGAATATTGGAATGAAAATGAATATACATACTTTATATGAATACAAAAAGAGATCAAAAAAGGTGTAACAAAAGACCTGATTTAATCAGATTCGTCCATACTGCTATTTTCACTGTCGTCACTGCTATCATCACCTACATTAATTATAAGTTCGTTTTCTAAAATATTATCTATTTTCACATCTATTTCGGGGTTCTGTATTGTGTCTTGCAGCATATTCCTTAATTTGAGCCCACATCAACTCAATTACATTATATTCACAATGATAAGGCGGTAACCGTATAACTCTGTGCCCATGTTCTAACGTTTAACATTTCGTCAATGACGTATCGGATATTGGTTGGTTTGTTTTCTTTTAAAATACGTACTAATTCCGCTTTTAACATATTTATGTCTGCGTCGACGCCATTTTTTTGAAGCTATGCGACGTGTCATTACGATGTCAGCTTTCTTTGTGGATTGGGCAGGTGACATGTCAATTTGCATCGAGTGGTATGGGGCGTTGTCCATAATTATAATAGATGGTTCAGGGAGGCTACACAACATTGAGATAAACCATTCAGTAAACTTTTCTCCATTCATTTCTTCATGATAGTCTCCAGTGGTTTTTGACGCAAAAGCCATTAGAGAACCTTCGACAAACCCGTTGATGGTTTCGGCGTGACAAATTATAAGTCGCGATCCTTTTCCAACTGGAACTTTGGATATAGATGCTGCAGTGTCATCGGTCCAAGAACGGTTTACAGAATGGTTAGCATTAAGCCATGTTTCATTCAAAAACACAACATTTAGCCAATTTTAAATTTCTTTCACTTGCCGTAAAAAACTATATCTTGCCATCACGATATCAAATCTTTCCATCAATATTTTGCGTTTGTTGCATTGTTTGTATCGAAATCCAACGGTCTTCAAAATCTTTGTTAAAGAACTTTCCCCACCGAAGAATAATCAAGGTTCCTTTAGTGATTGCACTAACTTTTTTCTTGTTGGATACTCCTTCCGTATATAGTAGCCGTAAACATGTCTTCGGATGGCATCAGCATCAAAGCTATCGATGCCTACGACTGGTTTTACTCGTTTTCTCTTTTTTGGTGTGTGAAGTTTATTTTCTTCTGCGCCAGTCTCGCCATATTTTTCTTTAGTTATTCGTCTAACAGTTCGTTGTCCAATATTAAGCGCATCAGCTACGCGTTCAACCACTGACGTTACAGGTAAAATTGGCCCTCCATTTTGAGATTCACGATCGAAATAGTTACAAAGGCGTATAATTCACGTGTCTGACTGCTTAGAATAGTTCTCTGCGCACGTTCGGCCATATCGACTAAAACCACAACAAAATGCGTAAACAGAGTCCAAATTAACGAGCAAGGGTCAACAGTAATGCAGTATCAATCCGAAATCCAAAGCTAGATCAAAACTATATCACAATCGCAGTGCACTCACAATTTGTACTTTTCGAAGCAACGTCAAGTCAAAACTGCTTTGTTTTGCATTGAGAATTGACACGCGTTTGTAGTTGTGCTGGCCAGCGATCCTATGTGACCGTATTAGATTTATTTATAAAAATTTTGAATTTCGAAAAACAAATGCCGTGTGGGAAATAAGTACTAATAATTAGAATCTTATAAAAATAAAAAATATATGTTCGCGGGACCCTAATATAGTTTAGAAGTCAATGTAATAAATAATTTTTTTGTCCTAAAATTATACATTCGCTAAATTTTATGACACGTCACTATTGACAATAAAGAACAGTAATTAGCTCCTTCAATGTAATTATTAATCAATACCTGCCCATGGGTGTAGTAAGAGACGACTAAGGGCTTTTTAGAAGTGGGAGAGTCACGCTGTCGTCTTAGATTATTTTTATTGATTTTTCATAATTAAAATAATAATAATCACAACACAACACCCTTACTTCAATCTATAATACAGAAAAAAAAATCGTAGTGAATAAACTTTTTTTATTATTAACTTTTTGCCATTTGGCTACGGAACAGTAAACATATTTAGGGTTCCGTAGCCAAATGGCAAAAAACGGAACGCTTATAGATTCGTCATGTCTGTCTGGCTGTCCGTGTATGTCACAGCGATTTTTTACCAAAACTATAAGAACTAGGTATACTTGAAACCTTGAAACTTGATAAGTAGATGTATTCTGTGAACCCTATATATTATTATACTCTTTGATCAATACGAAACTTCATGAGTGGACAAAAGTCAAAACGGCCATCACAACATGCCGCTAGTATAGGTTATAAATAGCGCAATTACGTTTATCAATTTAGCAAAGAGTAATAATATTGCTGACATATACATAATTTAATTTTAATATAATTGCAGGAGGCAACCCAAAAATCTTTCGAGGAGTCCAAAGCCGATAAAAGAACGTATTCAGTGTTCGACATCTTCAGAACGCCAAGGTTACGGAAAAATGCTCTTCTCTTGATCGTGATATGGATGGCGATATCCCTGGTCTTCGATGGTCACGTGAGGAATGTGGGATCATTGGGTCTGGATATATTCCTGACCTTTACTGTAGCTACAGCGACTGAGTTCCCCGCCGACACGTTTTTGACTGTAGTTTTGGACAGGTTGGTATATCATAAATCTGCTTTTATTATACATATTAATGTTTTAAGGATGCTGTGCTACGCGAAATCAATAGAGAGAAAAGCAAAATTACATTGTTCCTTCATATTCTTTCAAAAATAATATTAATGATGTCAATCGATTAGTTTTTCTATTTACCAACACTTGAGTTACTTTACAAAAAGTTGAGCTTTACCTAATGACACAGCTTCCTAATTTTACAAGTTATTTTAATAATTGTTAAGTGTTGCAACAAAAATACTGAAACATCACGACCAACTTACAAAGTAAAACAAATAAAAACTATAACCGCCAGTTGCAGAAAGCATATATTTTAAAGTTAATGTTTTTGTTTCGTTCACATGCTATCTTTGACTGTCAAAATATTTAATAAAACATTAAAATTTTTTTTATGGAATAGGAGGACAAACGAGCGTACGGGTCACCTTGTGTTAAGTGATCACCGCAGCCCACATTCTCTTGCAAAACCAGAGGAATCACAGGAGCGTTGGCGGCCTTTAAGGAAGGTGTACGCGCTTTTTTTGAAGGTACCCATGTCGTATCCTCTCGGAAACACCGCACAAGGAAGCTCATTCCATAGCTTTGTAGTACGTGGAAGAAAGTCAAAGTCAAAAGTCAAAATATTTTATTGACATAAAATCAAAAGACTGCTCGTCAACGTCAATCACAAAAAATAAAATTCAGATACAAACATATTAATTACACAAAAGTTTAAACATATTTTCAAAACAATGCAAACCAGTGAAACATCACAAAGCTGAACCATATAATCCATAAAATCAACTATAATATATTTCATTCCATATTGTAATATCGTTTACGTAATCTTCAATACTGTAATAAGTCTTCGACATAAGTCTGCGTTTAATAAAAGAACCTCCTTGAAAACCGCACTGTGGAGGACCGCCATACATCCAGATGGTGGGGATGATATCCCTACTTGTAGTAACGGGAAGCCCAAATGATGGAAGTTTTGAAAGGAGCGCCTTGTGCCTTGTTGCCATACACGATCAAAGGCCTTCGCTATATCCAGGCCAACTGCCAGGCCTTCCCCCTTGCTTTCAAAAGCCGCCGCCCATCTATGTGTTAGGTAAGATCGTCTGCCGACCGACCATGGTGAAAGCCGTACTGCCGGTAGTTGATCAACTGGTGACCCTCTAGGTATACCAAAAGCTGGCCGTTTATTGTGCTCTCCATAATTTTGGAGAGGAGGGAGGTAAGAACAATAGGCTTGTAGTTTGCCAGATCCGAACTGTCCCTTTTTTTTGGATTGGATGGACAAGGGCTGACTTCCATGAGTCAGGGACTACACCTTTTGAATAAGAGTGCCGGAATAAACGCGTTAGCATCGCCGCGGCCGTCAACTCAGGGGCACACGTTCTAAGCACGATTGGTGAAATGCCATCCGGCCCGCTCGACTTCCTGACGTCCAACGAAAACAAAGCTTGCTGAACAGTTTTCTGTCTGCACTGTACTTCAGGCATAGAGCTCTGACACCGCAGGATGGTCGGCGGTGTTTTTCCGTTATCGTCAAGAGTCGAGTTGGAGGCGAAAAGAGCGCACAGTAAATCGGCTTTCTATTTTGCCGTATGGGCCAGGGTGTCATTCCTCATGTGCAACGGTGGCAGAGACGGCTGCTTGAAGTGGCTGTGATCTGCCACCGATCAGTACAACAGAGCTTGGTATAAAAATATCCATGCCCTGCAGTATCACATCGGCTTCTGCAACGGCGCAGGCACTGGGATCATCCGAAGGGAAACAAACTTTGCCTCAAGGGTAGGATGCAAAAAAGGAGCGCATCCTATCCCAATACTGACTTGTAGTGCCAAACGTGGCGGGTCGCTGGTGGTCTGCGACGTGGGCGTTGGATAGGCACTACACTCCTGGCCAGGCAATGGTCGGACGTTCTGAGTGGGGCGTCGACAGAGACTTGGTTACTATCAGGATGTATAGTCAGCAGAAAATCCAATAAGGATGGTGGCTGACCACATACGGGAGCCGCGTTGGCGACTCAACCATTTGGGACAGACCATATGCCAATGAAAAATTATGCCCAGATCGCCCTGCGTAGTCTGTGGTACGTGACCCAAGCCTTTCGGCATTGTGCCCGTTGAAATCACCCAATATTACGATTTCAGCGGAGGGGATCTGTGCAAGCACGTCGTCAATTGCCGCTTAAACGCAGCCCATGAGATGATCCGTTTCTGCGTTACCACTACGGTCCTCTAAATCTACGCGAAGCCAGAGAGTAGACAGGTCCCTACCCTCAAAATTGCCGAGACGGCGACAGCAGATATCCTGCCTAACGTACACACATACCCCGACATACGGCATAAAATTATGCTCAATTTTGTACCCGGCGTACGTTAAATATGACGTATCGCTAGGTCGAGATATCTGTGTCTCCGTAAGGAAACACAAGGCCGGCTGCGCATTAACTTTATGGATGCTTTCTGCAACTGGTGGTAAATGAATTAAAATACCACAAGAGTTATTCATCTATTCACACACCCTGTAAACTATTAATAAAAGTATTATAGGAGCATTATACCAACATTATGAACATAATAAATATATGTATGAGTTTAAATAACACAATATGAAGCAGAGTTTTCGATAACAGGATCTACAACAACCACAAGTAGCACCCGTTCACGAGCTTTGCGCATGGACAAGCATGGCACTACTGTAGTGCCAACTAATAGTTGGTAGCATCATCACGGTAGATCGTCGCTCGTGTCCTATGTGAGCCAGAGCGCTCATTTGAGGAGGCCAAAGAGTATAATAATATATATGAGCTGTCTATTTGAAAACTATCGCCATTTTTGGAGAATGGCCCCGGAAATAAATAAATATAAGCTCCAAATTAAAAAATTCATTTTTAATGTTGTGACGCAATTAAATAACTAACTCTACTTTTTAATATATATTGCAATTTTTTACCATGTTGAAATTGCACGTAGAGTAAGTTATTTAATTTTGTCACAACATAGAACATAAAGGATAGATTTAGTAGTCTAAAAATTCAAAATGGAACACGAGAGCTACATACATGCGCAAACGCTAGCAGTAGCCGCCTTTTTATGACCAGTGGGCACTGGGCAGTGACACAAAGACAAGTTGAAAGGTTTCAAAGCGAGAGACAGCTGACAAAGCTTTCATTTTCGGGCCAACTAACAGATAGCACTACAGTCTTCTGAAAACGTCACTTTAAGGCGTCTGTCCCACCCCTGCAGGAGGCATTACTTATTGTGAATTGTAAGGGATAACGCTGGCCAAATTGTATTGAGTCAGTTATTATTATAATTATTAGTGGAAACTGTTAAATACAGATATTTCAATTTTATTAAGTGCCTTTCTATTACTAACCCTTTTTACATTATTATAATAATTTGACATTATATTTTCAGATGGGGCCGAAGATGGCTGGCGTGTGGCTCGATGGTCATCAGTGGGCTGTTCAGTTTGTTGGCGACCGCTGTTCCTGTTGGTATGTTAATAGTACATTGTGATACAATGGTGAAATATAAGATAGAAAGAAACTCTTGATGTTAAAAACCCGCGCCTCGACACGCTGGAAGCAGTTCGTTGGAAAATTGGTCATAATACCAAGTTGTTGCAGGATCGAGACTTTGGTTCTCTTGGCAGTCCTCGGTATTTGCATCATCCTGCATCAACTTGGGGAAAAGTTTAATTTAATAACCAAATTACTACCGATTTATCACTACATATTATAAAACAATGCCCTCCGCCGCGTCTGTCTGTCTGTTTTATTAAGTTTTAAAGATTCAGCACCTTAAAAACTAATGTGCTATGTATATTAACAGCCATTGTAAAATACTCTAATTGATTGAAAATAGTAGCTGTTGAGTTTCTTATATGTTCTTCTACGAGCTCTACGTTTTCCGAGCATATAGTAGATTCAGTAATTCAATTTATTTAAATATTTTTAATGACGATCAATCGCGCTTAGTTTAAGCTTAATTGAATAAAGTTTATTTGACTTTGACTTTAAATGCTAATAACAATTACGATAATATAATTCCTTAATATACTACTATTTAATTATTTATCTAGTTTGTTTTAATAAAAAGTTTAAAAAAAATAAAAATGATTAGATTATTGGAAACTAACATGAATATGTGTCTGGTGAACAGAGATCAACAAAATGTCAAACAAATCAAGAGGCCCATTCCGCCGTTGGCCCGTTCTCCTCTGTGGGGTAAACTACCATTATTACGGTGCACTATAATTGTCATAAAATAATCAGAAAAACAATGCAATTATATTTTATTTTTCTATACGAACTGCTGATTGTGTGTAGGTGACAATATACCATCGACAAAATTGATTCATGACCCAAATTAATCAATAATTCTTTTAAAATTACTTGGCATTGCGTAGAGACATCGCTTCATTGTGTGTCCTCTACCGCATTTATCACGGGGAGTGTCCGAAGAGCTTTTTTACCTGATTCCTGCCGAATTCCACCTTCGCACGACACGCCACAAGTTAAGATATCATCCCCACCATCTGGATGTGAGGCGGTCGTCCACAGTGCGGTTTTCAAGGAGCTTTCTTCCACGTACTACAAAGCTGTGGAATGAACTTCGACACCAGGTGACCCGTACGCTCGTTTGTCCTCCTTTTCCATAAAAAAAATTACAAAAACAGTTTTATTTTTGCACGTGTATGACAATTGGCGGACTGTCAGTGTCTGATAAAATGATAACAGTTACTTAGTAAATGTATGTTCAAGCGAATTTCGACCTTGTTTAATATGACTGCAGGAAAATGACAGTGAGGTTGGTCACGATTAAATTTTGACGATAGTACGATAAAATGACTGGTCTTCCATGAAATGAAAGAAACTTTATTTTCAATATCTTATTCCATTATAGGTGGACCATCAGCATCCTTGGCCATCCTAGGTCGGTTTGCCGTCAATATATCATACAACATAGGTCTTCAGTATGCTGCAGAGCTTCTGCCAACAGTCGTTAGGGCCCAGGGCGTGGCTCTCATCCACATCATGGGGTATGTGGCGTCAATACTGGCCCCGTTCGTGGTATATTTGGTGAGTGTTTCTGAATATATTAATTGTTGTGATTTATTGCAGTTTAGTTACTTATTGACTTATTGAACGTCAAAAACTATCACCCATTCGAAATGGTATGCCTCAACCCTGAGAAGAACGGACGCAAGAAACTCAGCGGACTTTTATTTCAAAATGGCTGCAGCGATTTTGATGTAATTTTCAGGCCCTTGAGTGATCCTGTGAGACTTGCTAGCGATCATGGGATATTTTTTGAGTTTTTGGCACGTTAATGCAATAAGATACTACAAGAAGATAATCATTATGGGAAACTACTAATAATTTATCGACTTTGCGTTAAGCATGACGTGTATTATAGACACAAGCCAGAAGACATCCACTGCTGGACAAGAATAGCACACCCCATCTCCTCTCGTGGCCGTCGTAAGATTCGATTAGAGGTGACATAGAACGGAGGATAGGCACCAGCATCCTTCCGAGAGAACACCACCATTATATAGCAACCTCCCCCCCATCCCCAATGACAAATAAAGACGACTAAAATTTACAAAAACAAAAAAACAATTTATACAAACTGACGAATACTTCACATTGGCAGTGATCAATGAAGTAATAAAGGAGAAATAATTAAATGTAATTATTTAGTAACTTAAGATATTATTATTTTTTAAATTATTTTTATAAAACGAAGTATCTTAAAACCATCAATGCCCCTAATCATAATTAACAATACCACCAATTAGTATATTTAAATATCAAGAGATATTTCGAATCAATTGTCTATTTTTCGTTATTAGCGGAAAATATAAGGTTTAAATGGTTTTAAATGACTAAATTTGATAAACAATTGCGAAAAAAATTATATTTCTTCCAAATTATGGGTTTATAATATAGATAGATATTCTATAATGCTCTATAACAACCTTTGTAACTATGGCCGAAAAAATTGTTTTCAGAATTTTAGACTTAATGTAATATGTATGTATGTTTGTGAACGTTCATCTCAGAAAACTACTAAATGATTTTAATTCATTAAAATTCATGAAGATTTACGAAAGTATTAGCGTTTCCGTAAAAACACAATTGAAAAATAACACAATATATAGACTGGACCTTTGTAACTGAGGCTAAGAAAATTGTTTCTATAATTTTAGACTTATAGTCAGGTAGGTTTGTGCAGGATCGTGTCAGAAAATTGCTAAGCTGATTTGAACTTGTTTTCATTGTTGTATTAGACAAGCTTCTACATTACATTACTACATTAAAGCTGAGTTGTATCATATTTGCTGTTATAGTTAAGATTTATGTCAAATTTAGGGTTAACAGTAACGCTGATTTTTACATAGAAGTTAAAAAGTGAATATCAAGTCAATATCGAATATTTATTTGAAACTTTTGACCGGTCGCTATTAAAGATTAACAATAGGTTTAACCGGTGAAGATTGAACGGTTACGGTTAACAGTTACTTTAACATGTTTGTTATTGCTAAAGTTAATAGATCCAATCAGTGCGAGTTTACATTAAAAAAATTGTGCTTGGGCCCGATTCTGGCAGAAAGTTGCTAAACTGATTTAAAATTGTTTTCATTGCTGTATTGGACAAGCTAAAAGTTTGTTTCATTCCAATTAATTCCAAAAACTTGTGAACCTTGAAGTAAAAGCAATAAATGTATGCTATAATATTATATTTATGTCCTAATTCCAGGCAAACATCTCCCCTGAGCTGCCACTTCTGATTCTTGGAGTTCTCGGTATAGTTGGTGGAGTACTCTGTCTGCTTCTACCGGAAACGATGGACACAGAAATGCCGCAGACCCTGGCGGATGGGGAAGACTTCGGAAAGGACCAGAGATTTTGGGATAACCCTTGCTTTCCAAGGTATTTTTTGTAACTCTGTGAATTCTAGTCTGGTAGATTCAATTGAGGTAATTGAGGTAAAGTAATTCTATTGAGGTAGCTCGAATAACTGTATCAGGTGCAATGAAGATTTCCTCGAATGCGCAAGGATTCGTTATTTTGTGAACGATTGTTTGGTGCTGTTAAAAGATGTCACTGTATTGTGTCCAAAGAGCTGTTTAGCCTGGTTCCTAGAATGTGGGCGGTGGTGATCTCTTAACACCAGGTGACCAATCTGTTTCGGTCTGACGGGCGCCAGCTAGTGAAATTACTGGGCAAATTAGACTTAACATCTTATGTCTCAAGGTGACGAGCACAATTGTAGTGCCACTTAGAATATTTAGGTTTTTCAAGAACCCTGAGCAGCACTGCGTTGTAATGGGCAGGGCGTATCAGTGACCATCAGCTGAACGTCATTGTCATAAGTAAAAAGAATTATAGTATGTACTTGTTATTGTTTCAGGAAAAAAGATAGTATAGAAAAACCAGTCCAAGACTCATCAGAAACCTTCGTGCGAGCGCTCCCAGGTCTAATCGGCTCCAGAGCGTCAGTGAGAGCGTCAGTCAGACTCTCCAACAGGAGTAGAAGAAGAGAAGCTGTTTAGTAATATTAATATTAGTTCTTCCCTAATATGTATTGGTTTTTTCTTACATAAGAGGGGGCAAATGGGCAAGAGGCTTACGTGATGATGAAGTGGTGAAGGAACCGCCATGGATATTCGCAACAGCCAGTAATTGATTTCACAAAGTTTCTTGAAAATGCAGTGGCTTGAGTTGCTGTCTTGCCTTACTGAGTACACCAAGCTTTTTAGAAGCCTTTTTGGCATTATCTTTCAAGTGATGGTCAACTCGTAGCCAGAGAACGGATCGATAACAGATATCCTCCCTGACGTAAACGCACACAACAGCCCGTGGTGCAAAATAGTGTTCCAGCTTATTATACCCCGGATAGGAGAAGTAAGATGTAGCCAGATCAGCCAGAGAGGATCTCTGTGTCTTTGTCAAAAAGAGCAGGGCATGCTTCTTTGTCTTCGGATAGTAGAGGACGGCATTTAAACTAGATCGAACACAGCGAACTTGAAGGAGGATGGTTTGAGCCTCTTTCACCATTTGCTCCGAGTCAGTATAGTTTTGCCCCCTCCAAGATAACGTGTAGTAGCCGGGCTTCCACCATTAGGTACATGTCCTAATTGTGAACGTCCAGGAACTGATCCCCAGGACTGCTTAGTCTGGAACCATCCTGGAGTAGTTAGGCCTCAAGCCTACAGACAGAACGAAAATCAAAGGCAAAGTCAGTTTTTTACGTCGGTTTTAAGTGGCAGAGTGGTAAATGTCCGAGCGTGCCGGCTTAATTCGTTTGTGTCCCTTAGGACGCAATATGGCACCTCCACTCGTAAAATAATAACTCGTGATTATATTGTATATGTCGCGGGGATATGATAAAAACAGTGATTTGGTCAAATATCGGAGGATGTTAAAATAACAACACTGTTTTATCATTTCTCGAAACAAATATAGTGATATGACCAAATGCCAGAGTTGGTTACGTAAAATGTCAAAAAGTCTTTTCTTTGGTATTTACAAGGTTTATTTGGTAAGACTTAGACATAGTTTGGTAAGAATTAAGTATCGTGTCGCAGGTGGAAAGGGGTGAGAGGATAAGGGGAGAAAGGGTGAAAAGGTAACGCGCCATCCTCTTGAAAATCAAATTAATGTAACCTAACCTTAAAACAGATAAAAGTTTCTCTAAAGGCCAAGTAGAAGCCCATATTATTAAAAAACCACGAAAGGGGTTTCCACATAACCTGTCCGGGTCGAGGTATCTCTGAAGCTCGCTTTTACATCCTAAGTTCTTCTAATCGCGTCACTCATTGTCATTTCATGGAACCGACCCTGGCATTTGATCAAATCACTAGATTTGTTTAGAGAAATGATAAAATCGTGTTGTTCTCTAAATATACTCCGTGATTTGATCAAATCACTTAGGGAATTGACCCAATCTCTGTTATTATCATTTCTCTGCGACATATACATGAATATTCACAAATAACTGGAAATATCATATCAGATATAAATTGTAAGATATAGGCGTTAAATCAAATTTGATAAAACTTGCCTATTGCAGGCATTTGAGTCAACTCTTTCTAAGACAAGAAAACTGTATACCTATATAAATTGAGAGATATTTCTTTAATAATCTATTTATCCTTTACTTCGACAAATTTTCGTAAGCCAAAAGAAAGACTCAGAATTTTTTATAGTTGTAAGCGTTTGGGTGAACTCTTTCTAATAATTTTTCAAATAATAACTTTATGATATGTTCCTGGCGCTGCAATGGCGACATTAATTAAACACACGGGTAGAACTCCTTAGGCACCGTAATCATTAAACAATATATTAATAAAATACATAATTCACCTAAATAAATCAATTTTCCATAATATCATTTTGGAACATCCTGTAAGAAATCTAGTAGACGCGCGCTAGTGTAGGCACTGACACAAACTTCATACCGTCTTATGCGACCACGTTAGAGTGATGAAAATGTTGTGTCCTAAATATATGATTTCTTTGTTTGAAAATTTGAAAATTTCAATTAATCACTTTAAATTTTATATTTTTTTTTTTACGAATAAGGTTAGATAGCTCTATCTGTGTGTTCATTTAATGTCATCATTTTGGGGCTACGCTGTGTAGTAAATTCACTATATATCATAAATTTTATAGATGTTAATCCATATTATGTGACAGTATTATAACACAAAATAAATGGTTTTAATAATAAATATATTCGAAAGGATTTTTATAAATGACCCAGTTTTGATATAAATATGAGTTAAAGAATTTAGCTCACGATATATCCAACTAGAATTCTAGATTTATATCCAACACACACTGTTCTGTCAATACAAAAAAAAGTAAGTTTTCGGGAATGATGTAGTCTAAAGCCATTGGAAATGTGTGTGTTAAAAATAAATTGATTGATTTAATAATATTATGTAGCAATAAAATGATAACGATTAATATCGTATTAATTGTGTAAACAGCTTTTACATTACCGTTTTATAATTGCCAATTTTTTAAAGTATTAAAATGGATAAAGTATGTTATCCTTAAGAGATAGACATATTATTATGACCTCGCAGACTTTTCTGTAGATCTATATAAGATACACAATTCCACCATACATTGTTTTGTTATATCTCAAAGGATTCAGAAATCGTTTTACGGAATACGGCTTAATTTTTTCCGACACCTCCAACATTAATCGTTAACGTATATAAAATGTATATAAAAATTTAAAAAAATGTATACAAAAACCTTACTAGAGAACCAAGCTACCCATTGGTGAAAACAGCATGAAGTTTGAGTTTTGAGTTTATCGCGAACAGATAGACAGACAAACGCGGCGTAGGACTTTGTTTTATGATATACAGTAGTGATTTAAGTAAATTGGATACACCTGAATCTAGAATTGTAGTTGAGCGGTAAATTAAATTTTAGTGAGCCAAATTCTTTAACTTGTATTAAATTTTGGCACTTACGTATACATTAATACTATTTGTTCCTTGGCTGCTGTGATTTGATGTTTGTTTTGACAAATATTGTTAAACTGGTGAGGAGAATTTGATTCTCATTGACAAAGACATTTAAAGAGATTCGACTTAGAATAACTCGGCCGCTTGAGCAGCGGTCAAGTGACCTCTGCTAACAAATTGACGTTGAATGCGCGTTCAGTCGGCGTTCAAACATAGAACGTGTAACGCGAGACATAAAGCTATGGCCACACCCGTGCATCATATCATCATAAGCGGAAAGCGGGACGCGATGTGGGAGCGTCCATGCCACGAATCTATCGTTCACACCTACACGACTACGACCGACAACAAGAACCACATTTGTTGGTGCATTATTGCTAAAGTTTCACTTCTTTTTACTTCAATTTCAATTGTGGTTATGCCATTCTCGTACTTAACATCAGAGTCTGATTACGATGAAGAAGACCTTTTATTGTATGCCCTGTGGTTCAAAGTACAAACCACACGGAGAGTACTATTACCTACCCTGCAGACGCGGTCGAATCGCATTGTAGTCGCGAAGATGTACGGCGCCATTTAAATATCAAGGGAGACTACCGCCGCGCGGGTGAGGTTCCCGCTTTGCAGTCGCTTTCGTAGCGCAGGTCTGGCCCCGTTTTGTGTTGTAAAAATCGAATAGTAGTTAAAAACAAAGCTCACCGTAACATTACCTATCACCGGTGAGTACAATTAAGTTAGTTTACCTAATAAATATCTTATATCTTTAAACGAGCAATTCTTGTTTAAGCATAATCTGAATCTCGGAAACGGCTCCAACGATTTTCATAAAATTTTATATACAGGGGATTTCAGGGGCGATAAATCGATCTAGTTAGGTTTCAATTTGAAAAAATGTAGTTTTATCCATGTTTTAATGAGAAACAGCTATAATAACATTAGAATACAAAGGTAAATTTCGCCATTATATACAAGACCATAATAACTCAGATGGGACATTGAGTGATCCGGAAAGCAGAAGACCCCGGTTCGAATCCAGATGTCTCCTATTAGTTTTTTTTTTTGTTCAAGTTTTGTACATTCGTAAAAATCCGAGCAAGGCTCGGTCGTCCGAATATTAATTATTAAAACATAAATGTTATTGTGTATATTACTACCAATCATGACCAATGAAGCAAATATCATAGAATTTAGTCTTATAATACACAGTGCAAAAACACATTGCTTTTGGCGTAAAGCGATGTGATTACTTAATTTTGGTCTACACGGACTTCATGGTAAAAGTTTCTATTGTCCGTCTAATCTCTTTAAATGTGTTTCTCTCACTCAGACTAATTTGGCAACAGATTACGTCATTATAAATTCTGTTGCATTGACCTTATAATCCATATATGCCTAATAATTGCCTTTCAGATACCAAAATAAGAACACAGATGTTATATAAATTCAGTAGCCAATAGCGATTGCTTGCGATATGTTGTGATCATTACCGGACCAATGAGCATTCAGTACCTCGACCGCTCACCTCGGTCTGTTGAATGAATTGTTTGCATTGATATTAGGAGTGTACTGGTTTTTGTCGACGTTCTCATGAGTTTTCAAAATGACTTGGTGCTGCTTTCATTAGATACTTTAAATATAATTAATAAATTACAATTTACGAGCTATGAATTAGCGTAGGAAAAACTAATACACGTTAACATATTATGTACTATATAATTTATCAAAAAAAAACAAAACATTTTATTTATTTCTGTAATTTCCATATTTTAACCCCGTATTGTAAATAAAATAAGTGTGTAAAATTTTAGTTCTTAAGCGAATTTGTGATCTTAGTCGAGTTTTGTTATTTATTAAATAAACTATTATAGTTTTGTATCATACTTATTGCTTTATTTTAAAAACAATATAAAATCCTAACCTTTAATCCAGAGGTCGGCAAGTAGTTAAAGATGGGGTCCGGACACTGGGATATTTTTAAGGAGGTCCAGAAAAAAGCACCTGAAAATAATTAAGTGTAAAGCAGTCAGGGAAAATAAAAAGAGAATTCCAACATAGACCACTGTATTATGTACAGAACTTTCAAATATACACTCTCGGAGTTATTTAACAACACTTTAACACGGCAGAGTAAACAGTTTAATTCCGAGCAAGGCATTACATACCCTTCGCCACCCCTCTCCTCACCTCACCTCACCCCCTCACCTCACCCCTCCACGACTCGCCTCACACTTCACACCGCTACACTAGCGCTACCTCTCAGACTTGACTCGTTACAGCCTGCTCACTTCACTCCACTCGTTACAGCCTGCTCACTTCACTCCACTCGTTACAGTCTGCTCACTTCACTCCACTCGTTACATAAGTGCTACCTATTTACTTGGTTTTAAATAATATTCAGTATTATAAATTAATGTGAGAAACTGCACCGACGGTCTTGAGCCGGATTTTTATAGTTTGGTTCAAGAAGATCAGCAAATTCAAAGTGCGTCTTCTAACGTGGTGGGCTTTCGAACGAATGAATCTCGAACGATATTTGATATTGATAAAAATGTTTCACAAACGTATGTCGAGCCAAACATAAATTGTGGCTAAATTGAAAGCTAGTTTTTTTGCAATTTTTCTTTATCATAATACATATTTGGCTTTTCAATATTATTCTAATAAATAAAGGTATAGTATACTTTATCGACGTATTATTTTGTACCTGGTGTAGAATACTTTACAATATTTGGGGGTCCGAGTTTCGACCTATCGCGGTCAGCAAAAGGACCGCGGTCCACCTATTTCCGACCCTTGCTGTATTCAATAATAAGCCTAGCGAAACTCCCTAAGAAAAAAGTGATTCACTCGATTGTATGAATCGTGCAGTCATTGACAGATGACGGCTATAATCTTGTAAAAAAACGGAGACAGCCAAAATCCACTACGTCTTAAGCTACTGTTTCCTTTCAAACTTAGCCAGATTATACTGAGTGGTCAGTCGCCATACTGTAATTACTGCTATTTCAAACTTATGTCAAATGACTGCAAGTTTCATAGATAACTAAATTTCAGTTTTATGTCTCGCCTCTTATTGCGTAGTATTTACATTCTCTTTGCAATAATTATTTAAATTTTGTGTCAGGTATTTACACTTAAGTATATAGCGAAGAGATGAAAGTATATACATTGTCTGTATATTAATACACTGAAAATCTTGAAAAATTTTTTTAAGTACTTTTCCTTTTTTTGGCGCGTTAGGGAAACATTATCAGAGTGCATTTTTACGTTACGCATACAAAGTCACCCAAATTTAACACCCCCACTTTACCTGGTCAACAAGACCATTTGTATCGTACTTCAGCTATGTCTACTGAACGGCAACCAATGGACGAGTATTAAATAAATTTCAATATTTACACAAGTGTTAAAATAAAAAAATATTTCTCTCTGATTGTATAAAGATAATTTAATTACACGCTATAATAGTATACTATAATTAAACGTTTTATAGTAATTATACAAATGCTTTGAGTTTTCTTTAGTGTTAATTCCGCCAATATTTGTCTTTAAACAATTCGACACGTGGTTCGCCTCTACACGAGGCATCCTCAGGACGTGTTGTCTCGCCAAAATCTGGCACGAGACTTGCAGTCAGTCAGCTTCAGTCTTGTGCCAGATTAAAATTTGTCTATTGATGAAAATATTTTAAAAGTGTTTGAATCACAGGGACTTACAAGGCCATAGCTGATAACTTTGCTAATGGTTTTGGAGATGCAGTCAAATTTATCATTCCGAACTGTAGCCATAAGTTACTTAATACTAATTTATACGTCAAACCTGTTAACTCCAGTATCTTATTTCAGAAAGCGTCCAGTGACAAGATTACAAAGATTGTTAAGGATCTTAATTCCAGCAAAGCACCAGGCGCTGATGGCATTAAAGTAAAATACATCAAAATGTTTAGTGAACAAATATCCGTTGCTATAGCTAATTTAATTAATAGTAGTATGAAATGTGGCGTTAATTCAGATAACTTAAAAAGAGGCTGTGTAAGACCAGTTTTTAAGAAGAGGAAACGTAATGACTTTTCTAACTATCGACCCTTTAACCTTCTGTCATCGATAGACAAAATAATAGAAAAGTTTGTTTGTGATCAAATCCATGCATTTTATAGGAAGAATGATATCATTTACGAAAATCAATATGGTTCAAAAATGAAAAGGAACAACCAACCTTCTTTCTAAATTTACCGACGAAGTCAATGGATATCTAAATGAAAAAAAAAAAACATGTATTAGCACTGTTCATTGACTTCTCGCGAGCTTTTGACACCCTGAATCATGCCCAGCTGCAAAAAAGTTAGATATGTTGGGTATACGTGGACATTTGCTCACCTGGTGTGCAGACTATCTTAGAAATCGCACTTATACTGTAAAAATTTGCAATACCAACAGTGACACTGTTACAGCTAACGAAGGCACAGCGCAGGGATCTGTCCTAGTTTTACTCTTTACTCTTTTTACTCTTTTTAACATATGTTAACGATATGTAACAAGTTAAGGCAATTTCTCGCAAATATAACTATCTTAAGTCATCGTGTTCCTTTCAAAATAAAATTAATGTTATATAACAGCTTCGCACAGACTTATATACAATACGGTCTCAGTAGTTATGGTCGTACTTACAATACCTATCTTAATAATATATTTAAACTACAACTAAAGATTTTAAAAACAATTGTCTCAGGTTCTATCAAGCAAAAATATGAAAACAATGAACTAGGTATATTTAAACACTGCAAAACATTACCGATACAGGAACTCTTTAAATACACAACACTTAAACAAGAATTCTTCAACGAAAGTCTACGCATAAAAATGGAACACTCTTTACATACGCGGGCGATAAAATCACACCGGTTGCGCACTGAGCGAGCTAACAACTTGTACGGTGAGAGAACAATTGTTCCTCGCCTAATTAATCAACTACCCTCATTTCTGTCCAATGCGCCCATAAAAATATGAAACAAAAACTATAGGAATATTTCCTAGGTAATCTTTGATCACATTTGTACTTAATAAGATGGTCATGGGATGACTAGGAAATGTTTGAAATATCTGTTGTTTTGGTTGCTTCGTGTTGAAATAAATATTGGTAAGGTTCATATATCTGTAGTTGGTTTTTTGTAGGTGTGTAGTATGTAATTTTGTACTTGTAGCCAATTGTAACTTTCTATAGATATTAATAATTGTATGTAGGTATAGAATTTAATGTTAAGATTATATTTATTTTGTAAAAAACTAAAATAAGGCGTAAACTAAGATAATGCATTGAGGTCAAACCTCTATGGTTTTTACAATGTATCTATATGTATTATATGTTCACATTTTGTAAAATATGTATTTCGATAAAAAAAAAATTAACACTAAAGAAAACTCGAATCATTTGTATAATTATGGATTTCCGCAAAGTAACGCCTACTTCAATAAATTTTCTTATAGTAATATTTTCATTGGTTGTATTTAATACCTTTTTTATTACATTTTTTTTCTGCAAACGTAAAATAGCACGAGGAATGATTTTGAAATAATAGTAATTCAAGATATTTTTTTAAATAATAAATTAATTTGAACCAGTATATCGATAGATCACAAAAATAAAGCATACAAAACTTACAAACAAAATCGATATTGCTAAAAACAAAAAGTAGGGTAAAACCTCATATCTGTGCTGCAGTCAGTATTGCTTTACAGCACATCGGGCTTTTCTTTTGCCACACAGCATATTTAGTTAAGTTAGGATTAAGAATATATATTAAGTATGTAGATTGTATTTTTATGTGTGTGGCATGGAATAATTTTTTTTTTGTTTCTTATTTCTTATAAAATTATATCTATTCCTTAGTTCTGAACTATCGAATGTCTTTGAACCACTAGAGCAACCTCTTGGCCTTTCTACCGGGCATTAAAGGCACAGTGGAATAATTTTCAAGTAAACATGGTGCTTGAGTGACCTGCTTGATACAATATTATCTATCGTAGATAACTGCTATGCTATTAAGTTGTTTGGTTAGGCAAGAGAGGAGTCCGTTCTCGAAAATTTTTGCTACGGCTGATATTATGGAGATGGGCCTATAGCAGTTAGGACCCGTGTCTGCATTTACCCTCTCTTAAGGGAGCTACACCGCCTTTTTTTAAATATTCTGGGTATATTCCTTCTTTTTTGAAACTATTAAATAATCATGTTAGCAGTGTAGATACTGTATCAGCAATTGCAACGACTCTATAGAAATATCGTAAATTTCATTTGTGGGCTGGGCTTATAATTAGCGCTTTTTAGGGTTCCGTAGCCAATTGGCAAAAGCAGAGCCCTTATGATTTGTCATGTCTGTCTGTCTAACCGTATGTCCCAGCCACTTTTTTCCGATACTATAAGAACTATCTGTTGAAACTTGGTAAGTAGATGAATTCCGTGAACTGCTTTTCTAAAAAAAAAATAAAATTGAAAAAATCAAACTCATACGTGTGGGGTATTAATGTATAGGTCTTCAAATATTATATTGAGGTTTCTAATATATTTTTTTTTCTAAGCTGAATAGTTTGCGCGAGAGACACTTACAAAGTGGTAAAATGTGTCCCCACCTCTGTAACTTTTAAAATAATAGAATGATAAAACTAAAAAATATATGATGTACATTACCAAGCAAACTTCCACCGAAAATTGGTTTGAACGATATCTAGTAAGTAGTTTTTTTTTATTTAAAAATACACAATTATTAAAACATCGATCAAAGTTAGGTTCAACGAACTACAAGAACTTTTATGTTATGTTACTTGCTGCTACGGAACCCTTCATAGGCGAGTCCGACTCGAACTTGGCCACTTTTTTCATACTAATAATCTGTACCTAACCTGGTGTGAGCCAAGGTAATTTTATATATGTCAGATATAGATGGCGTACTATGCACAAGAATATAATTGTGAGTTTGCAATCGGAGCTCTGCGTTGATTCTCGGCCGACACGAATTACTTGTTTCATGAGTTGGTCAATTAAGAACTTTTTTTTAGATGCAAAGCAAAAAACAACCGCATTCGGGTTTTTTGTTGACGTCGGTATAAACTATGTGGAACTTTTTGTTTTTACACAATTCAGTGTTTACGATTTCTTAGCGTTGTTGTTGTTTTATTAGCATTGGAACTACTCTCAATGATCTGGGTAGGATAAGATTCTTTTTTTACGTGATAATTTTTTGTATAATTGGACGAAGTTCCTGAAAAACGTTCCAAGCCACAAACATCACATTTTAAGGAATTCGTGTATAAAGTTTAATAAATATTAGTGTATTCCATACATGTGGGTTGGGCTACTAAGTCATGATGTCATTTAAATAGTGACAGTAGGGCTGCCATTTTTTGTCAATCCGTTAATATGAATCATGTGTTAATATGATCAGTTTTGTGTTCTTATCTCAATTTCGACATGATTGTGGTTGAGATATTCGTCAATTCTATTTTTAATATAGATTTTGTATATTAAAATATAGCAACTGATTCGTCAGTCGGTCGTGTCGTGTTCTCATCCCTTGGTGCATACGGAAGTGTGGTATCAGAGCTGAGCACTAAACCCTGGCACTTCTTCTAATACGTTGGGAGAGTAATTGAGTTAATAAGCTTCAGTGGTATTTCGTTGAGATCACAATTGCGTTTTTTAATTAATTATAGTATTTTTTTTTTGCGTTGTGTCCTTGTGGTGTGAGGAGCCTTCTGCTCGCATTAACAGGTGGGTAGTTATTCTTCTTATAAATAAATTGTCTACATTTTAAAAAGTATTGGCAAGCAAAATATATGTTCCAAATTAAAAAAAAATCAATGTTATTTAATTAGATACTATCTATTCGATTCGAGCGTTTGCTTGCAGTTTATGTCTAGGTATTGTGCTATAAAGAAAATAAATGTGTGCAATTCACATGTGGTAGAAGTCCAACCTTCAAAAATTTTCAAGATAATGACACGAATGTAAAATTTCGGGAATAGGATAATTGTAGGTTTTTGTAATGATCATAATGATACGAAGTTTGATAATTATTTTACATTTTATTCGTTTATATTCAATGACGTTCTTTTATATTACATAGATTTATTCAGACTCAGACCTTACAATTTCGATAAATGATACGAGATGCTTATGGTAACTAAAGTATGAAATAAATACTTTGGTCTTAATAATATGGTCAATAAGTCTTTGGAATACTGTGACAATTACTGTTTATGATCTTATTGTTGCTACAGTGCACATTTTCAAATTAAATTTGACGTCCAAAAAAAATCAATGGAATCGCTGAATCCGATGCAAATTTTTCATAAAACCTCCAAACTGCATATGAAGCTCTGGTACATGTTGCTAGGATGACACATGATTTCAACCGCTATGAAAGACATTACTATCATCGCTACCATATTTATGTTCTCCTGATATCTATGTAGTAATACGTCGTGAGCATGACTTCAGAATGTACCATACATAATGACACGAGTATACCTTAATATTAAGGTATACTATAATAGAATATATATTCACACCCTATAATATATTACTGTATATGTTAAATTAAGTTACAATAAAAGACCGAGAACGTGTAATGAATTCTATCTAATTCTCTCGCCGGCTGAATCCTAAACATTTACCGGTTTCTCTAATGTATCGCTTTTTCGTTTCATCGAGTTTCAAATCACGACAATTCTAAAGAAATTTCACTTCAATGCATAAAAAAGCATTTATTGGAATTTCATTGAATTGATGTTAATGTAAAATTGTTTAAATTGGTTTTTTGTGACAATTTTGATACCGAAATATAGCAGACAAGACAACTGTTGTTGGTAATAAAGTGACTCTATTTCAAGAAGTTTGTAGTTATTGTTATGAGTCGGAACGGTGCGGTGTCAGTCGTTCCACTGTTCAGAGGATCTGGACTAGGTTCCCGGGTCCTTAAAAAATGACAGGAAGGCAAAAAAGGACGGGATCAGGAAAGCAACGATGCCTACTGAGCCCAGGGACGATCGATATATTGTGAACCAATATTTACGAAATCGGAAGTCTACCTACAGTAATATCAAAAACAATCTTGGAGATGTAACAAATGTGAGTTTTAGCGAATGGACTGTCGATATACACAGTGAAATACCATCTAAGGGTTCTAAATTACTCCATGGACAACGTATTGCAAGGTTAAGATGTAGACATCTCCACATCACCACATCTACAATCCACGTCACATAATTTTGGGAAATAGAGCCAAGTTTTATTTTCTGATGAAGCCAGAATCTCTTTATTTGTTGAAGACCGACGTCGTTAATGCCATGCAGACCAAGAGAGCGATTGCAGAGGTATGTTTTGAAGATTGGGGGAGTGTTGGGGGCTCTGTCATGTTTTGGGCTGATTTAACTTCTAAATAGTATCCTATGTAATATTCTAATAGTATTATTAATCGTACAGAGTTAGTTTTCTTAGAAAATGGCTCTTTAAATGCACAACGCCACATCACAGATCTTCTAATTCCTCATGTACAACCGGTGAGAGTTGTTACAGGAAGTTCTGCCGTGTTGATGGACGACAATGCTTGAGCACACCGACCGGGTGACGTAGACGCTTAACTGAAGTCGGGATCCACCATTTCGATTAGCCAGCAAGAGGTCCCGACCTTAATTCCTTTGGGACTTCCTAAAACGACGTGTTCAAGCTGTACACCCAGCACGACAGAACATCTGAGAGTTTCAAATTGCCGAATGGGAGCGTATTCCTTAAGAACTCAAAAAAAAGCGGCCAAATGCGAGTCGGACTCATTCATGAAGAGTTCCGTAGCAGCAAGTAACATAATATAAAATTTATATAGAAAGAAAAATGATATTAAATTACTCAAATGGAAAAGGCAAAAAATCTTTGCTCAAAATTATACGTATTAAAAAAACTACTTACTAAAAAGATCTCGTTCAAACCAATGTTCGGTGGAAGTTTGCATGGTATTGTACATCATATATTTTTTTTTGTTTTATCAGTCTCTTATTTTAGAAGTTACAGGGTGGGGTGGCACACATTTTACCACTTTGGAAGTGTCTCTAAAACTATTTAGTTTAGAAAGAAGACCTATCCCTATATGAAATGTATGGGTATGAGTTTGATGAAAAAAAGTATTTGAGTTTCAGTTCTAAGTATTTATTGTATTGTAACCACTAAAATTTATTGTATTTTTTTCTATTTTTGTATGAAAATGTTAATGCGGTTCACAAAATACATATACTTACCAAGTTTCAACAGTATAGTTCTAATAGTTTTGGTAAAAAGTGGTTATGACATACACGGACAGAAAGACAGACATGACGATCTATAAGGGTTCAGTTTTTTGCCATTTGGCTACGGTACCCTAAAACCCATCCAAAGTATACCACGAAGAATTGCAGCAGTTATTTCAGCCAGTGGAGGCCGCACTCGATATTTTTTTTTATTCTATATTTTAGTAAATACAGGAGAAAGTCAATTTGAATCTACCTTATTATTTTTGACATAATAAATAATTTCCTAAAAATCAAAATAAAACTAATTTAGATCGACTTTATTACCAAATAAAAGTTTTTACATCAGTAAGTTATATTTATTTTTTCGTATGCCATTTTTTTGAGGAGGAGGTTTTAAACTTTTTCAAAAAATCTAATTTTTAATAATTTCAGAATCACCCCAAGATAATTCGTAATTTATATATTCGGCAAATAGAAGCCAAAAATATGACTCAACATTTCAATTCTAAATTTAAAGGACCGAACTAAATATTTAAGAATCTAGTACATTTTTACAATTTTACATTTTGTACAATCTTATCACATATCTTTTCATTAAGTAATCAGACTTTAAACAATAAAGGCACTAAATCTAAACCTAATTTGAATAATAAACCTAAATGTGGACTAGTCATCTCGTATAAATTCCTGACGGAATTACCCCAGTACAGGGTGCACTGGGGTAATTCCGTCCGTAATTTACTTATAGATAAGTGAACGTACATTTAATTTTTCATAGTTCAATGAAAAATGAAATAGTCATTTAATGTATCCAATAAAAATTAAATGCATTACCTATGTATTTATCCAGCCCCAGTCCTTTTTACTAACCGACTTCAAAAAAGGAGAAGGCTCTCAATTCGTCGGTATGTTTTTTTTTATTTTTGTTACCTCGAAACTTTGGACTGGGTGAACCGATTTTGATAATTCTTTTTTTATTTGAAAGCTTCTCGTGTGGTCCCATTGTATCCATGAGAAAACCATAAAAGTCTTAAATTTGCTGTACGTATACGCTGTACAACAAATATACGAATAACTCAATATCGCGCCAACGGATTTTGATAATTCTTTTTTTAATGGAAAGGATATACTTCAAAGGTGAGAGTTTGGTTAGGTTCTGATTATGGAATCCATGACAAAGTAAACTCTCAAAACAAAAACTCTTCAATTCTTCGGAGCAAATTAAAGATACTCGACCGAATCTTTTTAAGCTATTAGGATATTTCAGTCACGTAACGTAGATATGGTCAAATAATTGTCGTAGTCGAATATAACGATCAATTCAATCAATCCTTTAAACAACTTACAGTAAGGTTGCGATCTGTGGCGGAATTTCTAACTGTCTGTAATAAAATTGCAATGCGCTTACACAAATTTAGACAAATTATAAGTTGGTGTAGTTTAGATTCACTAAAATCTAAAAAAAAAAATAGGAAGCGGGACACCGATTCCAGAAATAGCAATAATCGTTAATTGAATTAGATTTAAAATTAATTAGATTGTATAAAAATACGCAATTATTTTCATACTTTTTAGCGTATATTTTATCTATTGTTTTGGAATACTGTTTTTGAAGTTGGTTGATTTTTGTTATAATTTTATTTTATTAAGTAGGTATATTATTATATACAAATTTATCGCATACAATTAAAAAATATTAATATACGAACAACAACTCACACGCGTACTACTTAAGTAAACACATCTGTTTATTTCGTTTTTATTCCATAGGAAGTTTCACCCGGTGTCTTTTGTATTCAGTTATGTGGGCCAAATATAGTTTAGAATCGGCAATCATATTATTATCAGTACTATAGTACTAGGTAGGTATCGAGTTCATAAAGATCGTACGATAGAAGTTAAAACAAACAGCGCTTAGAGCGCTTAGGTTTTAATTAAGTATATTATACGCAACATTCTATCAGCGCTGAGCTCGCTTTAAGTACACATGTAAATCAATTGCCACAAGCTGTCAAACGACAGACCGCGTGAAAGAATCGTGGTTATGGTTGTGACTTGTGTTGTCAAGACCGTTAATATTATTACGATGCGCATTTCATTAAGTAATTAAATAATTAGAATGTGCCTCTATCATAGCAGTCGCCAGTGATATTGACATTTGACATTCATAATTATTATTTAACTTTGTTACATTCGCGCGCTATTCTTTGACGGGGTTGGGTGTTTTTTTTTTTGTTATCAGTCAGTGTTGTGGTGTATTTTTTTTTAATTTGATGATAATAATTGCTTTAATATTTGGAGTACTGTTATATTATATTGTTAAGTCGGCTTTCACTCCAGCTCGGAGTATATGTAAGTAATTATATAATTATTTATTTTAGTATTAATTATAATTTAAATATACTGCATGTTTAAAATTGTCGTTTACTTTAAAATTACATTAGTAAACGTTTATTTATGAAATGATTTTAATGGCAATGAAATTTATTATTTTGTATTTAATTTTAAAATAACACGATTTGTAAATATTATGTAGGAATACTCTTCAGGATAGATTAAAACTCAATCGCACTGGGTTAAGTTTATATAAAAATATTTTTGAAATATTGTCGACTCATCTGAGTTCTGTTCCAATTTCATGCCCTAGCAAAGAATATAATAGATAAGATAGGCCCTACCAACGTAAAAATGATCTAAGGCCCTACCCCTGTTTAACCTATTTTTACATAGGTACGTACTTACTTACATAGTAATTATTAATAATAAATTTCTTTTATGATTTTTTAATAGAAATTTCATTTATAAATAGATACCTACCAAGTATCTACCTACCAACAACTTGACATACAAACTGATGATAGGTACTGAAGTAATTAATTTTTTAACACGTAGATCACGATAACAATTTTATTGCATAAATTATAGTTGTAAGTAATTTTAATGTTTTGTGCTCAAGTTTTTCAATCCCCTCAAACATACAATTATTATAATAGCCAAAAATCCTTTGGATGCTTAGAGAGGGAAGAATGGGGCTGGAATTGCGATTTTTAATTACGACGTTCAACTGATCGTAATTGATACGCCCTGCCCATTAGAATGCCGCTCAGGATTCTTGAAAAACCCAAAAATTCTGAGCGGCACTATACCTGCGCTCGTCACCTTGAGACATAAGATTAATTAAGTCTCATTTGCCCAGTAATTTCACTAGCTACGGCACCCTTCAGACCGAAACACAGTAATGATTACACATTACAGCTTCACGGCAGAAATAGGCACCGTTGTGGTACCAATAATCTAGCCGGCATCCTGTGCAAAGGTGCCTCCACAATCACTCCACAAACAAATCCTCAAAGGTGTATAATTGCAAGTACAATACGTAAAGCAAGCACGATACGTTCCGTACCATCGTACAGGATAACATAACACAAGATATTTAAATATTTTTGTCAAATAAACATTTTTGTAACCAGCAACGAGACCTGTTGTAATTGGTCATCTCGATTTGCATTGCGGCAAAAGTAAATACAGACTACAGCCTGCTGATTGAAAACGGATGGACAGGGGAGTCTTAAGTTTTTGGTTTCCCGTTGGTTACCATTTGGCTGACAGCTACGGAACCCTCAAGAATAATCTTAATATATATAAATTACGTGACACGTTGTTTGTCCGCGATGGACTCCTAAAATAATGAACGGATTTAAATGGGGATAACTTCATGGAGTGCAGTTTAGTCCAACTTGAGAGATAGGATAGTACTTATTTCGATTTGGGACGCATAATTGATTTTATTTCCAATATTAGTTTTGTATGGACATATTTTCTGTGAGAGAATTTAATGACACACGGTTTGACAGTTCTGCTGTGAAACAATTTCATTATAACAACAAGGAGCATACGTTACGAAATAATTCTTGATGTAATGAAAAATTATGACAAATAAGTAAAAAACAGTATTTTTTTTATTATCTACAGAACAACGTCTGTCGGGTCAGCTAGTATGTATATAATTTTCAATATTATCTGCAAAACATATTGAACACATGTTTATCAGTTCTTGTCTTTCGTCAATAGTTTTTTTTTAACTGACTTCAAACAAGGATGAGGTTCTCAATTCCACTGTATTTTTTTATGTTTGTTGCCTCAGAAATCAAAACATTCGATTGGGTGAACTGATTTTGATGATTCTTTTTTTGTGCTTCCCGAAGAGTCCCATTACAATTTGGTCCAGTTCTGAGAATGATATCCACGAGAAACCCATAAAAATCTTAAATTCGCATTAATAATTTGCGCGACAAATGGACCAATAACTCAATATCAAGGTAAGGATGTACTAAGTTTGATTAGAGTTTGGTGAGGTTCTGACTATGGGATCCATAATAAAATAGCGGAACTCTTAAATTCTTAGGAAAAAATTAACGATACTCAGTCGAACCTTTTAAAAAAAAATTTTGGAGAAAAATAATTTTTATATCAGACGTCTGGAGCTGAAAACGTTGCCTTGGGATATTCCATCGCAGTTTACATACAGAAGATTTAACCTACATTCTAAATCGGTCTAATGGACACCGCAGCTAGTGAAATTACTGGGAAAATTAGACTTAACATCTTATGTCTCGAGGTGACGAGCGCAATTGTAGGGTACTGCATTGTAATGAAAAAAATAAAAATATTTCCCAAACCTAACAGGGATGTTGTCTTGTAATCGCCTATATTGATTATAATAATGATTTTAATATTCTTTTTAATTGTATTTTCTTTTGAGCTTGGGGTCTTATTGCTAATGCTCTATAAATAGAGAATATTTATATATATTGCACCAAGCAATGGAAATTTTATTCGATAGCAACCACAATAGGCAAGACCCGTAAAATATGTTAGTTACGTTAGATCGTAATGAGAAAAGCTTAATATCTTGAGTGTGGGGTTTCTATGTGGTCGGGATCAAAAGCTATTAGGTTCAAACATTTCCTATGGGAAACATTGAAAATTAGGTTTGTTCACTAGAATGTGCCAACAATGGCCACTTTGAACAAATAGGTTTATTTACATTTTAAGTCACGTGCTTTTTAAAATAATTCGAGAAGTTTTTCTAAGTTTTAACTACCATTGCTTATGCTTAAATCAGCTATGATTGAAAAGGTAGGAGAAAGTACGAGGGGGTGGGTTGTCACTATTAAAAAATAAACACAAAAAATTTATTTACTACAAATTGAACAACAGAGATTGATTCCATAATTAGTCTCTTCTATCTTCTGTTTCTCTCTATTCATCGCTGTTTCCATCTGGGAATTACCCGTGATTGCTTTGGTATCTGGTAATACATATAACTTTAAACATTCATAAGTGTCTTTTCCTTGGCCTAAATGTATGATGTAATTTTGATTTGATTTATAATGTGCTCATTTTCAGTAATTTTTCTTATTCACATGGTGTAATTTTGTTTTTTTTTTTTTATCGTTTATATAAAGTTTTAGTTAAACATTCTTAAAGAATCTGCATGTTTGAATTCGGAATTGTTTTGTAAAAGTTTTTACCAACAACTACTACTTACTTTAACAATTATAAGGTAAATTGCAAAAATATTGTACCTTATTTTTGTTCCCAATATTGGTTAACAATAGCGCTGTTATAGTATAACAAGGCGTTCATTTTTACTTCTTGCTTCTATCAAATTAAGCCTTAATGTAGTCGGGGCTAGGAACTCAGACTTAAATAAAACAACAATGACTACACATGTATATTTAAATCAAATACATCTGATTTCGTTTGCTCCCACAATGCTGTTTCCAAGTTCGACTTTCTCCTTTGTTAACTCTGGAATGAGTTGCAAGTCATATCCATGTTGAAACGTATAATATGTAGGAAACAATAATAAAAGTAGTTTAATAAAACTAAAAAGCACACTTTGGCTGAAAAGATAATGGTTGAAATTAAAAATGAACTCCAATTTCTGCCTTATCGATTGATGAAAAAATTATATAAATTAGGAAAAATCTTATTTTGCAAATTGTAAAATTGAATAATTATATCAATTTAATGTATGTCCTCGGTCGGTTAAAGTGGGTCAAAAACGCGTAAAATAGTGACAACTTTATCTAGACGAGGTTAATTAATAATACGAAGAGCAAGTAGTATTTTTGTTAATATTCATAAACTCATAACATTAGCAAAATATTTCATTTATTCTTTTTGCTCAAAATAGATCCCAAAAAAAATTTGTGTGAGTATAATTTATATACTTAATATAATATTATTAGGTTTAACAACTTTACAATTATTCGTAAGCATAAGAATTTAAAACTATATTATATACAAATCTGTGTAATCACAGTACTGTGACGTTATTTTAAACGTTGTGAATCAGCTTGGCATAAGCACGCAAGTGATATAACAGTAGAGTAACTCAGCGGTCTCCTTGTAACTTATTTTTTTTTTGTAAATTTCGTTTATTTCAAAGATTACATATACATTTTTAGTGGTTGAGACTTCCCAGTAAGTTGTTTTAGGACACTTGTATTGCGAATATCTCGCAAGTTCCTTAGCAGATATATATTATTTAATAAACAATAAAGAAATAAACAAAAATGATTAAAAACCAAATTTTACAATTATCGCACAATGAAAACATGTCTGAAAACTGTGTGTGTGTGAGTGAGTGGGTTTGAGTTTGGATGCAGTAGGTGATCACAGATTGAGCCAAAGCGATGTATATTTTATTAAGGACTGTGCTTTTCATAACGTGCCGCAGAGATTTAACAATCCAGATAAGTTCTTTCACCCTGGTTATGACCAGTTCGATTTGGGGATGCCATGCCAACTTAACCTTTGGTCAATCAGGATGCCGAGATATTTGGTACAATTAACCTTTTCTATGGAAGGACAATTACAAGTCAAATCGTGTGGGTTGGAGCATGAATGGATTCTGATATAGAAGTCTTGAACGGGCTGGTATCTGTCATGTGGAGAGAAACATATATAGTTTGTTTTTGCTATATTGAGTGACAATAGATTTTGGTTTAGCCAATTTGATACTCTTTCAAGGCCCATCTCAGCCTTCCTCTGTACGGCTTCCCACGAGATACCACAGAAAACAATGTCTGTGTCATCAGCATTTGTGAATATAATCGCCCCGTCGATCTGGAGGTTACATAGGTCGTTAATATAGATTAAAAAGAGTGTCGGGCCGAGGACACTGCCCTGTGGTATGCCAAATTTTACATTTTCCATTGTGCTATGATAGAGGTCAACCTTAACTTCCTGTATTGGGTTATTTAGGTAGCTCTCTAGGAGAGAGAGAGGACTTTGTCACGAATTCCCAGGCCCTCAAATCTGCGCACAAGAATGGGAATAGAAACTGTGTCAAAGGCCTTTATTGAACTATTTTTGAACTCTCTTTGACCTAAAACAGATGAAAAACGTAGATGTGACATAATATCAGATAATAGTAAAATGCCTACTATTCATTGCAGCTGTGAAGCAATTTGTGGTCTCATTTTGCCATGTAGACAAACTTATTTTGTATGTGCATTTGCTTTAGCTGACATTGAAAATACTTCTAAATTTGTATTTACTGTAGTTATGTATTACCCAATAAAGATAGTTAATTCTAATCTAATTATGAAACTATGTTATGTTAGTATTTACTCTGATTTCCGCGAGTGTTACACATTTAAATAAAACACGTTTAAAAGATAAAAACTAGTGTAATTGTAACTGTGTTTTAACATTTTGTGTTTATTTAAATATGTTAGGTTGAAAAGATCGGCCTGTCTGCGTTAATACTCTTTGAATTGTGCTTTGAAACACGATATTTACTGTTCTGTGTGTGTAAATGTCTATTCTAAAGGCATCCTACACACTGCACCATCTTTAATTCAAGATTTGTTTATTATGTTCGAAATTAAATGAGTTCACATTTTTGATAAGTTATTACATAAGCACTTCAATGTAGAATTATTTGAAGTTTTCTTCAAGTTATATTGAAAATAATTCTAAATTTGTAATTGTAGATTATGGGTACCACAACGGCACCTTTTTCTGCCGTGAAGCAAAAATGTGTAAGCATTATTATGGTTTGGTCTGAATGGCACTGTAGCTGTTGTTATTACTGGGTAAATGAGACTTGACATTCAAAAATGTTTTATCCAATAAAGATAATTCTAATAGACTCCTATTAAGAAATTGTTCTTCACGGATTTTTTTTGTCAAATATGGATCTTTGACCATCCTCGTATTAATAATAGGTACGTAGGTATTCAATTCCCGAACCGGGTTTTCTACCCGGCCTGGGTATGGAATGGGGCAGTTATTGAGTTTTTCGTAGGAAATTTCTCACTAGCCCATAGTTCGGAAATGTACATGCTTGCCACCTATTACGTGGGAATTAAACATAGTGAAACGTGGGAGGAAAAAATACACCTCTAACCCTTCAGGAATACAGATGTGAAACTGTGTAATGTTATGTAATTTCTTATTTTGTTTATTTGTTTCGCAATAACAGGAAGTAAAAAATGAATGAATAAATACATAGACACAAGCCACATTTCATGTAGTGTGCATACTCCTTTATCATAGATTATTGTTTATGTTTAAGTCCATAGGTAGGTGACCTCATTCTGTTTACAATCAAAGGTCCCGCCTAAAAATGACAGTCTCTTTAAAAGTTAGGGTTGTCTAAGAAAAGAAATTGAAAAATAATATTTTTATTTCGTAGGGAAGTTTTTTTCTTTTTTTTTTATTTTTTTATTAAAACTTTAACATCACTATACTATTGCATATGACCCAAATAACGTACCATTGAAGGGATGTTATACCCTTTCTGGTTCACGTTGTATATTACTAGCTGACCCAGCAAACGTTGTATTGCCGATATTAAAATCGCGATACAAAAGTAACTGTTGATCGTAGATGGGTGAAAATTTGAAGTTGTATGTATTTTTTAATGCTGACTCATAATCAAACAAATTTAAAAAAAAATTCAAAAAAATTAACAAAAAAAATTTCGTTTGGACCACCCTTAACATTTAGGGGTATGAAAAATAGATGTTGGCCGATTCTCAGACCTACTCAATATGCTCACAAAATTTCATGAGAAAAATAAATGGGTATGTAGTAGATGTTAGTTTTCTGAGGTAGGTACTTTTGATGAAAGTGTTAAACTATGTATATCTTTATAATTTGTTATGATTTTTAAATTGATAACTCTTTTCTAGGATTAATACACAAATAAAATTTGAAAAACAAAATATTATGAACGATGCGGGACTCGAACCCACGACCTCTGGCGTTCCGTGCCAGTGCTCTAACCAACTGAGCTAACCGTTCGAGTGACGTATCGTTCATAAAATTTTGTTTTTCAAATTTTATTTGTGTATATATATCTATATAGTCTTATATTTTAGCAAATAGTTTTCTGGAGTAGCCATTTGCATTGAAATTATTTAAAAGCAGTATTTCAATTTGAAATACTCCGAGAGAAGGTTACATTTTAGTTTGTGTGATTGTAAGTACAATATCTATACTAATATATAAAGCTGCAGTGTTTGCTTGTTTGTTTGTTTGTTTGTTTGTTTGTTTGTTTGTTTGTTTGTTTGTTTGTTTGTTTGTTTGTTTGTTTGTTTGTTTGTTTGTTTGTTTGTTTGTTTGTTTGTTTGTTTGAACGCGCTAATCTCTGGTACTACTGGTCCGATTTGAATGATTCTTTCAGTGTTGGGTAGTCCATTTATCGAGGAAGGCTATAGGCAGTGTTTTTTTTTCATAATTAGGGATCCATAATAAAATTGCTATTTTGTAACACAAGGTGTAAAATCGAAAACCTATTTTTGCGTGCGCTGCAAAAACTATTGACAATAGAACAAAATGATGTACAGGCTATATATAATATAAGCAATATTTTATTACTTATAAAACTATCGCGTGAATTATACTTTATATGGCAAAACAACGTTTGCCGGGTCAGCTAGTTATTAATATAAATGACTTCAAGGTACCAGAAAACCAATTTTAAATACTATCCGTCTGTATGTTTCGGCTGATTTCGGACACTCTAGTCTAGCTCCTAGACCATGGATCATCAGATATATCAAACAGTATAAATTAATTATGTATTTAAAACAATCGAGAGCGTGCCGCGTTTGTACTAACTTTGAGTATACGTTGAACATTTACGTACGTTTACGCGAACCCAATAAATTTTTTTTTATCTCTCTAGGTTTGTCTATTTGTTGAGCAGTGATTTCAGTTAAATTTGGCATAAAATGATAAGAATACTTACTGTGAGTTACGAAGCAGCAAAAAGTAGTTAATAGTTTCTTTTATCTATCTACCGGTATGTATTTATCTTATCGCAAACATCTATCCCCTTAATTTTATTAATTGTAAGAAGGCTTTATTTGTATTAGTTAATAGTCATTACTTTGAAGATATTGTTTACTTATATACTTTACCTGTAGATTAATTTATACCTTTTTACTTTATTAAAATTTTCTTTATTTTGTAATTTAATAATCTTTTAATAAATAAATTGAATTGAATTGAATCACAAATTTAAATCAAAATTTGCCTAAATATTAAACATTTTTGCTGCTTAGAACGTCCACAAATTCTAATTCAAATATTTTTATTAAAAATAGGATGTGACGTCGCTTAACGAAAGTCAAAATTCCCATTCCAAGGACGAACTCGCGGGCAGCAGCTAGTTTACATTAATAAAATTACTAGCGTCGATTTGTTCTCTTTTTCAGATTGTCATTTGGGTTTTTAATAATTTTCCGTTCTGTTAAACAACGCTAGTATTAAAAGAAACAAATATTCACATCCGTCAAGGCTTTTATGAGCTCTGATTATATTGAGAATACGTAATTGACATAAACTTAATATCAACAGTAAATTAATCTTTGATAAACACATCGATTACCGGACGTTTTCTATAACGTATTTCTAGTTACGGACATTGCTATAACCATTTAATGACAAGATCTTATCTACCCATAGTTATGTCCAATATAGTTATAGTACAATGCTCGTATGTCGATAGGTTATTGAAATGTAAGTAAGCGTAAAAGGATAGATTTGTCTACCTCTAGTAAGTTAAACTAAAAATGGACATGGTTATTAAAAACGGCCGTTAATCATACCGCGAGGGTCAAAAATTCTAGATTTCATTATGAGAAGTTCCGGCAATTTCACTCACGCTGAGGCATTCAAAATTTACTTTGCCTTAATGAGGAGGTATCTTGAATATTATTCCCTCATAGTGTGAATTCCTCATTAAAACTGTTATATAGTAGAATAAAGAATATTTAAAAAAATCTTTATAGGTTCCTATGCTATCCTCTTCGACAAAATTATAAGTCCGTTGATTATGAAAGTCTATGTAAATTTAAAAGACGTGAGATTGTTGATCTATCTCACCTGCTTAAAATCGCTTCTGGTGCAGTTGGCACTCCTATCCTTATAGAAAAAATCAAACTCAAAACACCTGCATTCTATCGTGGTTTAATCCTCCCCTATATCAACCCAAAGTTTCCACCTATTACAAATTCCTTTATATGGTGAGCAAGTAACAACTACCACTCTAGAGCTCAAGACTCATCATTTGATGTTTTTAAGATGTCTGTGTCTATTGCTAAGCAGTTGATTAGCCAGGAGTTCTTAATGTTAAAATAAAATTATTTCACTTGTTTTATATACTACTTCTTCTCTATGTTTTATTAATGTGTTAAATTCATAGTTTGTATCTTACTGTGTGTGCTGCGATTTACTGCATTTTTCTTTTTCTCTCTGTTTCAATATGTGAAAACTGTTAATTAGCTGTTTCTTTTATATTCTGTAACACATATAATGTATGTAGCTGTAGATTTTCTTTTAATGCATTAAAAATATATATATTATTATTCCATTTATCTTTCAGCACTTGTTTCCATGTAATGGTGGATCCATAAATGGCGAGAGATGATTCCTTCCCTTTACTCTTGTAGGGGGAGTCGTGAGATTTCGCTCGATCCCCTTAGCTTCCAAATTACAAATGCGCAATGTTAATTAGTTTAAGAAAGTTGATTACATTAGATTGATTGATTTATTTAAATTGTGTTTAAAAAATAATAATGGTCTAGTTGACCAGTTAACGTCAGGTCGTTGAATTTTCGGTGTGTGCTGTTTTTCACTACGCGCCAAAAGAAGTTTAACTTCAAAGAACATTAAAATTCAGTTTTCCACAGTGATTCCCATAAAAAAAGCTCTCCTCCCGAAACTTTTTTACAAGCGGGAGACTATAGATATTTGACTTGTACACCAGAAGGCAATACATAATCAACCATCAACAATACTGTTGTCACTATTTTTATAGGTGTGCATAAAAGGGATAGCAATATACTTGATCAATAAGCGAGAGCGACCTTAACACATCTAAATATGATTCAAGCTGTCGAATGCAGTCGTATGATCTATATGCGTTCACTGATCGTAATGCTGTGCAGAATTTGGTTGTTTCAAGAGTCCTGACAGGCACTACATAGTAATACGCAGTGTGTCACATAGCATCAGGGGATCTCGCTCACTACTTATCATAAAAAATGCTTAAGGAAGTAAAAGTTTTTCGTCAAGGCAGCAATTCTTCTTCATCAGAAGAAGTCCGCTGTCTGTCATCTTTTTGCCCTCACAATCTGAGAGTTGAACAGTAATATATATGTTTTTATTAAAAAATATTTATGCGTCAAATATTAAAACAATAAACATTATTAGGTACTGAAATCTATTCGGACAAAGTCGAAAGCAGTCACTCGTATTTGAATAAATATGAAAGCAGATTTAAAATAGCTACACACAATATACTTATCTGAGCTCGTTTTAATCTTTTCATTCCTTATTTCGCAAAGGTCGTCGCTACAGATCGCCTGAGATAACACAGCCTTTTGTACGGAGGAATTTTACATAAAAATACACAAGGTATTGTATATTCTGTTACTAGTTTATGTACTTCTGTACGGTTTAATGAAACTAGCTCAGATATACCGTATATATTCAAATTCAAATATTTTTATTCTGAATATCATAATATCACTTACTGAACGTCAAAAACTACCACCCATTCGAAATAGTATGCCACAGAGCTGATAGTGAAGGCCGGACACAACAAAACTCAGCGGACTTCTTTATTTTTTAATATCGTAAAAATGAAATATTTTACAATAAAATTTCTTATCATTAGGAAAGTCATTGATGTTATAGAAACCTTTACGTGTTTTAACAATTCTTTTGAATTTCGTAATAATTTTGAACATTTTCTGGGATCCTGTTGTAAAAGCATATACAACGCCCCTCAAAAGACTTACTAACTCGACTTAGCCGAGTAGTAAGCATATATGTTTACGTTTGTTCCTGGTGTTAACATTATGGTTATGACATTATCTAGCAAATTCGACATTTATGTGCCTATGTACATGCATAACATTATCAAAAATATATTGAGAAATGACAGTTAAGATGTTTATTTCTTTAAATCTTTCTCTCAATGATTCTTTATATCTTATATCTTTAAACGAGCAATTCTTGTATATATATATATATATATATATAATCGGATATATATATATATATATATATATATAATCTCTGAATCTCGGAAACGGCTCCAACGATTTTCATAAAATTAAGTATGCAGGGGATTTCGGGGGTGATAAATCGATCTAGCTAGGTTTCAATTTAAAAAAAATGGTTTTATCCATGTTTGAATGAGAAACAGCTACAATAACATTAGAATACAAAGGTAAATTTCGCCACTATATACAAGACTTTTATAGCTCAGATGGGACATTGGGTGATCCGGAAAGCAGAAGACCCCGGTTCGAATCCAGATGTCCTATTAGTTTTTTTTTTTTCAAGTTTTGTACATTCTTAAAAATCCGAGCAAGGCTCGGTCGTCCGGATATTATGTATAAAATGAAATAAAAAAAGACTTTTATTCATCGTCAGTTACCATTAAGATAGCATTAAATAACAGTTAATTGTTATTTAAAACTAAACAAATAAGAAACTAAATTTTCCGTATTTTGTTGTAAATTTTGCCTTTATTGTTAGTATTTATTATATTTTTTCATATTAAATAAATAAATTAAATATGGACACACTTTTACACAAATTATGTACTGTACTATGGGTACAAGACAACGATATAATTAATAGAATATACTTATTTAAACGTATGTAAAAACATCCATGACTCGGAAGCAAACATTTCACATTCATCACATAAATGATTGCACCTACTGCGATTCAATTTATATCGTAATTATTGTATTTATTATGTCAATATTCATTTCGTAATACATTTGTTAATACATTTGATTTTAGTTGTAAAAGCATATACAACGCCACAAAAGACTACTAACATGACTTAGCCGAGTAGTAGGCATTATAAGTGTATGTTTGTCCCTGGTGTTAACATTATGGTTATGACAGTTTCGAGCAAATTCATTTATGTGCCTATGTACATACATAACATAATCAAGAGTAAATTGAGATGCAACAGTCCAGATGTTTATTTCTTTAAATTTTGCTGTCAATGATTCTTTAAGACCTAGATTATAAATAGCCCTCTTCTACAGCACAAAAATGGTATTGATATCGGCAGCATTGCCCCATAGCAATATACCATAGGACATAATATTATGAAAATAACTAAAGTAAACTAGTCGCGCCGTATCTACGTTGGTTAATTGTCTAATCTTTTCAACCGCGTATGCTGCAGAACTAAGCCAATCCTTCAATATGGGAGCTCCATTGTAATTTGGAATGCGGACTTATGCCAAGAAGTTTTATCATCTCAAAACCATTGCAACTACATTTTTGACATTTAGTACGGTTAATTTCATATATTTCTTTTTTTTTGCGATTTAGCATTAGGTTATTAGCGCAAAACCAGTACACGATGTGGTTGATACATAACCTGGTTTCTTCTCACTTTAAATATCTATAACAATACTACCTTATGTTTTTTTCCTATAAGGTTAGGAAGATCATTTACGTAGATAAGGAAGAGCAACGGTCCAAGAATAGAAACTTGTGTTACCCCCCTTACTGAGAGGAGTCCCAGGAGATCTCCTGCCACTCACGGGGACCTTCTGAATTCTATTGTTTCAATATGAATCAGAGGATACCTTTATGCCATAGTGACGTAGCTTCCTGACCAGCGTTGAATGTTGAACACAATCAAAGACCTTAGATAAATCATAGAAGATACCAAGTGCATTCTGTGATTCCTCCCAGGCATCAAAAATATTCTTGATTAGTACAACACCTGCATCCGTTGTTGAACGTCCCCTAGTAAAGCCAAATTGTTTCATATGAAGTAACTTATGAGAGTTAAAATAAGTCAGCATTCAGTTTACAATTATTTTTTTCTAAAGTTTTACTAAGGGTCGACAAAACCGACATAGGACGGATATTCGGGTCAGAAATATAAATTGCACCTGTACGTGGTCACCATTCGATGACTTTACTGGCCCAACGGCCATCTGTCCGTCGAACTTTGTGCCATGCCCACTGATACTTCAGTTTTGCAGCTTAATCTGAGATATCTCGGCGACTTTTGTTCTCCTGTGGTTCTACTCATTTCTGATTCGATCTCGCAGGCAAATACCGAGCATAGCCCTTTCCATTGCCCTCTGAGCGATGATGACCTTTCTCATTAGGCCCATAGGAAAATACCAACAATAACGTAAAAAAAATACGTGTTACGTGTCAGAATCGTAATGAAATATAATTACATTGTAATTTATGAACCTTTCCGAATGAAGTAATGTGATACTTTGAACTGTGTATCAGCGTTTGTATATAAATTAACATAGAATAGAGAATATATTAATGTAGGACGAGTGTACGTGCGTACGTACAAATACACAATTTTGAAGTTGTATGTAAAAAGTTACAAAAATATCACACATTACAGTATCAGGTATTCTTTACGCTGTTTCTGTTAAGTTGAAATGCAAGAAAACAAAATGTATCTTTAAAATTTTGTAAGTACACTTTATGGACGTGTAACGTCTATTGAGAGGCTCCTTTGCACAGGATGCCGGCTAGATTATGGGTACCACAACGGCACCTATTTCTGCCGTGAAGCAGTAATGTGTAAACATTACTGTGTTTCGGTCTGAAGGGCGCCGGACATAGCTATTATTATTGCCCATTACAATACAGTGCCTCTCAGGATTCTTTGAAAACCCAAATATTCTGAGCGGCACTACAAATGCGTTCGTCACCTTGAGACAAGATGTTAAGTCTCATTTGCTCAGTAATTTCACTAGCTGCGGCGTCCTTCCGGCCCAAACACAATAATGTTTACACATTACTGCTTCACATATATAATAATATTGTAATCCGACAGGTAGACCGTACATCTAGAGATTCGAACGTAGAAATAAACAAATAATAAACTTTAGTTTTCTACTATTGGCATAGACCATAGATTATATAGGTAGAGGCTAGGGTTGTCAACCGTACTTTAAAATAGAGACTATTTAATTTTGGTGTAGGTACATTATAATCTATAACACTAAAACAATACGCTGAAATACTCTTTTTAAGCAACTTCAAAATAGGAGGTTCAGGAGTTCAGGAGAATTTCAGGAGGTTCTCAATTCGACGTTATTTTTTCTATGTTTGTTATCTCAGTACTTTCGACTGGGTGAACCGATTTTGATGATCCTTTTTTTTTGAAAGCTAGTGGCTTATATAAACCTTTAATGTTCGTAATTATATGATTGAATTTAGGTACTTAGTCTAATATTTTTCATTTTATTTTACTAAGAACTCTAAAGATTAGTTGATAATTAAGTTATAGAAAAATACGCAATTATTTTTTTACTTTTTAGTGCATATTAACAGTGTTTTGGAATAAAGTCGGTTAATTTTTTGTAAAAAATTTTGAATTAAATAATATACTGAATTTTTTGCAAATACTGATTGCCATATTCATGATGATGTAAAAAAAAAACTTTCTATTTATTGAACTAAAGTATACTTACTGGTTGGTAAACCATATACTCGAGCGTTTCTAAATTTCAAACAGATTGGGAGAAAAACTAGTTTTAAATCAGACATACTCAATTCCTTCCAGAAAAATTGCCAACCCTAACATTTGCTTACGCGGGAATAATTAATGTTATACTTAAATAAATTACAATAGCACATGTTTAACATTATCTGTAGAAAAACACAAGATGAACAAAAACGAGCAATACAATAATTTACAATAATTAACAGCAATAAAATACAAAAAGATTTATAATTGCATTCACATAATATTTAAATGATAATTATTAAAGTTATATTTCTTTAGGCGCCTTATGAAAAAATGATGAAAGTGAAATTTAAAGATGCGCGCGTCACTTTTACACAAAAGTAACAGGGTGAAGTTGGTTACTATAATTTTCTGATGTTTGCGACATTTGTTATTTTTTTTTGATCTCTTCGTCCATTATTAGGAGAGGCAAAGGGTTCAAGCCCGTACAGCCGAATTCGTTATTTAATAATTTACTGTCAAAGCCATCGTTGCAAGATATTTACAATATTGTTCTCTCTACGAACGTAGAATAGCACGAGGAATAAATAATTTTAAGGATTTTTGCTTTGTTAGGCCAAAGAAGTATAACTTCTTGCGTGCATACATAAGTACACACACACACTTTTTTATATTGTATATTACGTTTTCTGTAAGATTTGGGCTTGGTTTTCTAATAAAAACGTCTATTATTATGGATGAGTTCATTAAAAGTCAAAGTTAAATAAACTTTATTCAATTAGGCTTAAACTAAGCGCTTTTGAATAGTCATATAAATATTTCTATTAAATTACTGAATTTACAAACTCAAAAGCCACTCTTTCCAATCAAATAGAGTATTTTAAGATGGCTGTAATATACATAACAAATTAGGTTGTAAGGTGCTGCATCCAATATATGAATGGTGTTTAAATAATATAAAATATTTCATAAGCCAGTCAATACTTTCATATGGAGTATTAATATGGGGAAATTGTAGAAGCAAGAGATGTTAAATATGTTACATGGAGGACGTGTATATCATATTTATCATCATCACCTTCATCATCAGCCGGAAGTAGTAAACTGCCAGACTAAGGCCTCCCCCAAAGATCTATACGACGATCGGTCCTGCGCTGCCCTCATCCAACGTATTCCAGCGATCTTGACCAGATCGTCGGTCCATCTTGTGGGCCTACCAACACTGTAGCTTCCGGTAAGTGGTCGCCATTCGAGGACGAAAAAACAAAATATAAATAAACAAATAAACCTATTGATATAATATATACATAAAAATTTATTGCTGTTCGTTAGTCTCGCTAAAACTCGAGAACGGCTGGACCGATTTGGCTTATTTTGGTCTTGAATTATTTGTGGAAGTCCAGAGAAGGTTTAAACGGTGAAAAAATAAATATGAAAATGCTCGGATTCAAATAAAAACAATAATTAAGTTTTTCCTTTGATGTGTCCCCCTTCGTTCAGAAATCAATTTTAAAGAATACTTTCAAATGAATAACTAATTAGAATTTTTATATCTTTCTTAGTTTCTCATTTGACTACCAACGGTATGTAGATTGATAAATCTTAAGTTATTAAATTCATAAAAAACATTATTTTATTTATTATGTACAGAACAACGTCTGTCGGGTCAGCTAGTATTGAATAAAAATAATATGACATATTAAGTATTTGTATAGAAGCGTAGGTGGTTATTGTAGGATAGCTGACTCTCACCACGGAGTCCACGGTTCGATCCTCGCCCGCAACGTACCAATATTCTTTTGGGTTTCCAATTTAAATATACGTTTGTTCGACACCTTATAAGGTCGGCAAAGCTCCTGTGTTTCCTCTGGTGTAACAAAAGAGTGAGAGCTGCTGTGATTACTTACCATCAGGTGACCCGAATGTGCAAACCACAGGACTGAAGTTAAACGAAATATCTTTATATAATACTAGCTGACCCGACAGTCGTTGTTCTGTAGGTACATAATAAATGAAATAATGTTTTTTATGAATTTGTCAATAATATATCACAAAATCAAGAATTGCTTCGTAAAAATGCACCCCGTTGTTGTAATAAAATTGTTTCACAGCATAACTGTCAAACTGTTGCGTCAATAAATTCTACGGCGTACGCATCAAAGGAATAACAAATTTGTTGTTTTTATTTATTTCCGAGCATTTTCCTATTTATTCACCTTTTTAACCTTCCCTGTACTTCCCTGTACAAATAATTCAAGACCAAAATTAGCCAAATCGGTCCAGCCGTTCTCGAGTTTTAGCGGGACTAACGAACAGCAATTCATTTTTATATACATAGATATAATTCTTCTGTACGTGTGTTGACAGTGAACTCCTCCTAAACGGCTGAACCGATTTTGATGATTTTTTTAGAGTATTCCAGTGAATTTGAGATTGGTATAGTCTGGACCGATTTTTAAAATTTAACACGTGTGTACAGGATAACGTCTGTCGGGTCCGCTAGTTAATGTATAAAATTGTTCGAGAACTAAATGAAATTAAGAAATAATCAAGAAATCACTTATATACTTATACTTTAAACTTGACAACTTATGTCTCAAGGTGACCAGCGCAGTTGTACGCTCAGAATTTTTGGGATTTTCAATAATCCCGAGCGGCACTGCATTATAATGGGCAGTACGTATCAATTACCATCAGCTGAACTTACTGCTCGTCTCGTCCCTTATTTTCATAAAAGAAAAACAGAGAAGAATATCTTAATAATTTTTCGATACACTCGATTACAATAATAAGCCCCTGTTAGGATTATGGGCAAAAAAAAATTATTGATGTAAGTTAGAGCTCCAGTTTATATTGATTTGATAATAGTAAAAAATATTTTAATCTGTGTGTTGAATTCCTTCCGTTTAACAGAACAAATAAAACCTGATTAACAGGGCCAGTTGACAAGTTTTGCTCCGCTTATGACGTAATTAAAACTTGATACGAAAAATTCGCGAGTGTTATATTTTTATGTTAATCATGACCTTGAAACGCGAGGCTTAATTTGACAGGTTTTATTATTTTAGTTTATTAAAAAAAATAAGTGAATTGGGTAAAGTATATTGACCATAATGGCTACCACTGTCTGGTTATAAGCCACTGGCTACTTCAAGTGAGATTTGCCTAAACCTAGCGATAAGTGTCAAGTAGTTAAGACCGGGTAGACAGACTAACAAGAGTTGCCCGTGATTCCCGCGAAGCGAGTCGTACGTCGCTAGCGCGTCAGAAATCACAATAATAATAATAATTTAAATATGTAACCAGGCAGTAGGTCAACTTATTTAAAATAAAATACGAGATTTGACTAATTATAAGCTTGTTTTGTAATAGTTCGTAGTAATCGCAAACCTAAGACATTCAATTTGAATAGATTTTATAATATAAACCCTAAACCAGAGGTTTCAAACCCAATTTTGCGGAGGGCCATATAATAACTTTATAATTCGTTGGCGGGCCAGATTGAAAAAAAAAATATATAGTATATAATATACGGTTGTTAAAAATCATATTATCGAAGTTATAAAAGATGGTAGGTACCTAATTATGTTGAGCTCGAAGATCCAGAACCTTGCTTCTCTTGTTTTTGACAATCTCATTGATGTCAGGTATGTTATTCAAAGTAATTATTTTAAGAAATTTATTGATTGGAGATGTTCAAGCGTAAGTCTTGCGATATCCATACGTTGCGATCGTGGGCCCTATTGTAACGGCCCAGGGCCGGATGCGGCCCACGGGCCATATCTTTGACATGACTGCCCTAAACCAATTATATTTTATTCAATTTATTGACATTTTAGTTTGTGGTCCGGGTGTTCCAAGCGCAATAAGGACACGGGCGGCTACGGAGCTAAACGCCGCCGCTAGTCTTAGAGCTCGCGAAGAATTTTGGGAAGGTGCTTTTGGCGTGTTTTAATTGTGAAAAACACAATTTCTACAAACACCTAATCCAGCTCCGCAAGTCGTTTAGAGAGTTAGCGGTTATTTTTCTAATTCACAGCATACTACTTATGCAATAATAATAATTCAAAAATACTTCTTGAGATATCTGACTTACAAAAACAGCACAGCTTACACAGCGGCCGAACGTTATAATGGGAAGGCACAGGTCCCCCCTGTAACTTCTCAAATAAGAAAATGATAAAACTAAACAAAATATATGATGTACATTACCATGCAAACTTCCACCGAAAATTAGTTAGAACGAGATCTAGTAAGTAGTTTTTTTTAATACGTTATAAATGGTATTATCAATTACTTAATAATTGAAAAAAATACACTATTGTTAAAACATCAATCAAAGTTACAACGAACTACAAGAACTTTTATACTATGTTACTTGCTGCTACGGAACCCCTCATGGGCAAGTCCGACTCGCACTTGGCCGCTTTTTTTAATATCTGCCCATAACGCGTTATAGGAAGTAATGTTTTGTCGAGTAAACTCTAAACGTCCTCTGCGATATTTCCTCATGTCTGACCGATTTCTCCTTCATACTCTGACTCCCGAACTTGACCTGTGATAAGATATCGCTTTCATGCACTAACTATAAGACAAAACGTGAAATTACATACTTTGTATGAGTGATATGCGAAAATATTGTATTGCAACCATAGATTCACAACCCACCTACATTATCTACGAATCTGACGTCGATGACGTCACATCGGCGCTTAATTACGGTGTGCATATTCAAATTCAAGTTTAAATATTTTTATTCAAAATATGATTCATAATCACGTCAAAAACTACCACCCATTCAAAATAGACTGCCTCAGACCTAAGAAGAACGTGCGCAAGAAACTCAGCGGGCTTTTTTTTAATAAAAATATGGATTACAATGTAATATCGTATAATAAACATTTATTATTAAAGAGTCTGAGAGTGTTCGCTTCATTCCCAGTCTGTGGTATTATTAAGAAAATCGTTTATGCTACAATGATATTATAGTATTAAAAGATGTAGATATGTCACTAGCGCGCCGAAAATCAATCGCCTAAATGGAGTCAATTGGTTCCTTTGGTCGTAATCGCTCTCTCGATACGAAAACGGTACACTAGCGTTTGTTGTTGACAGAATTGCTTACAATTTGATATAGGTACAACATTAAAATGCCGTCTTGTGTTATGGGAAGATGCACTAATTACGATAGTAAAAAAATGATAGAATTACATACCACAGTTAAGAAATCATGAATTATAACATTTTATTTGATTTATTTATTTATCTAACATCATAAGCCGATCATAGATTAACGTAGGTACAGAAATGACGAAATATTGATGCTGTCTGTTGCGGGATGATCGAGGTAGAATATTTTTTATTTTATTAGGAAATGATGTAAAAAAATCGTTGTTGCAGTGAATCTAATACGAAATGTAATAATTTTTAATAAACAAGTGCGTATAGGTACCTGAGCTATCAAACTACTAAAACAAGTTTTAGTGTAGACAGTGAGTGCTATTTGCTAACTGCAGAAGAATCAATGGATCATTTTCTTCTTCTCCCATTACCTTATTGTAATAAACCCTCAACAAAAAGACATTCATTTAAAATATAAGATACAAAATATAAAAATTGTAAACTTCAAACTTTTTGGGATCCGTCGTTAGTAAAATTGTAAAAATGGGGCCCTTACTGTAGATACCTTTCGGTTTTGTTTTGGTGTCGGTATGTTTTTTATTATTTTATGTATAAATAATTGATATCATCAATGTGGCTATATATTATAATAAATATCAAATATTTATTTTACAAAATGAATGACACATTATCTACCTAATTTCAATGCAGTTTTACTACTTTATAGCTTTTACTAGATGAACTCATGAATGAATCGTAATTTAGGCATATATCACGGTGTACGGTAAAAAGTCATATCTGATGAATTAACTGTACTTTTTCTATACAAATACGAAGCAATTAGCAAATTAGAGTTATTTCTTTTTAATTGCATTTACTATTCTTCTTTGACGTGTAATGGTAATGTAGTGTGCTATTGCAATATTAAATTATTCATGTGTGCGTTTGTGTATCATTTTCAAACACCGAATGATGTCTTCGTAACCTATCTATACTTTTAAATATCATTGTTATGCTATAGTAACCTTTCCCACACAAACCTTTTTTAACAATAATTCTTCTAAATTTCGTAACACATTTGTTTTGTACATTTTCTGGGATCATATTGTAGAAGCATATACATCGCACAGTAAAAGACTTACTAACCCGACTTAACCGTATAGTAGGCATAACAAGTTTATGTTTGTTGCTCGTGTTTACATTATGATTGTCATAACAAGTATCACTGGGATGTTATTATTGCAATTATATAAAAAAGAGATTCATTTTGTCAATAGTATAGATTGATATAAAGGTGTTGTGTTGTGATGCTGATTAGGGGGCGTCCATAAATTACGTGAGGTGTTTTTTGAATTTTCTGTCCCTCCCTCCCCCCTGGTGAGATGTCGTGAGATTTTATTCAACCCCCTTCCCCATCCCCCAATCTCACGTGAGATTTTTCAAAATGTGTGTTTCTTACGTTGCGTTGGATTGTTATTGTAAAAAGAAAAAAATATGTAATGTAAATTGAGCTATTTCGTATAAAACAAATATGGTGGTTTGACAGTCAGTAGATGTATAACGTCGAAGTATGAATGAAATTATTTTCTTTCGAACGAATTAGTGAATGATTATAAGATTAAATCTTAAGCATGTACAGTCTGAATGGACCAAATTAGTATTTTTTTTTTGTTTCAATCGAAAAAAAATTGCGTGATATTTGCCGAGACCCCTTAAACATCTCACGTAATTTATGGACGCGCCCTTATCATTATAATAATATATATATTATATTAGTATTTTCTTTGATTAAAGCGAGTGTAGCACATTTAAATAAAACAGGTTATTATCCTTGTGTTTTATTTAAATATTATTATGATGAAAATCAATGAAACAATCTAGGTTAAGTAAAACAATTTATGTTAATAAGGGGCGAGACGAGCAGGACGTTCACTAACTAACTGATACGTTATATATATATATAAAGGTAACTGATACGCCCTGCCCATTACAATGCAGTGCCGCTCAGAATTCTTGAAAAACCCAAAAATTCTTACTACAATCCTGTGCAAAGAGCCTCCTACTGGTAATATGAATGAAGTTTTCTTTTCCCTTTACATTTATCATCACTTCGGAAAAGGTTGAGTTTTAATGAGAAGAAGTGGCAAGAAACTCATTGCCACTATTTTAAATCAACATTATCGGCTTACATCGTTACAATGAAGATTTATCGTTTCAGTAATTATTTCAATTACATTATAAGTATTATGTAAAGTGATGCAATAAAAATACTGAAACGTCAAATAGTAAACGAAAAAATAAATTCTCTTTTAGAGTCGGAGTAAATTTAAACATAATAAGAATTTTAAATCTACGTAAAAAAAAACACTCCAAGCTTTATAAGGAAGTTTGTCAGGAAGCAAAAACATGTTTCATTGCAAATAAATAAAAAAAATAGTACTTAAGTAAAAACAACATGGAAGTTATAATAAAACTGGTAAGTCAAACTACCGTGACATTGAATTCTGTTTAATTAAAAATAATGGCTTTATAAAGTCGGAAAAAGAAATTGCAGACTAATTCGATAAATTCTTTTCTGAAATAGCAATTAACATGAATTTTGTACACGAATGTATCAATTTATTTAAAATGTATAACTGACTATCATTGCTTGCGGCGGCATCGTGTGCCGGGGCGTCTCCTTCCGATCAAATACCAGGGATGCCAGGTCGACTTGTTATACTTAATAGTCATTGTATTTACACAAACAATGATTCAAGCTCTAAAGGTTAATGCATCAAATATACGATAATTTATATTTACATACACTGGCCTGCAAAAGTAAGTATCACACTTTTCAAATTATTTTTTTTTCTTAACTATAGAAGGTAGAGATTTAAGATTAAAAACGTTTTGTTGCAAATTTTATAGGCTTTAATTCTCAGAAACTAAAATTATACATTGGTAACATTTTTAACTTAAAAAAGATAAAACAATGAAAATAGACATTTTTAGTTTAGAGTAAAAAAATTCAACTAAAATGTATTACATGTTATTTAATTTTTAATAACTGGTATTGCCTCCTCGAGCTCTGATTACAGCTTCGAGCCGGTTTGGCATACTGAACACTAGGTTTCGGAGCCGATGTTGAGGAATATTCTCCCATTCTTCTACCAGGGCCTGCTTTAGTGCCCTGAGGGTAGTAGGTGGTGGTCTGCGATTTCTGACTAGCCTCTCAAGCTCATCTCAGGCGTGTTCAATCGGGTTGAGATCAGGACTTCTTGATGGCCAAGCCATCACGCTGATACCGACCTCCTGAATATACTCTTGTACGAAATGAGCCGTGTGTGGCCGGGCATTATCATGCATCAGCATCGATCCATCACCCATATTTGCTAAATACGGCCCTGCATACTCATTGAGAATCTCTTGAGCATATCTTTGCCCAGTGAGGGTACCATTTTCTATGACTACTAGCTCTGTGCGACCTTCTGAAGATATGCCAGCCCATACATGTACACTGCCTCCACCATATTGGACTCTTTCTGAGATGCAAGCTTGAAGGTATCGCTCTCCAGGTCGCCCGTAAATACTTCGCCTTCCATCAGAAGTGTAAAGGGAGAATCGAGACACATCTGCAAACAAAATTCTTGACCATTCTTCTTCATCCCACTGCATGTGGGATGCACTTCATTCACGGGCGTATCGCAGTCTCGCTACTCGATGCTGTCTCTCGAGTTTGGTTTTCACTCGCTGGTCTTCGGGGTTTCAAATTTGCTTCAGCAAGTCTTCTTCTCACTGTACTGTCACTAATGTAGTCCCTCCGGGTCTTAAGTAGCTGTTGCTGGACTTCAACTGCATTTTGGTGGCGTTTTCTTAACACAGTGGAAATAATATAACGATCTTCTCGGGCACTGGTACACCTGGGTCTGCAATTACAAGATCTTCTCAGATGGTGTAGAGTCTCTTCGTACCTTCGCTTTACCTTCTGGACCGTTCGTACCGTCACACCCACCATTCTTGCAGTGCGACGCATACTGATGCCTAGTTCCAGAAAAGACATGATCCTAGCACATTCTTCAACTGAAAGAGGCATGATATATAAATGTTATGTTTAGCATAAATTTTTAAAACAAGACCCATCGATCTTGAAAAAAATTTAAAACAGAAAGAAAAATGTGAATGGTAAAATTGTAATTCGGAAACGTCCACTTTGAAAAAGGAATGGTTTTGTTTTTGAAGTTTTTTTTCAGCCAATTCTTAAAAGAAGGTTACCGACTATAAAGTTTTTATGTACAAAATTAAATTCTCTTTAGAGTCCTTTTTATTTCGAAAGTATATCTTGTGAACTTAAAACGTTATCCCAATTTTAAATGTGTGATACTTACTTTTGAAGGCCAGTGTAGTTTACTAGCTGACCCGACAGACGTTGTTCTGTAGATAATAAAAATATTCTGTTTTATAGGAATTTGACAATAATATTTCAAAACATCAAGAATTATTTCGTAACGTATGCGTTGTTATAATGAAATTGTTTCACAGCAGAACTGTCAAACCGTGCGTCACTAAATTCTCTCATAGAAAATATGTCCATACAAAACAAATATTAAAACTAAAAATAATTATGGGTCCCAAATCGAAATAAAAACTACCGTATCTCTCAAGTTGGACTAAACTGCACTCCATGAAGTAATCCCCATTAAAATCCGTTCATTAGTTTAGGAGTCCATCGCGGACAAACAACGTGACACGTAATGTATATATCTTAAGATTATTCTTGATTCTTGAATAACCCCAAAAACTTCTGAATGGCACTACTATTGTGCTCGTCCGGCGCCCTTTAGATCAAAACACAGCCGTGTGGTGCCCAAATCCCAATAATCACCAAATCTTCAATGTAAAATTTTAAGCAAGTTAAGCCAAGAACTTGAACTTGTACCCGCGATGGAGTTGGTTAACTTGATACTTGATTTAAAAGAATAGCCGTTGAGTTTCTTCTACATTCTTTTATTTTATGAATATGAGGGACGAGCTGGCACTACAATTGCGCTCGTCACCTTGAGACATAAGATGTTAAGTCTCATTTGCACAGTAATTTCACAAGCTACCACCATTGTGGTACCCATAATCTAATCCCCCCACTGGTAAAACACTTCCCACGGGCTCTACTACCGTAATAGACGAACCCTCTGTGAAAGTGAGATAGCTACTATCCTTACATAAAAACCTAGGTGTGAGAAAGAGAAGGAATAGATGAAGACCATGAAACCATTTTGAAACAATTTAGTGTCCATTAGTCTCCTGTCAAATTGGATCGCCTTTTTAATTTTAGTGCTTTTACCGTAGTTGTTGTGTTTTAAGTGTTATGTGTTAGATTGTGTTGTTCTTTACAGCAACAATCCAAAGAAAGATTTCACAGTTAAATACTGATTCTTCTATAGGTACTGCTTTCGTAGAACATTTTCACTAAAATTCATTATATTAAACTCTATTTTCTAAAATATTATTCATTAATTAAAAAAAAAATATGTTATAAAATAAAATATTGTGTAAGTGAAAATGGCACAGTTTACCAATTTTTGTCATAGGGATTGTCTAAAAGCAAAATACTAGACAGTTTACTAACACACTAACACATATTATGTAAAACTAGCACACATGAACATTATAAATTTAGTCTCTCCGTATTTGTATATTACGGTAGTATACTAATTTTATGGTGTAAACCTAATTGAATAAAGATTATTTGGGTGTGACTTTGACAGCTCCATGAAGTTCCATCCGAGCGGTCGTACCAACGAGCCAACGGTCTGATGTAACCCGAGAGGCGCGGGTTGTAGTCCGGTACCGTCCACAAATTTTGGTACAAATTACATTTGTATATTTAATCCCAGAAAAGAGGGATATTGAAACCTTAACTTAACTTAAGAATAACAAACTGTTTATCCGAATCTGTTGGGGTATCTCCTTTGATGCCGGCCAGACTATGGGTACAACAACGGCGGTTTTTTCTGCCGTGAAGCAGTAATTTCTAAACATAACTGTGTCAATCTGAAGGACGCCGTAGCTAGTGAAATTACTGGGCAAATGAGACTTAACATCTTATGTCTCAAGGTGACGAGCACAATTGTAATGCCACTCAGAGTTTTTGGGTTTTTCAAGAATCCTGAGTAGCACTGCATTGTAATGGGCAGGGCATATCAATCACCATCGATATGAACGTCCTGCTCGTCTCGTCCCTTAATGTCATAAAAAAAATTCCCCTAACAGGCTCTATCAAACGCTGCAGTAACCTGATGCTATCGCCAATTGTCGCCGTCAAAGCTCGTAGCCCACGCAGATCATCAGTAAGATTCCTAAGGACAAACAGTAATACGTCATGTGGCCTCATCTGAAATGATAATCTATGTTTATTATAACTTTGTTGTTCACATCAACTCTTAAACTCGTTTAAAACCGTATTGACATTCTATAAATAATATATATAGAAAAATCACGTGATACAATAACAAACCCGAAATATGGAACATGCCACAAATTACACCACAATAATCTTCGACTGCATTGTCTATACATAGCCTCATGTACTCCAGTTGATGATGAATGACAGATGAATCCAATATTATAACATCATCCGGTTACCGGAGTAAGAGTTCTAAATTCGAAATTAGAATTTGAGATTCATTTGAATTTCTCTCGTCCCTTATCATAAAAAAGCACTAAGTACTTACAAAAACATTTTGGCTTTGATACTGACAAGTTTGACATTAACAGACGGGACGTTATCGCGACCTCACTGCACTCACCAGCCTAGCGAAATTCTAAGAAAATAGCGATTCACTCGATTGTAGGAAATGTGCAATCATTGATCGATTGCCATAATCTTGTAAAAAAACAGAGATAGCCGAAATCCACTACGTTATAAGCAACTGTTCGCTTTCAAACTTAGCCGGATTATACTTCGTCGCCAACAGCCATACTCTAATTATTATTTCAAACTTATGTCAAATTACTCCTCGTATCATACTATACTAAATTTTAATCTTTACTGGGACCGCCTAAGTAGCCTCTCATTATGTAGTGTTAACATCCTCTTTGGCACTCACCCTGATTAAGGACCTCCGAATGGTCCGAAACTAGTCGATTCCAACCCCAACAAACCGTGAATAAAGCCGTTTTAAATTATTTTGTTTTAGGTTTAAAAACCAAGTGAAAATAGTCGAGAACGTTTGTATGGAAAAATGGTCACTATTGCATCCTCTTAACCGAACTCGTCGCATGGGGTGAGTGAACTGTAAACTTGTAACTTAAAATTTAATAGACGATATTGCCTTCAGGTTTTTGTGGAGAACACTTGGGGAGGCCTATACTGAAAAGCAAAACAATCTAGAAACCGGTGTCTAATATAGTAGATTAAAACATAAGTACTTTTATATAATCAAATTAAAATAGTAGATTTAAGATTAGTAATGTAACTGCACTTATTTATAGATTGCTAATAGAGGCTCTTATTATTATTATTATTATTGCTTTCTAGTAATCTTAGCTAGGTGATCACTTCGTCTCCACTGCTTCTTAACTTCCCATATCCACACCAGCTGGTATCCCATCAAACAACCACGGGTACTAGAAAAATATATAAGCCAATAATCAATCATTTTTATTGCTTAACACATTAGTAATTAATTGATATGCAAATGCCGTCACGTAATATTATATTGTAAGTCTGTTTAGTCTAGTATGTTCATGGCAAAGATGCCAAATAAGGTTCAATTTATTGTCGCACCACCCAAGAGCTCATACTAGTATGCTAGGGCACACATCGACAAATTAGTACTAATTTCTCGAAGTTTATTAAACACAAATGATAGTTAGGTAGATACTAAAATCTTATTATTTAAGTTCGGTTTGGTTTTCACAGCTCTCCGAATCTGCTGACCCGATTAAAAAAAATTCATGTTCTTGAATCTATTGTCTGTATAATTATTGTATTTAAATTTAAAACAATTAAATCTCTACGTAAACTGCAATAATATCAATTATAAAGCTAAAGAATGAAAAAATGACGATTTGTACTGAAAAATTGAAATAGGTTTTTTTTTTAATTTTAACACATTTATTTAATCAAAATAATTACCAATATTATCTATACATTGCTGCCATCTAATAGGAAATTCATTTATACCTTGACGATAGAACTGTGGCGATCTAGATTCGACAAACTGTATGAAAGTATTTTGTACTGCCTCCTGAGAAGAGAACTTTTTATCAAGTAGAAAATTGTCCAAATCACGAAAAAAATGGTGGTTCGTTTGAGCAAGGTCTGGCGAATACGGAGGGTGACGAATGGTTTCTAATTGCAGTTCCTGTAGAGTTAAAACGGTTTCTCGTGCTGTATGAGTTCTCGCATTATCATGGAGCAATAAAGTCGGGGCTGTTTCACTGTTAGTTTTGCTATCATTGCTCGGAGTTCGGCACAGTAGACATCTGCCGTTATTGCTTGACCAGATCGGAGAAAGAAAAAGTGAATAACACCATGCTGAGACCACCAAACTGTTACCATTACCTTTTTATTGATAAGCTTTGCTTTAGGACACTGTCACGGCGTTTGACCTGGGGTCAGCCATTGCATTTTTTGCTTACGGTTATCGCAAAGAATCCACTTTTCATCGGAAATCACAATTCGAGCCAATATTCCTTCATTTCTGTATCGATTCAACAAGGCAACTCAAGTTCAACACTCGTTTCTTTCTGCAGATCAGTCAAATCATGAGGCACCCATTTTACATTTTTATTTTATTTTATTGATGGACGCAAATGAGTCAATATTGTTTGTAAGGTAACGTTTAACCTTGTCGCTAATTCCTGAGCAGTTTAGCACGGATCGGCTTCCACCATCTCTTTCATTTCAACATTGATATTGCGAGCTGTTTCTGTGGCGTTGGTTACGCGTTGGAACTCGTATTAAAAAATCACTCGATTTTTCGAAGTATCCACCTTTCTTGTCTAAGCTAAATAAAAAAAACAACTGAAAGTCGATAATCGAATGAACATTTTTTAAAAGAAGAACTACATAGGTACCATATGAAAACAGTTTCACTCAAAAATATCAAACCATGAAGGTTCTATGTCAATTCGAAGTACCTATTATAAAAAATGGCAAATTCACTTTAACCCCTATTAAAAGTAAACATTTTAGCCTTTCCTAGTTTATTAAATTTTGCTGTTAAAAAGAGCGAGGAGTTACATTTTTTTCTTATTAATTAATCAATTAAGCTTGAACAAAATCGAGTCGAGCAACTAGTCTCGTATGACACTTTTTATATTAAAACCATAGATTTAGAATATATTAGCGTATAGACGTCCAGTCGGCTTAAGCTCGATTGTGCGTGATAAATTTTGATTTGTCAATGCGAGATTTTTAGCTAATTTATTATTGACAATAAGGGACGAGACGAGCAGTACGTTCAGCTGATGGTAATTGATACGCCCTGCCTATTAGAATTCAGTTTCGCTCAAGATTCTTGAAAAACACAATAACTTTGAGCAGCACTACAATTGCGCTCGTCACCTTGAGACATAAGATGTTAAGTCTCATTTGAACAGTAATTTCACTAGCTACGGCGTCCTTCTGACCGAAACATAATAATTACGGCAGTTGTGGCACCCATAATCTAGTCAGCATCCTGCTCAAAGGAGCCTCCCACTGTAAAATCCACATCCAAAAATTACCGACAAATTGATAAAATTCTCCTTTTTGAGTCTGGCCAAAAACCTTTAATTTTTCCGTTCAAAGATGGAAGAATATATTCTATAATATTTCCTTATCTAGCTGAAGAAATTCCATTACGTCTGTGATGCAGGAATTTAATTATTAGAGGTACTTGCAGGTATCTGTTGGAAGATTCCTGTGATATTAGAAATTACGCTCGACAAATGGCATTCACTTAGAAAGGATTCCATTTTATCCATTGCTTTTTTATTATTCATATTATTCTCATTTTATTATAATAATGAATTCTAGAAAAGGATTGTGTGGTTTTATGAAACCACGGTAAAACTAAAACGTTTTGGAATAATATTCCAATAAGGGTATAAAAATCGCTTTATCAATCTTAATTTTATACTTTTTTGGCCTCACTAGCTGTGTCGTTGTTTACCAAATAAAAGTTTCACTTTAATAAATAACAATATTTACATTAAACACTGACAAAAAAAAAAAAATAGCGTGGAGCACTGGCACAAATGAGTAATAGTCTATACACTACACGGTCAGCTGCTGCGAACTATAGGCGCCGTCCGACCGTCACGCGACATGCAACACACAGACGAAAAAGTTTGAGACGATGTAATATAAGTTTCCTTTTAATAAATTTACTATGATATGCATTTACTTACAACATACATATATATAGACAACCAAAGAGTTCGAGAGAGAAGCAAATCTCTTACGGAGATTTTTATTTTATGAAAATAAGGGACGAGACGAGCAGGACGTTCAGCTCATGGTAACTGATACGCCCTGCCCAGTACAATGTAGTGCCGCTCAAGATTCTTGACAAACCCAAAAATTCTGAGCAGCGCCACAATTGCGCTCTTCACCTTGAGACATAAGATGTTAAGTCTTCTTTTGTCCAGTTATTTCACTAGCTAGGGCGCACCACAGTAATGCTTACACATTATTGCTTCACAGCAACGGAATTAGGCACTGTTGTGGTACCCATAATCTAGCCGGCATCCGGTGCAAAGGAGCCTCCCACTGGAAAACCACCCAAAAAGAATATGTAAAAATATGGAATTTCCAACGCTGACTTTGTGCTATATATATCTCGGAGATTTATTTGGATTTAAAATCGGGCGTCACCGTGTTGGTATCCACCATGTTGTTTTAAGTCGATCAGTGCGCACAACCGGCGCGGGCGCTAGCTTGTAGACGACTGCGCTTTCTCAATGAGCGCTCTACTGATGGACAATAATAACTAACTTCAATCACGTCACCGACAGTGACGTACACAGTGACAAATTCAAACACACTTTGAAAGATGACGTTCGCCATCAGTTCAGCCCAATACACAGAGTAGAATATAATCATACAGGCCATATTACTTTTATATGCTAATTCTCCGACATATATATATGTATAGATAATCGTGATCCCGTTGCAGCCAAGCGTGATAGATCACTTATCACAAAATAAGTCTCCTAAAGAAGTTTTCGCTTCGATAATAAAAAAATAGTCTGTCCGACCAATAATTTTTCTAAAAAAATATGAATAAATTAATCTAACATACATTCTTCTGACACAAAGCCATAAAGATACACTATTAACAGCTCAAAACTTATCAACTCTGCAGTACTTCTTTGAAATCGCATGTACTATTGCTAATACTATTGAATAATCTTAATCAAACAAATAACGCCTTTCAAAATTTTAGGAGCAAAGATTGCGTTACACATATATGCTATGTATAATGCGTGGAGCACTAGCACAAATGAGTAATAGTCTATACACTACACGATCAGCTGCTGCGAACTATAGGCGCCCCCCGTCTGTCACGCGACATGCAACACACAGACGAAAAAGTTTACGCCTTCTAAGTTATTAAATTATAACACCTTTCAAGATTTTAGGAGCAAAGATTGCGTTACACAAATATGCTATGTATAATGACTAAGTAAAAATCTTTTCAGTAATGTTGGTGCCTCACTTTACGTACACTCTATAAATTACAATTTAAAATGCGGAAACTGCAAATATAGATTAAAAAGAGGGGGCAATGAGTTTCTTGCCACTTCTTTTCATTAAAGCCCAACTTTTGCGAAGTGGTGCTAAAATCTTTGACATTCATATTATGTGTAATTTTTACCCAAATTGAATAAGTGATTTTTCTGTCTTTCTTTATTTCTAACATATAATAATAATAATATTGACACACTAGCATATAGCCTGTGTTATTGGTTGCAAGACAACGATATATTAAATACAATATACTTACTTAAACATACATAAATACATTTTAATCATCCATGACTCGGAAACAAACATACATTTTCATCATATAAATGCTTGCACCTACCGGGATTCGTACCCGGGACCTCTAGCTTACTAGGCAGGATCGCTAACCACTCGGCTATACAGGTCGTCAATGAAATGAAAATGAAAATTTGTTTCAGGTACCATGTCAGAGACAGAGCAAGCCCGTGCCTCGTCCAGTGAAAGTGATAACTTCGAGAAGATAGATGCTGCCGAAATCAAGAGTGATGTAAGTCTAAAACAAATTATATTTTTTATTTTATTTATTTAAACACAGCAAGATCTCTATCTGGGGTCTGTCCCTCATGTCTGAGGGTCGTGGTCAGTATTATGGATACATCTGGAGCGGATTATCTGCCTCCACCGATTTCTATTCTTTTTTTATGACAATAAAGGACGACACGAGCAGGAAGTTCAGCTGGTGGTAATTGATACGCCCTGCATTGCAATGCACTATCGCTCAGGATTCTCGAAAAATCCATAAGTCTAAGCGTTGCTACAATTGCGCTTGTCACCTTGAGACATAAGATGTTAAGTCTCATTTGCCCAGTAATTTCACTAGCTCGATTCCATTCAGACCGAAACACAGAAATGCTGACAAATTACAGCTTCACGGCAGAAAAAGAAGCTGTTGTGGTACCCATAATCTAGCCGGCATCCTGTGCAAAGAAGCCTCCTACTGGTTAATGCCCTCAGGTGCCCCTTGGGCCTGGGACTTCCCTATTCTTTTTATGTCCCGGGGAAGCACAGGACTAAATCCAGTCTTAGAACCGTGAAGAATTTGGATGACAAATCTTTAAGCGTAGACTCCCATAATTATATGAGATTTTCTCGAGATTTTACAACTAAATTAAATATACTGTCAAAGAGTAATTTTAATATATTACGTATTTTCAAACCTTTTTCTTTCCGTTGTCTTAACTGAGAACAAGATTGGAAGATATTTGTTCGATACTTTCTTTAATCGAAAAAGATGCTTATTTTTTGGAATTTGAAATTTTCTTGAGAACTACATCTTCCATAAATTTGTTCAGCCCTCTTGTTGGAGAACGGCCGCGTGATCTTTTGCCTTCGGTAATTCCAACCACAGTTAATAATTTTTCCAAACATTGGCCGCAAGGCAACAAGATATCATACATTTATTACTTAAAGCTAAGTTTAAACATTTACCCCGTTACACATCCTCTCTAAATGTGTTCCTTGCGTAAGCGCAACATCTCTTTGGGAAGACCAGTCCTTCGACCACTTGAGATTCGTCAGATCACTGTAGAAGACATAATAAGATTCATGAAAAGAATCAATCTTTGCAGTAAAGCTACCAGTAGCTATCACAATTGATCAAATTGGTGGCAGTGAAACAGGTCTGCGCTGAACTTTACTAAAGCTGAGTACAAACATAAACCCATTCGGGGTTTCCCTGTGGGTTTTACCGTGTACAGCAATCAAGTAAAAATACAAATAGGTAATATCATTATTTCAAAATTATTACAATATTACTTCAATATATAATTTTACAAACTTAATAAATTACGAACAGTACCTACTTAGTTTTTATTCACACGTACATGCAATCAATCCTTTTCATTTGCGTTTGTGTGTTTTTGTTACTGCATATGCAGGATGTGTGTTTCATGATATTATTCATCTTGTATTTTTTGTTTTGTAATAACCGAGAAAATATTAAAAGAAAATTTTCGAGCGAAAGAAGTAGAAGAGTGTGTCAAACGAGTCGAGTTAAAGGGGGTTCTTTGTAGACAAGGCCTTACCTTCCTTGTAAGATTCCTCAATAAAGTATGGTTCTTAAAAGAACCAGAGGCAAGTTTTATAATTACGCCTCATTTTATCATAATATGATATTATGATCTTCTTCGCCTGGCCCTTTCCCATTTTATTTGGGGCCCTCCGTATCATGTGTCTGCAGGTGGCTCGGTCCTGGGTCATCTCCCTGTTTATTTGGGCTTCTTTGAGGTTCTTATTTACTATAGACATCCATGTGATTCGGGGTCTTCCTCTTTCTCGGGGTTTAGTTTCGACATCTAACACTTTTCTGCTCATGTGGTTGTATGGTCGTCTCATAACGTGTTCGTACCGCCGCAGACGGCTCTCCAGTAGTTTTCCAGATAAACTCTCTCTCACTTTGAAAGTGCTTCTTATGTGTGTGTTTCTGACCTAATCTAGCCTAGTTGCACTACTTGCCCAACTAAACATCTTCATCTCTGCGCAGTGCAATTGATTTATAAGTTGTAAGTTGATTTAAGTTTAAGTGCAATATAATGATATTATGATATTGTATTAAAAAAATACTTCTTTGTATGACCTCACGCCATCCGTGATGAATGCGGGGTATTAAGTGCGCGGGTGTAAATCTGATTTAGTATTGAGGTCTTGCGAGCTCTTAAATTCTTTATTGTATCACTTTGTTCGTGTTCCGTGTCTCCGTCTGTAGGTCTATTATCATAATAAGTCAACTAATATGTAATGTGAACTAGGAACTAAAACGTTATAGGAAAAATTACATGTAAGTCACTATTGCAAAAAAAAATATAGTTTTTTTTCTTAATACTGTCTAATTTCTACTTCAATGGGAGGAATCTGGACGTTGCCCGCCCATAAAAATCTAATCGAATAAGCTGCATCGTACAAACTATAAGGTATTTAAACTCTCTTGTTCTAGAATGAGGGTGCCACGTTCACAGTCGGAGACACCTCAGATGAGACTGACGATGCGCCGTCGCACGAAGGCGGCGATTCGTTCCCGAATGCTCCACCACCGAACCTACGTAGAGTACTTACACCTGCACAGCAGTTCGCGCTCGCCGAGAAGAGAAGCAAACTAAGGTAGGCGCCTGAGTCCTGCTCGACAGATTTTTACACAAAATAGTAGACAAAACAGAATAGAACAATATTTCAATGAATAGTTTTAAAGCGATATCACTTCTGGGATTAAAATATACAAATTTATTCCACAACCTGAGAGATGAACAAGACATAAGTACTAGGATTTACGACCGATGCGTCACTCGGACGGTTGGCTCAGTTGGTAAGAGCGCTCGGACGGAACCTGAGAGGCGCGAGTTTAGCATTGTCCATTAATTTTGGTACAAATACATACGGACACTGCACCTATTTCTGCTGCAATATTACACCTGTTCTATATTTCTGGTGAAATGATACTCGTAACATACCAGAGTCCCGTGAGCCTGATATTACACTAATATAGCCGAGGTTGACAGTAAAACAAAATAGACATTTTATAAAATTATATATAACAATTCAGTCAACCGACTGAGGTGAGCGGGCACGGTGTACTGAATGCTTATTGGTCAGGTAATGATCACAATTCACAACGTATTGTAAACAATCGCTATTGGCTAATGAGGATAAGATCTATGATAATAATGCGTTATAATCCTGATTATTAATCTAATCAATATACCGAAGATCGAGCGAATAAACTTATAGAGATTTATTAGAGAAATTAGATATAGCTTCCAAGATAAATAGGGTAAATGGATATTGATACAGTAATGCTTACACATTACTGCTTCACAGCAGATATAGGCGCCGTTGTGGTACCCATAATCTAGCCGGCATCCTGTGCAAAGGAGCCTCCCACTGGTAATTCCACTCACATAGCATTTATCAGACCAAAGTTCAATACATAATTGTATGTATTATTCTTTTATTAATCATGCTTATTTTTTACCCAGGAAATAATGCAAAGGTTAATAATAGTTAATTAATATTTTATCAAGATTTATATTATTAGTAAGGGCATCTGCGAAGCTCATTTGATGGTAGGTGACCATCATCGCCCTCTAACATTGAAAAGAATTACGAATTGAGCCCAAAACGTATAAATATCATAAGAACAGAATAGAAATAAAGTTTACAATAGGAGTGACAATAACTTAACAATACTTATACAGGGTGTAATCGTTAAGTATGACCAGGCGATTATTCAGTAACCATTACAGATATCAAAAAACTTTAAAGTGATATTGAAAGAACGTAACCTAATCAGTAAAATGACATAATAACTTTTTAAAAATAAAACGAGAAGTATCCAAATTTTGATATTAAAACACTCCGATACATTTAGTATGAGATTAGTAGGATGGTTTTAGTTTCTTTGTTTTAAAAGGTTATTTTAGCTTAGTACTGATATTAAAGATAACTGTTTATTAACCTTACAAAGTAATAAAACTATCTTTTAATTTAATAATACATATTTATTTCTTGTTATGTACAAAATTGAAGAATTTATTTATTTCTTTATGAAGACGAAGGTCTTCAACCAGTGTGTGTTGTCAGTGATGACTTACGGTATGCAGACGTGGTCGCTAACTATGGGACTGATGAGAAAGCTCATGGTCGCTCAGAGGGCAATGGAGAGGGCGATGCTTGGTGTTTTCCTGCGAGATCGAATCAAAAACCGACCAAAAAGTAACCGACATAGCCCAAATGATTGCAAAACTGAAGTGGCAGTGGGCAGGGCACATAGTTCAACGGACAGATGGCCGGTGGGGCAGAAAAACCCTCGAATGGCGACCACGTACCGGAAGACGCAGTGTTGGTAGGCCCTCCACAAGATGGACCGACGATCTGGTCAATATCAAATCAAATCAAAATCAGTTTATTCACGTAGGTCACGGAAATGACACTTATAAATGTCAAAAAAAAACTTATCTTATTGAATCTACCGCTACTTCGTAAAGGGTTGAGCTAATGATGAGAAGTAGCAAGAAACGCATTGCCACTCTTTTATATCAAGATTTACATTTAAGTACATCGATTTACAAATAATTTCAAATTACAATATAATATGTAAAATGATGCAACAGACACACTCAAATGTCAAATAGTCAATGTCTTACACGAGTAAGTCAAAAAAAAATATCGCTGGAATACGTTGGATGAGGACAGCGCAGTACCGATCGTCGTGAAATCTTTGGGGATTGCCTTTGTCTAGCTTGATCATGATTATGGTGAAGTACAAAATTTTGTATTCAAAGCAGATGTTCGAAGTGGTATCCTTGTTGTGCAATACAATGACCTTAGTACTAATCTCATACTCAAGCCTTACTTCGGGGGTCGCCGGCAGAAGGAAAAAGGCAAGGTAGACTAGAAGTATAATAAAAACACAATTATAGTGAGAACGACGGCTTTGTTTAATTATCAAAATTAGTCAAATTTTGGTGCTATTTTTAAAATGTTAAAAGTCACATAATTTTCTATTTGTAGTCTACATATGTCTCTTATTAGTTCTTAAGCTATACTCTCACGTGCCGCACTCCCGCAGACGCCACCCGCACAGCTGTTTTGGCGCCAAACCCGACGCGGCCACTTGAGATGCTATACCCACTTGTGTTTAGGTAGTAGATAGTAGTATTATGCGGTTTGTTACGGGTTGCTAAACAAACTTGGTTATTGTATACAAAAAACAAGATTTCTGATAGATTCGTGCTGTGGTAGCGCCACTAAGGGCTACATTTCATCGGGACACCACGGTGGCGCAACCAATCGCTACCGGGATGTCCGTAAGCTTCCAAACTAGATACCATACAAACACCAGAGTCATGACGCGTCCGAGCTGGTCGCGCAACCAAACGGACACCAGGTGAGTTAATATAGGGCCTAAAATTCGCTAGGGTAAAGTGCTAATTCCTAATAATAGTGTTATCTAAACATAATATACTGCATATAAAGTTAAAAATCAATTAATAGCCTATAGGGCTGTATATTATATTTTTTGGTAGCGGCGACTGGTTGCGCCTCGCGACCGTGGTGTCTCGGTGAAATATAGCCCTTAGACTTTATTGACAAGTAACACTAACAAAAAAGGGTGTGTGTACTTATGTATGCACGTAAGAAGTTATACTTCTTTGGCCTAACAAAGCAAAAATTCTTAAAATTATTTATTCCTCGTACTATTCTACGTTTGTAGAACAATATTGTACAATCTTGCAACGATGGCTTTGATAATTAATTATTAAATAACGAATACGGCTGTACGGGCTTGAATCATTTGCCTATCCTAGTAATGGACGTAGAAACCAAAAAAATAATAGCGAATGTCGCAAACGTCAGAAAATTTTAGGATCATCTCATCTTAAAACTTCACTCTAATTATTTTTTCATAACGCGCCTAAAGAAGTGTAATTACTTCAATAACAATAATTAAGCTTCTTAATCCAAAACAATTACTGACTCGTTCACATCTGTCGTGTTTATTTTGTTTAACCTTTACTGAACTTCAACATTTAACTGAATCAAGAAACCGGCACTGAAATGCCCGCAAACTTATCGCAATGTAGGTCGACTAATTATAACAGACTCTAATTTGATAACGGTTAATGAAATAGTTTACTGCAAGTGCATACATACATACATATAATCAAGCTTGTCAAACAGAGAACTAATCGGAACTATTTGAATTTCGAATGTTATATTTTTTGAAACGTTGCAACCTTCTTGGTAATAAAAAAAAACAATTGGCGGGAAATCATTTGTTTATTGTTTTTTATCACACATCAAAGTTACGTATGCAACGAAAATCGAATTAAGTCGAAAAGATTTTAGAGCGATGATTTAAAAGTTCTCTCTCACCGCCAGACTGCGCCGCTTGTCTTCAAAATGCTGTTGGGATAGAAGCACCTTGCTTGAGCACCGTGAGGCGATGCTTTGCTTAATTTGAGAGAGGTCGGGTTTCCTTACATGACAAATTTCTTCAAGGGCGGCCTTCATCTGCCGTCAACGAATATAATGTGGCTACTGTTAAGCGGCTAATTGAAGAAAACTCGCAGATTACCTATGAGACAATTCGAGAACAGTAGGGGATAGGTATATTTGACAGCGGGTACTTAGTTATTACTAAGTCACCGCTATCCCCGTAGGTATGGAATATGAAAAAACGAGTACAAAGGTGAAACAAGCTTAAACCATTACACTTTGGCTTACGTAATTGTGTATAATTAAGTAGAACTTCGATTCGTTTCGTCAAAACAAGTTCCGAAGTCCATTTCCCAGGGCCGTATTTGACTCGTAACATTTAGAGCTAAAATATTAGCATCAAATAAAATTCTGCTAATTTAAGATCAATTTAAATATCTTCCTGACGCAATAATTTAAATGGGACTAAAAATTATGTAACAGTAGATTCAGAGCGCAATTGAGCGAGGAACAATGCCTGGTAGGTATAATTAATTAAAAACAGAATTATATTTATTGCAGTAAAAAAAATGGTTCAAACATGTAGGTGTTGCACTTGTTGTAAGTGAGGAACATCTGTGCCAGAATGCCACGCTATTCCATATCCATCAATTTGAACAGTGCCAATATCTTTTCAATTTAAAAAAATAAAAATATTTCATATTTTCATGTTTGCAAATACAGTTTAATGAAATTATAGATTTATATATATTATTATCATGTACCTAACATGTCGGCGCGGGATCGTTCATGCGGCGTTAGATCTAATGATCCCTGTCTACCTCTTCACCAAGTTGCATACCTTAGCTAATTTTCAAGAAATAACATGAAATAAGAGTTTAGACTTAGTTTCAATAATAGCACACAAGAGTTACGGATGTATATGGATGAAAAGCACAGTAAGTTCTGCGTGTGACTCCGCCAAAAGCCTCAACACGACTGACTCCAACCTGTTAACTAGTTCTGCCATCGGTTACTTTGTTATAGACCAGTCTAAAACTGGTGGTCTATAATTATAAGTTATGTCCAACTGTCACTTCTGTATTTACAGGGGAATCAATTGCCATACTCGAAGCAATTTTTTTATGAAGTCACATGGCCTGAACAATCTTATTATACTTTCAGACTCCAAAAGCTACCTCCAATCAATCATCTCAAATCCGTTTCGTACAAAAGTAGGATACCAATTATACATAAGATAAGGGAACATTTCAATAAAGTCAATTTAAATTATCTAAAAGTTTAGTCTTTTTAGAGTTGCGTACCCAAAGGGTAACCCAATCACTAACATATCTACACCGCTTCCAATCTAAAAATATATGGCCGACCTACATACTAGCGCTCTACAAAGCGCGGGTCCGGCCACGCATGGAGTATTGCTGTCATCTCTGGTCTGGCGCACCCCAGTATCAGCTCGATCCATTTGACCGCGTGCAACGTAGAGCAGCTCGAATAGTGGGGGACCCAGTGCTCTGTGAACGGCTGGATCACTTGGCGTTGCGTAGAGAAGTCGCTTCATTGTGTGTCTTCTACCGCATTTATCACGGGTAGTGTTCCGAAGAGCTGTTTAACCTGATTCCTGCCGCCGAATTCCACCTTCGCACGACACGCCACAAGTTAGGATATCATCATCACCATCTGGATGTGTGGCGGTCCTCAACAGTGCGGTTTTCAAGGAGCTTTCTTCCACGTACTACGAAGCTGTGGAATGAGCTTCCTTGTTTCAGGGACGATACGACATGGGTACCTTCAAAAAAGCGCGTACACCTTCCTTAAAGGCCGGCAACGCTCCTGTGATTCCTCTGGTGTTGCAAGAGATTGTGGTTATCAAAACGAATGCACCATGGTATATCACCAAGAATCAACATAACCGTGACCTGAATATGCCAATGTCAGTGCCTTTTTAGGGGTTTTTTCCTTAAAGAAAGTTCCCAACTTGCCTTTTAACTTCAAAAAACCATCCGTCATGATATCAGCGGGTTGTATCTATTCGTGCCTTCGTATGCGTGTTCGACTAGCACCTGATCGGTGTTTATGTAATTCTAAATAATCTACAAGTTTTTCTTTACTTATTTTGCAATTAAGCGACGTTTTTTTGGTCTTCAATCAAATTATGGGGTATGCTTGTTGTTGAAAGCTTCCTGATGCTTAATTATCCATGTAAGAACTGTTGGTAGATCACTTTCTTATCAGTCATCTTATCATCTTAGTTTATTAATTTGACAGTTATTTCGGCAAAGGGATCTATCAGCCTAGCTTTTTTTTTAATGAAAATAAGGGACGAGATGGGCCGGACGTTCAGCTTATGGAAATTGATACGTACTGCCCATTTCAATGCAGTGCCGTTCAGGATTCTTGAAAAACCTAAAGGCATACTATATAAGCGGAAACGAAAATTTATCTTAAGCTTTTGTTCCGTTGTGTGCACAGCTAAAAAGAAGCAATGCTAATTTTGTAGTATTAAAAGGTATATGGACAGGAAATTTTTCTCCAAAGACTCAAATCGTCGAATTTCTATCACAGCTATTTTCCTATAATATTTCTATAAGTTAAATCCGTCCCTGTTCACACGACGCAACGACAAAATCATTACTATTAAAATAAACAAGAAAAATTATGCCATCAACCTTAAATTCCAATGATTCCATTATTTCCAACCTTCAGACTAATAACAGTCATTTACTTTATTAAATGACTTCAATAAGAACTCGATATTTTGAACATTGTCAATATCTGAACAATCGATACGACAATCTTTTGTCATAGATATTCTATCGATCTGCCAATATGTGGGATATTTACTTACTTACGTCAAGGTCCTGAAGTGAATCTGGGCCTCCGAAACAGGAGAATACTACCTTTATCAATCCTGTGTCACTCCTTACCAATCCGCTTCCATGACGTCTTTCACTAGGTATCTGGCCAATCTGAGTTCTAAGATTAGTATTATGCTTCCATTCAGCTAAGATAATCGTCAGTCCATATGATTATTCCTTCGTTTAATTAAGTTCAGTTACTATGCAAAGTTTCAAAGTCATATTCACAGTATTTTTTAATGCTGACTGTTAAAGTTGTGATTCTTTTCTATCGAGTTAATTCTGTGACATCATGTTTCCACAAAAAATGGTCGCTAGATGAAATCCTGAATTTAAACATAATATCTTAGATAATTTTTACATCTTGATGGAGTCCCTTTCTGCTAGACAACCAATAAAAACAGGCCAGGTTTAGCTGCGATTTGTATGACACTTTGTGTTAGTGGGCGTGAATTGCACATAATAGAGGTTGATTCAAAACTCAATTTTCAAACTTCAAAACTCTCTGATCTAAGCATAATATATTTCAACCATCATTGTTAAATAAATTTTGATACCTACTGCATCAAGATCTTGCTAAGAAATTTGACCTAGGGTGCGCCATAAACATGTTAAGTAAATTTAACACATTCCAGCACCATGATGACTACTTTAGCGTAAAGGAAAACCATATTATATTACCTTATATCCTTGTTTGTCAATTGTTAACTGTTACAATGATGAGAGGAAAACTTGTTTATAATGTGCAAGCGATCTTGAAGTATCTACTCTTAGTAATAACTTAAATTTATTCAAAACAATATTTATGCAACTGTTGTGTAATAAGTAAAATACGAATGTGGGCTGATAATATTATCATATGAGAGTTTTAACACCTAATTATCAACAGTTGCGTACAAATTTTTTTTTTTTTTTTTTTTATGGAATAGGAGGACAAACGAGCGTACGGGTCACCTGGTGTTAAGTGATCACCGCCGCCCACATTCTCTTGCAACACCAGAGGAATCACAAGAGCGTTGCCGGCCTTTAAGGAAGGTGTACGCGTTATCGTTACCCATAATATGAATCCTCTATAAAATATTCTGAAACAGTTGGCTTACTGCTAACATTAAAAATGCCTAGTAAGCATAATATCATTCAAGGGAGTGTTATTATGAAAACGGATGGTATAATGTTGTACTAAATTTCATTAAACAATCGTTTAGATGATGTAATGGTTATTAGGACACTGGGTGTTTTAGTGTTGGCAATAAGCTAACTGTTTTCGAATCTTTAATAGAGTATTTAAGGCATGGGTGTAGATAAACTATATTTACAATACTTAATATGCTTACATAAAGTCAAAACTATTACTACGAAGTATCACGCGTAGATAGTACATTTCCGCGCCTCTGGGCACCACGGGACAGGTGTCAACACCAAATGGCACAAAGACTCACTGAGAATGACATATTTGCAATTTCTGCTGCATTCGGCAATCGAAGCAGCAGCCCCAATTGAAGCCCTTGGAACACAGAAGGAGTGAGAGTGTCGATGCAAATCGCGCACCAGCCACCAACCAGCGCCCTTCCTAGTCAAGCCCAAGCCACTAGGGTCATTCCATCAGGACGCTTCCCATTCTACCAATAGAGCTTAAATAGATTATAGTAGGTGTTATATTATACGTTCATTTTCTAATAGAAGGAAAAAAAGAGCATACGGGTCACTGATGTTTAGTGATCATCGCCGCCCACACTCTTGCAACACTAGAGGAATCACAGGAGCGTTACTGACCTGTAAGAAAGGTTCACACTGAATGAGATTCACTCGATTGCATGAAACGTGCAGTCATTGACAGATTGACAGATGACGGTTATAATCTTGTAAAAAAAGGTCGAAGCTCGAATCGCAGAGTTGCTGCTCTGCGTTGCACGCGGTCATAGGTGCGATTCGAGCTGATACTGGGTGAGAACAATTCCCTATGTGTGGCCGTCTTTACCTAAAACTGTACCTATCCAGTATAACGTCATCTTATAAAAAAAAGTTTTAATTTACCGGTTTAATTTAATTATAAATGAGTTTTGAATATATAAAGGTCGAATGAATGCCCCTGGTGAGCATTTAAAATTATTTAAAATTATATTTCACGCTCGGAAGAATATGAAAGTTAGTTTGCGCGGAGTAGTGTAGTAGGTTAGCACTATCCTAACAGATTTAATGTTTAGTAAATTGCGGAGACTCAAAATTTCATCACTAAATGGATGTTATGGAATCGATGTGCTCGCTCAAGTACTATAGTACCTGTATACAGTTTTACCGATCATAGAGATATAATAAGATGTCTAGATCATAAGAATCTCCGCAGAATGGGTGGCAATGGGGCTGGCCGCCATGTTTGTGACGTCTTATTGACGTCAGGTCGTGGCAAGCTTCATCACCTTAAGGCTCGGGACCAAACCAACGGCCTTGAAGAATCCAGCGGTGCTAGGATGCCTCTCCTGTAGAAGATCTCCATAGTTTTAATTCTGAATTAGAAGCATTTCTAATTTATTACAATCATAATACTTTTTTTTTTACAAAACTAACAAAACTAGGTCATGTTAAATAAATAGTATTGGCGTAAAATTAATTAATCTTCATACAATTTTTATCCAGATTGATCGCCTTTGGACCCATCTCCAACTCTAAGTTAAGGGGGTGATTTTTTTCTCACTATCTATAAAAAACAGAAATGTAATAAAAAACTAAATTTTCTTCTCATTTTGTGTAGGTATATAATTTTTTTTAAAATAAGCTTTATATAAACCGTCGTGAAATGGTTTCAACTATGCGCTATTTTGGCGATTTCTTGGCAGCCTTTATCACGAATAAACCGCACCGTTCGCAAAACAAGCTGTCGCTGTAGCAAAATTGGATTTATAATTCATAATAACTTTAGCAAGTAGATAACTAAATTGTAATAAAACGTATTTAAACCATTAGCTAATATTATAGACGATCTAAAATGCATTCAAGTTATTGATTCTGTCATTAAATTCGTATTGCGTTTAAGACTAAGTTATGAATGTGTGTTATAAAGAATGTGATAAACAATGGCTTGCCTCGTCAATAATATAAACTAGAGCTCCTTCATAGGTTTTGGTATACAATTTTACAATAAAAAACTGGGTAATATACTTGGACTCGCTGAGGACATATTTAAGAAACATATTAAAGATTTTTTGTACAAAGAACACTTACTATAGAAAAGCAGAATTAGCAAGATTATATAGAAGATCTTAATGCACAGTTCTTGTCTGGTTCTGTGCAGATTATATATAATAAGAAGGCTTAGCAATTTATTTTAACATGATTTAAAAGATGGGCTGTGAGTTTCATATCAGTTCTTCTCCCCGTGTCAAAGCCCCTTTACGAACTGATGTAGCTTCATGGCGTTTCAAATTAAAACTCAAATATTTTTATTCAAAATAGGATGTGACATCATTTATTGAAAGTCAAAAAACTAGCATCCATTCCAAAATGAATGCCTCAGGCCTGAGAAGAATAGGCGCAACAAACTCAGCGGGCTTTATTTTTTCATCAAAAATTTGTTTTACTATTAAAGTAACGTTGTACAATTAAACTTATTATTTAATAGCCTGAGGAGGTCGCTCCATTCCCAATCTGTGGTATCATTAAGAAAGTCATTTTTGTTATAGTAACTTTTACCACACCGTTTCTTAACAATTCTTTTGAATAACGTAATAATTTTGTTTTGAACATTTTCTGGGATCCTGTAGTAAAAGCATATACGTCGCCCCACAAAAGACTTACTAACTCGACTTAGCCGAATAGTAGGCATTATAAGCTTATGTCTGTTCCTGGTGTTAACATTATGATTATGACAGTTTCTCGCAAATTCACTTATGCGCCTACGATCATACATTATCAAGAATATATTGAGAAGCAACAGTCAAGATGTTAATTTCTTCGAATTTTGCTCTCAATGATTCTTTAGGACCTAGGTTATAAATACCGCGAATAGCCTTCTTCTGCAGCACAAATATTGTATTAATATCGGCAGCGCTGCCCCACAGCAATATACCATAGGACACAATGCTATGGAAGTAACTAAAGTATACAAGTCGCGCCGTATCTATGTCAGTTAATTGACTAATCTTTTTAACCGCGTATGCTGCAGAACTAAGTCTGTTCGCCAATCCTTCAATATGGGGGCCCCATTGTAGTTTGGAATCCAGAGTAATGCCAAGAAATTTAGCAGATTCCGACGATTTTATCACCTCTCCGTTTAATAAAACACTTGCATCAACATTTTTGACATTTGGTTTAGCAAGGCGTGTTGTTACAATATGTTACATTATTGTCACACCCTATGGTAAATAAATTTATTTCTATTAAATTCTACCCGTCAATATGCGACAAAAGTCAGCGGGGAGGCTGCAGAAAGCTGGCGGAGACGGTTGCCCACCATTGACGTATGTTGTTGACGTGTCAAAGGTTTCAATGTGCACACACACTTTTTAGGTAGAAACAAGCATATGACATCTCGTTAGTTAAATACTACACGATATGCGTATCTAATACACTTGCGAAGGCCAAAGCCATATTAGGAAGATAAATATTAACATCATGAGCGCGAGATTTACGTAATAACACATTTTTGGATAGTACTGCAATAAGATAGGAAGTATTATACAGTGTTTGGGTACCAGGCGATCATAGTTGAAGTAGAGATTGACTTACGTATGACGCGAGTTTACCTTAATATACATAATTTGACGTCATGTTCGTGCGCACTTACTACATAGACACCAGGAGAACATAAATATGGTAGCGGTGATACTGATGTCACAGATGTCTTTCATAGCGGTTGAAATCATGTGTCATCCTATGATCCTAGCTATATGTACCAGGACTTCATATGCAGCTTAGAGGTTCATGCACAATGCAGGTTTCTGCATTCTTCTGAAATGTGTACTTTGTACGTACCCAATTTTTTTTTAGCAAGCAAACATTTAAGATAGTTTTCTCGATTTATTTATTTTTTAGATTTTCTCGTTAAGTTTTAGCATGAATTTAGTACAACATAAATAAAGTCAATAACAGTAAATTTTAACTTTAATACTTGCGTACTTAAGTATATCGCTATGTAAAGTTCACCGGAATAATAAAATTATTGTATTAACATCGAAAACTGTTATCGAGTCATAAAATAAGCTTATAGAAGCCTGACGACCTGTATAGCCGAGCTACCTACTATGCTAGAGGTCCCGGGTTCGAGTCCCGGTAGGTGCAAGCATTTATATGATGAATATGGATGTTTGTTTCCGAGTCATGGATGTTTAAAGGTATTTATGTATGTTTATATGAATTCATGTATGTTTAAGTAAGTATATTGCATTAAATATATCATTGTCTTGTAACCCATAACACAGGCTATATATGCTTAACTTGGGGCAAGATAATTTGTGTAATAAATGTGTCAATATTATTATTATATTATAGAAGCGTCTTTTGGTGCACATGGAGCGATTTTAATTGATCAACTAACCTCTTTCGATTGGGACCATCTTAACAGACTTTCAACAACAGCGAAAGAATCGATTCCATAAAAATTCTAAACCCTTTCAACGACGATTCTGTTCACAGATACTCTGCTTCATGTTTCCAATATTAAAGTTATTATATATTTTACAATCGCTTGTAAAATGTTCGCAAAATACTTTATTTATTTAAAGTGTGTGTGGATTGCATCTATTGTACTCAATAACTCTTTTTTTACGTAGGTATTAATTTACATTTACTATTATTGATTCACTCGTGTAAGGCTTAAATCATTTATACGTCTAGATGGACTATGGCAGCTGTGAAAACGTCAAAAAAAATAGACTTTAGAACTAACCTCTATTTTGAGCAATTCACGCACACTAACACAAAGTGTCATACGAATCGCGAGTGTAAGACGTAGCTTGTCACTTGCATTTGACGTTTGTTGCTTCACTTTACATATATTGTAATTGAAATTATTTGTAAAACGATGAAGTCGTAAATGAAGTTGATTAAAAAGAGCCGCACGTTAATGAGTTTCTTGCCACTTCTGACAGTGACAGTTGACGCACGACTAAGGAGAAAAAAAGTGTACATATATTGTGGCACAATTTTCCGTTCCGATATAAGACTGTGAATGATATATCCTTATATATGTATTAGGTACTATACACTATTTTATTCAAAAACTAGTTCATCCGACAGACGTTGTTCTGTATATAATAAATAAAATAATGTTTTTTATTAATTTGTCAATAATATTTCATAACATCAAGAATTATTTCGTAAAATATGCTCCCAGTTGTTGTAATGAAATTGTTTCACAGCAGAACTGTCAAACCGTGCGTCAATAAATTCTCTCATAGAATATATGTCCAAACAAAGACACATCAAAGGAAAAACAAAATTGTTGTTTAAATTTAATTCCGAACACTTTCATATTTATTCACCTTTTAAACCTTCCCTGGACATCCACAAATAATTCAAGACCAAAATTAGCCAAATCGGTCCAGCCGTTCTCGAGTTTTAGCGAGACTAACGAACAGCAATTCATTTATATATATATAGATAAACGAAAAATAGCCGGAAACAACATTATATTATGTACTAATTTGTTTATTCTTTAAATGTAACCTTTTTAATGTCATCAAAACCATCAAAGCCATACAAGTACAGCCAAAGAGATTTTATTACAAGTTTATGCCAGATTTATGCAAATAGACTTTTTCCGTGACCTGGTTATTATTAGTTAGGCCATGTATTCTAAACAAGTGCAACAGCAAAAATCGATACCCAGAAGAAAAATAAAAAAGTAACTTTGTATCGCTGTTCAACAAATTCTCCACATATTTTTTTTTGCTTTTTAGTTACTATAATTTTATTTTAACTGCCGGATAAAAATATTTTTTTATGACAGTAAGGGATGTTAATTGATACAACCTGCCCATAACAATGCAATGCCGCTCAGGATTCTTGAAAAACCCGAAAATTCAGAGCGGTACTACAATTGCGCTCGTCACCTTGAGACATAAGATGTTCAGTCTCATTTACCCAGTAATTTCATTAGCTACCACGCCCTTCAGACCGAAACACAGTAATGCTTACACATTACTGCTTCACGGCAGATATAGGCGCCGTTGTGTACCCATAATCTAGCCGGCATCCTCTGCAAAGGAGCTTTCCACTGGTTAAAACTCCCATGCTTTACTCAATCGTGATCCTGTGCCAGCTTCGACCAGGTCTTATTATATGCATCCAGATCGTCATGCCATCGTTTTCGGGGTCCACCTCGACGTCTTTGTCCGTCATGAGGCACCCAAAGCGTGTCGACCTGTGCCCATCGATTTGTTCCACTTTATCCAGGCGGCTATTTCTACCACATCAGCAATGCCAGTTCTGGAACGCAGATAATTTATTAATTATCCTGGAAAAATTATATTCTAATTAAAATATTTTTTTTTCAAATAGGTTTTAAAATCACTCAATGAACGTCAAAAACGCGAATAGCCCTCTTTTTTCAGCACAAAGGTGGCTGGCTAACTACCTCATCTTTATATATACAATTCTTCTGTACGTGTGTTGACAGTGAACTCCTCCTAAACGGCTGGACGGATTTCAATAAAATTTTCTGTGTGTGTTCAAGTGGATTTGAGAATGGTTTAGATTCACAATTGAACTCCTAAATGGCTGGACCGGTTCCAGTGAATTTGAGATTGGCTTAGATTCTCAATACAGTCGTACATGTATTTCTCATACGTATGTTAGAGATCTCCACCTAGCTTCTGAACCGATTTTTCAAATTTTACACATGTCTGTCGGGTCCAATAGTAATCATATAACATAGGAAATAATACTAAGAAAATCAAACTCTTGAAGTGAGTGAAAATTATGTTCAATTATTCCTTTACAAACATTCACATAGGCCAAACTAATATGAAGCGTAAATAAAATACTTAAGCATATTCCGTATTTACACACAGAGGTCACCTAATTAATGAATATCCATATTTACTTCGCTTTATACGCGTAAGAACCGGTTTAATACGTCATTCGTAGTGTAGGGTTGCCACCCGTATTCTAAAATAGAGAATTGTACTGAATTTCTTGTAAGTGTACATTATAATCGATTTCGAGACATCTAGCTTTTTCAACACCTGGAATATCTTATAGATGCCCTTATACCCAACGCCTCGACTTCTTTAAACTTCATTCACTAAAATCTCGTCGCAGCTACCTAGATTTATTATTTCTGCACAAAATAGTTAATAATAAAATAAATAGTTCTGACCTTCAAGAATGCATATCCCTCTCAGTACCCTTTAAATACCCAAGACAGACGATATCCAAGATCTTTCACATTCCTTACTGCAGAACAAACATTGGACTCAACGCCCCCATCGTCAGGCTTTGTAGATTATACAACGAAGTTAACTCAAAAAATTCAGAAATCGATATTTTCAACGATAATTCAAAAAAGTTTGTAAAAATTCTCGCACATCAAGCTAACCTGTGTCGTTTTTTTTCCAAGTAGTGTGTACCTATATCCTCTTCATTATAAAACCATATAAATCTACATCCTTACTTTATATACATTTTAGTACTTAGACATTTTTGACTGTATAAATCACACTGTTACCATTGAATGATGTGTTCATCTTTAATTGTTACATATATCAGAATAATTGTACCTAGCATAAGTTTATATAAATGTGTAATATATGTAATGTTGATGATCCAAATAAATAAATAAATAAAAAATAATCTGAAACATTAATCGATTGCCAGATTTTACCAGTGGGAGGCTCCTTTGCACAGGATGCCGGCTAGATTTTGGGTACCATAACGGCGCCTTTTTCTGTGTAAGCATTATTGTTTCGGTCTGAAGGGCGCCGTAGCAAGTAAAATTACTTGGCAAATGATACTAAACAACTTAATATGTCTAAAATTGACGAGCGCAATTGTAGTGCCGCTCAGAACTTTTGGGTTTTTTCAATAATCCTTAGCGGAAGTGCACTGTAATGAGCAGGGCGTATCAATTACCATCAGTTGAACGTTCTGCTCGTCTCGACCCTTATTGTAATAAATAAGATTACACGATTAGAAGTAAACATACCACAGAAAGAATACTTTCTTTATAAAAAGATTTTCTTTTGACAAAACTAAAAGAACTGGTTGGAACTGGAACCCAAAGTTATAAAACGTTTAACAACTCACTACAATCAGTCAAGGTAAATCATATAATGTGAATGTGATATCTCCTTTAAATAATTGCTTAATTCATCAAATGTCAATTTGACTTTTGACAACGTATTCTTAATCCAAATGAAGAAATAATAAACTACTTATCAACGCTGTACAAATACTCATTATTATGTCAGCCTACCATAACCTGACTTTGGCTGGATTATGTGATAATTCCACAAAAATCTAAATGAATAGAATAGTTATTTTTTTTAAGTTTGATTTCTCTAAGATTTTGAATTACACCACTCGCCCGCCCATACAATCTAGAATAAAAGAAAAATTGGATTCCCGCAAAATAAATTTTCAAAAATTATTAGTATTTTCTTTGCCCATTAATGTAACAACGTTCTTCTTTTGATGTAATTTATTAAAAAATAATTAAACATTGTTCTTTTAACGCAATTTGGTTTGAACTGAACGGCTTCGTTACCAGTACTCTAAAATAAAAGTTCTGCGCCTTCTTTACATTCAAATCAAATCAAATCAAAATCACTTTATTTATGTAGGTCACGGAAATGACACTTATAAATGTCAAATAAAGTTTTTTAACCAGACTTCAAAAAGGAGGATGGTTCTCTATTCGTCGGTTTTGATAATTCTTTTTTTATTTGAAAGCTGGTGCTTCCCGTGTGGTCCCATTGTAATCTGAGCATGGCATCCATGCGAAAACCATAAATTGTTAAATATGCTATACATATAAATTTATATTTAATTTTAGATTTGTCATTACTGCATTGAAAAATTTAGTATATCTACACATATTTGGACAAACTGTTGGTTAGTGTACTACAAATTCACTAAAAATTAAAAAATAAAAAAAAAATTTAACAAAAACACAACCGACTTCAAATACACTATTCCAAAAAAAATAGATAAAATATGCACTAAAAAGTATAAAATAATTGCGTATTTTTATACAATCTAAGTAATTAATCTAATTCTAGTTACGTTTATTGTAAATTTTAATTGTCATCCAAGATAGGTTTGTAACTACATACATAGTTTTAGGTGAGATGTGCTTGAGTCGTGAGGAGACGAGAGGCGAAAGTGGGTCGCAGCGGAAGGACATCGATTCCAAAAATAACAATAATCGTAACTAGAATTAGATTAATTAAACAGATTGTTTAAAATAATATCGAAAAGGGTTGAGCTAATGAGAAGAAGTAGCAAGAAACTCATTGCCACTCTTTTAAATCATGATTTACATTTTCATCGTTTAACAAATCATTTCAATTACTATATAATATGTTAAGTGATGCAACAAACAGACTCAAATGTCAAATAGTCAATGCCTTACACGAGTAAGTCAAAAAAGTAAATGTAAATTAATACAAATCAAAAGTTATTGAGTACAAAAGGCATAAGGGCATTTATTTTCTCAAAATTGATTCCATTAAAATACTTTTTGATGTCATTTCTAATAACTACTAGATACTACTACCGCTTCGGAAACAAATGGCGCTCTAAGAGAGAAGAAGCGGCGCAAGAAACTCTCCCAGCATTCTTTTTTTGCGCTCTTTTCAATAAAAATATACAATATTTTATGCAGTAGCTGCATCATCCACACAGACCGTAAATAAATAATAAATAAAGGTATTCTGTGAGAATTTTATAAGCGATTGTATATATATTCTTCGAATTAAAACCTACTGTATATCTTCCAGAAAAAGTAAGCATTGACAACCCTAATGATATGTGAAGTATGCATTAAAATCACAAAAACACACTTAAAAAGGTTTAATTTTTTTTTACATCTTAATATTATATTCTTTTAGCAATTAATATTGAGTAGAATACGCTGTAACTTTAGTGTCATTATATTGTTTTTGTCAGTACATTGCTAACATTATTCAAACAGATAATGTGCTGTAAACTGTTCGGTAATGATTTAGTTATCCTCATGCTATGAACGATTGCTGTCGCGAGTGATGTTATAAATATATGAACTTTGCTGAACTAATCACGGAGTACTTGGGAGAACTTTTCACCATGCTGAGGAGGAGGACTTCGAAACGCTTCGTCCTTGGTGACACTACTTCTGACGAAGGGAAGTGGGATGAAGAAGCCACCGACGTTATGCCAAGTGACTTGCTGCAGAAGTTTCAGATGACCTTGCAAGCAGATCCGGACTCTAAAGAAGATGATACGAATCGTATAGTGGATGAACAATTACTCAAGCTGCCTGTTAGCACACTAACGTAAGGAATCTATTATTTATTTATTTTTTAATTATTTATTTATAATATCGAGACACTTTATCACATAATATTTCATCATATTTGGTCCTGTCCTGTAGGCAACCAATTTACATTCTATGGTTAACAATATGAACCAAAAAGTGCACTCTGTATGTGTGTGTGTGTGTGTGTGTGGGTGTGGGTGTGGGTGTGTGTGTGTCTGTGAGTATCTGATTAATCATGTTACAAAGTTGTAACATTATATGAATGCTAAGCTATCACTTTAAGAATAGCTTCCATGTCTGCATAAGTGAGTGTGTGTAACCATCTCTGCATTTTAAATTTGACCTGATGGACCGAGCAATTTTTAATAGAACATTTTAAAATTACCTTGTTGTATATATATGTATGTAAGAATGGGCTAAATCTACTTGCAAATGTTGTGTTTATTATTGGTGTTGGAATCTTGTACGAACGGCTATCTAGTAGGTTTTTATAATTAGGCAAATTCAAGACCTCCTTATGCATGCTTGTCATAACACGCAAGATAAATATACCTCGGACAGAAAGAAGTTCTAAGTCTTTATATAGTTTATGTGTTGGGTATCTAATAGGTTTATTAAAAATCACTTTAAGGACAGCTCTCTGTGCTCCTTCTAAGAGTATCATGTGTGAAGTAACCGCCCCTCCCCATACGGATACAATAATATAATACAGATTGACCGATTGCAAAATAAATGGTTTTTAGCAGATTTAAAGATGCCCGAGCGCGTAAGTTCTTAAAAATATAGATCAGCTTGCGGACTCTTTTCGCTGTTGTATTAAGATGTTGCTTAAAATTTAAGTTTTCATCCATGACGACTCCTAAGTATTTTATATAAGTTGTTCTACTTATACTATTGCAAGAACATTTATCAACAAAGTAAATATTATGAAAATTTATTGCAATTTTAAGGATATGTTTTTGAAAAATTATCTGAGGTCTTTTCTATATTTAAGATTTTTTTAAGACAATAAGGGGCGAGACAAGCAGGATGTTCAGCTGATGGTAATTGATACGCCCTTCCTATTACATTGCAATGCCGCTCAGGATTCTTGAAAAAACCCAAAAATTCGCAATACAATTGCGCTTGTCACCATAAGACATAAGATGTTAAGTCTCATTTGGCCAAAAATTTCACTAGCTACGGCGCCCATAAGAACCGAAACACAATAATGCGTACACATTACTGCTTCATGGCAGAAATAGGCGCCGTTTTGGTACCCATAATGTACCATTATCAAGAAAAGCACTTTTTTTGTCCCTTGTCGTATCGTCCTGGAAACACCGCACAAGGAAGCTCATTCCACAGCTTGTATGTACGTAAAAAATATTCCTTGGAAATCGCACTTTTGAGGACGACACACATCCCGATGGTGGGGATGCAATCCTAATTTACATCGTGTAGTGCGAAGGTGAATTCGACGGCAGGAATCAGGTCAAACAGCTCTTCGGGGAGAGTCCCCGTGATAAATACGGTAGAATACAGACAAAAAAGCGACGAAAACAAAAAATACTTACTTAAAAATTTTTTGGTGACACATATCCTTTTTCGGTACAGTTTTTATTACATGCTTGAAATTGAAAATCTTTAAAAGAAATATCATTTTGGTACAATAAAGATAAACATAATTTGTATGAATTAATGAAGCTCACAAATTAATATCACCGTAGCGAAACTCTGTAAGAAAAAAGCGATTCACTCGATTGTATGACACGTGCAGTCATTCATACATTGATAGATGACGGCTATAAGCTTTTAAAAAGACGGAGATAGCCGAAATCAACTACGATACGCAACTGTTCGCTTTCAAACTTAGCCGGATTATAATTCGTCGCCCAGTTGTCATTACTATTTCAAACTTATGTCAAATCCTCTTTGATTAATATGACCAATGTTGACACTTCATTTGAAGTCTATATTTTACATAATTCATTTGCGATTACCTTTTATGCCAAGTCCTAGTCAGCTGCTTACTGTTTTTTTATTGTTCTGTGGCTGCATACATTAGTTACGTAAGTGCTAAGTAATGGTTCTAAAAATACACATATAGTGCGAGTTAATAGTACCGCACCAAATACCTGGGGTCACTGACGAGTCTCTCCGAAGTCAATGACATACGCGGTGTTTTTTTTATTTTACATTTAAACAATATGTTATGCTTTTTTTTAAAGTGATAACCCTCACTTCTACCCGAACTCACGACCTCCGGCGTTCCGTGCCGGTGCTCTAACCTAACTGAGCTAACCGCTCGGTTTTGTTTTTCAAATTTTATTTGTGTAATTTACACTTATTGTTTTTAACGTACTTTTGTAGAGTGTTTTTCTTACATCATTTGCAATTAAAATAATTTGTAAAACGATGAAGCTCTAAATGTTGATTTAAAAGAGTGCCACTTCTTCTCATCCTTTTCCGAATTGGTGGTAAATGGTAAAAAATTATTTGACCTTAATAAATAAAGTGGTTTCGATTTTGATTTCATTAACTACCTTGAGGTTGAGGTTGGGATGGCAAGATAGGCCTGGGCTTCTTCCAAAGACTTCCAATCGCGAAAAATAACTCGGGAATATAATATGTGGGTATGTGATAAGAGCAAGCTGTCTCGTTGAGCAATGTAACGTCAGTTTAGGCAAATTCTATTTAAAACGTACATTGATGCGTACATTTAAAACATTAAACACGAACACCCCGTACCGATGTTAAAACTTGAATGCCTGTCAAAGAGAATATTACAATTTAATAATAAAATTGATTATTAAATAAATCATGCTAATTAAATAAAATCAACTAAATATTAAAATTTAAATGAAATAAAATTATGATTATGTTGGAAATGCCAACAATCTTTTATTTGAAAAATATATATTTATTAGCAAGTACAAAATTTTATTGTATTATTTTATTCAAAGCGACGGCCGTTCGAAGTGACGTCCTTGTTGTACAATACAATGACCTTTCTACTAAATACTAACCCCCTTATTCATAATAGTCTGCTAACTTAAAGCATTGCTAATTCTCACTCTGTCTTCTTCTAATGACCTAAGTCAGAATGAGAAAAAACACTCCTTAGCGGCTGTTCTAAGTTAGCGGACCATTATGATTAAGGGGGTGAATGTATGGGGGGAGTGTTTAATCTCTAAATTTTGGATATTTCTCGTTTGATTTTAAAAGGTTATTGATGTCATTTTTACACGCTTTTTACCTATAAGCTTCACCTATATGTATGTTTGTTTGTAACCGACTCATTTGGGCGTGATTTTGACCCACGTTGAACGGCCAGATTTCGTTCAAACTTCGTAGATTTATCGAGGACCGATGGCAATGCATTAATTTGGTAAAATTATTCTATTTTTCAATTTGAAAAATAAGATTTTTGTTTATTTATATAATTCTTTTATCTATCAACATCAATAAGACAGGAATTGATGTTAATTTTAAATTTCAACCATTATCTTTTCAACCGAAGCGTGTTTTTTAGATTTTTGAAACTATTTTTATACTGATTAGGCACCTACCGTACTTTTGATATCAATTTATTATTTAAAGTTTTTTGATATCTGTAATAGTTACCGAATAATCGCCTGGTCACACTTAACGGTAGCAGCTTGTATAAATATTATTATTAGCCACACATTGTAACTTATATGATGCCTTGCCGCCATCAGCTGATCGATTGTGACGATCGGGCACCTACGCGGCCCTATCACGTATCAAACAAAAAAAAAACAATCGCGAAAATTGTACAATTTACGCTGATCGATGACGATTTTGTATCACATAATATAAGCGATCACATTGCGATAGCAAATTACCGACAGTGCTGCCTCTGTCGAACAAACGGTGAACCAAATAGTGTGTTTTTAATTTATTGTTCCTAAAGTAGTTACTGAAATTTCGCATCTACAGGCATATTGGTAATTGGACGTATATGCGCACTACATAAACACCAGGAGAACATAAATATGATAGTTGTGATAGTAATGTCTTTCATTATTCTATTAGTCTTGCGTATTCCTGTTAGGAGTACATGACTATTTGCGATAATTTTAACCCCCAGAATATGCATTATGCAAAAGTGAATCAATTTTGAGTATTCGTTTTTCAAATAAGTCAATAATGCAACACCAAAATTTTTTTTTATGATAATAAAAATAGAACTTTTATGCAAAACTAATGTAAAAACGGTAAAAACAGTTATACTGCGTGTACTTATTATAAAAAAGTGTTTTATTTGAACAATTTTTTTTAAAACCATAAATTTAAATCTCATTTATTTATCAATATTAAAATAACAATTATCGGTCTAAATTTAAAAATTGCGAGGCGATATTATTATTACTAAATTATATTTATAATTATTACACACATCATGTAAGGATATTTCATTAATAACTTGTATTAATAAACTATTTGGAGCATATAAATGACTTGTATGCAAAAATTGATCTCATTCGTTGCCTCTTTCAGAACTAAAAAAAAAAGAAATAAAAATAAAAATGCTCCGATTTCGATTCTTGAAAAACCCAAAAATTCTGAGCGGCACCAAAATTGCGCTCGTCACCTTGACACATAAGATGTTTAGTCTCATTTTCCCAGTAATTTCACAACACAATATTGCCAACATTACTACTTCACGGCACTTGACAAAAACTGAAAACATAAAAAATGTTGCAGGCAATGACGTTCTATACATGGTATACGTCAGCTGTATAGCTACAGATGCATTTCACGACTTATACATTATTGCTTATAAATTTGCGAATCACGAGAATTCACCCATCCAAAAAGTGTCGAACTATGTATATATATTTTTTTTTATTGTTTATTTATCGCGTACGCCAGTCATGAATATGTCGGTGACGTGAACCCATAAGATTTTACCCTTCCAAAAAGTGCCCAACGCGGCTAAAGAAGTTATCACTTCAAAAATAGGCGACGCTTGTCGGGGCTTATATTATGAAAAAAAAAACTTTGAAGCTAGCCCGCCATCTCCTATTTCATTCAACCTCTCCAAGTCGAAGTGTGACTCCCGACATCTAGAGCTCGGCTCGCTCAATTTGTATCCTAATGAAAACCATAAAAAAGGTATCTAATATTATTCCTTATACCGAATATTTTATTTATTTTATTTTTTACACCTTTTTGACATCACACTAACGAAATATAACTTAACTACTAACATACATAATAACATGATATGGTGCAAATGGCGGCAATCCTTATCACTATATAGTGATCTCCAGGCAACCATTTGAATACAATAAAAGAGAAAGACAGTACATTAAAAGGGTAAGAAAAGTGTCAAAAATATACACATACATAATATATACTATACTAAAATATAGATAAATTTATAAGAAAGTAAAATAAGTAAAAAGTAGAAACAATAATTAACATTTCATAATTGTTGAATTATGTTGGTGGATACAATACATACAGATAGATTCTATAAAATTGATGACATATAATGTTTTTTTAGTTGATTTTTAAAGGATGCTAATGATTGTGCTTGACGGATAGTAAGCGGCAGTTGATTCCAAAGAGTGATGGCATTAATGGTGAAAGAAGAGTGATAGCTATCAGATTTATGGAAAGGAACATTAAGTATTTGTTTCGCTGCAGAGCGCAACGAGAGCGCTGAGACCCTTGTAGCTCAAATCTGTCTTTAAGGTAAAGAGGAGTGTTTTGGCGAAAAATAATGGAATTAAGAAGGTGTAGGAAGCCAGTTGAGTTTTTTTCGGAAGGAGGAGACGTATTAAATATACGTCTCCTCCTTCCGAAAAAAACTAGGTTAAAAATGAAGCGAATACATAAATTTTGTAGGCGGTCGTAAGGTCGGGATAGCAAATGTCTGCATAATCGATAATGGAGAGCAGGCAAGTCTGCGCTATGCAATATTTGAAAGTCGAACAAACGAAAAAAGACAGATACAAAAATTCATAAGATTTAAGGTGGAAGAAAATGTAACAGGAAGCATTATATCATATGTCATACAGTGTTTTGGTACCAAGCGATCAAAGTTGAAGAAGAGACTGTCTTATGTTTGACGCCTTAATATATTCTGACGTCTGCGCACGACGTATTACTACATAGACACCAGGAGAACGTAAATGTGATAGCTGTGATAGTAATGTCTTTCATCGCGGTTGAAATCATGTGTCATCCTACCAACATGTACCTATATGGACTTCATATTATGCAGTTTAGACTTTAGAGCTTCATGCACAATGCACATCTTAATATTATTATACAAGTGCTGACCCGGCAAACGTTGCTTTACTATAATTTAAATTAAGTACCCGCACCCGCATATTGTATGAATACCTATGTAATGAAATGTCATTGACTGAATTATTTGCGAATATAATATATATATTTAAAGTTTTGAAATGAAAACTTCTTATTATTATTCTTAGAAGAGTGATTTAGGTTTAGGTTTAGTCCAGATAGCAAATAGGTATACACCAGAAACATATAATAATAAGGTATAGAAATAAGACGTGACGATATTTAAGACGGAGGAGCGAGCCGCGAGCGACACCTAGCTCTGCGCAGGACAACTAAATCTCTACAGGCGCATAGCGCTTTGTCGTGAATTTAATATTTAAGTAATGTTTTTGTATGAGTAAATATAATAAATACATAATAAATTATTTTATGAAATGTATAATAGTTTTGTAATTAGGACATGTGAATTAATATAAATAAATAAATAGATAGAAATATGCGATAAGTCGCCCACACTACAATAATCTTTAACGAAATTTTACATTCGTCTCATTATGTTGAAGCCAAAATTTTTGAAGGTTTCACTTTTACCACTTTTTATTATTTGAATACTATTTTTAATACTTATCATCTTAGAATCTTACGCATATCATATTATTGTAACCTTGTATGCTCATTTAAATCTATCAGACTATCATACATAGGTATTAATGGAATAACAGATACCTACAAGCATTAGACATAAAAATAAATATTTTGAAGTAAAAACGTTTTTTATTGCATTGAGAGATTATTGGTACGGGAAAAACTTATTTAAGAACGTAGTTTATCCTTAGAAGTGATTTTTATCCAATTTTAAATAAAAATATTTGAATGTAAGTTTTCACTTATGTCGGCCGTCATAATGAAGGCCGTCTCTTTGAAGAACAAGAGATGAGATTGTAGTGAATAAAATAATAATAAATTTGTTATGTTTTTAAGATAACTTTCATTTCTGGGATTTGGGACTGAATATCTTTAGATTTTTGATTTGCAAGAGCGACATCTCAAGTCAATTTCCCAGTATGCAAATATTGGAGTTGAGCAGGTTATCAACTATAAAGTAGATCCTGTAGATGAAGCCACAACATGAGAGTTGAACAAAGCATTCAAAATTTATCTACAATACGTCACTCGAACGGTTGGCTCAGTTTTAAGATCGCTCGCACGGAACGCGAGAATCGCGGGTTCGAGTCCCGCATCGTTCATACAATTTTGTTTTAAGTTTTATTTGTGTAAATTAATATTGTCTCTATTTAAAACGCAAATATACTTTATCATAAAAAAAAACCTTAATCATAATTATTAAAGGTAAACTGCATGATATACTAAAAAACTTATAATAAAATATGTATTTTATAGACATAATTAAGTTCTACTTAATACTACTTTTACGTGCTATTACAATAATAATATATTCGTTGATAATATTGGAATAACATTGGTGTCTCCTTTACGCTTACGAAATTACAGAGCGTAAAAAGAGAGAAACGTATCGTACGATACACTGAAATGACGTTCCTTTACAAAAAGCGGATTCGATTGGTGGACTAGAGTAATCAGTAAATTGCATGCAATCAACAACAAACGTCAAATCTCAAAGTCATAACATTCAAATATTGTAGTTTTAAGAATAATCTTGGATTTCTATGTCGTGTTAAAGTATTTTTTACAAATTATTTATTTATTAATGACACGCAAAGTAAAAAATAATATTGTTTAGTGATACGAGTGTATACAACAATGTATCCTACAATGAACGGATTATATTCAGAACATCCTTACAGGTTGGTAACAATTTAAAATACGTAAACATTTCAGTAAAAAATTTAAAATTTATGCAAATCGTGATGGAATAATAATTAAAATGTACAGTTATAAAAAATTGCAACTACTTCAAAGACATATTATTACTTTTAGCATTTTTCATGTGTGTTAGAATTTAACTGATAGAATGAATAAAATAATATTTAAGTTGCGGTTTTATTTTCGTATTCGCTTTGAGTTTTTATAATAGTATTGTGAGTGAAGTATTGGATAAATTAAAGCGACGCGAAATGAAAGGTAGCTTGGTCATATAAGGAAGGTGGATCCAAGTAGATTAGCTCCACAAACTACTAAAGCTGATGTGAATAGTTGTTTTATGACCCAGGCCTTCATTCTGTCTTTTTGTTTTAATTAATAAAATAAAATTCACCATTGGTAATAATGGGCTATTTACCACAACTCATTGTCTATTGTGCCAGAAATCTGTGTACAATATAGGCATTGTACATGAAAAAAGATCTTTATACTGACCAAGGCACACATACAAGGATTAAAGTGCTTGTTAGATAATTTTGATGCTATTGAAAGAAGCCAAAGCAGAACATGAGGAAGGGGCAAATTAAAGTTTATTTTCTCAGTCTATCTTTATAGGAGTTGGGATGTATTGTTTATATTTATATTGTGTAGTATAGGGATGTGTATTCACAAAGAGAGCTTAGTTTAAAAGATAGAGACAAACTTCAACATACAGGTGCTATGTTGCAAAGTGAACAACTTTGAACAATACCTAAATCAAAAATAAAATTACACTTATAAAGAATTAGAGAGAAACTTGTTGCCACTCTTTTGAATCAATGTTGATAGCTTCACCATTTATAAATTATATTAATTACAATGTAAAGAGATGGAATATAAATACTTACATGTCACAACTCGAAAATGTTAATTAATAAAAAAAAACATGAGACTTATTGAGTAGTATATGCATTGATTCACATATACTGTAAGGAAATAAACACAAAGTAAATAAGAAATGTGAGTGCTCTAACAACATTTTGAAGATAATATTTAAACTTTAATTTTATATAATAAGTTGCTCACTCTGCCATACAAATCTTTGAAAAACCCAAAGGAGCAGATGTAAGTGTGCAAAAAAAAACAATTGATTATTTCATATGAGAATTTAAGTATTTTACATTCATTTCAGACAAATAAAATGATTGCCTTTTTTATTTATGTCAGGTTAGGTCAACAACTCTTAAATATTTATACATGCTTACTATAAATCCAGTGTCCTGATGTTTGTTTCCATTTAACTCATGACAAATAAAATGATTGTCTTTTTTATTTATGTCAGGTTAGGTCAACAACTCTTAAATATTAATTAGAGAATAATACTGACACACACTTTTTTTACACAAATTATCTTGCCCCAAATTAAGCATATATAGCCTGTGTTATGGGTTACAAGACAATGATATATTTAATACAATATACTTACTTAAACATTCATAAATTTATATAAACATACATAAATACATTTAAACATCCATGACTCGGAAACAAATATCCATATTCATCATATAAATGCTGGCACCTACCGGGATTCGAACCCGGGACCTCTAGCTTTGTAGGTAGGATCGCTAACCACTCGGCTATGGAGAATGGCCTATAACATATTATATGTAGTTTACATGTTGTCATGATTTTGGTGATGTCATTTTCAAATTGGAACAATATTTGCATTATTACCCGTACTATGTGTCTAATTAAAGAAATAGGTACTGATGCATTTGAGGAAGATATTTAACATCATGTGTTGTTTCAGTGTTGGATTCTCTGTTAATTTATTATAATAATAATAACATTTATTTAAACGAAATTCTTAGTATTAATTAACCAAGTACTTATATAATAGTACAATAGGGCAATAAACTTCTGAAAATTATGTACACGTTGTTTTTTATATCGAAAAATATATGATTATGTTGTTGTCTAATATTGTATCTATATATAAATAAATAAAATTACCACAGACTTAGAATATACTATCGTATAGACGATCTGGCAGCCCGATTATTTTGATTTGTCAATGTGTGTTAGTGGTTTGCTAGATTAGTATTTAAAATACTAATTCCCAGCGTGACTGACTATTTACGATTTGTCAATCAAAATCCTACAGTATTATATATATCATAGATAAAGAGATATATAGATCATGTAGACTCCTATTTACTAGCCTGCTATACCTTTTTCGAGTATCAAAACAGTCAATTTCATTATTCAAATGTTTTGAGTCTTCTCGAGTGTAAATTCCGCTAAGATTCATCTCCAATCAATTCTACACCAGTTTCGACTCTACACGAGGCATCCTCAGGAGTTTTTGAATCGCAAAATTCTGGCACGAGACTGTCTCGTGTCGAATTGCTTGGAGACGAATTTTAGTGGCACTTACACTCAAGAAGGCTCACAACATTTGAATAATTATGGATTGTCAATTGTCCATTTTTATGTATTCGCCGCGCGAGCCAAACAACCAAGACTACAACCGTCCCGACTGCGCGCGAGCGAACATCAAAAGCTCCTTTGATGCGGTCTCAAAAACCCGGAACAAGCGTTTTTTCGCGGCATTTTCGTGCGCGGCAATGTCCGCGTTGCCGCGCTCGCCTATATTCGGTGATTTGGAGGCAGAAGTTGAAAGTTATTAATAGTTGAATTGTTATTTTCCAGGCCATCTATGTCCCAGGGTACAGTGATTCACAGCCAACGATTTCAAGAGAAAGATTTTACCGTTGCAACTCCTGAGGAGTTCGTTCTGAGGTTTCAAGGCACCAAGGCTATTAATAAAGTGAGTTGTTACCTTTCATTATACCATATATACGCACCAGTACACAGGCACACACTTTGCACAGGATGCCCGCTAGATTATTGGTAACAGCGCTTTTCTCTGTCGTTAAGCAGGATTGTCTCAGCATTATTATGTGAAGGGCGCCGTAGCTAGTGAAATTACTGGGCAAATGAGACTTAACATCTTACATCTCAAGGTGCCGAGTGCAATTGTAGTGCCGTTCCGTATTTTTGGGTTTTTCAAGAATCCTGAGCGGCACTACATTATGATGGGCAGGGCGTATTAATTACCATCAGCTGAACGTCCTGCTCGTCTTGTCTCTTATTGTCATAAAAAATACATATCTAAAATGGGAATGAAATAGTTATAACTGCTAATACGTTTATAGTTACACTATACTTGCAACGCCCCGGATATTGAAGGGCTTGTGCAGAAATGGTGTGCAAATGACGGCGATATGAGTCAATTAACGATCCTTAAAGGCCGGCAATGCTCCTACGATTCCTCTGGTGTTGCAAGAGAATGTGGGCGGCGGTGAGCACTTATCAACAGGCTATCGACCTGTACGCTCGTATGTCCTCTTTTATAAAATATAATACTCGTTCTCCTACTTGACGACTATAGCTAATCTCGCTATTTACCATTGGAAGTAAATCACCATCAAATGATGTACTTATCTTCAATCGACAAAATTAATTCATGACCTACTTTACTGATAATTTTTTTAAAATCATAAAAACAGGTTTATGTTTGCACATAGAGGTTTTATGACAATTGGTGGACTGTCAGTGTATAATAAAATAACAATTAACTTAGGAAATGTATGTTCAAACTAATTTCGACCTACTTGTTCATTATGACTGCAGGAAAATGACATTAAGGTGCGTCGCGTAATGTTTATGTATATGGCTATAATAAGTATGTATGTATGTATGTTATTGCAGATTCTGATCGCAAACAACGGTATCGGTGCAGTAAAATGTATGCGTTCGATACGAAGATGGTCATACGAGATGTTCAAGAACGAGAGGGCAATTCGATTTGTTGTTATGGTAAGATTATATTCTAATCTATTCTTCCTACTGTGGCTTCTATGGAAGGTATACCACAAGTTAGCCAATGTCACGTTAAAGTGGACCACCAAATTGTGAGTATTTGTTTTCTAATTTTAATGGTCGTGATTAGTGCTAAAGATTGAAACTAGTTTTATTTTCTTATTTTATACCTGAAACAAATACATATGCTGTTAGACTATAAGGATCAAAATCATCATCATCAGCTGGAAGACGTCCACTGCTGGACAAAGGCCTCCCCAAAGATTTCGCGCGGTCCTGCGCTTCCCGTATCCAACGTATTCCGGCGATCTTGACCAGATCGTCGGTCCATCTTGTGGGCCTACCAACACTGCGTCTTCGGGTACGCGGAATACGTCTTCCGTATCCTATAAGGATATACAAATATAATTGCTTAAATTACTAAATACAAGTACTAAGTGATATTTACAACTTAATCTTGTCCTTTTTAATATAAGTAGTGAAAAGGCACTCTGGGCGCGGTCATTTATAGCCCGCGCCAGGAACGCGTAGTCGATGCGAGGCTTAACACGATTTATAGTCCAATTTTGATGTTACAGGTGACTCCGGAGGACTTGAAAGCGAATGCGGAGTACATAAAGATGGCAGACCAGTGCGTGCCGGTACCTGGCGGGTCGAATAACCATAACTACGCGAATGTCGAGCTGATAGTAGACATCGCGAAACAGACTGAAGTCCAGGTCAGTTTACCTCACATGGATGCTGATGGATTTCATACAACAACGTATAATTAATAGTATATATAGGCCCGTACACAGACTCTGGAGTCTGGATACAATGCCTTGTGCTTCCTCAGGGCTTTCAAAGAATTTCTGTCTAAAGAGTCTGTGAGAGGGTGTCTAAAGAGGCGACTAAGGGCATTTACCAGTGGGAGGCTACTTTGTATCTAGTGAAATTATAAGCAAATGAGACTTAACATCTTATGTCACAAGGTGACGAGCGCAATTGTAGTGCCATTCAGAATTTTTGGGCTTTTCAAGAGTTCTGAGCGGCACTGCATTGTAATGGGCAGGGCGTATCAATTACCATCAACTGAACGTCCTGCTCGTCTCGTACCGTATTTTCATTTAAAAAAAACTAGTCGCGCCGAATCTATGTCAGTTAATTATCGAATGATTTCAAATCCTATTTAGAATAAAAATATTTCCAGTTGAATAACGACATTCTTTTATTTTTAATCCCAGAAGTCTCATTAAAGTTATTTATATTATTTCCAGGCTGTTTGGGCCGGTTGGGGACATGCATCTGAAAATCCCAAACTTCCAGAACGGCTTCACAAAGCTGGGGTGGTCTTCATCGGGCCTCCGGACAAGGCTATGTGGGCTCTAGGTGATAAGATTGCCTCGTCGATCGTTGCACAAACTGCTGATATACCCACACTACCCTGGAGTGGAAGTGGTAAGTTGTGGACTGTATATTTATAAGTTTTATTAACAGTTCCACATGAACTAATAATTAGGAACTAAATGTAGTGGATTACCATATATAGTGACGACCCATATAGCTGAAAGGTTGGTGACCCTGACTACTAAGCTAGAGGTCCCGGGTTCGAATCCTGGTAGGTGCAATCATTTATATGATGAATATAGATGTTTGTTTCCGAGTCATGTATGTTTATGTATATTTAAGTAAGGATATTGTATTAAATATATCGTTGTCTTGTACCCATACTACAGGCTATGCCTAGTTTGGGGCAAGATAATTTGTGTAAAAGTGTATCAATATTATTATTATTATTACTTACAAATAAACACAGCATGCGCAGAATTTTTTTATTTTCCACGGAAGGTTTAAAAGCTGAATAAATATGAAACAACAATTTTGTTTTTCCTTTGATGTCGTCCGATATTTGTTTTGTATGGACATATTTGTATATACATTTTCTATGAGAGAATTTATTGACGCACGGTTTGACAGTTCTACTGTGAAACAATTTCATTATAACAACAGGGAGAATATTTTACGAAATAATTCTTGATGTTATGATATATTATTGACAAATTAATAAAAAACATTATTTTATTTATTATATACAGAACAATGTCTGTCGGGTAAACTAGTTATTGAATAAATTGCGCTTTCCGTCAGACAGTTGTGGGGTTCGATGTTAACCTTCGGGGATGGTATCACTTACCACATAAAAATATAATTATATAAGATAAAAAAATAATTAATGTATCTTTTACATATAGACTTAAAAGCCGCATACGACACAAAAAGGATTAAAATATCTACAGAGTTGTTTGTTAAGGGATGTGTTTCCTCGCCGGAGCAAGGATTGCAAGCTGCCCACAAAATTGGTGAGTATTGACCATATTTATGTTTTTTTTTATTTTGTTTACTTACGCTTTATTAATATTGTCAATTTCGTAAAACTTCAAAACGAGTTTCTTTGAAATATGCGATTGTCCATTCAGGAATGCAATTCGGTGTATACTCTCGATGAAATCTTGCAAATATTAGTGATTCGGCTTCGTTTCTATGTATTGGTACCCACTTCAGCACTAGAAATGCCATGTCTATGTCACAAAACCTTTAATCAGCGATACGAATGAAATAAACTTTCCTTGGTGACGTTATCTGAATATCTTCGTTTTTCAATGCCAGTAGTCTCTGTTTGTCGCTCCAGTTTCTCTCAAGCTCTCTCAGTAAACTTGCAATATAGATATGACAAAAGCCTCCCCAAAAGATCTCCATGACATTCGGTCCTAAGCTGCTCTCATCCAACCTATTCCGATCTTGACCAGATCGCAGTCTTCAATCGCCAATCGAGGACTTTACTGCCCCACCGGCCATCTGTCCGTCAAGCTATGTGCCCTGCCCATTGCCATTTGCCACTTTAGTTTCCCAATCATTTGGGCTATGTCGGCGACTTCTTAATGTTCCATATTTATTAGATTTTTAAAGTTGGCGTGGGTGCGGCTACCCACAATTCTTTGCTAGAATAGCTAAAAGTTATCAAAGGAGACTCGGCTCGATTTTGATAGAAACTAAAATTGCATCATTTTAATTAAGACATCCTTATATATATTAATTATTTTATTAACTTTTTCATCATGTTAACCCAATAATTAAATTTGTAATTTTTGGTCTGGCTTTCTTCAACACACATGTCTGAAACATTTTTCGCCATTTCTCGTGCTTGGTGATGAATAAAGTTCGTTTGGAACTGAGCCTGATAGATTCGGATCAGTTATTATTAAAATAAATAATAACATGGGATCGGAACTTCAGTATTAACGCGATAAAACGGTAAGAGACGACTACGGCACAGTACTACACTGCAGGCGCGCGAATCGAGGTGTGCGGAAAGCGGTGGGAGATGTTCCCGCTCTGTACCCCAGGCCAAGACTGAATTTAACTCGCGCGCTAACTGTATAGTTGGAAATGTAATTCAATGTCAAAAATGTAAACAAAGAAATGTCACTGTCAAAATGACAATTCAGAGATAACCAACATTTTCTAGTTTAATTATAATCTTATTTTGATTCATAAGTACATAAATATATAAAAAATAATATTATTTACAAATGTCTTTATTTGATAATGCTAATGCTATATTACAAAGAGAAAACGTTGTGCAATATTGATTTGTATGTATTTAGACTATAGTTATAATTTTAAAGTGATATTTTAGTAAGTTTCAACATACACAACGGAAAAGGTTATTATTTTTAGTTAGCAACATCATAGTTCACGTTTTTTTTGATTGAGTAGACTCTTCGGTACGCTTCACTCCGTTCTGATCTGATCTTTCCACAGCTCCACGTTTATCGACCTAACCCAATACCCCCAGTCACCTTATAAGTTACCTATATACCTATTTACCTTTTCATATATTCGATTATATGTAACATGATGCTTGTTGCAGGTTTTCCTGTGATGATAAAAGCTTCAGAAGGAGGCGGCGGTAAGGGTATTCGGAAAGTGGAGCACCCAGATGATTTCAGCAGTATGTTCCGGCAGGTTAGTTTGGTGGTGAATTATGTAAGGATCTTGAGCGATCAGCGATTCAAATATCCTAACATTACCGTGCATATATTATATACTAGAAATATTTAAGTTTGTTTGAAATCACCCAAATTTTTACACTAAAATCCTAACCGCGCCCCGATACAAGACACCTCGCTATAAAAATAATCTTTTCAAACTTAATCTAAATGAACAATCGACCTTATTTTGACAAACGCGATGGCTGGTACATCGTCATGATCGTGAACAAAGGCTACTTATAGTGGCTGGATGATCAATCGAAGACCCTGCTTTTTAACCGACTTCAACAAAAAAAAAGGTGGTTCTCATTTCGTCAGTATTTTTTATGTTTGTTACCTCAGAACTTTCGACTGGGTGATTCTTTTTTTATTTGTAAGCTAGTGCTTCCCGTGTGGTCCCATTGTAATATGGTCCAGATCTAACAATGGTATGACGAATAACTTAATATCGCGCCAACCGATTTCGATTATTCGTTTTTTATTAAAAGGATATACTTCAAAGGTATTTTTGTTAGGTTCTGAATAAGGGATCCATGGCAAAGTAACTGAACTCTTCAATTTTTAGGAGCAACTTAACGATACTAGGCCGAATCTTTTATATGCTATCCGGATATATGAGTCACCAACCGTCACGTCGTTATGGTCAAGTAATTGTCGTAGTCAAATATCAAAGGAATCAATGGAACTCTTTATCGACTTACAGTAAGGGTGCGATCTGTGACAGAATTTAAAACTGTCTGTAATCAAATTGCAATGTGTTTACGTTCACTGCTGCATTGCAAGATTTAGTAGTACTAGATATTTTATAAAAATTAGGAAGTGTAGTTCAGATTCACTAAAAATCAAAAAAATAACAGAAAAACAACCGACTTCAAAAAAACTATTCCAAAACAATACATATAATATGCACTAAAAGGTATAAAAATAATTGCGTATTTTATACAATCTTAATTTAACTTATTAATAATTCTAATTCTAGTTACGATTATTGTTATTTTGTATCTAATGTTTTGGAATAGTTTCTCTGAAGTCGGTTGTGTTTTTGTTAATTTTTTTGATTTTTAGTGAATCTGAACTACACTTCCTAATTTTAAGCAATAAATTTCTTAAGAAACACACCATATGCTTATAAATTGTTCGCATATCAACGTGCAAACCCAATAAAAATATATTCGACATCATTCATTTTTCAAAGTCGCGCCCTCAAGTCAAAAGCGCTTTTGAATCGTCACTGTAAATATTTATTTAAAATGACTGAATCTACCATATATTCGACAAAAGTAGAGCTCGTGAGAAGAACACACAAAAAAAGTCAACGGCTACTCTCTTCAATCAAATAGAGTATTTTATAATGGCTGTAATATACAAAACAAATTAGTTTGTAAGGTGCTGCATCCAATTTATGAATGGTGTTTAAATAATATTAAATATTTCATAAAAAGTAAGTATAGAATAAACTGTTGAATTATAAATTATCGTATATTGGATGCATCGACCTATAGAACTAGAATTTATAACTTTTGTAAGGATGCTTCGTGAACGTGACGTTTGTGACTACTGTCTCCATGTAGCCGTATCCAAATACAATGATTTATTAACTATAACAGGTCGACCTGATAGCGCAAGCACAACCCGTTACGCATGAACGAGTTGACGCATGGACCAGCCGTCGTTCCCTTCGCACATATTTGAGGGAAGGAGACATATTGTTTTGTGCAATAATTTTCCCTACGTACGAAAATAAAATAGTTCCTATTGTAGGTTCAATCGGAAGTGCCTGGTTCACCAATATTCGTGATGAAGCTGGCCAAATCTGCTCGGCATTTGGAAGTGCAGCTGCTCGCCGATCAGTACGGTAAGTACCTGAACTTGCAGAATTATTTTTGCATTTAGAAATGTGTAAAGGTACAAATTACGCGCGGCAACTAGATAGACTTTCATTTCAGTTCCATTCTTGTAAACCAAATTAGCAATAACTTTAAAATTTCTGGCTCCTGGACACTCCTATACAGCCTGCAATACCTTTTTCGAGTTTAAAAACAGTTAATTTCTATTGTCAATGTACATTTTTACGTATTCGCCGCGCGAGTCATTTAACCAAAACTAAAAGCGTCTCAATTAGGCGCGAGAGAAAGACACGTCTTGAAAACCGAAACTGAGCGGTTTGTCTCGCGGCAACTTCAAGCGGAGCAATGTTCGCACGGCGATCTCGTCTACTTTTTTTCGCACCTTAAGTAATAAGATAATCTCGAAAGTGAAATTTGAAAAATTATTTGCCATCACCCCGAGATTTTTTTTTATGGAAGATACAGTCAAACGTGTCTTGGTTGACTTTAACGGACAGATTGATTGAGCATAGATCGCGCAGGACGATCGGTAAATAAATGGAATGAACTCACCAAATTTGCTGGTTACCGAAGCAACAAGAAATACCTGGCGACCAAAAATCAGGAAACTCCCCGCGATTTTAGTCCCGCCGCCTTAGGATGGCTCGAAGGACCAATAATGATGGGGTTACGACACCAATTATAGAGTAAATGTTAAAATAAAACTCTAATAATAAATCGCGCGTCGTGGTGTGACTGGCGATCTTAGCCGCCGTAGGTAATTACCGAGTTGCATTGCAGGGTCATTGTACCGTACATACTTTTTGCATATGGTCCCTGTCCTGTCAGCGGCTCCCAGACAAAAACTATTAAAAACAAAAGTCAAAACGGTATAATGAAATCTTCAAAATAAATGTAATGAAACTGCAAACCGTACTGACGTAACAGGATGAGCGCGAGGGGGTGAAAGGGGAACGGGGAACTTCACGTTCCAGCGCGGTCTAGACATAATGTGGCCGTCTCGTACATTCTAAATGAAACGTTATTTTTGTAGGCAACGCTATATCGCTGTTTGGTAGGGACTGCTCGATACAGCGCAGACACCAGAAGATCATAGAAGAGGCTCCAGCAGCTGTTGCCAAGCCCGATGTCTTCATTGAGATGGAGAAGGTATGTCCTGTAATTCACACCAGAGCCTGCACAGGTTTTTAGCAAGTGACAAAATTAGCACATGGTCCACGTGATGTTTTAGAATAACATAGAAATATATTTGTTGAAGTAAAACTTCTTTATCGATGTATGAGAGAAATTTTATAGTATTTCATAGTATTTCAGTATAGTGACGTAAAGGATAATGGCTTTGTTTGAAAGTGAGAAAATGAAAAGACATTTTATGCATATCTATGATGATAAAATAGCTTTAATTTAATACGGAAATTTTGTTTTCTTAAGCCTTCTTTACCCAATTTCTGTGAAGAAGATGTTATATCTCATAAAGAAGTTTCACTTCTTACCTGTGTCCTCACATTTTTTTTACCATAGGAAGTTCTAATAATATAACAATACTGCACCAACAAACACTTGAAAGCATCATGAAGCTTCATCAGTTCGTAAAGGGGCAATGGTATAAGCCCCGTGCTGTGCTACTGGGGCGAAACTGTGTCATATTAAGGTCTTCATGTCGTCATCAGGCTATTATTTTGCAAACGTAGCTTTTGGTTGGTGATTTTGGTAATCATTGCTTGAATCTTAACTCACAATGGCATCATTAAGATGGCGGCTTTTCGGTATCAAATTGACAATGAACGTTTGAAATTATTTTACTTGAGAAAATGTTATTTTTAGGTTATTACTTAAATTTTATGTACATTAAAATGATAATGTGAGGAATGGTTATTTATTAGTAAAATCTTTTATTGATTATAAGATATATATTTTTAGTTACTTGAATACATCAGAATTTTGTATATGTTTATCATTATTTAATTCATTAAAAGAAACAATTGGTTAGAGTGAGAAAGGAGGAGCCTAACGTCAAAGCTACCGCTGTCGTACGCATGAGAGAAAGGAAAGCCAAACATACTGGCGCCGTAACGCGTTACGTTACGAAGCAGTTTATACTCCGAGAAGAAGTTATCACTTCAATGTGGCGTTACATGCGGAAATCCTTGGCAATTTAAAATGTTATAATTGGAGGTGTTTCCGGGAGGCCGAAGTCAGAAGAGATGTTCGGATCAGATATCCGACGGAGACGTGCTGTTGACAGTCTACGGAGTCACGATCCTTAGCAGTGAGGGGACGACGAAGACGAAAAAGACGAAATTGGTGGTCTTTAATGTTACTTCACTTCCAGGCAGCGGTGCGCCTCGCTAAAATGGTCGGATACGTAAGCGCCGGTACCGTGGAGTATCTCTACGATCCGTCGACTGGCTCCTACTACTTTCTGGAGCTCAACCCTCGGCTGCAAGTAGAGCATCCGTGCACAGAGATGGTCGCAGACGTCAACCTTCCCGCTGCACAGCTTCAGGTCAGTATTACCGTTGAAGTGTATCAAATTCGATACTCAATTATATTACTACAAGCTCAATAATATATTGTTCTACTCCTCTACTTTTATCTGTTATTTATACAGCCATGATCACTAATATAGTTACATACGTTATCGAGTCTTCGAAAAAGTCTATACTCAATGGCCAAAAAATTTATATTTGTAGTATATTATTGACACTAAAAAAGCGCAGTTGTTTTGGTGCCGCAGATTATGAAATACATACTAAAATATGCATACAAACATAATATTTCCATTTTTATCGATTTCCATCATTAGAGTAAACATTTTAATGTCAACTTAAGAAAAACAGCTTTTTAATATAATTTGCCAAGTTACTGGTTCTTCTGTAATTTTCACATTTCCCGTGTTGCCTATGGAAGAGGAAGACAAACGAGCATACGGATTATCTGATGGTCAGTGATCACCGCAGTCCATACTCTACGACCTACGACCCTATAAACGTACATATGAATTCGAAATTCGAAAACACATTAGTACGTGGCGGGCGAGAATTGATCCGGGGGCTCCGTGGTGAGAGTCAACGGTTCTACCTATTGCGGCACTGATGCCTTTATTGTTTCTTGCCCCACAGAAATGATAACCCACCATAGAAAATCATGTCGATCCTACTTAACTTACAGATCGCTATGGGTCTTCCCCTATACCACATAAAGGACATACGTCTGTTATACGGGGAGTCTCCGTGGGGCTTGTCGAAGATTAACTTCGACGAGCCCAAGCAGCGGCCGTCACCGTGGGGCCATGTCATCGCTGCCAGGATCACCTCCGAGAACCCTGATGAAGGTATGTGTATAACAATGGGGCCCCCATATTGAAGGATTGGCGAACAGACTTAGTTCTGCAGCATACGCGGTTAAAAAGATTAGACAATTAACTGACATAGATACGGCGCGACTAGTATACTTTAGTTATTTCCATATTTATAACCTAGGTCCTAGAGAATCATTGAGTGCAAAATTCAAAGAAATTAACATCTTGACTGTTGCTTCTCAATATATTCTTGATAATGTAATGTATGTTCATAGGCACATAAGTGAATTTGCCAGAAACTGTCATAACCATAATGTTAACACCAGGAACTGATGATGCCTACTACTCGGCTAAGTCGAGTTAGTTAGTCTTTTGTGGGGCGATGTATATGCTTTTACAACAAGATCCCAGAAAATGTTCAAAACAAAAGTATTACGTTATTCAAAAGAATTGTTAAAAGACGTTTGTGTGGTAAAGGTTACTATAACATAAATGACTTTCTTAATGATACCACACATTGGAAATGGAGCGACCGCCCTCAGGCTATTTAATAATAAGTTTATTTGTACAATGTTACTTTGTTAATGTTACTTTAATTGTAAAACATATTTTTGATGAAAAAAAAAAAGCCCGCTGAGTTTGTTGCGCCCATTCTTCTCAGACCTGAGGCATTCATTTTGGAATGGTGGGAGTTTTTTGACTTTCTTTAAGTTATTTCACATCCTATTTTGAATAAAAATATTTGATTTTGAATTTGTAAAAGTCAGGTGGAATGAATGTGACGATGAATATGGTGGCGAAGGAAAGAGTGGACTGTATTTAAATATTTATTGAAACCCGGAGAGGTTACCAGTTCGAGTCTCGCATCGTTCATAAAGTTTGATTACATATATAATTAATCCCAGAAGTTTGGGATATCACTTTAAAAATAAAAATTCGCTTCTATTGAGTTATCTCCGTATTTCAGGGTTCAAGCCATCGTCGGGAACAGTCCAGGAGCTCAACTTCAGGTCATCCAAACACGTGTGGGGTTACTTCAGTGTCGCCGCTTCCGGGGGACTACACGAGTTCGCAGATTCGCAGTTTGGTCACTGCTTCTCTTGGGGAGAGACCAGAGAACAGGCAAGAGAGTGAGTCAATCTCTTGTCTTTTTTACCTTTTCCATTTCAGAACCAGTTCACTCAATAAATGTGCATGTAAAGAGTGTAATTTGTAATTTTATTTATGAAGCGAGAAACTAGAAAAATGAGGACACACAAGCGTACGGGTCACTCGATGTTAAGTGATCACCGCCGCATACATTCTCATGCAACACCAGAGGACTTATCAGCTATAATTTGCTGGCCTTTAAGGAAGGTGTACGCGCTTCTTTTGAAGGTACCCATTGCGTATCGTTCCGGAAACACCGCACATGGAAGTGTGGAGGAACGCCTCACATCCAGGTGGTGGGGATAGTATCCTAATTAGTGGCGTGTCGTGCGAAGGGGGATTCGGTGGCAGGAATGTTAGTTGCCCTAATAAATAAATAGCTATATATCGTTACTGTTGTTGACAGAAACCTGGTGATAGCCCTCAAGGAGTTGAGCATCCGGGGTGACTTCCGCACCACCGTGGAGTACCTGATCACACTTCTGGAGACGCCAGCCTTCCAGGATAATAACATCGACACGGCTTGGTTGGATGCGCTCATTGCTGAGAGGGTATGTTTTGCCGAACATGAAAGGGACGGGAGCATCGTATTAATAAGACTACGTTGTGCGTCCGTCCTTTCGTCTTATTGGTAGTTAGTTGTATCTCATAAATACCAAAAGCGTGTACACGTTGGCGTTTACCGTTACATGGAAAATTTATACAGGGAATGAATGAATAAGGACAGTGTTTGTTTGTTGAAGCGAAGCTTTTATACGAAAGTTCGGGTAGCTCGCTGCGCGGGCCCTCTTAACCGTCCTAAGCGTCAGATTCTAGCGTTACGCGTGAGCGTCAGATTTAGGACCGTTACACGATATATATATTGGTATATAGAGTGGCATTTCGGTATAGAATAACGGTTTTAAAAACTATTTATTTTAAATGCTGTATGTTTGAATACCCGAAATTGTTTGGCATAATCCTCAGTATCTTGACAGATTGAGTTCAGGTGGTCATTGTAGTCTTCGCGACACATGCGTTGTACCGTCTCTAATAGTTCTTGATATTTTCCATGCCTAGAGTCCAGTTGGTTGTAACAGAGATGTATTCACATGATGTTAAGCTGTAATCTAGAAAAATCACGATTTCTTTTAATGTCCAGGTACAAACGGAAAAGCCAAATGTGATGCTGGGCGTCATCTGCGGCTCAATCCTCATTGCAGATAACATCATCACCACACATCTGCAGGAGTTCAAGAATGCTTTAGAAAAGTAAGTGATTGTGAATGCTTTTATTTATGATATAATTCCCGGTTCGATTCTGTGCGGCGTAGTAAGGTTATTATCGTCAAGCGGTGACCGCCATATTTTTATTTACATATTCCTACAAATGTGGTAGTTTAGGTGTACCCTAATTATTGGTGTTGCAAAAAACAGTTAGTGGAAGTTTATTGAAAGCAAAGCTGCGGGAAAATAACGAATATATTTTATTATACGTATTTTTAAGTGAATAACTCCTTATTAACTGCTTCGTAACGTAACGCGTTACGGCGCAGCGCCAGTCTGTTTGGCTTCCATTTCTCTCATGCATACGACAGCGGTAGGCTCCTCTTTTCTCACTCTAACCAATTACTACTTTTATAAGATTAAATAATGACACTAATAACGTAATATTCAAGAATTGAAACTTACAATAAAATATATTTTATAATCAATATAAGATTTCATTAATAAATAACCTTTTTCATTAATCGTTTTTTCCTAATGAAAATATTAGCAAACAACATACCCACATCAAATTGCCTCCGTGGTACGTGGTTGAAGAAATGGACCCGTTATTTTTATGTTTGTCCTACTTCAGAACGTATGTTGTGCGGTGTGCCCAATCGACTCATATTTTGAGCCAAAAACTAGAATCTCGAAATTGATTGTTCATTTCACGGAAACTGACAAATGAATGACAAACATAGTAAAAAGTAAATATACATTTTTACTATGGAGTGTTAATTCTAGCTATATAAGGTATTGTGAAATTATTTTTTAACCATACATACCATTGAACTCTCCATATTTTAAAACTATTATTTTCTTAAATTTGTAATCTTTTGTTTACTTCGTTTAGACGTATTCTTATAGCAGTTATAAATATATTTTATTTCAAGATCGATGACTGCAATTTTTTTAGTATACAGTGTAAACATTCCAAGAGGGGGTGATTTAAATTACATTGAAACATTCTTTTATAATCTTATACCTTTAAACGAGCAATTCTTGTATATATATAATCTGAATCTCGGAAACAGTATACAATTTAGTATACATGTAGTTTAGGGGGCGAGAAATCGATCTAGCTAGGTTTCAATTTTAAAAAAATATAGTTTTATCCGTGTTTTAATAAGAAACAGCTACAATAATATTAGAATACAAAGGTAAATTTCGCCACTATATACGAGACTATAATAGCTCAGATGGGATATTGGGTGATCCGGAAAGCAGAAGACACCGGTTTGAATCCAGATGTCCTATTGGATGTTTTTTCTTCAAGTTTTGTACATTTTTAAAAATCCGAGCAAGGCTAGGTCGTCCGGATATTTTGTATAATACACATAAGTCTAATATACAAAAAGGTATACACACGATATCGTTTGAAAACCCTCTTAAAATCCAAATAACCGTCCATGAGTTTTATGTAATAATATTGTTACACATATGATTCCGAAATTAATTTACTACATATCGGTAATATACTTTTAACGAGGTATCAATAACTCACTACACAGCATTATTGATAACCAATTGGTATTGGTAAAGGGCTCCTATTTCCGCAATTAGACCGCTTAATTGGGTCCATTTTGCGTGCAGTGCCAGTCATTCCAACCAGCCCAGCTCCTTCCGGAAGTTCAGACCACTCCTGGGGTGTTCGCAGACTTCCTTTATAACCAATAGCACACCAATAGTCGTACGGCTCAGTTACTAAATGGTCCAATAAATAAAATTAATAAATCTTTATTTTTCAGTAAGGATTTTTCTCGTATGATTTCACACAATATACACAACACAACTAGAAAGAATAAACAAATTGTTTACAAAATCACAAGGGGTATATCAGTGGAATACTAACACTCCTTTTATAATTATAATATTACTAGTGAAATTGTAATATCAAGGCTTTGACAATATACCCTCGATATACTTATATTGGACTTTATTATTTTACAAAATTTCTTAAACAATTTATTAAACATTTCAGAGGTCAAATCCAGAGTTCGAGTCAGCTGTCGAACTCGGTGGAAGTCGAGCTGATCAACAACGGCCACAAGTACAAAGTGTCCGCCACCAAATCTGGCACCACGTCCTTCTTCCTCGCGATGAATGGCGGCTTCAAGGAGCTGGAAGTGCATAAGCTGACTGATGGAGGTAAGGGGAATTCTCGTAAATGCATAGTAATTATTGGGTATGACATTTTTGCTAAAATCTAAAATAAAAGAAATGATCTTAACGGAACACAATTAATTTCAAACAAGGAACTACGGAGTTACAGACATTTAAAACTTTTGAAGTAGTTGTCGTTTGATTCCTATATTGCAAAACATAATATTCTTCGAGCTACTATCGCAAAAATAAAGTGTGATGTGAAATTTTACTATGGCTATTTCTATCTAATCAGATATACTAGAAACTTTTTAGTTTTTTGATAGATTAAATAAGTATTTCTTATCAATTTATTTGTTATTAAATCAGTTTCACAAATGAATAAAAAAAATTTGTCAGTAGTAGATAGAAGGTAGGAGTGAAAACTATGAACTTTTAGTATTAAAATTTGAGATTTAAAAATATGGATCTGCACGTCGTCAATTGTCGCTCGAACGAGATGAGATGATCCGTTTCTGCGTTACAACTATGGGGCCTTTCGACACACGCATAGATGCGGTCGCGGTCCTCTAAATCTATACGGAGCCAGAGAGTAGACAGGTCCCTACCCTCAAAGATGCCGAGACAGCGACAGCAGATATCCTTCCTAACGTACACACATACGTGATACATATACATGAGGCAAAAAATATGCTCAATTTTATACCCGGGGTATGTTAAATATGACGTATCGCTAGGTCGAGATATCTGCGTCTCCGTAAGGAAACACAAGGCCGGCTGTACTGTCTCAAGGCTGTGGTGGATGGCGCTTAAATTGGAGTGCATTCCCCTGATAGTGCAAAAGTCCACATTAAGCGTGGAGCGGGGTGCCGGGGTGCTACTGCCTCGTTTGTCCCGAACATGCTTGGTTCTGTGCCCTCCCCAGAAAACGACGGACAGCCCGAAAAAAAAAGAAAAATGCTCGGGGAGGGATTTTCCGGATCTGGTAGAGCCGGTTATATTATATTACCCCAGGAGGGTTCCTGGGGTAATATAATATAATATATGTTTCACATATATTATATAATAATATATTTTTCATATATTATATAATAATATATGTTTCACATATTATATAATAATATATGTTTCACAAATATTATATTACCCCGCTACTTCACGCCGTTATTCTGTGCGGGTGTGATAATTAACCCGGACGAGTCTGGCCCGATTGTGCTGACGTCATAAGACGGCAGCGTGACTCTTCCACTTCTAAAAAGGCCTTAGTCGCCTCTTACGACACCTGGGACTCCCCTATTAGGATGAAGGTGGTAAAGGGTGTCGTAAGAGCCGACTAATGGTATTACCAGTGGAAGGCTCCTTTGCATAGGATGCCGGCTAGATTTTGTGTACCACAACGGCCCTTTTTTCTGCTGTGACGCAGTAATGTGTAAGCATTATTCTGTTTCGGTCTGAAGGGCGCTACTTCTAGCTACGTAGTAAATAACTGGGAAAATGAGACTTAAAATCTTATGTGATACAAGGTGCTTACAAGGTGACGAGCGCAATTTTAGTGTTGCTTATAATTAGTATCTTGCTGCATCTCTGTTAGAGATTTTCTTCTCTCTCGCACGCCTTGTTCGTCTTTGATTTAATTCCCATTAAAATTGTCAGGTACACTTCTGTCTGTGGACGGCGCGTCCTACACGTCATATCTTCGGGAAGAAGTAGACAAGTATCGAATCGTGATCGGTAACCAGACTGTTATCTTCGAGAAGGAGAAAGACCCGTCGAAACTTAGAGCGCCATCTGCCGGAAAATTGATCAACTGTTTGGTCGAAGATGGTGGACACGTTGATAAGGGGCAGCCGTATGCCGAAATTGAGGTGAGATTTTTGTGGTAATTAACTAGAGATATAACTTTTTTTGGTACTCAAATATCACAAACCCTACATGATAAATAAATAAATATAAACTGGAAACAAGCACCAGTGTCTGGCATCTGGCAAAGCAAAAGATTTTATCTCGGGAGATGAAGATAGCACCTAGAATCATGTCGCGTATTTTAAAAGATGTCTTAGGACTTTCATCCTATAAGAGATGTACTGGTAATTTCTTAACTGTTAATTTAAAAAAGAATAGGGTGGTAAAATCGAAACAACTATTGAAGCGATGTGCAAGGAGAGAGGTCACAGAAACGTTGTTTACGGATAAGAAATTTTTTACAATTCATCAAATGACCGTATTTTATGCTCAAAGCGCTAAGGGGGCCTGCCAACACTGGGTCTTCCAGTAAGTGGTCACCGTTCGAGGACTTTACTGTCCCAACGGCCATCTGTCCGTCGAGCTATTTGCTTTACCCACAGCCACTTCAGTTGCTATCATCTGGGCTTTATATCTTCTATAGATCTCCTCATTACGAATTCGATCCCGTAGGGAAACTCCGAACGGAGCCCTTTCATTTGCCCTCTGAGCGACCATGAGCTTAATATGTAGGAAACTATACATCTTATCCTATATTACGAACCTATTTGTAATTTGATGTTAACTTATAACTATTAAATGAAATGGACTTATTTGTTTGAAAATTGAAAATAGTCCGACCAGGTTTTTTCCGGCTATTATTCTCAGTTTGGCTATCAAATAGGGATTTTTAAAATCACATTTAAATAAAACGAATTCAGAATTGAATTATTAATTTTACAGGTAATGAAAATGGTGATGACACTGTCGGCACCAGAGTCCGGCAACGTCACCTGGTGCCTTCGATCTGGTGCAGTCTTAGACCAGGGATCGCTTATGGCTACGTTGGGTATGTATATCTCATAATACTGTACAACTTTTGCCATAAAAATTTGTATGAAATTACTTTTCTATACTTATTTGTAAGAGGTTAAATTTGTATGTTTCTTTACATATGTTTGTACTGAATATAATAAAGAAAGAAAGAAAAAGTCAAAATGACACGTCTTTTGAATGCCAAAGATTTTACCACTACTTCGGAAGAGTTGTGCTTTAATGAGAATAAGTGGCAAGAAAGTCATTGCCACTCTTTTAAATCAATATTAAAGGTTTCAGCATTTGACATTATATTTTATGCAATGTATGTTAGGTGATGCACATGAATTACTAAAATGTTGCGACTTACTTGTGAAAGTTAAGAAAAAAATAATGATAAATCATACAAAAATAACTAAAATAGTGCAATAAGCTCGGAAAATACCGGTTTTAAAAAGGAACGGAAATACGGGAAAACATCTTACCAGTGGCAGGCACCTTTGCACAGGGTTCCGGCTGGATTATGGGTACCACAACGGCGCCAATTTCTGCCGTGAAGCAGTAATGTGTAAGTATTATTGTGTTTTGATCTGAAGGGTACCGTGACTAGCTAAAGACATTACTGGGTTTTTTTGGAGTAGAGGTATTGAGTGAGTATTGCATTATATGTAGATGAACATTCTTCATTGTTATTCATTGAATATCCTATTAAAAGGTCGTCAAAATATATCCGAGTGACTTATACAGATAATATTAAAACACTCATTGAAATTAACACTATTATTGTATACGCTCATTAGAAACTCGGACGCGAACACGAGGCAAGAACATTATGTTTCAGCAATTGAAGTGTAATTATTTTGCAGAATGATTAAAAACGTCAAGTTAGTTACACTACTTTGTTAATATAAAAGAGCATTTATCTTCCTTCGTAATTCACGACACTCCATCCTTTTTAAGTTTGAATATGCTGTTATTTGGATAGTTTTTCACTTAACACATTGTCATTGCGTGGCGTTCTATTCAAAGCGCGGTCGAAACACAGCTGAACGAAGACTCTTCAGACAATTTTTGAGTGTGACTGTGAGTCTAGTTGTTTATTGTACGTCAATGCTTTTGACACATGAACTAATATGTAATAATACCTAATGTATGTACTATATTGTCTAGAACTGGATGACCCATCGCTGGTGACCACAGCGCAGCCCTACAAAGGCCAGTTCCAGCTGAGCGATAACACGCCCGTTTCGGAGAAACTGAACCACGCACACAACAAATACAGGAGTATACTAGAGAATACGTTGGCGGGTAAGAACTGTTTAATTGTCTTTAGTATGGCCAACGAGACGAGATAAACAATGTAGTCAATGTTTCAGGGGCTCAAAACATTTTTATCGATATCTTTGAATATTTAAAATAATTGATATATATCAAGGGTTATCTAGAGCTGCCAGGCAGTGATTCCATAATTATAATCAACAACTACTTACAATAACAGCAAAAATCAACAAGTAACGAATTACTAACCTCAAACGCAATCCAAACTGGAATAAAATTGTTCCCAAAATGTCGGACCAAATGTTGACAACTGCGGAACTGACTGCTTTCCTCTACGACGAAACACGTAAATACAGCTGTCGTCGACCACCCGACGCCATTACTACGTACGAGTGATAGGGACAGGGATATAATCGCAAGCTATCGCAATGTAACTCAGTCAGCATCCGTTTGTTTACATTTTTTGTCTCGTCTCATTGGCCTTAGTATAAGCCCTAAGGCCCATATACACTATAACGTAGTTCGTTATTATCGCATAGATGTTTGCATTGCTTTAGGCGACGTCGTGTGCCGGGGCGTTAAGTTCTTCTAAAGATGTACTCTATATCATTTACTGTACTCCTGAAATCGTTTGTGCGAATTTATTATGATCGATTAGGTGGTTCATACGTGAAAGCATAATCAACACATTACTAATTCAAAAATATCTGATGATACGATCGCTACTATCTCACATGACCTTGCTGAAGGTTGCATGAAAATTTCATCAAATTTGATGCGGGCGTTTTGAAGTCAATCGACCTTTGCAAAATAATCTTGCAACACCAGAGGAATCATAAGAGCGTTGCGGGCCCTTTAATTTAATAATATTTTAGGTATTTTTTACACTCTTAAATTTTAAAATGTAATGTCTCGCGGGGCTTGTAATGGCCAACAGTGAAAGGGTTTTTCAAATCTTTCCTCTTTATACTATAGAAGGAAGATATTCAAAATAAGAAAGCGCTAAGTCCTAGCGTGGCTGACTGCTTACGACTTGTCAATAATTATCGGTCACTGTAATAATAGATTCGCTTTTCTCTTTCATCTTGCTGTATCTCCTTCCTGTATGTTCTCTCTCGAACGCTTGGTTTGTCTATACGCTAATATACAGTAACTGTATGGTGTTATTGAATTTATAGACTGCTATTTTAAAATTACTAATATAAAACTTGTTTTTCAGTTAGAACTCAATGAATACATTTATCCCACGAAAATAACAAATCATTGACAGTCTTCGTTCAATTCACAATTCTATTTATAAATCGCTAGTTCCTCAATCCGTGCTTTTCACTCCTTGCTGGTAGACTCCTTACATTGATACACATTCATTAATAAGTATTATGCCCATAATTTTAAGGCATATTTTTGGAAAGTTTAATATGTAGTAATTGTAACAATTGCAATAATTGTTTTAATTGTAATAATCGTGTTTTTTTTTTCTGTACTAAAACGGCGAATTTAATATCTCGTAACTTTGCTACATTCATAGTACTTTTTTTTGGTAATTAAAAAAGGTGTATACATTATATTGATTATTGTTTAGTTTTGAATGAGCGACATCTTATCGTCATTTTCCTAATATGCAATTATTGGGATTGAGCAGGTTATCAACTGTAAAGTAGATCCTGTAGATGGAGCCACAACCTGAGAGTTGAACAAGGCATACTAATATTTACGAGCCATGCGTCACTCGATCGTCTGCCTCAGTTGGTAAGAGCGTTTGGACGAAACCCGAGAGGCGAGGGTTCGAGTCCCGCGTCATTCATAAATTTTGGTTACAAATTTAATTTAGATAATTAATCACAAAACTGACGGATGTCATGTTAAAAATAACAAATTGTTTACAAATCATACTGTTTTGTGCAGGTTACTGCCTCCCGGAGCCATACAACACACCGAGACTTCGTGAGGTTGTGGAAAAGTTCATGCAGAGCTTGAGGGATCCCTCTTTACCTTTATTGGAGCTTCAGGAGGTGAGGTTCTTGTACACGTAGAAGGATGTTAGTTATTCCTACGAGGTTCCAGTTTTAACACTTGGATGCTTCTTTGCGCAGGAGGCCGGCTAGGTTATGGGGTACTATAACGGCGCCGTTTTCTGCAGTGAAGCAGTAATGTAACGTAATCACTGTTGTAGCTAGTGCACATCTTATGTCTCAAGGTGACGAGCGCAATTGTAGTGCAACTCAGAATTCTTGGGCGGCTGACCAAAAATTAAGTTAAATAAAACCCTGTTTTATAAAATTTTAAACAACTATTACATTTGAATGAATTAACCGATTTTCACGCAGTTTCCAGTCGATCGGTAAAGCCGTTTAAAATCTATTCCAAAAAAACATTTAGAAATTTTTCTTTCGTAGTTGTTTTGAGATTTCTTAAAATCTACCGGTCTGAATTGTATTCAAAATCTAAGCTTGGTCTTTTGGTCTCAAATGGCTCCAACCGCGATAAAATCGGTCGAGCCGTTCAAAGGTTATAAGAGGTTTACATACATTCACACACAGACACACATGTACAGACGTACGGACACCATCGCGGGAATAGTCAGGGAAGCTTCCTAGGATCTTAAAACGTCGAGATGTGCCAAAAATTCGATTTTCGAAAAACGGGGTAAAACCAATAATTTCCCGATTTTTGAAAATTTTTAAACGGGAAGTTAATAACAAACTATGTAAATCCTATTTTGAACAAAAATATTTGAATTTTGAATGTAGTCATATCCTGCATTAGTTCTACTGCTACATTGTCTAAAAACGTTAACGTTTATTTACAGGTATTATCGTCGACTTCAGGCCGCATCCCACTGTCTGTCGAGAAGAAAGTCCGCAAACTTATGGCTCTCTACGAGAGGAATATCACAAGCGTTCTAGCTCAATTCCCTAGCCAGCAGATAGCCAGCGTCATAGATCTGTACGTATCGTAATGAATTTTGCATCATCCAGTCCCTTCTAAAATAGTTTGAAGTGTAAGAGATAAGTACATTTTTGTTTAAGCTACAACGCTCAAAACATAATAGCATAATATGTTGTATCCAAATAGCTTCTATTCCAGCCTTATTTTATGAAAATTGCTTTCGTTTCTACCTACAATATTTTATAGAAAATACTACCACTCTAACATAGCATAGATATTTTTTTGTCTCATCTGTTGTAACGTTATTCAAAAATATGAAAACATGAATAATCTCGAAATTTTAACAGTAAATTATTAATATTGTTACAGACACGCGGCGTCTCTGTCGAAGCGTGCGGACCGCGACGTTTTCTTCATGAGCACGCAGGCTTTGGTTGTCCTGGTGCAAAGATACAGGTAAATGAGCTGTTTTAGTTTTACAGCCCACGAATGAAAATACTTCGCAGTTTACATTACACCCTGTGCTTCCCCGAGGGATAAAATTAATAAGGAAGTCCCAGGCCCAAAAGTGTCGTAAGAGGCGACCAAGGGTATTCACCAGTGGCATTGGTCCAGATATTGGGTACATCGGCGCCTTATTCTGCCGTGAAGCAGTTAATTTGCAGTTAATCAGAAGCATTATAGTGTTTCGGACTGAAGGGCGCCGTAGCTAGTGAAATTACCGGACAAATGAGACTAAACATCTTATGTTTCAAGGCGACGACCGCAATTGTAGTGCCCCTCAGAATTTATGGGGTTTTCAAGAATGTAATGGGGAGGCCGTATTAATTACCATTAGCTGAACGTCCTGCTCGTTCCGTGCCTTATTGTCATAAAAAAAATGTCAAATATTAATGCTTGAGTTTCAGGCTTCGATATACCCTCGCTTAAATGTCATTGATTGTGGCATCGTCGTGGGGCGGTTCCCTTTCCAAATCTATGGTTTTGTTCCAAACGAATAAATGATTTTTTATTTGGTTTGAGTACCTTATAAAGAAACGCTTACATTACACGTCGGTATGAACCATCCCTATCAGTTTCTGTATCTCATGTACCTTGATAGTATTTGAAATTTTCACAGATGACATATTTTTGTTGCCGCTATTACAATAAATACTAAAGAATAGAATAAAACGAAAACTAATAAATATTTAATTTAATTGATTTTTATATATGAAGTTTTCTAAGATAATGGTACCTACTGAACTCTGCGTGCGCGAGTCCGTCTGGCACTTGGCCCGTTTTTTTACTTTCCATATCAAAATGTCAATTTGTTTGGAAGCTACTATGCCACACGTAGATACACACGTTTATAATATTGGAACGGGTGTTTTGCATCGGTGGTAGAAATACCGGTTTACCGACAAATTAAAAATTTTGATTGTTTTCAACAGGAACGGAATCCGTGGTCGCATGAAGGCAGCTGTACATGACCTTTTGAAGCAGTACTACCAGGTCGAGAGCAACTTCCAATTGGGTAAGTTTCTCGCGGAATTTCTCTTAATTTACAAACAGACAACATATACTAAATTTTTGTAGATATTCTTGAAGTGAAAATTTCGTTACGTTGGGTATTGGACTAAGGGCGTGCGATCAGTTAGAGTTGTTGTTTATACCCAATTCTGATTATAGACTTCTTTCTTCCCCGTAATACTCCTCACAATTGGGATTAAATTTACAGTCAGAAGTGAGGTATATCACTTAAAAATAATAAAATGCTTAGATTTGAAAAAGCGACATCTCGCCTAATATGTAATTGGACGTAATTGTTCCTGAAAAACGTTCCAATCAAATTTTAAGGAATTCGTCTTTAAAGTTTAATAAATATTAGTGTATTCCATACATTTGGGTTGGGCTACTAAGTCATAATGTCATTTAAAGAGAGATATTAGGGCTGCCATATTTTTCAGTCCGTTAATATGAATCACGTGACCAGTTTTGTGTTCTTAACTCAATTTCGACATCATTGTGGTTAGAAACGTTTTTCTGGAATTACGTCCAATTGGGGTTGAGCAGTTATCAACTGTAAAGTAGATCCTGTAGATGGAGCCACAACCTGAAATTTGAACAAGACATACCAATATTTACGGTTGATGCGTCACTGTGACTTACTCTTGCGCTCGGACGGTACCCGAGAGGCGCGGGTGCGAGTCCCGCATAGTCCATAAACTTGGTTGCATTTTTTTACAATATGTGAAGACAACTCGACAGGAGTGAAATGTTCACTCCTGTCGAGTTGTCTTAACGAGTAATATATTATAAGTGCCTCAACGATCAGATAGCCCATACTAGTGAAAATGTGGTCATGAGTGATGGTAACCCATGACACAATACAGTAACAGAACAAGCAGAACTTTAACTTTAGACTAGAGCGCTCGAATCGATGGACGCACACATACACACGTTTTACAGGCTGCTAGGCAATCTTGGGAGAACAAAACAATTGAGTGCGCTGCCAATACTGGTCCAGTTAAATTAGCTGCGCCGCGCCGTCCGCATCGTCAATCTTCTTGTATGTACCAACCCTAGCGCTCCGCCCAGACGTAGATATACATATCAAGGAGACGGCTGTGTTACGCTTCTGTTCTATTACTTGTACTGTATCCATTACGTTCTAACCATTGTGTGGTGTGTACCGATTTTAGCACACACAACCCGGCATAGACTCCCTTTAATTTGGATCCAACAGAACGGCTGCAGTGCTTTTCAACGTCCTAACTGTGTGTAATACTACAGCTAAAAAATTATTGTCTTGTTCTCAGGTTCGTACGACAAATGCGTGATGGCGCTTCGAGACAAATACAAAGATGACATGCAGGCAGTGGCCAATTATATATTTTCTCACAACCAGGTCACTAAGAAGAATCTATTGGTAAGTATTTAATGAAAAAAAAAAAATGATTCTTAACCTCCGATTTGTTAAATGATCTCATGAGATCGGTGACCTTGCCGAGGCGTCCCATAGCTTAAACAAAAGACCGTCTAAAATGATAGCAATCAAAACCAAACGATGTTTTGAAAATATTCAATCACTTGTCAGAGACACGATGAATAATTGTAATTATTAAAGGCAAAACATCACTTGTATGATGAGTCGACCAGCTGGTTGTGCCCCACGGTCAGACACAACCACACATTCGCCTATAGATAACTGCCCCAGAAAAATCTAACAAAATACCTTACATGTCGCGGTACATAAAAACATACTTGTTCAGAGCTTTCTTCCAATTATTCAGTCAAACACGGCTCCTGTTCGTCTGATGTTGCAAGTATGTGAGCGGCGCTGATCACTTAACACCGGCTGACCTACGCTCGTTTCTCCCCCTTTTCCATATAAAAAAAAACGTGATTTAATTCAATCTTTTTTTTTATGCGCCCAAACAAAGGGAAAGGGCTACCCTCCCGGATAACGGCGGGAGGGAGGTGGTGAATGCTCATGCATACCAACGCAGCCTAAGTCTGCGTTGGTTATGTGGGACTCACGTGTAAACCTAGGTGCCTACCCACTAAATACCACCTGCAGTTGGCTTTGGGCAGGTGCCCTCTAAGCCTTCATCGAAGGCGACCTTCTCTTGGGGAGAGAGAGGCGCAAGCGGCACTCCCTATGGAGTATCCGCTGAGATAATTTAATTCAATCCCGAGCAAGGCATTTATATACCCTGCGCCATCCCCTCTCCTCTACTCGCCTCACACTGCACACCGCTACACTAGCGCTCAACAACTCACTCTACTCTTTACGATATGTTTACAATATCATCATCATATGGATCATGAAACCAACAAACACAGCATCAAACTAAGGTTTGAAAGCCATATAAAAGATAAGTCAAGATGAGTCAGTGATTGGCTAACTTAGAGTTAAAATGTTTATCTACCCATGGTTTAAATCCTCTATTAATGTTTCTTAAACAGTAAGCTTATTGCCAACATTAAAACACCCAATATCCTAGTAACCATTACATCATCCAAACAAGTGTTGTAATGAAATCCAGTACAAAATTACAACACTTGTTTGAATGATGTAATGATTACTAGCACTGGCTTTTTTAATGTTGGCAGTAAGGTGACTGTTTCAGAATCTTTTATAAAGGATTCATATTATGGGCGTAGATAAAGTTTTGTATGCGACTGTTGATAATTAGGTATTAAAACACTCATGTGATACTATTATTCCCACCCACTATATTAGTTATTTATGCAACTGTTGTGTAATAAGGGGTATTAAAACACGAACGTGGAGTAAGTGATAATAGTATCACATGAGTGTTTTAATACCTAATTATCAACAGTTGCATACAAGACTTTATCTACACCCAGAATATGAATCCTCTAAAAGATTCTGGAACAGTTAGCTTACTGCTAACATTAAAACACCAGTCCTAGTAGTAACCTAATATCATTCATTACTGATTATATACAAATAAACTAAGTATTTATTAAACAATTTTTGATTTTAGTTGTAATTCATATTTTGTATAGTGCATGCAATTAATATTCACTCGAATATTCAGCGTTTAAAATGAATCGCTCATTTTTTGTAAACAAAAATAAAAATATTGAAGAAAAATGACGGGGATTCGAATAACCTACTTTTTTTTACGGCGCGCGACGTTCTGGTAGTGTGGAACGCACGTAAACGAAAATGTTCTTTTTTTGAAATTCATACAAATACCACGCATCGAGCAATAAGAATGTGGCTGTCTGTTGAAACTCTTTGCACATGAAGGGATCGAAAACATAAACATAGGAGTGTTGTTATGATATTCAGTACAACATTACAACACTCGTTTGGATGATGTAATGGTTATTAGAACATTGGGTGTTTTAATGTTGGCAATAAGCTAACTGTTACAGAATCTTTAATAGAGTATTTAAAGCATGAGTGTAGATAAACCCATATACCCATTATAAACCCACATTTTTGTTTTAATACCCCTTATTACACAACAGTTGCATAAATATCTAAATAAATAATAATATAATAAATAATAAACTGTATTATAATATGTCAACTATGTGTCTCTTTAAATATCGTTATTACTCAGGTGACAATGCTGATAGACCACCTGTGGGCCTACGAGCCAGGTCTCACAGACGAACTGGCTACCACTCTCAACGAGCTGACGTCACTGCACCGCGGCGAGCATAGTAAAGTTGCGCTCAGAGCGAGACAGGTATATTACACTTACAATATTTACTTTAATTCAGATATTTTTTTTGTTTTCAACGCCAAGCCGTACAAATGAAGTGAGTGTAGTAATGTGCAATTATTATTGTGTTAGTAGGGCGCTGTAGCCACTGAAATTTAAAAAATTGAGATCTCTGTTGCGATGAATTGACGAACGCATTACAATCAAATTCAAATATTTTTATTCAAAATAGGGTATTATGTAACTTTTTTTATGAAAATAGGACGTTCAGCTGCTGGCAATTGATACGCCCTGCACATAACAATGCAGTGTCGCCCAGGATTATTGAAAAACACAATAATTCTGAGCGGCACACATAAGTTGTCAAGTGTCATTTGCCCAGTAATTTCACTAGCTACGGCGCCCTTCAGACCGAAACACAGTAATGCTTACCCATTACAGCTTCACGGTAGGAATAGGCACTTAGTGGAAGTCAAAAACTACCGCCCGCCGCGCCGTTGTTGCAATATGTTATGTTATTTTCACTATCTCTATTGAATAGATATAATGTATTATATTCTACGCGTCTATTAGGCATAGTTTTATACAGTACACTTTGAACATTACTGCCACGAAATAAGGTGTTAATTTGAATGAATTTTTTAATTTTGTCTGTTTAAGTAAATGTGTTAAAGTATTCGTAATATATACAACGCCGCTCAGACATATTTTGACGAGCTTTTAATAGGCGATTGGGAGTCTAGTTGTTTATAATACGTCAACGCTATTTAAAAGGTTATATTTCGTTTACTAGGTGTTAATAGCAGCTCATCAGCCAGCGTACGAGCTCCGCCACAACCAGATGGAGTCAATATTCCTCTCGGCTGTCGACATGTACGGCCACGACTTCCATCCGGAGAACCTGCAGAAGCTGATCCTCTCGGAGACCTCCATCTTCGATATCCTGCACGCTTTCTTCTATCACACCAGCGCTGCGGTGAGTGGAATCTTGCATTGCTTAACATTCATCAAAACTTCAAAGTATTAAATAACTTAGTAAAAATTCAATTTTAAATACACTTCTTATGCAAAACTTCAGAGACCTTTAATATTAATAAAATACTATTATTTATATGTGCTATCTATTGGTAGGCCTTAAGTCGGTGCAAGCCCTAAACAAATATATAAACAGCTTACTTACTGTAAATATTAAGTACGTTTGCCCGCTTGGCTTGTTTTGTTCTAGACAAAGCCATCCCGCTCAATGTCACGCGTAGCGAGTGTAGGTACCTACTATTTTTGGCTTGGCACCGACTTCAAAACTATAACAAGTATAACCTAATTATAATATTTTATTAATATCAAAGGTTAAGCTTTGCATAACATCTATATTCAATTCGATTTTTATTAAGTTATTTTATACTTTTTAGTTTTAAAGTCGGTTTTTTTAACATAGTAGGGTTTTTTTTTACTTCGAACACATTGATCGAGAGTGGCTCGTGTGCCCCCACTTGGGCGTTGTATTAGTTGCCGCTTAGTTGTTTACGCCTGCGGTATCTAGTTGTAGCGCAACGGAGACCAATCCTTAATCTAAGGTAAAGCGCTTAAATGTAGGCGTAAACAAAATAATTGATCTTGACAAGTTCATAATGACAGTTGTCAATTAGCAAGTGAATTGAAGCGATAAACGTTGACGGCCTTACAAATAATCTTGGTATAAAATTATACCTAAGAATAAACCAAGAATATTCAAAATGCTTACAAATAGACATTTTGCTTATGATTGGTTTATGCGGACGTATATCGCTTGACATTCGGGTAACTTCAGAATTATCATGGTGTAAGGCCATGAAAGTTTCCAAACGTTTATCGAACATAAAAACGTCGCTTTGATTTTGTTGAAAGTCCTAACATTTCATGTCGTAAATCGCAGGCGATTTAGCAGTTGATTAATTAAAATCGGTCCGTCTGAACACACTGGAACGCCTATGACTGTGAATTTTAATGTCTATATATTAAAAAAACAATCTCATGAATGCATTTAATTGTACTTTTTAAAGTGTTAACAATAATTACTGCTTCTTACGACCGTAGTAGGGTATACATCGAGTATGACGTTTGCATAATCTGAAAAAAACAAATATGTGTGAGTGCCGTATGAAATTACTTTTAAGTTAATTTACTACATATTAACGAATTATATTATTGAATAAAAATACAAATAAATGAATTACTAGCGTCTGAGAACAATTAAAAGAAAAGCAGAAATAACTAATGAATTCAAGGAATGTAAGGAAATTTCGTGATTAATAATATATTCTTTCGAATTGTGAAAATAAATTGAATCGTGACCCACCTTAATGTCATTTTCCTACAGTCGTAATAAACAAGTAGGTCGAAATTCGCTTGAACATAAATTTTCTATTCGTGCAAATATAAACCTAACTGTTCTGGAATTATCGGCAACGTGAGTTATGAATCAATTTTGTCGATGGCACATCGTTCAATACTTCTGATTCTTATAATTTACCTGCGCAGTCGCTGCGTAGTTATTGGCTGTGTTGAACCAATGAACGCGCACTAAGTTTGGGCACGGCCAATAGCATACGCGCTTTGGATAACCGTCTACGACAAACCCGTAACGTGCGATAAGGAACTTCGTGCCAAAATATTAAGGGTATGTTCTAGAGGTGTGTTATTAAAGGTTTTTAAATTTATTTAATTTAACTGTTTTTTGTCAATAAAGGTTGAAAAAACTGTTAAATCATCAACGGGTTTTGAAAAATCGGTTAATGCATTTATTAATAATTTAGATTTTATTAGGTCTTTATTTCGTCAATATAATATCAAGTCAGCGTTTTCGTTCGCAAATTCGTCAACTGTTTTGAATTGAGCTGTTTTCGTGAGGAATTTCTTCATTTATTGCGAGTTACGGGCGAAGACGTTGATTGAATTTATTAGCTTATTATGTTCAACAGGTTTTTTCGTTGAAGAAAAATAGTTAATTCGTTAACGAATATAAAACTGTTAATAAAAACAGTTTATTGATTTAACGACCACCTTTAGTATGTTCCGATATGCACTGCGACCACTGTACAGTGTTACGTCAATTTAGTATACTGTGAAGCCTTTCCTTTATAGCCAGTTATATTGGTTACTATTTAAAACGGAACTCAATTCCGTATACTGTCAGCCGCATTTTTTCACGCAGCATTCAAATGAGTGCATTAAACTTTTCTAGTTCATTAAAAAATAACTGCTGTTGTGGTACTGTCAAATTAAAAATATTTCGGAATAGACTGTAGGTATTGTTTAAAAATCGTTAGGCACTCGAGTGGTTTTGACTGATCACGTGATCAAAGTACTGCGAGTACTTTACCTCGAAAACGCCAGTGCTCACAGTAGAATATGGCGGCGATTTATGACGTCATATATTTCTCTAGGGTACTGCGGCAGTATACTGGCAGTCCATAACGGAACGAATTTTTCTACAGTGACAGCACTGTGCAGTGCTCGCAGTGCATATCGGAACATACCCTAAGTAAATGATTATGTATTCTATAACGGCACGTAACTACACGGCGCCTCAGGACGTGTTGTCTCGCCAAAATCTGGCATGAGACTGATGATCAATAAACGTATGAAGAAGCTATGCAAAGCAATGACATTCTGCGTTTTAAACTTAAGTTCGCTGCAGCGCTGAATAAGATATCGGTGTCACAATGTTGTCTGACCAGCGTTTATAAAGTGCAGCGCTAGAGCGCTTAAAAAGTATGATAGTGCCGGCAATTTCGTGACGTTTACGCGTTTCTTTCAACGTTCATCAACTTGTCGCTTTAGATTTCGTAGAAATTTTATAAACAATGAATCTATTACAAAAGATTTCATTGAGATCGGTCGATTAGTTTAGGAGTTATTAAGGAACATACAAACATACATTCTCTTTTATCTTCTAATATATAAAATTCTTGTGTCATGGTGTTAAACTTTGAACTCCTCCGAAACGGCTTGACCGATTCTTATGACATTTTGAGTGCATATTGGGTAGGTCTGCGAATCGGACAACATCTATTTTTCATCCCCCTAAATGTTAAGGGTGGTCCACACGATTTTTTTTTATTTTTTTGACATTTTTTTTAAATTTCACCCATCTACGATCAAGAGTTACTTTTGTATCGCGATTTTAATATCGGCAATACAACGTTTGCTGGGTCAGCTAGTATATACAGATAGATAGATTCATTATTCATTGACTTACCGAAACAAACAGATCCATGTCAAAGATGAGTATGTTGAATGCTGTGATTTGTAACGGTATCTGAAAAACGTTATATTTTAAATTGTGTTTCACTGAATTCCACATTTCGGCTTTGTTTTTATACGACGTGATTTGTATATACTTATAGAAAGTCAAAGCGTTGTAACGGAATAATAATATGAAAAACAACCATTATTTCACCAAGTAATAACATTTACAGCTCATAATTATTACTGTTTATATGTTCCTCTGGTTAATTTTGCTCTGCCTCCATTCGAGGCGACTTCACGCGAACGAGGGTTTCATAGATTCATTCATTTAAACCGAAGTATTTAGTGAACACCTTTGCAGGAGCACGTTTTAAGGGGAGCTGCAATTGACAGGAGTCGAGATATTATTTGTCATTGTTGTCAGAATGAAGTGAGCGCTATTAGTAGCCTCGCAGGTGGTATTTGCTTTTTTTTATGAAAATAAGGGAGGAGACGTACAGGACGTTCAGCTGATGGTAATTGATAAGGCCTGTCCATCACAATGCAGTGCCGCTCAGGATTCTTGAAAAACCCAAAAATTCTGAGCGGCCCAACAACTACGCTTGTCACCTTGAGACATAAGATGTTAAGTTTCATTTTCCCAGTAATTTTACTAGCTACGGCGCACTTCGGACCGAAACACAGTAATGCTTGCACATTACTGCTTCACGGCAGAAATAGGCGCCGTTGTAGTACCCATAATCTAGCCGGCATCCTGTGCAAAGGAGCCTCCCACTGGTGTTTGATGATGCTGTAGACAGATGGTTTTTGGCAAAATTTACTGTCAGTGTCCTCTTTTTTTGGTACATGGAGTTTAGGGTTTTAATTTGAATATAATTGGCTCCCAGTTGTTATACAAATTTAGCCCGTCTTCTCGATTGAAATGTTTTGAATTGCAATGGCTTTTCTAAAGTATTTTATTTAAATGTGTAACATTCGCGTTAGCCAAATAAAATATTATGCCTAAAGAAGTTTTCATTTCAAAATGATACACTTAAACACACGTACCTGTGCCCTGGCTATCATGAAGATGACCATCTTCCGTATAGAGGGGACGGTGACATGCTCCCAGCCGGAACAGTAAAAGAGGGTCGATGTTTCGACCGACTGAAAAAAAACTTACGCAGGGTAATTTCACACGACCTGAGAATATCTAAGGCTGCATTTAGTGCTCGACCGACGCGACGGTCAGCACTGACGTCGCAGTCGGTAAAGCGTAGCTATAGTACTGCTACCATATGTATTGCTACGCGTACGCGCGTACAGCTACGTCGCGCTGACGAGAATCGTCGGTCCGCTGACGCGCTATGTCGATAAATTTAAACGACGGTGACTGAGCAACTGACAGTACGCGCGTTCGTGACGTCGTAATAAAAATTAGTGTTCTGGCAATTTTGATTATATTGTACAAATTTCTCCTTCAATTTGACGCTTTACAATTATTGGGTAAACATGATATCTTTTCTCCGTCTTTTATTCCGTAATCGTTTGCATAAGTGGTGCGCACATATTAAAGAGGTTCCAAATGATTTTTTTTCTTCGCAATTGTACACGCGCAATCAAGTTTGCTGTCAGCTGAGCACTAAACGCAACATTGTCAAAGCGTATGGCTACGCGCTACGTTCGACCGACGTCAGCTCTCACCGTCGGTCGAGCACTACATGTATGTTAGCAAAATTTTTATTTTGATCAGTTTCTATGATATTAAGTTGTACTATATTTCTATATTTTATTTCAACTGTATTTGTGTAGCTTGGCATAATTTTGTACACTGATAAGTGACAGCCTGATATTGCTTATCAGGTTTGTGCAGCAAACTTAGGACCATTAATTGTCGTGCGATTCTGCTGCTGTTACAACTTGCGATAGAAGACACGTGTCATTACGTGACTTATTAACTGGTGTGTTCTAGTATTTCATACAAAATTCCTATTAGCCTATTTTTTTTTAATGACAATAAGAGACGAAAGGAGCAGGACGTTCAGCTGATGACTAATGATACTGCCCTGCCCATTACTATGCAATGCCGCTCAGAATTCTTGAAAAACCCAAAAATTATGACTACAATTACGCTCGTCACTTTGCGACATAAGATGTTACCTATATATATGTCCAGTAATTTCACTAGCTACGGCGCTATTCAGACCCAAACATAATAATGCTTATACATTACTGCTTCACAGCAAAAAAGATGCCGTTGTGGTACCCATAATCTAGCCGGCATCCTGTGCAACCTAGCCGAGCCTAACAATGATAAATGCCCTAAGACGCCTCTTACAACACCCTTGGGCCTGGGATTTCCCTATTCTTTTTATGCCCCGGGAAAGCATAGGGCGAAACTCACCATGTTCTGCAATTTAGATGAATATCGGCAC